>NC_090698.1:37888406-38546156 GCF_040954835.1 Lepisosteus oculatus | reverse complement strand
ATGACCAAACTGTATTCCAGACACTTGACAACAGGATGTTAAATACAAGAATAAATACTGTTAAGAATTACTACATAAAGACCATCTCTACCTGCTCTGCCAGCAGATTTCAGAGGTACCATGCCCATACTTTTATTGCCCAGACAAGACATGCAGGAAATAAGATGTGGCGTATGTTTCTATTTATGAGAAATTGCTAATAACATTAGTGTACTTAAATTAATGTACCATTTTCAAACTGAAGCATTTATGTAAGCTAAAAAGCAGGGATAACCAAATGCCGGATCATGCAGAAACTGTACACAAAAAGCTAATTAATTTTTTGATTACCATTTTAATTAATTAATAATAATTATAATTGCTTACACTTATATAGCGCTTTTCTGGACACTCCACTCAAAGCGCTTTACAAGTAATGGGGACTCCCCTCCACCACCACCAATGTGCAGCATCCACCTGGATGATGCGACGACAGCCATAGTATGCCAGAGCGCTCACCACAAATCAGCTATCAGTGGGGAGGAAAGCAGAGTAATGTAGCCAATTCATAGAGGGGGATTATTAGGAGGCCATGATCAGTAAGGGCCATTGGGAAATTTGGCCAGGACGCCGGGGTTACACCCCTACTCTTTTCGAAAAACGCCCTGGGATTTTTAATGACCACAGAGAGTCAGGACCTCAGTTTTACGTCTCATCTGAAGGATGGCGCCTGTTTTACAGTATAGTGTCTCCATCACCATACTGGGGCATTAGGACCCACATGGACCGCAGGGTGAGCGCCCCCTGCTGGCCCCAATAACACCTCTTCCAGCAGCAACAATTTAATTGTTATCAAATCTTTCTATATGTAATTTAATAGCCAGTTGTACCATTGACTTGAATTGGAAAGTATAAGAATGCCCAGTATTTTTGCCTGTAAAAATAATCTTTGCATATACAGGGATTGATTTACTGTTCTTAACAAAAGTATTATAATAATACCAGAAACATGTTGCTGTATGTCTTCAATAATTCAATCTTCCAATGTAAGTATCATTTGTAAAAATAAACTTTAGCATTTAAAAAAGTTCTGGGTGACCTAAGATAAAATAAAGGGCAAAAAGGTTAAAAATGACATTGAAATTCTTAGTGGAAAACGAAGGAGAAAGGGTTATGGTGGAAACAAGAGTAAGAGAAACTGAAAGGTCCATAGATAAGCAGATACAGAGTGGAAAAATAATTTAAAAGCCTTATTTTAAGATGGTTGCAGTGTGTCTAGGAGGAGATGACCATGAGACAGATATTTGAATATCATCACCATAAAAATGATTAAGAAGTGTTGAAGAGAAAGAACAGTAATGGACCAAGGACAGTACCGAGAGGAAGACACAGAAGCAGGACCAGAAAGGGAATCTTGCCAGGTGTCCTGGCATATACTGTATGATCAGCAAGGTAGGAGAATTGCCAATTGTGAGAAATTCTAGAAAATACTAGATCTGCGAGTGTTGACAGGGGAATAGAGTGATCCACACTTTCAAAGGTAGATAATGTCTTAATATATGACGTCTTACTTGGAATACTCATGTTCAGAACACTGATTTTCATATTTAAAATGAAAAAGCAAACAAGCTAGATGAGCTGCATGGCATCCTCTCATTTATGACCATTCTTACAGAATGTTCAAATATGGTGTTTACATTCTAGAGTCTCATTCATATTCTGAATACCAACAATTTTAATGTAATTGAATATCTCCCTGCATGAAAGAACACTGAATGAGTGAAATGGCCATCACTTACCATTATACCTGAAGATGTGTCAAGATGCAGCTAGAAGAAAATAAAACCCATGTGTTTTGATACTGTAGGTGGGTACCCAAAATCTGACAAATGTTATGATTTTGGAATGGTTGCAAGAGTTGGGTTTGAATTGGTTTGTCTACCCTAAGCAGTTAAAATAATTTTGTTATGATTGCACTGTACATGAGTGTCTGTCATCCTAAGTGTTCTTTTTCTTCTTTATATTCAGCTTATATGAGTTGAAACTACGATTTCTAGTGCTTGAGTATGTGTATGTTCAGTACGTTGGGAGATTCCTGTGTTTGGATGCGTGTGCTGACTTTTTCACATCTATGATTCAGTATGTATGTGGAGAGGATTCATGTGTGCACTCATGTTCTTTGACTCATGGAAATGCAATATTAATTTTTGGCTTTTTTGCCATGTAAATTCTTCCATAATATTTTTTGTTTTGCTCTGGTATGCCAGTCTAAATCACAGATTTTCTTTTGCTTTATAATTTGTAACATTCAACATATTCTGCTTTTATTTTAATACTATTACTAATAATCCATGATTGTTATTTGTTAACTGTTTCTGATTAAGTTTTGGGTGATAGTTTGTGGGTTTAAAATAATGGCGAGAATGTTCAAACTCAGGACTTATCATCTGACAAATGCTGATTATTTCCAAAAGCTAAATAACAGACTTGTTGATTTCCAACTCAGCTAACAAAACTTATAAATGGTTAATTTACTTGTCTAAAGTTCTTTAATTTATTTAAGAGACCATAAAATCTACTTTTTAGTAATATAGAAACAAAACAAATTTAAAACTCATAAAAATGAAAAACATCTGATACACCATCAGAGAAAGCTGTGAACAAACACATCTGTTATAATCAGGGTCAACTAACAAGAAACACTTTCTTAATAGGAAGCCAAGCTTAAATTTTGTAAACTATTGACTGAAAAAACAAATACAGAATATTATTTTTCCAGACAACCTACAGCCATGTTGTTCTAACATTCTTTGATTCTCTTATGTTCCCTTTTCTGTATTTTAGGTTAATGTTAAGTAACAAAAAGATATCATCAGGAGCAACTAATTATACATTCCAGCTGGACAAAAACAATCCCCAGTTTGACATCCAAAAGTGCAATCTAACACTATTAGGCAACAATGGCAATGAGCTTATGTCTTGTTTTTGCCGAGCACTGAAACAGCATACTCTCTTTTCCCAATGGAAAAATAATACAGTGATTTGATAAACTGAAACAAAGAAACTGAAAAATGGGTTTTATAGCTATAAGAGCACATTAGCCAAATTTACATTTTTTTCTGAAATTAAAATTCCTGAAATTGACACAAAAAAAAGCATTTTCATATTTCTTAGACACAACTTGCAAATATACGGTTTAGTATATTTTCATTCCCTAACGTAAAACTGTTCAATTCAGCAGAGATTACTTTCTTCATTCATATTGCATTTCTTTCATATTTCAAATGCTGGGAAAATGCCATATACATCTCTAGTTTCTTTTAAATTAGTGTCAAACTGATTTCAAAACAAAAGTGCATGACTTAAGCAGGACCCGTGACCCTCTTCAATTTTCACTCTGGAATTATTCTTGGATGTTTATCTGATCAGTGTCCCAAATTATTTAAATAATATGTCACTTAAAATTTCGAAATATAAGGAATACATCAACATACTTTTACTTTGAAAAATGCCTAACCGTGTATTCTGAAAACAAAAATTAGCAAATTAAAGAAAACGGTCAAGTTTCATCACTCAAGATTGAAGATCAGTGATTGTTTGTGCTGATAGGTGTAATTGAAATAAGTATGCAGATGACTGAAAGCAAGCCCTAAAATATTATTACATATTCAAACCGCATAAACACCTTGGATTCCTAAATCTGCATCTACACAGATGCAAACCACACATTCAGTCATACCAAGGCCAGTTTTCCCAGAAGCCAATTAACCTACCGGGACGTCTTTGGACTGTGGGAGGAAACCTACGCAAACATAGGGAGAAGATACACACTCCACACAGACAGTACCTATTTCTGGAATTGAACCTAGGGCCTCAGTACTACAAGGCAGCAATTTACAGCAAAGTACTGCAAAATTTTGTGTTGATCAATGGCAAAAAACCCCAATTAAATACATTATGATTCCAAATTGTAACACAATATGTAAGGGATTTATTGTAACACAAAAGTGCAAGGGAGGTGAAAACTTCTGATACCCACTTTACCTGCACCTCAGGTGAGTTGATTCATAAAGTTTATTGAAGACTGTACAAATAAATTAACAATGGGTCAATATTGTTCATCCAAAAGCAATTTTCTGAAGGTTGCTTAATTTTACATTAAACTCTGCAGATTTCTACATTTTTAAATGAGTAGCTTTGGTGATACATAATGCAGTTTGAAAAGATACATATTAATCTGTGGACAGCAAACAGCATTTAGCTTACACTGTTGGGAGCAGCCTTGTTTACAATGGCAGCAGACATCATACTGAGGCAAACTGCCATGGCAAAAAAGCAAAGATCACCATATAAAGTACCAGATAAACAGCCTTTGAAATCGATGGATTCACTTATGCTACAACAAAAAACAGCAAAATGGAAAGTCTTTACAACACATTTAAATTCTTTTTTTTTCCAGATATGCGTCAGCTCTTTTTTGAACTTGTAAGGCATTCCAATCAAAACCACTAATAATTCTCCAGTCACAAGTAGTTATGTTAAGTGATAGAATGGTGAAGAGAAACATCTTATGAATTTGGCGTTGGCTTATATTGTAACTAAATTGGAAACTAAAATTTGCCGGTCTGATGGTTTGATTTAATTGAGGCCTTGGCCTACATTTAATCTGCAGTTTTACAGGTATCATTCAAGACATAAACATATCCTTATTCTTTAATATTAGAACTAGTAATTAGTATTATCCTCTGCGTCTCTAAAAGAAGCACCACAATTGTAATACTCCTGAGTGGTATAACAGTACCATTGTACTGCATCCTGATTTTCTTGACCAAACAGGATTTTGAAAGTTATTTAGCATCAAAATAGATTGTTAATGTCTTAGTGTGAAGTGTAATGCCCAGAATCTAATCTAAGTTTTGGTGACAACCACAATTTGCTGACTATGGCAGGATGGGTTTATCCTCAGAACACAAAGATTTGGATAGTGAAATGAGGGACGTTCCCACTTGCCTTTTGACATAAAGGATACAGAAATTAAGGAGGGAGACACAGAAAGCAGAAAGCACAAAACCTGAGCAATTTATTAGAAAGTGATTCAAATGCATTGATCTTTTGACCCAGATCAAAACTGTGCATATGAATGGGATTTTAACCATATTAAGGGTAATACCTGCTGAGAAAAGGAAAGGGACTGAAGGAGAACAAGTGTAATTTTTCTGAGGACAGAATGTGTTAATACAAAGGAATGTTCCCACACATATTTAATAGGGTTCAACTTTATAAGTTTGCATTTCTTCAGATGGGAATACTTAGAGCAATTACTGTAGGCCCAAATTACTTGAGGTTCAATGTTTTACAGTCCTACTGGCATGAATACAGTGACAGCAGGGCATTTTCTAAGTCATTATTTTAATTTTAACATACCAGTTCCCACTGACATGGTACGCATGAACCCCTAAATGCCTTTTTACAGGCACATTTCCTTTATTTATTACACTCAAGGTACAGAATCTGATTCATATCAATGAAGAAGCGTCACATTTCACAATGACCTTCCAACATGCTAACCATCTGCAAGACATTGTGCGCTTTTTTGCGTTAGTGAGACATTTGTGGAAAGTGATTCAACGTACATTGTCACCACATATGCTGCAGAACTTCAAGGTTCATAAAGTACGCATATTGACAGCAGTGTACAGTGAATTTTTATTATGAATCAACACAGTTGACACAAGGTGCTGTGTGGTTCTTCAGAAGTTTACCATAAGACAAAATGTCTGAGAGATGCTAAGGAACGTTTATTAATTTGGTTGCGAAATCAATAAAAATAGCACCCAAACTTTCAATAACTGAACTGTTGTTTAGTGACTATACAAATAACTGAAAAGTGTGTCATATCAGCAGCCTCTATAAAGTGAGAGCTCAGTGTCCTATCAAACACTATACTTGGATCAGTATCTTGGGATGGTAAGAATAAAACTTTCATAGAAATTAGTTACTGTATGTCAACTGAGATAACTAAGCACAGCATAAACTGAATAACATCACCATAGCTAAATAGAGACACTTATCGAACATATAAAATTACAAATACCATTTAAGCCTTCTGTCCAGGTTACTTAAATTATTCATTCACCTTACTCTTCTATCTATCCTCCACTAATTTTATAACTATCTAATTAATAACTGCATGTTTCCATTGAAATGACCAATTTTTTTCTGTAGTAATTTGAGATACTTTGCAGTCACAGGTTTTTCCAGTCTATGTTTTTCCACATTTCCTTCCCTGATGTTTTGACAAAATGTTCTGGAAACATCAGAAATCATTCTGTTGGTACCATTATAATTTTCATCATTAATAAAGAAAAGCATACTTGCACAAGAGATTGCCACAAATCAGAATTGAAAATCCCATGTTTCAGAATTCACCTCGATGTACAAAAGTGAACCAGGAGTTTTTTTTAATCAATGTACTGATCAACCAAGATATATGGTACTTTTTCCAAAGTGACAGAATGGTTAAAGTGTAAAGGAAGTTAGTAACTGCATATACTTCAAAGAAGACCACCACATTGGTGACACATTAGTGGCGTCTGTTTTTATTAATTTATGTGTCACACTTCCTTTTAATATCAAACAAATATTTTTTATGTTTTTTGAAATACCAAATATTTTATGAGCAAATATCTGTATAAACCATTACTCATTGTGCTGCAATCCAAACTGAATAAAAATAATTATATTAGCAAGAATGCTCTCTTGCCAATGTAATTTATATTTTATATAAAAATATAAATTATGTCTGACCCCACTCACCCCAGTCATAACTTGTTTGTTCCCCTACCATCTGGCAGAAGGTTCCGGTCACTCCAGTCGCACACAACTAGACTCCAAAATAGCTTCTTCCCCAGAGCTGTCAAGTTGGTGATGTCCCCACTCCCTCCCACCATATTATGATCTCTCCTAACGTCTTCCTGTACCCACAATGACTGTACTCCCACACCACTACACACACATGTAAGCCGAAATTGTACTGTCCCATCGATAGCCCAGTAAAACTGTACCAGTCGTAATGATATTTAATATTTATTAATTAACCATATTATTTTTTACCATACTATTTTTGCACTGTTCCAAGAATTACCTTGCACTGTTTTTGTCCTGTTATATTTTCTCTGTTTGCGGAATTTTGCACAGTTTTGATTACTTGATTACATGTTATTTATGTTAGGTTATTACATGTTAGTGTTATTGCTATTGTGTTACTGTCTATTGTCTTATCTTCTGTTCTATTTATATAATGCACCTGAGTGACTAATGAGAAACACTTTTCATTATACTATGCACCTGTGTAAGTTTAATGACAATAAAGTTGAATTGAATTATCTTTAAGTAATTTTAAACTGGATTCAATTGTGAAACCCCAGATAGTTATTTAGGGAAATATAGAAATAAGTGAAAGAACAAGCGAAGAACAAAACCACTAACGAAAGTCAATTTGTGACTGATGTCCAGTATCAGCCAAAAAAAATCTAAATGTTATTAATAAAAATTACTTCCTAAATTGAGAAGAAGTTGTCCTTTATAAACCTTATTTTCATGAGAAGAATCATAATAAATGCAAAGCGTGAAGTCAGCAACATAACATCCTTACTGTTGAGCATAGTTGTGGCAGTGTTTTGTTATCGAGGACAATAACCCAGGACCAGTCCAGCAGGGACTGGGAAACATGTCAAGACTGAGGACGCAATGGATGGAGCAAAGTACGAGCGAATCTCCTTTTAGTAGAGCAATGACCTAAAGCATAAGGCCAGAGCTAAACTGAGTGACTTAAGAAGAAGGTTAATGTACTTGAGTCATTCATTTACAACCTGATTTGAATCTGATAAAAATATATGGAAATACTTGAAGTTTGCTATACATCAATGATCCTCAACCAATGTGGCACAGTATGAGTAAGTTTGCAAAGAAGAATGTGAGAAAAGCTGGTAGAGACCTTTGTAAAAATACTCAGAGTTGTAATTGCTTTCAAAGTTGCTACCACCAGGTATTCACTCAGAGAGGTGACTACTTCTGCGACCAACAGAGTATTATAGTTTTTGTTTGCAGATTTTGCTGACTTAACTTCTTTCATCCATAAAGGTGTTCAGTTTGAACATTCAAGCTTTGATTAAAAACATTCAATTTAAAAATGTGTTAACATAATTTGTAACTCAACAAAACGGGGCATCGTTGAAATGGGGTGAATAGTTTTGCAAGTCAATGTAGTTAATCAACTCTTTTAATCAATGACATCATCATGAGGTTTAACAGATTTTTGATTACACTGCTGACCCTTTATTTCTCTGATGAAACCATGTATATTATTTTGTAAAAAAAATGCCTGTGTCTCAAATCAAAGCTATTAAAACAAAAAAAAAAGTTGTGTATGAAGACAAGCAAGTTCATAAGGTTTTGGGTTCTGAGTGGCTATAATAAATACATAAAACTCAATGCTTAGAAATACCATTTTAGAAATAGTGTTTTTCAGCCTGCCAGACATGCACTGCAGATAGTATCGATAAAGACATACTTTCACTTACATATCAGTTTGCTAAATATTTGGAACAATTTGGAACAAGTGAGGATGTATAAACCATTTATTTAAAGCACGTGAACTTTAAAATTTACTAATGTCCTGGTGAAGGCGAAAAATTTAAATTTAAACTCATACGTTATCCTGAATTTCTAAACGGGCCACTGAATTAATAATCTGTAAATCATAGAATATGTGTCATATCTGCTGTTACCTGGATGGTTTTAACACCAACAGACAGAAATATGTAAAAAAGACTTTAAAGTCCTTTAAAGTCCTAACCTAGACCAAAGTCTACAGTATATAGACCAGTACAATTTATGAATAACAGTTATGGCCTCTTTTCAATTGCAAAGTTGCACTGTTAACACAAGATGGACCTTCATTTTGTTTGCAGTTGATACATACAATAAAATGATTATTATTAGTAAGGTCTCACAATGTTCACTGAGACTAAGACTTTGGTATAGTCTATCTTTCACCCTGTTTATGCCCATGCCAATTCATAATTAGTCCCGCAACATTGTCTGTCAGCCTGTCGCAGTTTTTGTCACTTGGAATCGTGGTGAGGAAAAGCTTTGGAAAGAGACAAGCAGTGCTTTAATCCACCGCTTCAGCTACCCAGTCTCACTCAACCCCTTTTAACACTGCTTTACAAAATCCTGTTTACGCTTATTGGTGATGAGAACTAGATAACCTCAGAGAGCTGGAAACCAGGAATATATTCAACAGAGAATGGAACAAAGGAGACTGATTGGGCTTCATTCAGCACCGAAAAAGTCTTTTCCTCTTCTGAAGATGATAATTGCAACTTTTAAAAAGGACATTGTGAAAAACCTGAGGCCCGGATGCATGTCTCCAGAAAAGTTCCCCGCTGAGTGCATATGAATGTACTCTGATCTGGGAAAAGGATCCAAACAGGATTTTAAACCCCTCATGCAAATAATTCAAACTCCAATTGTTTCAGGGTTTTCACCATATGGCTATTCATCCTTTTATTCCAGGAATTTATTTGATTGTTGTTTTATTCCTTTCTTTTCTTGGATGTGATTTGACTTATTTTGCCTTTTCATTTAAAGTCTTTTTTTCATCAGATAACTTTACTAAGGGTTCATATTTGATAAGCTAAGCTTTCTAAGCTTTTATTTCCCTGTGCTGCCTGCCATTAAAACAAAAAAATCCACTTTGCAGTCTAGCCTTACGCTCTCAAAATAAAACAAACTGTGAAAAGGGAACAAGCTCCTGTGTTTATTTTTAACACCAAATGTGGTCTTGGGGGCCATTCGTGCTTGTCCTATTGTTTTGACTAGGTATCGCATGTGCTTGCACACTGCATACAGACTAAACTAGCCATGGAATGGGATCAGTTACTTTACTATTTGGACTCTGTTCAGCTCTTTGTTCTTTGATAACATTTCTGTCATTAGTGGCCATTTGCACCTTATAACTGAAATTTATACACAGCTTACTATACCACACAAGTTTTTTTTTCAATACCTCAGTTAAAATAAATATTGTAATGACTGAAAGCTGAAAGGCTGCTGTACTTTAGACTGTTTTCTGAATTCTTAAAATGTTGCCTTACAACTAATCCTGAAGTGAATACTGAAGTACACTGGTATTTATCCTAGCTGCAGTATGTTTCATAGCATTTTAATGGACTCCTAGGCAGCATTTTGGAGGAGCTGAATCTAGTGTCTATGACAATACTCATACTGTCTTGTGCTATCACACTGTTTAGTGAAACATAGGCTACTGCACATCTGAAATGATGGTCTTGAAAAAACAATTTTGATCTAAACTATGTTAATTACTGGGCAAAACCTTTTAAACTTTTAGATTAAATTACTTTATTATCTTATATAACTCTGTACTAATATAGAAAGCTTAATTATGCTGGAATAAATGATTGGACCTAAATAAAAAATAATACAAATCTTTTGCAAGTCTCCTTTTTCTCATTTCTGAAAATACAGAAATAAACAGTATGAAGTACATCAATACACAGGGAAGAAGTTGAAATCATATTCATCCATGGATCTAACTGCTTACGTTCAGAGCAGAACCTTTAAGGAAAAAGGAAGACTTTCTGCTAAACCATAAGACCACTGAATTGAGTGGTGTCACAGCCCCCATGGGGATAATGGGGACAGAAGTTTCAGAGAAAATAAACCTTATATAGATGTCCCTATGTAAAAGATATTCCTACTCACCAAATACTTTCATTAATACAGCAATTTCTAATCCTAAGGTAGTGGAACATTACTGTAAACCAGGAACATTAAAACTATTATATTGAATTTTTTAAGAGGTAACCGAAATGTGCATTAGAATAAATTGTTAAAAAAGGCTCTGGTAAATCCTATATTATTCTTCAGGATTGGATTTATTTATAGTACACTAATGAAACACTCCACAAAGCTGTGTCCTACATTTGTGCCTGCAGCCAAAACACATGAAGCAGCTTCACATTATTTGTTGAATAACTCAACTTCACAGTCTAGACGTCACGTGAAGAAAATAATTCTGAAGTATCTGATATTAAATGTATTCAAATGGTTAATAATCTCAGGTGATTTAGCAGCTAAAGTTAATACAGTTGATACAATGTCTGTGCTCTGAGGCAAGAGAAATTTAATTCAATATAAGCCCACGCTTTTAAGAAAGGAACTGCTCAACTCATAATACATTCTGTAAAAAACACTCTGTTCCAAGGAAAGCGAGGGCCCTATTGTTATTGACAATTACCTCAGTCTCCTTAAACGATCAAATAAAAGATGGGTTCTTTACAACCATGGATGGCCTGAAGGAACAATTACCGAGTTTGGCCAGATTTCAAAACTGAACATGAACTGCCAAATTAAAATTGAAATAAGAAGATTATATGAGTTTGTTAGCTCAAAGCAGCCTTGTACAAAATGAAACAATCCAAGTCTCTGCAAAGGCTGCATCATTTGTGGTAAAAACTGCTACACAGGTGCTCTGGAATCGCAGGTTGGATTAACATGTTTACACTATTTAAATCACTGTAGAGGATTAAAAACATTAAGAAGTAGCTCATTTTTAATAACTGTCAATTAAATAATAATTATACCCACAGAATATTTAATGGAATGTACCAGAATCATTCTTAAAGTCATGAGTAGTATTGAGTAGTATACGGTAATTGGAGGTATCAGGATCCCACACTACTATTGTGTCAGAAAGATAAATATAATAATAGTTGTGCACTCTTTCATAGGGACATTAAATAGCATAATTTACATTTGCTTAATACATATTAAAGAACCCCAAAGATCTATACCATCACCAATTTGAAATCAACTTTTTAAGATATACATACAGTACAAGTTCTGATTGTAAAACATGTTCAATATTTTCTTGAATGTTTTCTTCAACAAATCTTAGGCTTTTCAATTCAGGGGAAACAGGAAAAATAACTTGAGACTTGCACTATTAATCACACGTACTGTATTACAAAATTAAAATAAACGTATATTAAAAAATAGCTAAATATAAAATGTAACAATAATCAAGATGAAAATCTTCTAGAGACAGATAACATATGATGAAAAGGAAGCAACATTTTTGCCATACTACTTTTATCTTTACATCAAGCAGACCGTTAAACAATAACACAGAAAACAGATTAATTTTAAGAAATGGTTAAAATAATTAATTCTTAAATTTTTAAATAATCATTTTTTAATCAGTGAACGTTTTGTTCTGAAATCCTCTTCTGCCTCCAATAGTTATCTAATGCTCATGGGCATCTAGAAATGTCCTGCATTTTATTTCATTATGTTATATGTTCCACATCTCCACTCAGCTTCATGCTGTATGCTTCAGGTGGGCTTTCCAGATGCTCAGTGTTACTACATGAGGGTTTACCCCAGACTTACATTCACTGTTGTGGAAACTGTATGCCAAAAACATTACAGCCTGCAGGACAAAGACTGGGCTAGGGAGAGCCCATACTTACCCTCCCTCACTCCATACTCTCATGTGAGAGAAACTCTTAACAGGAGATGTTTATTTCAAGTTATTGCAGTTAACGGGGGTTCCACACATTACTGAATCACATGAAGCACTTACAGTATCTTTTCAGACAAGGCGACTGAATGTTGGCTGATTTTTTTTTGTTCAGTAAATAATAAAGTAAACCTTTTGTGCGTTATTTGTCACGTGAGGTTAGATCTGCTGTTAGGGCTTGGTGGGGACTAGGTGAAGGTCAGATGTGTTTTGATATGTTAAACCATAGAAACTTAAGAGGGTGTACTTTCTTTTTCATATCACTCTGTATACTATTTCCTTTTCTAAAACAAAAAAATGCATTCTATAATTTTACATTTTAGGAAAGCCTGTTATAGCATAACTCATTCGTCACAGGGAAAAACAGCATTATTGTATATGGAATATTTTTCTGTTTATGTGTACATGTGTGCTGCCTTTTGCAAAGAAGCACAAGACAAACATTTGTCCTTTAAAAATAGGATTGGGAATGCACCAGCTCTTGGGGGTACATAACTACTCTTTTCAAGTACCCAATAATTAGATACATTTCTAGACTATAAAAGCCTGAATATAATCCTCAGATACAAACTATTCTGAGAAATGTCAGCACTACATCTTGCAATACATTTGACAAGTCCTCAGGCATAGACATTAGGTATACTTACTGATCCTAAAATACAGTCCAAAGCCACCCAAGCAGGGTGAATCTTGTCAAATCGCATCACTGAAGAACTTCAACACAGCCTATTAGGCCCATAAGGTCTTCATAACTTTGGGAAAGTGTTGTTTTTTTCTTGTGAAGCCCAGAACTTCTGTAGTGCACAAAATTAAACAGGTGCACCAAGTCCAGATGCTCAGCCTTCCATTTGACAAATGTCATTTCATACAGTGCGTGGTTATTATTTGCTTGTTTTAAACGGCCAGTTTCAGCTTATCTTAATTTTACAAAGCAAAATACAGAATAATGCATGTGAAAAACATACAGGGAACTGATTGTGAAACATTAATTTTGGAGATCAGCAATAATCTACTTCTACCGGTCATAAAGTCACCTGGAAAACTCCCACCAAGTGCCAACACAAATATGACTAGCTGTACAATAGTTCAAGATACATTGCCAAGACTCATTTTCCACCAGCTATTGAATGATCTGAAAAGCAGTCATGTGTCTATACTGTAAGTCTTTAGGCTAGAACAAAATGCACAGTTAATTCAGCACTCGAACAAACTGCACTGAATGTGGATTAGTACCATAAATAGAAGCTAAAAAAAAATGGATTTGAAAAAAATTGGAAATTCTTGGGGAAATAATATCTTGTTCTATACACACTTCAATTTATGGGAAAATTGACATTATTATGCCCTGGAGTTTAAATTGAAATTTTTCCTTCATGGTGGTTGTAGTGGTATGGGATGTTTTCCTTCTTATACTGTATATACTATAAATTATTGTGCATACCCTTTTAACCACAATGTAGAAGAATTAAATTGCTGTAGAGTTTTCCTCTTCTTATTGAATAAATCATAAAAATACAAAAAATAAAAACAATATTTTCACTACTGTACATTACGTAAATTTGCTTAATTTGAAAAACTCATAAAGTTGAATTCATAGATATGTCTCATAAACAAAAGTGTAATGACACATTTTTAAATACTGTAGAGCATTTAATTTAAATGTATTTTTTGGATTCTTATATAATAGTAAATCAATCTCTACTTAACCAGATTTTCTAGTTGGGAACACATTTACAATGATGACCTGGCCTAAAGTTTCACACTTCTCCAACAGAAGAAATATAATAACAAAAACAACATACAAGAAGAAAAACACACAGACTCACAAATCATATATAAATACATAGAAGAAGCATTCACAGTTACAAAGGTCAGTCAGGGCTGAGTCACCCTATGACTAAAAGATTTCACAGAAGCGTAGGTCTAATTGTAACTTTTGATGTAACTCATTTAATTAATTGGCTGCAGCAAAGATAAAATAAGTGCTAATTATGGATGGCAAAAAAATGGAAACAACTAATTTAATTAGATGAAGAGACCTTAGTCTGTATAAGGAAGAGCGGCTGCAAAGTGGAACAGTGGTAGGACATTTGCTTTGCTTGGATTAAATTTCTAAAATTCTGACCTGTTTAAATCTGTGTCATTTGACAAAAGTATCAACCAAACAAATTAGCAATAATAAAAAAATAAGACACAAGTAGAGCTAACTAACTGCATCGTTTGGACCAGAGTGCCCAAATAATAAACTGAATAGTGAAGCGGCCCTTCCTACTCACTAGTCACTGTAATGTTCAAAGTAATGCAATGTACGAGCAAATAAGTACAGGGTGTACAGCTGACACCTCACTGCAAAAATGTTGTAATGTGATCTGCAAGCAGAGTTAAGTTGTATTAGTCGGCAAGACTGTCTCAAAGTCGAGAGCAATATTTCAATTGGATTAAGAGAGATTTATTCACAAAATTGCTTGTTTACAATGTAATAGGGCTGCTTCACCTCACCAGAAGTTTAGTTACCACCTTGTGAATCGCAGAATATGATGCTGTGTATACCTGGTATTTTTGTCTATTTTGTGGTGTAAATGGAAGCTTTTACATATGACTGTGTACATTTTATTTTAATTGTAGTTTGAAATGCAATCATCAATACTGATTTTTCTAACCCCTAAAATAGTGTTGCAGTTCCCCTTTAACTGGATGTCAGTATTAGGGAGGGCCTCATGATCGTGGAAATAAAGACAATTAACCTTAATGCAGCAGTCTGGACTCATCTACCAGAGTTATTCTATACCATTATACCAAACTAAATCTTTGCACTATATACTGTATGCACTAAATCTATATTTGCACAATACTCGAAATCTTTAGCACTGAAAATTCAAATATCCTTTGTAGAAACCCATCACCTGCTCATACTCCATGCACTTTCACAAACAAAGAAAAACAAGTCATCAGCTGGACTCACACTTTCTAGATTAACTTCAGGCATTCTCAAAGTGCTTGCATATGTTATTGGCATGTGTGTATGTGTGTCCGTCTTGGGGGTGAACCTTTAGAGTCTTGTCTATGCTGGCCTGAAATACCTTCACCAGTAAATCCATTGGGATGTTTTGTTAAACACACTTATGATGTTCAGGTGTAAGCCCCCAGGCTTTCCAAGCTCAAGAGTGCATTTTGTTCCCATGTATAATAAGGTATTTGCCAAATGGCAGATTGATTAGCAAAGTATGTTTACAAATGTCTGCTTTGGATACCAAACATGATGAGGTCATTGTGGATGTGGCACAGGTGGATAAAAGTACAAATACTGTATTAGATGGATAATACAACAGAGTCCCTTAAGACAACAATGTTTCTTGTGACCATTTACAAACCTTTGGCAATTACCTCTTGTCTCCTTACATCTCTAAAAGTCTGCACAATAGTGCCTGGATCTCTGAATCTATTCCATCAACTACAAAGCCAGCATGACTTGTTGAAAATGTTTCAAGAATTCACACTTTTTGGTCTCCTTTCGGAGTTTTTGAGAAATTTGTACATTTTCCCCTTCACAATTTCATACTGCACAAAAATCAATCACTAGCTAATCTGCAGAGAATAGATAAGGGTAACATTTTATGTTTTTGGATTCCAAGTTAACACTGCTAAGTTATTAAGGATAGAAAAATGCCTCATGAGTGAAGTGGCTTTTTTGTACCCTCACTGTGAAATCTTCATCCTGTTACTGTTAGTTGGATCTCTATTTTTCTTCAAATCTAAATGAAGGGCATATTTATTTTCTCTAGTCTACTTCTTTTCTTATAAATGTTTTCTCTGCTACTTAAACCTCCTCCTGTGATTTCTCTACATAAAGTACAGTACTAAAAAAGTCTGCCAACTCCCAATTTAATGATGGGAATTACAATTTCATACCTTGACTTTTATTGTCATTTTGTTTAAATGAAAACTGTTTTATCACAAAGAAAAGGTTTTAATAATTAATGTATGTGAAATTTAAGTGAACTGCTAGTTTATTTAGCACAATTAAGAGTATAGTTAGAATCAGGTGGTTAAATAAGTGGGTAACAAAAAAACCAGGAAGGAGTTTTTGGCAATCCTGTCATTCCATGATCAAAAGATCTTTCAGAGGACCTCAGAAAAACAAATTAATGCTCACCAGTCTAGAGAGAGTTACAAAATGATTTCTAATCATTTTGTGCTCTATCCACTGTCAGAGAAATGGAACATATTTAAGTCCTTGGTGACTATACCCAGGACCAATCGTCCTGTCAAGATCTCTCCAAGAGTTATCTGGAAAATCATCCAGGAAGTCACAATGAACCCCAGAGCAGGCTTCTCTTGTCATGGCTAATGTAAGCGTTCTTGCCTTAAGCATCAGGAAAAGACTGAATTAACATTCAGGGAGGATAACCTAGAAGAAACCACTGCTTTCTAGAAAGAAAACACTACTACTACTCATCTCAAGTTCGTCAAAGAACACCTGGACTATCCACAGTATTGAATGTTGTGGACAGACAAGCCCAAACCTGAACCTTCTGATCACAAGGAGAAACATTCTTAGTGGTGAAAAAAAACTGCTGTCCAATAGAAGAGGGGAAATAGGGGTTTCATTTTTTGAGGCTGTTTTGCTGCTTCAGGACCTGAATGGTTGGCCATCATTGACAGAACCATGAATCTGGCTCTGTATCAGCAAATTTAGAAGAAGAGTGTCAGACCATCAATTCTTTAGCTGAAGCTGAGTTGAAAGTGGTTCATGCATCAAGACAATGATCTTACAAGCAGATGTACAGCAGACATGAAGCAGTTCTGTAAGGAAGAATGGGCTAAAATCCATAAAAAAACTGCTGTGAGAGACTTAGAAACAGATACAGAGAATTCCTGTTTTAAGACATTGCTACTTGAGGAGACACTAGTTCATGAATATATTGCTCATATTGCTGAATTTATAGGTTTTGATATTTACTCACATGAGACTACTTATAGTTAGATCCTCTTGTTAATCCAAATGATAATGAAGATATAATTATGTTTTAGATCTAAAATACACGAGAAAATGATGTTAGGGGGGTTACAAACCTTTTCTTAGCACTGCATTTAATTTGCATTAATTTTGTTTAACAAAATAAATCAATTGAGAGCCAATTTTTCAATGATGACTGAAACCTAATTATACAGCAGGACATGTGCTGGAGCAATCTGAGTAAAATATAACAGAGACATCCTACTAAGGATTTCAGCCACAAACACTCCAATCGTGAAGGTCAGAGCTCTACCACTGCTGCACACTGCTCCAGCTTGATGATTGGACTGATCGGAGGACCCTGTATATGCTTCCTCATCCTCTCTACTGTATATGGATGCGGGAGTTGGAGCTTTCAGCCAGAATGTTAAAACGCACTCAGCGACTGGGATTATTAAAAAATTAATTGTCAATTTTTAAAGTTGAGAAAAAATAACTTTTCTGCAAGAAATCCTACTTTTTAAAAATGCTTCAAATATTCACCCATCTGCTTTCCAACTGCTTCATCAAATTCAGGGTTAGCAGGATCCTATCTAAGCAAACAACAGGCACAGAGACACAAAAATACTCACACCAGGGCCAAATATCTGAGATGCCAATTAATCTACCAGTATGTCTTTGTGCTGTGGGAGGAAACCAGAGCACCTGAAAGACACCCACACAAACATGGGGAGAACATTCAAATTCGACACAGATAAAGCCACAGAAATTGAACCCATATTCCCGGGGCTAGGAGGCAGCAATTCGAACTTTTGCTCCCCTGTGTTGTCCTAATTCAAATACGTTTATAGTACACAAAGTAAAGGCCCATGTCCATGGCATGTAGTTTCATTACCCTGTAAAATTATCTACCTGTTACAACATTTGAAACAGTGGGCCTGGTTTCTGGAATGAGGTAATGTAGTGCTTTTCAATGACAAGTCAAAGAACTGGTACTGGTCCATGGCTACTTCCTGTGAGATTTCAAGAGAAGCAGAAGAAGCAGTGAGTTTATATTCCATCTTCTTAGTTGCACTTTGAAATGTAAAATAAACTGTATGTACAGTATGCATTTATAGCCATGATTTTATCATTTGATATCTGCTTTGTTAAAAATATGACCTTCGTATTGAAGTTTCGAAAGTATTGAAAGTCAAAATCAAATCTGAAATGAGTAAACTGAAGAACTTTTTCTGTCCTTCTGACTACTTCAGGTAAAGGTTGGTTAAAGTGGTACACTTAAGATACATTCTTCGTTGAAGTTTCATTACTATTGCTTGGTAGTTGGCTGTAAAATCTTTGGTTATGGTACAAATAGTGAGGATATCACAAATCTCGTACTGCTACTTGGTGCTGCTTTAGAAGCTAGATATTCCCGTGAAATTATTATATAATATTATTATATTATAATACAAAAACATTTCAGGTTTTTGGATCACATGGAACATAGTGCCTAGTAAATTCACAGAAAGGCAATTCACAACAGCTCCATCCTCTTCCTGTTTTTTCATTTCCATTTATGTCAGCAATATCTTTAGGTCCATGGCAGCAGTAATTTTCATTTTTATGCTGCATGCTCAGATAGTCTATAGATTGACAATTTCACCATTCCAGCTGGTTTTTGCCCATGATGTACAGGTATGGCAAATATTTTTTCAGGTGTACATCAGCAGGTCATTATGAATAAGTTTTTTGATTATACAGTGTACATTGAGTCTACAGCAGAAGGATGAAATGATTTAGACATTTTAGAAAGCAAATCATTTATGTGGACGTAAATGATAATATAAAACAACAAAAGTTTGTTTGTACTGTACATTCAAAACAAAACTTTTTTTTGTCAGGCTTTTACCTTCCCATTACTGAATGAATACCAATTCAGTCATTGGTTTTCTTGCCCTTATGTCTTAACAGTCTGAAACTCTTAGCAGAATAATATTCCCATTTATACCTAAAGTTACAATGTTATTATGCAAAAATAAAAACGTACAAAAAACACAGGCAAGACTGGCCAGGGCCTACAGTATAAAGTGCTAATTGACAACTGGTTAAGAGACACTCAAGTTTAATTTTCAAGAAGAATACAGGCATGCCTTTAGACTTCTGACATGTCATATCATTTTGTTCATCAGCATCCACCCCCACCAAAATATGTGCAAAGAAGTACACTTTTTTAATACAATAATCTCTCTTATTCTTCCCACGCTTTATTGCATAAAATACCTTGAAACATGTTTCTACAAACTATAATGTAATGCAAACATACCAGAATATCAAAAGTACTAAATCTAAGGTATGCATATATTAATATATATTCTGAATACACACAGACAGCTACAGTAGACAGACAGATACACGTGTGCATTACACTATTCCCAAGATAACCAAAGGGTGTCATATGAATGGATCCAGTTAGAGGAGAAATACAGAGCAAGAGAAAAATCAAACTCCAACAAACAGCATACCAGAATGTATTATGTCATTATATAATAATATTCCAAAACATTTCTGAGATCCCATAGTACCAATCTCAAAAATAAGTCCTCTTGGTTTAGCTCCCTGAGCCACAAAGATGTCTTGCTTCAATTCAACAGGTACTTGTGTTGATGCATTCTGGCACCCACTGTGCTGTCCATGGACACATTAAAAACATCTGTTTAGAAACACAGTGGTCTCCTAAAGTGGTCTCTTAAATTAATAGCAGTGATATCGTATATTAAAAAGTTTCATCTTGGATCCTTCATCCATGATTGTTAAATAATTTATATTCCACATACAGTATTTAAACTTTAGTAATAACCAATTCCAACAACAAAAAGGAAAATGTCCATTTGAAAATCAAATAGTTTACCTCAGAATGGCTCAGTACATGGAGGACCATGTGACAATTTGGTTCAATAGATTGAAAGAGGACTTGTTGTGCGAGGCAAAATATCCTCATGTGCCAATTCTGATGGGACTACTGACCAGTTTTGCATGGATGGTTATATTCTATATTCCAAAGGTTTAATCAGCAGTTATGTGATTCTGTTTCAAGTTTCATTTTAATTTATTGTATCATTTCTGTGTCATGGCTATTAAATACCAACCTGTGGAAAACCAATGAACATTTTAATATCGGTACATTTCATTTAGATTTCAGCCACAGCTACTGTATTTCTGATGCATTAGTAAACATCAATAACTTAAACATAAGAAACAAGAAACATTAGTAAATAAAAAGGGTATGGAATAGAGAGGAACATTATCAGTTAACAAAGAACATAGAAACTACTAATTTAAAATAAGAATGATAGAGGTACGGTACAGGTATCAAGCATTATGATTTTATGCCAAGCTGCACTTTGTACTTTATAGGTTTTTGTGCTAGTTTTTCAAGTAGTTGAAAAAATAGAAATTGCTTCTTCTTACACATGAGAGTTGCAGCCAATGCTCTGTATTTGCCCTTTGTTTTCCTTTTCTGTGTAAGATGTATGTCTGCTCCAGATAAACCAAAGTGAAAGATGCATGAAGCTCATTTAAGCCTTGCTTAGAGGTTGGCAAGATCTGTTCTTGGTTTTCTGTTGCTATAAACATCCTTTAAAAAACTTCCACAAAGAAATAAAAGGTCACTTGTTCAGACAAGATTAATATTATTCTCATTAAAGCTATCTTCACAAATATAAACCTTCATAATCCTCACTCAAAACACTAAACAAAGCAAAATGAAACAGAATAATAAATGGCTGTGTAAATTCTTAAATATCACTAAAAGAGACCATACAATGTGCAATGAATCCAGCTGGAATTGTGCTAGGAGTCTATTGTAGAAAATAACCATTATAGTATATTAATAATTATTCATGGATTACTATCAGTTCCCTTGCAGATTTAATTTGCTCCATTACAATAAAACAGATGTTTTCTGTTTGTCCTGAACAAGAAAAAAAGTTAACCACAGGATTTTCAGTTTTCCTGTAATGTGTAATTGAGGTAACAATGCCCAAAGCCCCAGTTATAAAATGTGTTTCTTAGGTTATATCAGTATATTAGGATTCTAGACAAATGGAGACACATTATATTTTGATGTCTGAAGCTGAAGTATAAGCATTGAAAAATATATTTTTTCAAGAAACAGTGACAGCATACTGTACACACAGTATTAGTCTTTACACTTCTAAAGAGATTCTAGTTGCCAAATTGCCAAAACTAGCATGAAAGGAATATATTTAATTTAATATAAAGCAACACTGTCTTCAGAGCTGTTTATCATTGTTCTTCAATAAATCTTACAGTTTTCTAACAGTCCTATTAAAAAAAGACTTTACAGCCTTTAGCACCAAAACAGTAGGTTATTAACAGTAGAAAAAAAATGAAAACAGACATGAAGATCTGTTCCTTTTGCTGTGTCAGCAAAGATAATATTAACACTGTAAGTGTAACTTAGATTAGGCAAAGACAATTACAAAATGAAAAAAAATTAGAATGCTGGCACTTTAAATTTCTGGTTACAGTTTCTCTACATGTGAGTTTAAAGCATAATAAATGCTTTGCAGAAGCATTTATTGACCTCCACGTGTCAAACGTGTAACATTAAGGCACTGTGCACTAGGGGGTAGGGCCCCGTATTCATAACTGGAAGATGTGAGCACAAATCCCAAGTGGAACACTGCTATTGTAATCTTCAGCAAGGCAGTTCTGTATTATACCCAGCTATATACATGTGTATAAATGTACAGTAGATCACTTTGGATGTAGGCATCCAGTCAAAAATATAATTGCAAATACTAATGTGTTACGAGATGAAAAACTCATTTATCATATCATTTTTCCATGCTGCATAGCAAAATCATCACATCATGTTTTTTTTCATTGATGTTTTCTAATATTTATAAAATTATTTTATTTTTATTTACCTGATAATTTGGATAAGCAGTTTTTTTAAATCCTGGTAAGGCAACATACTGTATCTTAACCAAGGCAGTCATCCATTCTATTTATGCCAAATATATTTTGACCATAAAGGGCAGATAAAGACATGGTTGTTTATGTATTTTGAATTCTACAGTTACCTTTTGATCCATCACTGTTAAGATCACTAAATATAAAACTCATGATGTGATCAAGCGTAAGAAACTTTACTAAGGCCCAATGCTAAAATTGGAAGTAACTTAGTTACTGTTGTCAGGAATAAGTGGCAAATGAAACGCAAATAATTTCTTGGAAGGAGAATGATTCAATTCTTAAATTTCTTGCAGACAAAAAAGATTCTGTCGTCATGTACACTGACATGTCTGAACATGCTGTGTGTTCCGAGTCACCCTAGTGCCAAGTTGTCAGATTCTAAAAGTAGAGTGTTACATAGATCAAATGGCCAGTCATTTTCAGTGTTTACCCAGACGGGAACAGGAACTGTAGGGGTTAGTGAAAGGGCGACATTCTGTCTTGGTCTGACACCACGAGTGTAGAAAAAGCCACCTGCTAAGAACAGAATAAGACAAATTAGGTAGTCAGGTGAATGTGGATAACTGAGGCTTTTCTGCTTGCTTCAGAGGAATAAAGTAAGGGTGGCCATGGTTTACATTACACTGGTCAACAAAAAATTAAATGGCTAAGCTAGAAAATTGTCCCATTTTGTAGAAAAATTTGGTAGACATTGGGAGCACAGAGTTTAAGAAAATGAGAAAAAAATCAACTAAAAAGATCTAAAACAACTTTCTGATCTTAAAAAGTGATTAACATTAGGTTCCTGTACAAGGCAATAAAGCAAACATTGTGAATTTGAACACAATACTCTATAATTGATAACTGAAGTACATTAATGATCAAATTCCCAAACCCATGTATAAACACACTAAGTTAGCACTAATACTTGAAGTAAAACATATGATAGCAACCAGGGAGTTCTTTGCATTCAAGGAAAAGACAATTACATGCTTCAGAGTACATAAGAAATGTATACTTAAGCAATAAATGTTTTACTAATGGTTGGAAATATTTATGATATTGATGAAAATACTATATGAAGCACATTAAATTGTATGTTTAAATGAAATTTAAATAATAGGAATACTGCATATTAACTAAAGGTTAATTCCATGCTGAAAAGCAGAAAGAAAAACACGATGTTCTGGTTGTTGAGCCTTCTTTAGGTTTAAATGTAAACATGGGGAATAACTGGAAACTTACAGTGTC
The DNA here is from genome assembly GCF_040954835.1 of Lepisosteus oculatus. Taxonomy (NCBI): domain Eukaryota; kingdom Metazoa; phylum Chordata; class Actinopteri; order Semionotiformes; family Lepisosteidae; genus Lepisosteus; species Lepisosteus oculatus. The sequence goes on along the minus strand of NC_090698.1, from coordinate 38,522,400 downwards.
AAAGGGAAGGAATGAAACCAAACATTTAATGTTTTCAATGGAAAATGACCGAGTACCATGATTCATAGAAACATAATATATCCATACAGTATATTATACTGTATAAAATAATATATAATACAGTCTATTCTAACAATCTGCCAGTGCTGATCGAAAGATACTGTAGCAGGTCTTGGTTAAAGGTCCACAGTAACTTTGCACATGCTAGGTATCATTCACCTGCTTACATGAATCATGTCAAAAATATTTTTCTTGAAAAATCTTCGTCTGATGTGAATGGAGACATTCATAGATCAACGGCTGTTTAAAACATCTCTTTGGCAATCAAAGTTCACATGCTGTTTGTGAACTGAATGTACAGGTTAACAGAAAATCAAGAAAAGGTGGGACATTAAATATGAGAGTGTCCAACCATATCACACCTTGTGTTGTGCTGCAGTGTAGTACTATATTCTATGCTTCCACACCCCTACAGGGCTCATTCAGAGATAACAGAAGAGACAAAAAAGAAGATTACTTCTTTTTTAATGCCCTCTACCTTCCAGATAATGGCTAACCAACAGCTGATTTCTATAGTCTGTTTTTGAACATTAAATTTACCCTCTTTTAATGTGTTGTGCTGTCTTACATAAAAACAACAGAGGCTGACTCTGTCATTAAGAGCATTATAGACTTTATATCACAGAATAGATAACGAAATATTTGCTTCAACTCATCTTTTGGAAATTTCTTTTCTTTTCTGAACTGATTTATTGTTCAACACAAACATGAAGCCGTTAGTAACATTTGATAGAAAAATCAACATTTAGTGAATCTGGTGTTTAGATCAACAGCAGCTAACTAGCAGTCATAAAATATGGGTTATTTTTAGCAATTATGAATTGCCTACCAAACATTAGAACACTGCATGAAGGTAACTCTGGCAATAAATACAAAACTCACTGAAAGATCAATATCTGATATCACTGCATAGCGGGGGCCAATGGTAAGTGAAATATTCAGGATATAAAATAATGTCTGCAGCTACAAAACCTTAGGACAAAAAGAAGACAGTTCTGCAATGTGGGTTGGATTAGTATCTATGATTATTCATATACAGTCAGTCCTCTGTTCCACATACCAAAAGAAGTACATGCAAACTAATGAGCCATTAACATCCAATTCATTGGTTGTTAAACTTTAGTGAATAGTCTACTCACATGCAATTATTTCTTTAAATATATACCTAACTCTCAGCTGAACCCTAGCAGAAAAAATGCACTGTGAGCTCACATTTTTTTACAACCAAATTTTTAATATTCTCTAAGATGTGTTTTTAAACAACATACAGTATTTGTTATTTGCAAATGTATTACTTTGAATTTTCAAGTCTTTTTTTTCTAATTCACAACTGTTTTCCATCTCTATTCAAGTAGTCTGTGTGTCATAAAGAAAATGTACACAAAATGATACAGTCTTGCCCAGAGCAGAGTGAAGAATATTCTATTCAAGTGTGTGTACCAGTAAAATATGTCCAAGTCATTTCTTGTTATTTATGCCTGAGTAAGCTTTCCAGAAGTTATTTTTCCTTTTGTGGCTAGAAAGAATAATCATTAATATTGAAAGCTAAAAGAGAATAAAACAGAGTACAGTACATATAACTGGAAATGCAATGTGAAAGACATGATAAATGTAGTTTGCAAAATATCTTCATTGGATGCCTATTTACATTTTATTGTATTAGTGTATAAGTGCAAAAATGAATGGATCAATTGTCTGATGAAGACATTTTTCTTTTTTTATGGATAAATCCCTTATTATATATACAGCACTCTAATTCCGGCCAATGAATTTCCAACTTATGCATATCTTTATCAATCCTATTGAGTGCAGATGTTTAAAGAATTTTCTCCAACTAAAACAGCTTTTATTTCAGTATTGTTACAAATTTATGATTTGTTTTAAATCATGAATTTGACATGTCACTTGTCTCTAGATTAGTAAAATGGAGAAACCTTGGTAAAAAGCCACCATATTTGAGAAAAGATATTTGCTCCCATTATCTCTCAGTAGGAGGCTAGAGACTATAGACAGGAGTAGTAAATCATTGATTGCATAGGCTATATCTTGGCAAGGTTAAGTTTCAGTGAGGACAGAGATATACTTATCAAGAATAATTCATACAAAATAAATATACAATTGTTTCAAAGTAGATACTTAACAATTGAGAAACTAGTAAGGAATCATATTTTTTATATTTTTGTCATAAAAAAGATCTGTGAAAGAGGTAAAACAGGACCTGTAGCATGAGTTAAACCTATTTAAGATGTAGTGCATAGCATGTATTAAGCCTGTTTGCACCTCTGTACTGTCTTAAGAGCATTCAAATCAATTGAATCAATTGAACCGGTCTTTTGTTTCATGGGTATGACGTTGGAGATGTATAGCACACACACTTGGAGACATACCTGAGACAGAGGTTTCTCTCACAGTTAATATGACATTATAGCAATCTCTTGGCAACTGATTTACAGCAAAGTGTTATCAACAACATGGAGACAACACACTGGGGCTTCCAAGGGGTTCATGGGTTAAAACTCTGTATCTTATAGGGCGGAGCTGGTCAAGAAAAACTTCATATAGACTAACAAACTCGTGATGGGGACTCCCAGGGGTGGCACACAGTAGGTGGAACAGTGATGTAGTTGGAGCCAGCTGGTTAACCTCAGCTTCCTCTGAACAAACAAACTGCTGTTTGCACTTCGGGCTCACAGTGTGAAATAAGGCAGCAGGCAGTCTGTGCATCAAATTTGTAAGTAGACATGCACTGTATTGTTTTCAGCCTTAACACTGTGGTGATGAAAATGATGCATTGTTTTAAAAAAGAATACTGGAAAGAAAATCCTAGATTTAGAGGGGAAGGGGTTTCGTTATCGTTAAATGACAGTGAAATAAAAAGTATGTTTTTTTCAACACAAAAACAGATTGTTACATGAACAAAACAGTTATATACTATATACAGTGCCTTGCGAAAGTATTCGGCCCCCTTGAACTTTTCAACCTTTTGCCACATTTCAGGCTTCAAACATAAAGATATAAATTTTTTATTTTATGTGAAGAATCACCAACAAGTGGGACACAATTGTGAAGTGGAACGAAATCTATTGGATTTTTGAAACTTTTTTAACTAATAAAAAAATGAAAAGTGGGGCGTGCAAAATTATTCGGCCCCCTTGCGTTAATACTTTGTAGAGCCACCTTTTGCTGCGATTACAGCTGCAAGTCGCTTGGGGTATGTCTCTATCAGTTTTGCACATCGAGAGACTGAAATTCTTGCCCATTCTTCCTTGCAAAACAGCTCGGGCTCAGTGAGGTTGGATGGAGAGCGTTTGTGAACAGCAGTTTTCAGCTCTTTCCACAGATTCTCGATTGGATTCAGGTCTGGACTTTGACTTGGCCATTCAAACACCTGGATACGTTTATTTGTGAACCATTCCTTTTTAGATTTTGCTGTATGTTTGGGATCATTATCTTGTTGGAAGATAAATCTCCGTCCCAGTTTCAGGTCTTTTGCAGACTCCAACAGGTTTTCATCCAGAATGGTCCTGTATTTGGCTGCATCCATCTTCCCCTCAATTTTAACCATCTTCCCTGTCCCTGCTGAAGAAAAGCAGGCCCAAACCATGATGCTGCCACCACCATGTTTGACAGTGGGGATGGTGTGTTGAGGGTGATGAGCTGTGTTGCTTTTACGCCAAACATATCGTTTTGCATTGTGGCCAAAAAGTTCGATTTTGGTTTCATCTGACCAGAGCACCTTCTTCCACATGTTTGGGGTGTCTCCCAGGTGGCTTGTGGCAAACTTTAGACAAGACTTTTTATGGATATCTTTGAGAAATGGCTTTCTTCTTGCCACTCTTCCATAAAGGCCAGATTTGTGCAGTGTAAGACTGATTGTTGTCCTATGGACAGACTCTCCCACCTCAGCTGTAGTTCTCTGCAGTTCATCCAGAGTGATCATGGGCCTCTTGGCTGCATCTCTGATCAGTCTTCTCCTTGTCTGAGCTGAAAGTTTAGAGGGACGGCCAGGTCTTGGTAGATTTGCAGTGGTCTGATACTCCTTCCATTTCAAGATGATCGCTTGCACAGTGCTCCTTGGGATGTTTGAAGCTTGGGAAATCTTTTTGTATCCAAATCCGGCTTTAAACTTCTCCACAACAGTATTACGGACCTGCCTGGTGTGTTCCTTGGTCTTCATGATGCTCTCTGCCCTTTCAACAGAACCTTGAGACTATCACAGAGCAGGTGCATTTATACAGAGACTTGATTACACACAGGTGGATTCTATTTATCACCATCAGTCATTTAGGACAACATTGGATCATTCAGAGATCCTCGCTGAACTTCTGGAGTGAGTTTGCTGCACTGAAAGTAAAGGGGCCGAATAATTTTGCACGCCCCACTTTTCATTTTTTTATTAGTTAAAAAAGTTTCAAAAATCCAATAGATTTCGTTCCACTTCACAATTGTGTCCCACTTGTTGGTGATTCTTCACATAAAATAAAAAATTTATATCTTTATGTTTGAAGCCTGAAATGTGGCAAAAGGTTGAAAAGTTCAAGGGGGCCAAATACTTTCGCAAGGCACTGTATGCTTACTGGATCTTTTTTAATAGAAAATATTTCCTTTACCTTTTATCATAATATATGATATATATAATTATAATACAGTGTATATATATATAGCATGTCTCCAGGGACCAGAGATGATCAATCCTGAAATGACTGAACATGATAGTTTTACATTCATCAAAATACCTAAGGGATAACACTTAAATCCTTTTTCACCTTTCTTTCTCAATACTCTGTCTACAACAATTTAAGAATAATTAAGTTAATAATTTAAATTAAACCCTTTCAACTCCTCTTTACTAAACTGTAAGAACAGCAAGAGAGAAAGCTTCCATCCGTCAGCTCCCTAGAGAACTTTTTGTTTTCCAAAGCTGGGTGACTGCTTTTCATGTTGTTTGGACAGCACATGGGACAAGTCTGTTATTTTGTACAATTAAAACCAGCAAATTTTATGTCAGCTAGAGATGGTCATAAAGGTCTTCTTTCCTCCCTTACTGTTCTAGGATTGCCACACAATTAATTCCAACAATATCACATTTAAAGGGTCAACAATACAAAAGTAACTGCAAGAAAACCTGAATTCGAAGAACAAACATGGGACTATCAACATGTTTGTAAATGTACTTTCTGCACATCAATGGGATAATCAATGGAATAAGGATTGCTATGAATACTGACTTTTTTCAAATTCAAGTGAACCACATTCCAAAACCCTTCATTATATCATTTTACTTGAAACTCTTCATAGAATTGAATCACTTTCTGCAACCTTCCTGTATTGCTTAAAAGCGTCCATAAAACCTTGTCAGATTATATAAAACTGTTTACTCATTAATCGCTTGTTTTGATATAACAATTTTTTAATGATAAATTTGCATTCTGCATTACAGTATAATGTATTGTATATTTTTAATACTAGTGCATCTTGCTGAAAAAGCAAGAAAAAAAGTCTGGTTGTATTTGTTCAGATTTCTTGTTCATCTGCTACAGAATTCCTCTGGAAATTCCTATGGAAATATTTAATGCCAAATCTTTATTAAATTAAATTAAGCAAAAACAAAACATGTCACTACTGTACTGTAAAAAACTTTAATGAGAATATTTTATATTGATAATTGAAAACAGTTTATCATCACTACACATGCCAGTGGGAATCATTGTGTGATTTTTCTAGTAATTGTGGAAAGTTCTTAACGTTTTACATGATGTTCACAACTTTATTGCAATACTGAATATCAAAAAATAAAAAAGACACTGAATGTTAGAAGTCAATCTCACTAGACTTTATGATACACATAAAGCGTGTCATTAATCTATAATGAGGAAATGGTGTCTCTCTGACTAACACATTTGTTAAGCTCTCAGCGTCAATCACTGGATCATTAAACATATCATTTTTTTCCAGCACAAGTAGCAGGTCTGAAGTCAGAATCATACCAAATACTGTACTCAGCATCTAGCCAACCGAAGACTTCTATACTGAAGTTCATACTAATGAACATACTGTTCTAGGGCATTATTAAAAGGAATATAATAATTCACATGTGTCAAATTCTATTAAGCAACGTTTCTTTTGAAAAGACTACAATATATAACAATAATATTATACGTTTTAATGGCGATTATGTTTGTTTTCTGATAACCGAACAATAAAGTTTTAGTTATTCAAAGAGTAAGCAACACGTATCGTGCCACAGAAGAAGTTTGCCTGTGCCAGAACGAAAATAAGGAGACCCATATGCAATTCTCTGGGTGTGCTGTCAATTTCTAAAAGAAGAGCTCACAGGAAGTCCACCTAGTGTGGCTAATAATAGCAGGACTAAATATGTAGTCTGTGACGGCTACTAATAGACTTGTTTTTTTATTGCAAAGGCAAATGAGGAGTACTGTAGGACAAGCAGAAACCTTGTTAGTACTTAATTATACAGTATTTCCTGTGCTGGGGTGCAATATATCATAGTTATATGACTGCTGCAAAGCCTATACACAGAAAATGTAAATGCTGTGGTTTAATCATCGCACACGGCAACATGACTTAATTATGGAAGATTAAACAAGAAATAATTATTAATATTAACTACCCCAACACTCTACCTTTGAAACACATACAGTACATAACAATGTACTGTATATAGATTAAGGATGTAGAATTAAAGTACATACTGTAGCTGCTGTTACAATTACACTTTTAGACCTAACTTTCAATAGGAAAGTAAGGAACAACATACAGAATTCAGATGGTAAAGGACTCTTGGAAGAGATGCAGTTCTTGGAAGATCACAAATTGTCAAAAATACGAAAGAGTCCCATTTTTGCATAGTGTATCATCTCAGCATTAGCACACTTCCTTCACTAAAAATGCCTTCTCAGATCCCTTGGTATTGAAATCAAACAATCCTAGTTTGTGATCCTACAGAAGGGAGACAGGCATCATGTTAGCCAGCAGCCATATCACTCTGCAACACACAAATGAGTCACCCACTGAAGCTAAGCAGGTGTGAGCCTGGTCAGTACCTGGATGGAAGACTTCCTGGAAAAAACTAAGGTTGCTGCTGGAAGAGTTAGTGGGGCCAGCAGGGGGTGCTCATCCTCGATCCATGTGGGTCCTAATTCCCCAGTATAGTGACGGGGACACTACACTGTAAACAGGCGCCATCCTTCGGATGAGACGTAAAACCGAGGTCTTGACTATCTGTAGTCATTAAAAATCCCAGGGTGTTTCTCGAAAAGAGTAGGGGTGTAACCCCGGCGTCCTGGCCAAAATTCCCATTGGCCTTTACCAATCATGGCCTCCTAATAATCCCCATCTATGAATTGGCTTCATTGCTCTGTTCCCCTCCCCACCAAAAGCTGATGTGTGATGAGCGTTCTGGCGCACTATGGCTGCTGTCACATCATCCAGGAGGATGCTGCACATTGGTGGTGGTGGGGGGAAGCCCCTAATTCCTGTAAAGCACTTTGAGTGGAGTGTCCAGAAAAGCGCTATATAAGTGTAAGCAATTATTATGTTACCGTACACTTTCTCAAATTATCATCCTATATATTTAGATATACATTTACCTTTGTGGAACACCGCATTATCGTACTAATTATTTGTGTGGGACTTGAAATGCAAAACTTGAAAATACAAAAGCTGTACCATGTACTGAGGATCTTTTAAAAAATACAGACTAGGTTAGGATTTGGTTCCTCTTTAAAGTAGAGGGCAGAACCAGAATACATAGAAAAAAAGTCACATGGAAGATGCTATGACTGATTTGTCTTTCACTTAGATGCTGGCATCTCTCCCTTTTCTACTGAATAAACACTTATTGTTGCTTCAAGTGCTGTGAAGAAGTGTCCTGAAAACGTGACAATAATATACAGTATTACAGTATTTACTAAATGGGTTGTGGAAAAATACAAGTCTGCTGTGCACGACACATAATTAAGTTTGAAAAGGCAAATTATTACGGTCTACCTCTCCCAAACCTCAGCTATGAAGTGATTATTTTTGCAACCTTTGCTGTGAGTAGAGTGGGTTGAGTTGGAAAGAAAATAAAAGGCGATATGAAGAGCTTACCTAGCCCAGGGCAGCCTGTATAGAATTCCTCACATTGGTAACTTTCCAGATCCTAATACAGGGTTCTTTGCCAGCTGAATCGTGCCTCATTACACTGATGAGCAATTGAAATTAAAACTGAAAAGGCAGAGGACACAATGCAAACCACATACAGTAGATATACACCAGCTGACATTGATTTGTCTCTCCTGTTGACATCATGGCCTGCTTCACTGGTCAACAATTTAATAAAATGAATATTGCTAATGGGGATGCATTCTACAAAAAATATATTTAGAATTCTGTATACTTTCTATCACACATCTTGAACTGCTTTCTTTTTAATTTAATTTTATTATGAATCCTGAAATATTTTAGAAATGTAATCTTAAGTTATTTTTTAATACCTTAAAAGGAAAGACTCAGTTTCACCATGGGTAAAGATAGGTCTGCTCAGAAAGTTAGAAGTTGGGTGCAACTTGGATCACACAGTGTTTTTAAGTGGGGGTACTTCCTGCTAGTACAGTCTCCTGATAGGATACATGGATACATGTCCTTAAGCGACACTTAAGCTTCTTATCGCTTCTATCCTGCACCTGCAAGCAACAACCAGAAAACTTTTGCTCTTTTACACAGATTTTCACTGTTGCTGATCTACATTTATTCATAAAATAACCATTTCGCACTCTGAGCACATAACATTTTTCAAAGACTAAAATCAAAGGTTATTCTTGTGTTCATGCAAATTATTTTGCTCAAATTGCAAACTCTACAATACTAAATAGGCAAAGAATGAAACTGAAAAATTTGAGACAGCTGCTTCAGTCTATGTACAAATGTATATAATGGAATTGTAAATTGTGCATGAATGTACTACAGTTTTCCCATTTATTTTGAAGCTGCTAAAAGGTGCTTGAGGTTAAATACAAATAAAGATAAAGTCATCCACAGTATATTATTGAATTAACATAAAATAAGTGAATTGTATGAGTTGTAATCTGGTCTCACTTGGGTCTTGGTCAGCAATTTTGGCGAACCTCCAAATTTAATCATGAATTAATTAGATAGAAGATCATTTGAGGATATACAGTTTTACAGGACAAAACTCAGTGTACAGTGATGTCCCTTGGTGAGCTCAGGCATTCTGCACTAGAAGAGCTAGGGTATTCGATATTATTCTGTTTTTTCTTTTATTTCTTTTGTAATTGTAGAGGCCTGATGTGCTGGGATGCAGTTTATCTGCTCAAGTCTTATCACTGAGAACTAACAACAGATGCAATCCCTGTGTTACAATAACATAAGACTGCTGTATATACAGCACTGCAACTACAAAACAAGATCATGCTTGTTATGTATTGTATTCTCACAAAAGAGTGATTTTCCACTTTTTAGAAAATAGATGGGTTGAAACAGGAGTGCCAGCCAGCCTGACAGCCCAGTGATGATTGTCTTGCTGTCCTCAGTGGCAGCTCCATAGATCTTCAGGATGCCTACATCTTATTCCAATATGTAAGGCACTTCTCCTTTTAAGGGATCGTGTACTAGTTCTGTGTACTGCTATTCAGCCTATGCACTCACTATTTTACACCTTCTCCAAATACATGAACAAAACTTAAAGTTAACTTAAAAAAAAAGTCTGGATTATTAATCACCTACACAATTGGCTAATCTGTGTACACTCCAGCTCCCATGCTGAGGTACACTCATTGGAAGTTTTGAAACTTAAAAAAAAATGCTTACACTTATATAGCGCCTTTTCTGGACACTCCACTCAAAGCGCTTTACAGGTAATGGGGACTTTCTTCCACCACCACCAATGTGCAGCATCCATCTGATGATGCGACTGCAGCCATAGTGCGCCAGAACGCTCACCACAAATCAGCTATCAGTGGGGAGGAGAGCAGAGTAATGAAGCCAATTCATAGAGGGGGATTATTAGGAGGCCATGATTGTTAAGGGCCAATGGGAAATTTGGCCAGGACGCTGGGGTTACATCCCTACTCTTTTCGAGAAGCGCCCTGGGATTTTTAATGACCACAGTGAGTCAGGACCTCGGTTTTACGTCTCATCCGAAGGATGGCGCCTGTTTACAGTATAGTGTCACCATCACCATATTGGGGCATTAGGACCCACATGGACCGCAGGGTAAGCGCCCCCTGCTGGCCCCACGAACATCTCTTCCAGCAGCAACCTTAGTTTTTCCCAGGAGGTCTCCCATTCAGGTACTGACCTCCTTAGCTTCAGTGGGCTACCAGTTGTGAGCTGCAGAGTGATATGGCTGCTAGCCCTAAATCCAAATCTAGGATTGATGGTGCATTTTGAGAAAAAAATGTCTGATGATGGTCTTCCTAGATCCTGGCTCGAATCTAAAATCATGATAACCTATTTGTGACTTACTTAATTTTGGAATTGTGTGTACCATTTACATGTGGCTTTAAATATGTTTTTTTTAGCGGCTATAGTGATAGCAGACAAATTGCATGTTGTTGTTTTTTTTTAGCATTTGCCAGACTTGCTTAATTCATATGTATCCATATGTATTGCAAACTTGCAAGCCGGAATTCTTCAGTAATAAAATTTTTACTTTTAAATTCCTTATCTCCAAAATAGCATTGTCCAAGTGTATTTTTTAATTGTTGGTTACAAAATAATTTGAATTCAATTCAAGAATTATGACACTCTTGGGGAAATTTGTTTTATAGTCCAATGCCACAATAAAATGAGAAAGACAAACATTACAAACATAGTAGACCTTACAATAGTGTTACAAGAGATAAGAGAGTTACTTCACACAGTTTGATAGAGATATTGCAGTAGGGATGAAAGATTCCCTGAATTATTACTTTTGCACTTGGGGACACTGAGAGTAGTGCAAATTCACAATGGTGGGGTTGAGACCAATGGTTTTGGCTTTCTTTGCAACCTTTTATTTGTAGAGCTGCCCCTCTTCTATTTACTTTCACAAATTTTCCCAAACTATTAAAACTAACAATACTGACGCTGCCAAGTGTACTGTAAGTGAGACTGTATTTTAAGACACTTTCAATAACAATTTCAATAGGAAAGTGTTAAAATAGTTATATTTACCTTGAAATACAGTAACCGAGTTTACTAAAAGAAAAGAAACGATGTTGGCCTTTTTTATATACTGTAAATGGTGACACAACATTTGCTCCATTTAAGCTTTAAATCTACAGCATGACCAGTCTCACGTAGTTGTAGTCAATAAAAATATCAACAGTATGAATGTTAAATACAGATGGAGGACTGTTGCATTCTTCCTAATTAAGTCAAAACTTTTAGAATGGGCCCATGATGATTTTCTGGTTAATTTAATAAGATGTCTCACTGTGTGTTAGTGAGCAAAATGTACAGTAGGGAATACGAGACACGGCCCTTTGCAATGCTTGCACATCTGATGTGATGAGGCCATTTGATCAATTTCGGACTTTTAAATAAAATCAACAGATTATTTGTCAGCTAAGGTCTTCATATTGTAAATAGACGCTTAGGCTGTAAAACCAACAAGTCAAAGCTGTTTCAAAACCTATAGATACAATTCTGTACAGGTTTCATTATGCTTTGCTTTTCCATTTCTTCTCTAGCGACATAAGCATTCAGAAAATGATTGGCTGTATTCAAACCAAAAGAATGGAAATTCTATTTCATAGTCAAAAATGTCTCAATAGTTTTCATCATAGTCTTTGAAACAGTTCTGCCCTAGGACATGAAGGAGATGCAAAAGTAATGACAGTTAATTAACAAGGCCTTGGGAACATGATGCATTTTTAGGGTTGTTTCCACTGCTCTCCTTGTCAGTTTAAGTTTTACCGTTATGCAGCTAATTCTAAGGGGTTCAAGAAAGAGTGGATTCTACAGCAATGTACACTAGTTTGCAGAACAGTTTTGCAGTATTATATTATGTGCCATTTTACATGAGCACTTTGGAAAAATCAAAAAATTAAAATTCACATAATTTAGGTCCAATGAAAAAATTTAAGAGATATGCACTTTTATTTTTTCCTAAATTAGCAATGAAGGTTTAGGCATTTAAGTATTCAAAAAATGCAATCCAAAGACTTTAAAATCCATCCGTCCATTTTCTAACCACTTTATCCAATTCAGTGCTGTGAGGGAACTGGTGATTTTCTCAGCAAGCAATAGCAGCAAGGCAGGATACACACTGGACAAGACGCCAGTCACAGCGCACACATCGACATAGACACTCACACACTCGCGCCAAGGCCAGATTTCCCAGAAGCCACAACCTACCAGTATGTCTTTGGACTGTGTGAGGAAATTGGAGCACCCCTAGGAAACCCACAGGAACACAGCGGAGAATATACAAACACCTCACACAACATAGAAATTTAACCCAGAGCTCCAGGGCTGTGGTGCAGCAATGCTAACCACTATGTCATTCTGGCACCCTCTGTCTGCAGTTATATAAGATAAACATTTTTTAAATTATGGAATATAAAGTGTAATTTATACAGTATATATTCATAATTTCAAAATAATTGCTCTATGAAAACATAATTTTTGATTTCACACAGGTAATAAGGTTATTTGACTCACTTTGTTTCAAGTGGATTGTAATTTCAATAACAGGAATGACAAAATCTCTGTCTCCCTGTTTTGAGAGAAATGCTCAATGTTGCAGCATTGCAAGAAAAGAAACTGTTGCACTCGCACACATTCACCAACCTCATCAACGTAATTATAGCAGAAATGTCAAGCTGCATGTCTTTAAACAAACAACTGCTCCATGCTACTCAAGAATTTTCAAGAGCAACAGTTATTTCTAAACAGGAAAATCCATTGACTGCATGCTGAAATCTAAGTTTGATGATTTTTTGACAAATACTTAAAAAACTAAAAATATTTTAAATATTTGACAAGGTCACAAAGACTTTTGTATTATTGTTTATGAATGATGATGAAGATGATGATGATGAACCGAGATTTAATATATGAATGCATGATATTGCTGGCTAGTAACTCGCAATAGGTATCTTTCAACTGCTGTAGTCCCATCTTAAAGCTGGTGTCTGCACATGTACCTTTTAGAGCATCAGCAGATGCACTAGGACACGTCAGTACAAACGCCTCTCGTGGGAAAAGAGAAAGGTGTCTTGGCTTAGAAGGCTACACTGAGAACACTAACTTTTGAAATGAAAGACTGGCATTATGAAGATACAATATATCGTGCAAGAAACAACATGGGATAGATCTTTGACTAGCTTGTGGTTGCTTCACAACTAAATTTCACATTAAACAGGTAAAACTGCAGGAAGCTAACACAAATAAGTTTATATTAAATAACAAAAAAGTTACATAATTATTTACAGCAGCAATTGCACTAAATAACTGAAAGGATTTACTATAATCCACCTGGACATTATCAGAAAGCTATTTATATCTGGTAAGGGTCATAGCAAGACAAACATTTCAGTAGCACAGGATCCATGGTAGAACTACATCATCACTACAACTGCATTTTAGGGATTTTGACTATTAATATTTCGATGATGCTTACAAACACATGTTGAACAATTCAGTGCAAAATAAAGCTTGTTCTTTTTCTTATTTCATGAGAATCACTTGATTTCAGGACAGAATCCATACAATTATTCCTAAATGCTAGTCTCAGAGACAGACATTGGCATAATGCAAAATAGCGCCTGGGGTGCCTCTTTTTTGTCTGATTGAACTTGTTTTCAAACATTGCATTGCTTTCAATCATCTGTATAAGACAGCTCCCCCACCCCCTGCCTCTAACCCCATCAGACAGGCACACACAACCCCCCTACCCATCCTCCCCGCCACCCTGCCTCTGCATTAAGGTGCACAGACCAGACAGTTTACAATCGTCTTTCGTTTTTTTAAGAACGCAGGTTAACTTTTTTTTTTACCTTCCTCTCACCTAGCATACAAATTTCCATCTGGACTGACTTCAAATATGTGACAAAAGGAAATCATAGCAGTTCCATATCCTCTGCATGACAGTGTAATTCCTTCTGCCTTACAGCAATGTCTGCAAATCTCAGACAGTTTACTTGTTCATGTAGCTACATTCTACCAGGGGCCCAATTCTTGCCAAGTATTTTTACATTAAATTTTATTGTAGTGTTCCACATTTAACCCTTCCCGAAACCGACTTTTTACATCAGCTGCATCTTGTTTATTACGGCTTTAAGTCTTTCCTTAAATGTGCTGTTGATAGTAAGTGCACCTGGATAATCTAGGAAAATTCAAACCAAAGGGACATTTTCCTGTTGAATGCATTTACTTATTGGGTAACTAAAAACTTATAAACTTATGCTTGTGGTCTTGTCATAAAAATAGTGAGCTTTTCATCATCTTTAGAATGTAAGACAATTTTGTTCCCAGCCCTAATCATGTAACTTTTAAGCCTACCTTTTGGAGCCATATTTGGATAATGAAACAGTTTTATATGTTTTAATACAGTATAGATTTGTAATATTTTAACATATGCAGTACATGGAGAACATTATTTTTTTTAAATAGCAGTGCAAACACTTTTCTTTCTCTCCCCAAATATGAACAATAAGGAGCTTTATTTATTCAATTAACACTCCTAATTGAAGTGATTCCTAGTGTGCTTATTAACCTTAAAGTTCCACAACAATGACAGCTGGTTTGTTTTGCCTTATTATAAAAAGCGGCCTGCGCAATTTCAATGAAATTTGATCACAGTTTAGGAGGTTTTAAGCTGAGAGACATCAGACACCCTCAGTGTGTTTGGAATGTCACTGCTGGAGAGTCACAAACTTCAAATATATAAAAAAGGTTAATCTTTTCTCAGCCAAGCCTGCTCCAATTAAGTTCCTCAGCACCCAGCAGAGATAGGAGGAGGAGGATGCAGAATTTCTGTTTTTGATTCACTAGTCGCGGGCATCAGAAGTTGTGTGACATGTCATCACATGATTCTCAGACAGAAGTCTGCCTGCATGACGAGGAACATGAGTTAATCCCTGCATCTAGCTAATCAGACTGCCTACTTCTACAAGACCTGCCATGGACTGACCTTCCTTCCGACAAGTAATCAGCAAGTAATGTTGAAAAACAGCAGGAAAAAAGCAAAAGAAGCAAAAAGAAGTTTATTTAAGACAATATAGTTATAGATAGAAAGAAGCTGAGGGAGATGGAGAAAGAAAGACTCTACTGAGCAAATCAGCACACTTTCTATTTTTGCAGAGCATTCTCTTCATGAGGACTTTGTTCACTACCAATATCACCAAAACAAAATCTCAGTACTTAGGCAAAGTAATCTCTTCAGTAAAGGAGTTGCATTCATTTTGCATTCACATAACTCTCAAAATATGTACAGTACGTGAAGTCTCAGGGAATGAAACTGCTAAAATCTTTTCTGACTACGGTTTTTGATGTTAGAGTCTGCAGTAATTTACAAATACTGCAGCAAGATAAGTTTTTCATGTTTTAACAGAAAGTATACTGTACATTTATACATTTATAGTCTATATAAAATATAATAGTTCAAAATTAACTGCTGTAGACTATTGAGCGCATTATACTTTCAGTGTCTGAAACAAAAATGTTCACAAGTTATGTCAGTGATCAAAATGACCACAGTAATATTGCACATCTAACAAACAGTGTACATGTCATCTACTCATTATGCATGAAGAGCTCTACTATCTGGTTTGAATGTCTAATGATAAGAAAAATTGACATTTAATACAGAAAGAAAACCCTTCAAGTACTTTTGCTTCTTTATTTTAATTTTAGCTAGAATCTGCTACTTTATAATAGGCTTTTGTGTGATTTGCACAGAAAATATATAGGTACTTAAAAATATTAATAAAATAAATTAATAAGATATCTAAACTTTTGATTTGATAACTGTGATAATCATTAGACAAGTTCAGTGACTCTTGCTTTAGTGAAAGGTTTATGAACTGAAGAAAAAATACAAATTGTGAAGTTTTTAGAATTCAAGGACTACAGTGGGTTTGATAAAAACAGGCTGCATCTGTTCCTTCTTGTGTCTCCAGTTAAGAAAGCATTAATTTATAGGCTAATCTGAAAGATGTGTGTTCTCTGTTCACACAGAATCTAAGGTCAAGCAGCAGTAAGATAAGCTGCTAAGAGGCAAGACATCAGCTTTGCCAAGACCTCAAGTGTTATAGGAAGTCATTAAATGTGAAAGTACTAAGTGTGCAGAATAATCCAAGATCTGGGTCACTAAGGTCTTGTATCTGGAAAGTGAAGAGTAATCCCAAAATCAATGCTGAACCATGAGAAAAAAAAAATACAAGGTAGGCTGATATAGCTGCTAGCTATCTTCTCAGAGTTTGAAACTTTTGTAACTGTAAGAGGTCATTGTTTGGCATAGTACCAGGGAGGTTTAAATCCTTTTTGAATTGTGATTTATGAATGCTGTTGTGGAAAAGGCAGATTATCTGTCCCAAGCACCTCCAAGACGGCTCCTCCTCATGAGACTTAAAAGCATGGATAATTTTGCTATTATGTCTGCTTTCATTCTTTCATTTAGAAAAGAAACTTCACTTCATGGAGATAAAGTTTGTTAAGGGAATTAAATAGATTGTCGGAGGTACTTACTAATACTTCACTTTAAAGGATATTTAAAAATTTGCTGCTATTGCTCTAAATAAATTTAAAATCCCTAACTGTGTGGGACTTGGGCACGTAGAAACGCTTAAGTTCTTGTCTCAAAACATTTAGATTTGCAGCCAATGTAAATAAATCTCTTCAGATATATTAGAATATCAAAGGAAAAGGCGAAAAAATTAGTAAGAAAGTAAAAAACTTTTACAATTAGTTTATTTGGTTTTCACAATCTCCTCTTTTTTTACTATTCAAGCCACAAGAAGAGCAAAGCTCCTTCATAAGTGAACATGGTTGCACAAAACAAAACATATTACATTCTCAGATGTACAATATCTTGTTTTTTTGGACATTGCCTTATTTCAAAGTTTCCAAGGCAGTCGGAGGCAAGGGGGAGCCAGAGCCTATCCCAACAAGCAATGGGCACAAGGCAGGATAGACCCTGGAAGAGACACCAGTCTATCATACGTAGACACTGACATGCACACACACTGGAGACAATTTTCCCAGAAGCCAATTAACTTACCTGCAAGTTTTTTTTTGGACTGTGGGAGCAAACCAGTGCACCAGCATGAACACGGGGAGAATATACAAACTCCATGCAGATTGTACTCCAGGTAAGGAACTGAACCAGGGCCACACCGTACTACCCACAGACACATATGCTGAACTTTAATGTTTATACCAAGGGAGAGGAAGAATTATGGAATAAAATGTGAACAATTCTAAATAGTTCATTTTCTTCCTTTATTAAATTGTTAATTGTTAGCTGCTGTAACATAACCTATTACTAGCTTTAAATAAAAGGTAGGAAGCAGACACTTACTGTACAGCATCCTTCAAAAGTTTTGGGACTGTGAAATCTAAACTGATTTTTATTATGAACTCTAACTGAAAAAGGTGACTCATAAGGGCAACTCCTAAGTATTTAATTTTTAAATATTTGTTAAGTAAATTAAATTTTAAACCGTTAATACCATTAAAAAATTAAAAACAAAACAATAGGTACCTTGTTATTTTGAAGCAGCAGAGGTATTTGGACAATTGTCTAACAGGTGTCTCTTGTTGGGTAATTAGGCACTCACAGAAGAGCTGTTAACATCCTATCAATGTGACTTGCTTCAACATCAGAGCTTGGATATTGTTGAAAGTCAAAGTAAAAACCAAAGAATTTTATGTTAAAGGAAACCAGGCAATTTTGAAACTTTTTGAAAACAAAAACAACAGAAACCATAGCAAAGGAACTGGGTATACCAAACTCAACAATCTGGATTAAACTGAACTAGAAAGGAACCATAAGTATAATCATCAATGAGCCAAGATTAAGCTAGCCAAGAAAAACATCTGCAGTTGATGACAGAAAAAATATTAGAGCTGTCAAGGAAAATCCTAAGACAACTGTTAGTGAAATCACTAACAACTTCCAGAGTGCAGGAGTGAAGGTATCAAAATCCTCAGTTTTCAGATGACTAAGAGAGCAGTAAGAAGTATTTCTATCATTAACACCCTGAACCAAATTAGAATTTGTTTGGATGAAACAGAGGTTTTTGAAACAATTTTATGGACAGATGAAATCAAGACCATTCTTTAACAGTGCTGAAAATCTGTGAAGCATGGTGGGGGTAATAATGGCCAGACCATGAATGGCAGCCTCTGGAATTGGTTAACATACCTTTATTGACAAATTAACAAATTATGGCATCAGCAGATGGATGTTTACATAAATGTTGTCTCTGATTATATGGAAGAAAATGATTTCATACTTATTGGTCAGTGCTTGCCCATACAGAAAAACAATTACCCAAAACATAGAGCAAAGCCAAAGCATCCAAAGAGATCATCAAGAAAATAAAGTGGAACATCTAAAGTGGCTAATTTAATATCCAGATTTAAATTCAATTGAGCCTGCGTTTTACATATTGAAGAAAACACTGAAGTCACAATAGCCTAACAATAAGTATAGGCAAGAACTCAAAATGGTTTCAGGAATGGCTTGGCAAAGCAACACAAATGATTATAAGTCCCAACACTTACGGTCACTAGAAATCACTTGGCGAACATATTGTCTAACATGATCATATTAATGAAATCACCGAAAAGGAAAACATATTGTACTATTCATTTGCATGAATCTCATAATCACAAATAGAAAGAGCTTGACCTTAAATAAAAAATAACTTTGCTGCTCCAGTACATTGAAGCACAATGTATTTTTTCTACCTCAAACAGAATAAATGTTATTCAGAAGGTCAAGAAATGTAATTGTAAGCTAACTAATTAGAAAACCGTCATGAAAACATTTAGGTCTCTAAACACAATTCTGGAAGTCATAGCCCCATCTGAGAGATCACCCTATAGCTGGAACTTTCCCACTCTTGGGTCACTGGACTCACTAATTACCAGCAAGGCCTTGACACTAAGCAAAGCTCGTGCTTTCATCTGTAGTTGATGTTCTCTTCAAAGCTGTGTTACAGGATTCACTCTCGTCAATTAGCAGAGATCAGAGTCAATTAGCTTTTCACAGGCCGCCCATCATGTCACATAACACCTACATTATAATGATACTACCTGACAACAAAGCTGATCAATGATCACCATGGTAGAGTGAAACATGGAAATGCTCCTTTGGAAATCTGAACCTCCATCAATACTCCACACACAGGTGCAAGGAAGAAACAACATGCTTTTTCAAAATCTGCATCTAAAATATTCCTTGGAAAAACAATTTCACACTGCTGGCAGGAAACTATGAAGTAGTCCCAGCTGTTCATTTTTATAAATGAAGAAAGGTAATTTTGGTGTTTTAGATAAAATGATTAACAGTAAGAATACCGACCTCTTAAAATGCACAAAGATATCAAGACTGACTCCAACAAGAGTAGGAACTTAACTGCACAGTAGGAGGTTGGTAAAAACCAGACACGTCAAACCAACAATTTTCCCTTCCAAACCTTTTGGTTCACAAATTCACAAATTCTTGTTCACAGATACAGTACTCTGCTTACAGAACCTGGGTTCTAATATATTCCATCCCATTTAATATCTTCCTGCTATCTATAAAACAATTTAATTTCACAAGGTTTCAAGTACAATAGCAGCTTACTCCACCATTATATGTATACTTTTGTAGTGAGTATTTTAGCCCATAAAACAGGTATTTACTTACACACAACAAACTTACCCATATATCATCAGACCCCTAAAAAGGGACATACAAGATGCTTCTTTGAACATCCCGAGTGTGTGGGCATCAAAAGCAGAATCTGTGGACCATGAATCCTCTGACATACTGAAATGTTATGCCTGATAAAAGGCTCCAGTTGCTTTACACATAAATCAACACAGTCAATAATTTAATGACTGGCAGTGCACATCCAGACAAGGCACAGATTTTTTGTTGAGAGAGTAATACTGTGAGTGGGACTCAAAGAACATGAAGTAGAAGATTCAAAATATTTTTTTCTCGTTGAAGGACAGTGTATTTTGTGCCACTGAGAGTAGGAACAGGCATGTAAAATCACCATACCAGAATGTAATGACATGTTTGGAATAATTTGAAGCTTAAAGTGGCAGCATGTGCTGATCCTTTTACTCTCTAACTACAGTATTTTCCAAGCAGGATATACGGAGGAAAAATATAAATCCTTTAAAACGAAATATTTCTTTCGTTTTTCGAACTGTATGACTTACAGTTCTGATAAATAAAAAGTTGGTTGTTGGTTATGCTAGAAAATGAAACATAAGCTTTCTGAATTTTGTAAACAAATGAAAAAATATTATGTAGGCTTCCCATACAAATATCTCTGTGTGTGATACCATGAATTGTCCAGTCGTAGGGCTTGATTGAGCCCACTGGACAGTCACAGCTAGGAATCAGGAAATGGAATATAAAGTAAAATAAGGTTCCATTGCGAAGCAGTTGTCTGCGACTTACTGTATATGGTAGTTTAAACCATATCAAACTCTACATACATTTTTTCCTATGTGCTTGCACACACTTAGGTTAAAGATTTTGTTTATTTCATACAAAATAAAAATGGAACTATTCATCATTTTCCCCTGTACAAATTGGAATTCATTATTTTTCCTAGTTCTTGGATGTTGCATCTGCCCTTAAAAACTGTCAGTAGTCTTTTTCAGCATTACCTTAGTTTATTCTGTACCACATATTTTTTTTAAATACAGAATGTTATTTTATTACTGATTTAATCATCTTAAGGCATTTTGTAGATTGTAGCTACAGTACTATTTATTTGATTAGAACCTTTGATCGTAAAACATCAAACGAGTAGAGACAATTTCTTCATTCATTGCACATTTCACATAAATATACAGTACAGTATGTACAGTATAAAGACATAAAGCATTACTAATGCCAATAAAATGTACAAAGACCAGGGAAACTCTTGGATTAGGAAACAAGAACTCAGCAGTGTTGTAAGTCTATCTGCTAGAACCCAGCTAATAACATTTTTTTCCTATTTAGATCCTGTGCTTTATGGTTTCCCTTTCAGGCCTCACATGGCTGGTGTTTTTAAATCCTTCCAGATGAAAACTATAAAGGCTCAAAAGACTACAACATGAACAAATACAGCAGAGCTAATTATATAATTCATTTTGCTAAACTCCTACAGGCGAATGAAGCTTTCATAACACTAAACAACTTAGTGAATGACTATTGTTCAATCATTGTGTTGATATAAAACACTTAATTGTTTAGTTACTCAGTGCAGACACAGCTGTTTGAGGACGGGCGTGTTAATGCAGAGGACCCAGTCTGATAAATTACGCACATCTGGATCAGTTTTGGTAATAAGAGACAGGTAGGAGAAATTTAACTATCAATCATGAATAATAACCCACTTTGAAAAAAGGACTTTATTTTTTCTGTCTTTTCTAAAACAGTCTCGTCTGTCTGGTAGGCTGGGAGTACAATTTGGAAAGGTGGAACATGGAAGGTGCAATATGGAAGAGACTGCCAGTAGGCCTGTTTTTCCTAGGACAAATTTATCATTCATTTTGTTAGCAAAACACTGCTCTTAATATCAATGCTTCATCACGAGTTTCAAAAAATACAGCACAGACCCCTTTTCTTATCACTTTTAAAAGTACTAGGTAGCAGAGAAAGCAACATGAACCATGGGAGACTGAATAAATCATGTGTACAGGCATCTACAGAAACGCACCTTATTGCATTTCAACTGCACCTCACTTTGCTTCTTATCTATATTTACATTGTATCAAATATTTTAGTACTGCATTTGGACAAACTACAATTTTAGCACATTTTGTAGGTTATGGTAGTCTTTAAGGCTTTCATGGCTTAGAAATAAAAACGGTGCACAACATTTGGAAAGCTGTAATGGCAGGCATGCAGAAATTAAGCTGCTGTGTAAAGTTTTGTCTTGGTTGTTAGTGAAATATTATGCCAGGCTAAACCTGTGAAATTTCTAAAGACTAAGGACTCATACAAGCAGCACAGTGGCATGACAGCTAGTCCTGCTGCCTCACAGCTCTTGGGTCCTGGGTTCGATTGAAGGCCCACAGTGCCTTCTGTGTGGAGTGTGCATGTTGGGTGCTGCGGTTTCCACCTGCCTTCCAAAGCCAGCTGATAAGTTTTAACTGGCTTTTCTATACCAATTATTAAGCAAACATGATGTGAAATACGATGACCCAATTGTAAATGTCATATGAAAGCAGCAGTAGCAATCACATCACTTAAGACATGAAGGGCATTTTCTTATTTTAGATTTACTTCACATGGTTTTAAACTGAAACACAGAACATACAGCCTAGCAGACATGCACAGACAAAATGTTGGAGCAGCTAAATAATAAAATGCTAGTAATGAGAGAAGACGTCCAGGTATTTAATTTCCTCTTTCAAGGATAAATTTCTAGTTCCCAATTATCACATTTCACCTGTCATTAAGGTGTCTTATTTTATCTGCATTTAGCATTCTGTATTTTGAAAGTATGCTGCAGAGAGAAGGCATTGCTCCCCATGCACTACACCTCAAAAGCATCAATGAAAAGGTTTCACCATCAGAGATTAACAAAATATGTGATATTGTATATTTTAGGCTTATGCTAATGTTATGCTAATGTTTACCTCAATAATGTTATAATGTAGATGAATTCCTGAATGAATTTAGTGAAGAAAAGCATTATCCTTTTTGCATGTTTATATAGTTTCCAAAACCTTTTCTATGAGTTTTCATATGTTGAATTCACAATGTCAACCCTTTCATAATCTCTAACAATCATATTTCGAAAATGAGTACCTTATGCAATGTAATAAACATTTTTGCAGCAGCTCAACTCTTTCAAAATCATTCAATATGTAGTAATAAACAGTTCAGGCTAAAACGGTACCTACCAGTCACAATCTTTATTGATCCATTGAGTAAAGATCTTTCTTACTTATCTGAATGTATGTTTAGGGAAAATGGGCTAGATAAAACAATATAAAGACAAAACAATATAAACAATATGCCAACTGATGACTTAACACCTACAGTAGAGCTGGTTTTAAAAGGAAAAAAAAACATTCAGTTATTGAAGCTCCCTTATTCTTGCAAGACCAAGGATGTCTGAAGTCTTCTTAGCTGCATATGAAGAATGACTCATCTTACTCACTAAGACAGAGAATGTAAACAACAGAAAGGTTAGAGCACAGGGGTTACTAAAAAGTAAATCAATCATGCAATTAAAATCATTACCAAATGCTTTGCATTGAGTGTGCCAAAGTCTACTGCTGTTCTAGGAAAATGGAGTAACTACTAGTTTCACAGTCACATATTCAAGTTCCCCCCATCATATCAGTTAATTAAATGGATTATTAAATAAGAGCCTGGGGAAATCAGCTCCTATGGGACAAAATATGTGAATTTTTAATTAGAACATACACAGACTAGAGAAAACAAAAAATTGCTCAGTAGTCCACTAAATGGAAACATCAGATAAATGCTGACTTCTTCTGAAAGTAACTTATACTGCCATCATGTGCCTGTGTCTGAAACCAAAGAGTCTTTTTTCCTTTAGCATTGTTAGAAAGTTCATATCCTTCTTAATGAAAAATTTATTTTTATTTGAGCAAACCCTAGCACTCTAACTTTAAGAGTCAGAGAAAGCAGTTTGCAAGGTTGGCAAAGTTAGACTGGTAAAAAATACATCATTTTGTTTTTGCACCACCATTCCTGGGGATTTTTCATGTGTCCCTGTCAATGGGTTGCCAAAGACCTGTGGAATTTAATTTTGGTTTGGATTTTGGTTTAGTTTGCAATTTTCCATATCCAAGAGATGAATCAGCAGCCCTTCAAATACAGTATGCAGTTTGCCCTTCACATCTTACTTTAGACGTGCAGTTTTTGCGAGGTGAGCAAATGAGGACCCTGGACACCACTCTGGCTAATTTACAGCCATCTATGACAGCATGTACCAAATGAACATCTGTCTGCCATGTGTGGAGTAATGTTATCAAACAGCAAGACAGGTGTAATATATTATTGCCTTATTTCTGTCAGGGTATAAACAAACTTTGACTTTAAAGTAAAACCTATTGGTTAGCAGAAACAAGGACTGTTTTTCAGTTTTCTTTCTTGTTGCTGTTCAGATGGTTATTTTAATCTGTCAGTGTAGTAATCAGGTTATATTAGGATATCGAGAGTAAGAAAATGCCGAAGTCAAAGTAAGGAGCAAAAAGAAATAGTCCGAGATCCTTTAGAAAGTTTTCTTATGTTTATAACAAATTTAAAGTAACACTCGTGACATTAATTGAAAAAAACAAACCAAAAATGGCTTGTTGAAGATTAAAATGGGAAGGTTCTACTACAATCAAGTGAGTTATTGTAGTTAACAAAGCTTACAGTTTACAGCTATTTGAAGATTCTCCCCATTTCTGATAGTTATTTTAGCTCTATAATTGTTGTTTAATATAATTGATGTTTTTTTACCATTATCATTTTTATTGATTCATAAGATACAAAGCCTTGAAGAGTGTCTTTTCAACTCTCAGTGGAGTATTTTCTTGTACATTCAATATATAAGTATGGTATAATCTATTATGTTCTATCTAATGTAAATGCTCAGCTGGTCAGCTCAACTGATAATAGTTATGGTGCAATGAATAATAGGATTCTGTTTTAGTGTTTGTAAAGTGTTAATTCAAAGCAGAAAAATGGAGTAGGTGTCAATTTAAGTCACAAATCAATCTTCAGAGGCTCTTCTGAATAATATCACCTAAGGTTTCATGAGCATTGCTGACGTCTGTTCCAATAACACCACGGGTGTCTATTAAAAACCTGTTCCACTCCAGTCAATGAAAATAATCCACATCCACGTTTCAAACAGGATGTGTTTGATTTGGCTTTATTAACCAATTACAGACTTAAATGGCTCATTCACTTTCAATGTAATCAGATGTTCCTATAAAATAATTGTGAATTGTAAAATACATTCCAGAAGAGAGAATGTTTTTACATGAATTTTTACATTATTTTTATAGTTTCTTAAAGGTTTCTCCATGAGGTGTTTATGTTTATTGATGGAATAAGCTTTACAATCCCATTTCTGTTGTATAACAGTCTCCAGTGTTTTTCTTTAACTCTCAGGGACAACAACTTTGAACAGTAATGTGATAAAATATTATGACGAAAAGCAACATAATGATTTTTTATCAGCTGATACCCAAGACATGAAATCTTTGACAGAGACCCTCATCCTATAGTAAATGGTAGGACTAATGCTTGGACAAATTTGCTTATAATGGTGACCTATACTATTATTTTATTGTTTTTTCTCAACAGTGAAATAACCAGCCTTTTAATGACACACTTTATAAAGGCTGGTATGTTTGTGTGTATTAATGTGTTTTTCATTCTTTAATCCCTACAGATGTGCAAACAGCTCATACAAAGGCCTTAACTGGAAATAAATAAAAAAATATGTTGAGCAATACCATGCTCCAGTAAATAGTACTCTTCAAAACACTGTTTTTCTCTATGTAAAAGAAGAAATATCAACATGTTTGTATTTTAGATACACAGAATGAAGTGTTATTGGGTTACACATTAAAGGTATAGTCATTATTTAAATGAGCAAAAACACTGCATGTTGAACAAACATTTTGGGGCCTTAGAGCAATAATTAGGAATAGCAAAATGGATTAAGCATGTTCTAGAGGCATGCCTTTATTACCTTATTTACTCACCTGGAACAAATTGCTCACCAAGTATCTGTTTATGTTCTAAAACACAGTAGCTTTGTTTTTTTTTTCTGTTTGCAACATTTAATGAGCAAGCAAAAGCACACATGAACTAATGGTGCAAATGGTTACCCTGTGTTACATGCAATTTTTTTAATTTCATTAGGAGCAAATTTTTCTCTATTTTTGTTCATTGCGCCCCAGATGCGACCAGAGACGTAACATTCACTAACAGAAAAAGGTGCATTTGAGTATTAAACTGTATGAGTATAAAAAGCATGATATGTAGGGGCGCATATCATATTGCCTTTGATAATGTAGGGGTTCGTTTAAAGTGTATTTTAAGATTCAGACATCTGATGAATGCATATCATAGAATACCATAAAATTTTAACTGATCACACACATTTAAAACATTTAAAATCACAGCAAATACATCTTGAGTTCAGCCTGCTATTGCAGCACTTTACAGGCCATGAGACAAGAAACAAATGAAAGGAGTCTTTGAAAAATGTTTAACTATAAAAAGGATGAGTCAACCTTAGGCTGAGCTTGAAAAGGTTTTATTTGCTCTATAGGGACCAGATAAATTTTGTTCTTAATGATTATACATGGAGTTTAAAAAAAACACTGAGGTATGTGGTGGATAACATACTGTAATACACAATTCCTACTAATTGTGTATTTTTATGTACATTACACAGTACAATAAACATCCACTTTTTATGCATTGACTCTGAAAGGTATAAGTGCTCTTGTGCAAAAATATAGGACCACATTAAGTACCTGTATATCCCTTCTGTTATGTTGCCATTTTGTAGAGAATGCTTATTCAAAATTAGCGTTGCAATTTGCTTTCAATTCACATTTATGTCCATGCCACTAAACTACATGATACTAAATGGGATATTGGGTCATTCAAAAAAACAATTTCTCCAGTTAAATATACATCTGTTATTTACAAGAGCTCCACTTCCTTGGTGACAAAAATATAACCCGTCAGTTGCATTGGGTGTCATGTGTATCCAATATTACACTGCATTACTTATAACTAGGTTAATATGAAAAAACATGTTTTATGCTAAAAGACATGGTTTCATTTAACTGCAAACACTATTGAGGGACTTAAAACTTCAATTCTTAACAACTACTTTGGACTCACCTCAAGAGAGCTGTTAGGAAAACGTCTGCTCTTATCCAATGTAATTAAAAAAAGAGGAAGCACATTCCACTATTAGTCACAGAGGCATCAAACCCCTTTACACTATGACTGAGAGCAGCAGGGATTACAGCTAAATGTAGTTTTAGACTATAACTGATGTCAAATGAGCAATAGCACACTGGGTTCTGAAATTGACAGTTTGTGCACGGTTTTCTCTTTTATATTGGAGAGGTTTCTAGGACCTTTTTCCCCATTTACAGCAAAGATTATCCCTGAATTCATCCCAGACACAAACAAACATGAAAGGGTTTAAGTCACTCTGAGCCTTGTCATGAGCGTTCAGGAGTTCACACTCGGAGAATGGAGACGGAGTTATCCTCTTATTGAGGTGGAGAATAGTGTCTGAGCTGCAAAAGCGCCACAATATGGGAAAATTCAGCTTTCAATTCACTTCAACAATAGATGTAACAATCTAAATTCAAGAACTGTACTGTCTCTGAGGATCTTGCTGTAAAAGGAAAACTACCGAAACAACAGTTCAATCCCCACTTATGCATGAAGTGAGAATATTATAATTCTGTTTCCAAACCTCCTTATCACATTTACCATTTTTCCACAATTCAAAGCTGTGACCGACTTAATCTACTAACAGGATTGTTCTTTTAACTTTTATATTCATATTTGGATTCTGCCTATAAAAATTAACAGAAGAGGTATTCTGTGACCTAAAGTACTATTAAAAAATTACTAAGATGCAAAATGCATTAAAATATAACTGTGGTTTAAACAAATATATAAGTGTGGTTTGATTACAAATTTGAATTTTTACTAACTATAGAACATGGCCCTAAGGCATAAAATATATTACAAAAAAAGTATTAGGGCAAGTTTCCCATCCAGTAATGAATTGTATCAGACATATTGTGGGTATGTGTGGTAGTTTTGAAGTTTCCAAAGTCCACTGCAGGGAAAAGTGATCACTAATGGAAGACTATAGGACATTCTTCAGTGGAACCTAGATCAAACAGGTCAATTGGTAGAAATGATGGATTGTTCAGTGAAACCAAACCAGTGTTGGGCCTAGAAGTCATCATCCAGAAGATCAACAACTACACAGGTATATTCATAGCCTGAAGGGACTAGCATTCACAAGGATTCTATTGCAGGAGAGATGTCCACAAGCCAATGATTGGCAACTACATTGTTCCCAAGATCACTGAAACTGGCACAAAGAACAATTGAGAGACAGAGATACTTTAAGAGGAAGATATGCTCACTACAAATTGTTTGCTTGCAATGGGAAGGTCAGGGTGTTGGCAGCCTGAAGAATGCTTCAGACCTGACAAACTATTCATTTTTGATGCTGAGTACATGTTTCTCAAGTATTTGAAAATGAGTCACTGGATATTGAGAAAGGCTTCATACCACCTTATAACATTTTTATATAACAGTGTTCATCTACTATTTACAGAATGTTAAGGCTTGTATATCTACAGACATATCATACAGGAAGAAAATAGTACCGATGATAGCATTTCTATGTCTGTTCAGAGTGCTGACCTCAAACCTATAGAACCCATCTGGAATGAACTGCAATTGAGTGTAAGAGAGTATGAAGAGACTGACACTTCTCAGCACAACTGCATAGTGGAAGAAACGGCACAATATTTCTCCAGTTATCTATCAGAACATACTGTAAGTCCGGAACAAGTGATCCTCCCATAATGTTGGAACCATAAATCTACTCGAAGACAAACAAGCCCCTTGGGATTTACAGTATCTTCTCCTCTCCTTTGCAGACTTTCTTATGCGCTCATGTTCTTAGTAAAGTGTGCAAGCTTATTAGTGCCACAGAGAAAAATATGTTTATATGAGGAAATTTCGTTTAAACACAATAGTTAATTTTTGTTAATATTAATGTTAATATAAAATTAATATTACTGCATATACTTTACAATGCAATATACAGTATTAATATAGTCGGCAACATTGTTCATAAATTAACTATTGCGTTTACATTTTATTTTTCTCTATGGTGCTAATAAGCTTCCATAGTAAAGCCTGAAGTGAGTTACCTATACAATATACTGTGAATAGTTAGCATCTGCTACTTTCGGTTAGGTCATGTGCGGTATACTTACTTTCATTGTGAGATTTAAATTATTTAAAAAATGTTTTATGCCATAACCACACATACCTAAAACATCTGTGCAATAAGACACCTATTAATAAAATGTTAACCATGTAACTGAAAGCATTACATTTAAAATACAATACCTGTGTGAGGCTGAATGAAAACTTTGTCTCGTCTAGTTTTAACACACACAACAGATATATCTGTACTATATTGCAATCTGGCTGACATTATGTTCAACTCATGATGATAAGATACTTTCATAGTCTCTTGAAAGTGAGATCAGATATGAGATCATATTTCATTTCATAACATGTCTGGAGTACATGTTGGTGTAAGATTTTAATATGGTATATTCTTTATTTGGCAGAATTTACATAATATGGTACATAGTTTCTTCTTGGCTTTCAATTTATATGTATTCATTTACAATTAAACAAAATATTGGTATGTGAAGTACAATGAACTTTCGCTCATCTAGCTAACACAACATTTCAGTTTTATGGAGGGTCACATGAATTAAAGTAATGTTAATAGAAATAAAATTGAGATCTTAAACGTTAAAACAATTTTAAAATATTTAAGAGAATGTCACAGTAGAAACGACACTATTACTGTGACAAAATTTCTCTGTTCCTATCAGAAAGTTTTATGAGGATTTCATTTTCTAAGAGATGTGAAGGTCTATACAATGATTTGCACTACAAGCACTCAGACTTCAGCAGCCTTCCTTCATTTTTGTGACCAAAGTAGACAGAAGCTGGTACAATTATCTCTAAGACTGCAGTGTCCCTATTATAAAAAGCCCCTGTGAGCAGTTTTATCAGTTCTAGAATAGGGAGAAGCTACTTTGGATTATCTGCTTCAGAAACACTTTTTTACAGTTCTAAGAACAGTCCGTTCTTTTTCATTAAAAAAAAATGAAAACTGTGAAAGTTTGTTGCACAACAAACACAAATTAAGGGGTCTTGCTACTGTTTCTCAATCCCTTCAAAGCAATTTACTGTACTTTACTTTCACTTGAATGAAATTCTGGAATGTGAATAAAGTAATTTTATCAAATTGAATTGTTTCACAGACCTTTGTGAAAAGCTTTCCATGTCTTGCGAAAAACAAAATATGCTATGGTTCCCATTTAGTTTACATGTACTGTATGTCCCTTACTAGCGTTGCCTCTTACTAAATAAGGGACATTCTGGAAAATGTACAGTTTATAAAGAGGTGAAAAGGCAAAACAATGCACATCAAAAGTTTAATACTGTCATACTGTACCAAGGAGATATCAAAGGTTCTCAATTATAATAATATCCCTGAGGATAATATTAAAGCAGTTATTTATTTCATTTGAAAATACTGTAGTATTCACCAGGTTTAAGTAATTAATGGATTTATTGTAGACACAAATGTAACATATTATTATACTAAACAAGAACTGGATGCATTTCAATTTACTTTAAATGTCAGAACACCATTTATCTTTTTGTTGGTCAGAAGCAAAACAACCTCATGTGAACTTAAAGAAGTCCTTTTCACACTGTTTGCACACTGTGCTTCTCATCTCCTGAATGCTGCTTCCTTTTCCTCCAATCTAGTCCAGCCTAACCATTCTGGTTCAAAAGCCTTCAGACTGATCCCCTAACCTCCACATTACAGCTCATTAGATCCCAATTTACTGAAGTGGAACAACAGAGCATTCCCAAAGGAGCATTCTACTTTTAAAATCTGTTCAGGTCAAATGATGGAAAACCACCAACATAAGGTCACACAGATCAATGATCAAAAGAAATAGCATACATGTTTCATTTTTCATATAAACAGCTATTAGGGTGAATGAAGGATGAACTTAGATAGTTGTTTTAATCTTGCTTACATTTTATATTTCTATTCCTGTGTCAAACTAAGATCTAAATGACCAAACTCTAAAACAATTTTAATAATGATGCTTTCCCAAAGAGAGAAATGACATTTTATGATGATGGCAGCAGCACATTAGTTTTTTATTCTTATTATTGTTAACTGTTCCAGCAGAAGTATCCATGTGCATCTCAATTAAGCATTACTGGCACATGAGATCAGTCTAAATATTTTAGGGTGATCTCAGACAAAAAAACCCAGACTGTCAGACCCAGTATAGTTAATACATGTTTCTATTAATTATCACACAGCATTCAGCTGTAGGGCAAGACAGAGCTCAGTTTATAATCCAGTACCTGAAGTCATATTCATAAAATACTTTTTCTTCCATGACTGGTAGCACATGCCAAGTTTCTGACATTACATTGCTTAATCTATTCTCTTTTTATAGCTATTACTAAATATCACTCCTAATATATTTATTCTGAAATGAAGCCATAAAGCTCTTATTGGAGATTCCTTGAATTAAAAGAGATGTTTATGGGGATTCCCTCTACATTCTGTTATACTGGGTGACTGAGACAACTAACATCACCGCCACAAGAGGAGTATGAAAAAATTTGATACAATCAGTAACAAAATTAATGCAGTGAAACAAACATACTGTAGCTGAGGCGAATCCTGTAGTTACTTTGCAACATCTTTAAATTGGTCAAAAAGTAAATTAAATGAAAAAGAAAAAAACGAATCTCATGGCTAACGGAAGTATGAAAAATCATTTTGTTTAATACATCTCAGTATCTATATTTAGTCTCTATAGCCTCCATATTCATTAGCTGATAGTCCACTGATCTAAACAACCCTGCCTTGTCTTTCAGACTATTTGTATCACATTATTCCTCAGAGCATTAAACTAGAATGAAATATTTGAGTTGTGGTTTAAGTAGTAATGGAGAAACTTGAGGGACCTGCAGTCTGGGTAACAGCACCTAACAGACATTTTGAATAAACATAATTGCCAAACCGTGAACCTACCCTGTCAAGAGAAAGCAATCAGGTGCGTACAAGTTTAGGACAGTACAAAGTGACTTTCATAACCAATATGTTTGGAGTTTTTTTTAGAAATCGTGAAAATCCAGGTGGATTCTTGTAAATACTGAAAATTTACATTTGCATTACAGATAATAGATCTACAGTATATATAAAACAAGAATACAATACCACAATCAGTAGTGGAAGTGTTTCAAGCAAAAATTGAATTCATCACTGTATCCTACAATTTCTAGGCAAAGCAGAGCAACTGATTGAAATATGGACCATGAATAGTTAATGATATAATATATATATGCAGATATATTTATTTAAAATATATACTGTATATGTGTCAAGACTGAAACACATTTGCTGCACTATGGAAAGGACTGTAGTTGCCTCTCTAGTGATATAAATAAGAGTAATAGTAAAACAGAGCAAGCACTATATCTGAGAATTTCTCTGCACACATTGGTTTCTTAAACTAGAGAGATTAGCCAGACAATAGCTGATGAAACCTGTTCTACATGACTGTACAACCACCATTCTTTAAACTCCTAAACTTTTAGGGGTCTCTTCTTGGTTAACACACAAATGAAGTGTTCTTAAAAGCCAGAGGAAGACGTTATGTATACTCACTTGTTACACAAGCTCTGACCTAGAGTCTGGAAGCAAGAATGCTGGAGTTATGCAGAAGAAAAGAGTGTGGCTTTTTTAGAAATGGGTATTCTTGCAGAAATGCCCCACTTTGTGCATTCAGACCTGCAAAAAATAACCTTAACCCATTATAAATTAAGCTGCTAAATTAAGAAGGTCTGCATAGGAATGTTTGCCACATTTTTGTTGTGCGCTCTATGCTGCTCATGTAGCATTGCCACTCCTTGACAATGGGGCTGCATGGAATTAATGTCCAATGAAGCTACTTGGACTGAATAATTATGAAGCTGTGGAAAGATATCTTACATAGGTAAGTCTCCCTTTCAACTGACCTGCTATAAGTACTTAAAAAACTAATGTTCATTCATAAAAATTAAAATACAGAGGTACATACATTTTAATATTTCATGCCTCAAACAGGAAAATAATCAAGTATGCTCTTATCAGAACACCATGAGATGATGTCCCATATCCAAGGAGGTTTTTAGAGTGTGCCTTTGATTTTTTCCTGCATGCAATTCTCCTTTTCGTTAACAACATCTACTGTACAATATCAAGAAGTATAAAAGAGAGTAATAATTCAAGGGACAAGACAAGTTAAAGGTCTTTGTGTATAAGGTGCAAAACTCATAATGGAAAAAAAAAGTAATTGTGCACTTTGTGTCTTTCATTGTGAACTGCTTGGTGACTGCTGTACTGTGCCATCTGCATTCATGGGACAGCTGAATCTTTCCATTCTTTACTCCAGGGTGTCATTTAGGTTTCGATTCTTCAGTGATTGATTCAGTGTATTATGGGGAAATATTATGATATTTGATTATGGTATGATTTGCTTCCATTCAAGAGGGTTCAAAATGCCACAAGTGTGTTGCTCCAACCCTGAGGAAAGACTGAGATTGTCTTAAACTTGTAAACTTCAGTTATTTTTTTTTCTTTGTACAGGTTAAAACTTTGGAATGAAATCCTCCAAGGAAGTTGGAGTCTAGTTAGATTTTGAAATCCCAAGTAAAAACATAGTTTTATATTCCCCTTGTGGAATTCAAATTTAGTCAACAATTTTGCACACAAGGATAGCTTTTACTTATGATTTTGGGGGTTTATGGTGTGCATGTATCTTAGTAAAAAAAGAATGAAATACCTACCAAAGTCTTTGTTCATCCCCCACAGTTAAATTTCTCTCTTCAGGAGGGAAGAGTGCCTGCTGCTTTCTTCACCACTGCAGGCAAATCCCATGGGTGAAGTTGTTCCAAGACCAGCGGCTTCAATTGCCTAACAGGATGGTACTAACTCGTACTTCGTGAACCAGTATCACGGGTCCACAGAACATAGAACCCGTGAAATGTCACCCCATATTATGTTTCTAACCTGGAGGTCCCCTAACATACCCAGCTCTTACGTACACAATAGCAGTTCTCCACCAGATTTGAATAATTCGGTTTATGTACTTTTTGCCAGCGTAGTGTAGATTTAAGCCAGTAAAATCTGTAGCCACTGTAGATTTTATAGAGTCTAATTCCAATTGCAGAACTAATGAGGGGATGAAGGAGCAATATTTGAAATGTTTGACAGCTGCATGTATGCACTGAAACTGAAATCCAACCTTAAACTTTCCACTTGCAATTCAAAGCGATTCAAAACGTCCTTTTAATTATTCACATTCATCAATCATTTACAAAAAGTGCCAAAACTATCCTGATATAATTTTAACAAGATCAAATGAACAAGCCTGCTATTTCATGTCGTCTGTTTGAGACAAAATTGACGATATACATGTACCAATCCTATGCAGTTCAGATAGATTTGTAAAGAATTTGTCTTACTTGCTACCTAGAGTTGTACTATATGAACACATACTTGTCAATGATTTAACTCTGTAATGATTCTGTATAAAATGACCTTTCAAATGGAAGTTTTCTATTTGATCAACAATGTTAATATTACTTAATTCTAAAACAGCATTACAATCATAATTATACAGACTGTTTTTAAATACTGTACTTATACTCAGTTGCGTGTATGCAGTAATAACACCAAAATACAAACTCTGGAGATGTTTATTTGGCTATTGGAGGGTGCATCCGTAATCTTGCTGTATTTAAATTATACAGTGGGCGGAACGAAAGACCACACACAAAGCCACATACGCACCTGAGATTTCTGGATCAGTATGCGCGTGGGATTAGAGCATGCAGCTGCCACATAACCAGGAATGTGGAGATCAAGTTACACACCAGAGACAGAACAGACCCTCAAATAAGGAAGGTGATTTCATATTCTAGGAGAAGTTCTGTATTACTACTACCGCAGTCGAAAGACTCTAAGAATGTTATTATGGAATGCTTAGAAAGTCAGTCCAAGGTAAATAATCTTACAAGAGATGCTCCACAGAAAGTGTTACACAGCACAATAAGGACTCAATGAGGTACTGACCAGGTCTAGAAAATGTAACAATTGCTGGCAAGCATGGGCAGCTGTATTGAACATGACAATGCTGTTCCCTTTTCTACTTCCTTCAGAATGAGCATGTTGAATGATTATAAAGGATAGAAAGAGCAAATGATGCCCCATACTCTTCCAGTCTGTTATTCATACCAAGCCGATCTTGCGGTTTTAAAAACATTTGGAATATAACTCTTCAGATTTTTAAAAAATAATGGATCTATATCGGCTAACAAAGGTGCAAGCAGTCGAATGAGCAGCCTGCTTTGCTTTTGGCCAAAAGTTAAAACAATAGCAGCAAAGAAGTGAGGACAGCAGGCAAAGCCACACTTATTTCAAAAGTGTAAAGCTGGTTTCCTGTCTGTCTGACACAATTGTTTACCCAACTGTTCTAATAAACTCCTGTAATAAACTCAAATTCACCTAACTATACTGCACGTACTGGAACAACCAATGAAATGCAAGTCACGCACACTGCACATTTATCACCTCTGCATGACTGTGTCTAAACACATTGTTAATGTCTAAATGCTTCTGGTATGCCCATGTGTTGTATTATGAAAGTTAACTTAAAATATAAATTCAACATCTACAGAATAAATATCAATGTCACATAAACACCACCATAATGACCACAGTAGCATAATTTGAAGAACACCATTTTGAAAACTAAGTGTTATATAGTAAATGGAAATTATAAGACTGCTGAAATGAATGTCACCTGAAAGACTAAAGAAAAAAGCAAACATGATATTGTGAGCTTTTGCATTGATGGATTAAAAAAGGTAATTTAACTAGTAATGTTTTTACAAAATATATATGAACTGGATACTACTGAATATAGAGGAATATATTACAATAAAAGTAAGAATTTCTAAAGTTTAGTTTTAAAAAACATTGTTTCTTATACAGTATAATACTTTGTGTATATTGTATTTAAGTTTTTTTCTTGATAGGATATATACATATATTAGAGGAAAAACAACAAATGAAAAACATATTCTAATAAACATAGGTACATTTGGATCCCTAACCCCCCAGGCATTGCATTTACTGCTCACTAAGGAATATTCTCAAGCCAGCTAATTAGAATGTTACAAGTTAGATGCCAAGGGTTAACCCACAGGGCTGTGAGCCAACTGTGATTTCATCGCTCCGCAGTGCAGATGCACAGATTCATTTCATCACTCAGTCCCCCCCACACACACACGCCCCCCTTTCACCTTTTTCACCACATGCACATCCCCTGGTTAAACAGAGGGGTCAACCACAAGAACCATAGTTCTCAAGCAACAAGTGGTAGACTGCCCAAATGATCCTCAAGAAATTAATGACTGTATGCAACTCCATTACAAAGGGTAGCTGCTACAACCACAACACAGCTTTCTGCCTGCTACAAATTTATTCAGCTGCTAGAGTTAATTGAACTATCTCACCTATTACTGTAAACCAGCCATTATGATAAAAACAGGTCCATTGCTCTGTTGTGAGAGGAATTAAAATCATACAAACCTGAACCTAAAAAACTTTGGACAGAGAAGGGGCATTCTATGTATTTAAGTGACAATTTAAAGAATACAGACAACATAACCTTGAATAAAAGAAATAAAGTTACAATCTCTGTTCTTTGATATATGTAAAAAAAAAACATAATATTAAATAAAAAATAAAATTGGTTTTACTCAATAAATATGAAAGGTATCACCAAAACACAACAAATGCACGTTGAATCAGTCCTTTGGTATCTTGACACATAATTTAATTTTACAGTGTACATACAGTAGAAATAGAAAGATTTCTAAATTTCACTATTAAGATTAATCCTTAAAGGCATAATCCCTTCATCTTTACCTGAACATTCTGTTGCATTATAATACATACATTTATATAAATTGGCCTCTTTAGATACTAAATTTAGAGTTAAGAGTTTTCTTTTTTTTAAACAAATTAGCAAAAGATGTAGAATATTTTTTGTCATGTATATAGTATAAAGTATCAGTGAAAAATACATAAAGTAATATGAATTCTACATTATGTATTGAATTTTTCACTATTCTGTCATCAATTCATTAATAGCATATAAGTGACATTAAAAATTACACTATGACCTTAAAACATTTTGGAACATTTGGAACATTGACTAATGTTTTCTCTCTGAAAGATTAGTCATCAAAGCCTGGGTTTTTACGGCACATTTAATGTCTGTTATAATCTGCTTTATCCTAAGATAACTTCAAAAAAGAACAGTCCCAAACATACACAAATGACTAGAAAAGTTTATAAAATGAAAAACATCTTGGATAAGTCCATTAGGCAGACATCCAAACAGGCCTGTTTTGTTGAGGTGTTATATCAACATGCAACCCCCTTCTCTCCTCTCACTTCCTTAGGCCCCAACAGCAGGAGATTGATGTCAACAAGGAATTCTGTCCCATGTTCCCCGAAAACATGCTCAACAGAGAGGTCCAGTGAGGGATTTATAACCCAACAGAGTCAAGTAAATGTTGCTAAAGTGATGCCTAAATACTTCAAAACTAGACACAGTGTCCAAAGCCACAATGCATTTCAGACAGATCTGCCATCATTATATTAAGGGAATACATTTCACTATACTTCTCTATATTCTCGATATTTGTAAAACCTGAATTTATATTGAAGTGTTAAAAAGTGCTTTGTGTTCACAACAAAGAAACCTACAGGATAACTGAACAACTGAACAATTTCTGACAATTTAATTTCAAAACCTGATTAAATGTTTTGAAAAAGAAGGGATATTCGTTAATTATGGACCATTGAAGAATTATATTAAGCAGTACATGGCTTAATATCTTAATATTTTGATAAAAAAAACAAAAGGCTTATCCACCAACATATATAGTTATAGTATACTAATTAGAAAAAATAGTTAGTATTAAACTGAATTTAAACAGAATTTGATGGTTTTCTGAAGGACAACCAGGTACAACAAGATATTCTGTCTATATTTTTCATTTTTGTATGGATTGTCTAATGCTTTAAAATAACAAAATACAA
Source organism: Lepisosteus oculatus (assembly GCF_040954835.1). Taxonomy (NCBI): domain Eukaryota; kingdom Metazoa; phylum Chordata; class Actinopteri; order Semionotiformes; family Lepisosteidae; genus Lepisosteus; species Lepisosteus oculatus. The sequence goes on along the minus strand of NC_090698.1, from coordinate 38,484,121 downwards.
TATTATGAATATTCAATTTATTGACAAAGTAACATAAAGTATCAGGATTTTTAAAACTACTGTACAAATAAGATTTGTCCTTATATAGTGTGAGGCTTTCAAAGAATCATGGAATGACATCTGTCCTTACAGGAACCTGCATTACCACTAAACACCCACAAGCTCAAAGAGCATGTTTTGATTTCCTCACCTCCAGACAGAATGCACAAAACAACAGACTTAGGAAAGAGTAAATACCCTAATTCTCAAAAGTGTGTTTATCAGACAGCATTACAAAATCAATCAACATGAACAGCTTGGGTCAATATGGCTGATTTTCTTTTAAAAAAATGTACAAATATGTGAGTATAGCACCTACTTGGGTGACACATGGCAGCCGTTATGAATCAGCAGCCAAACTGCACAGCAAATCAGATAAAGAAGAAAGAGACTGCTTCAGCTATTGAATGAATGAGAATATTTGATTTACAATAAAGACACAATCTAACAGTCATGTGTTAAGAACAATATGTCATAGTGTGTCAAGAATTTGAATAAATGCAATTAAAATGAGATATAGAAAAGCAACCTTAAAAGGGAACATCTACTGTATATACACATAAAGAATGATGCTGTACTCTTTCAAGTATTTAATAATAATGTAATGATAATGTTGCTTTATTAGCCTTATACAATTTCTTGCATTAGGAATTTGTCTTTTCGCATACCCCAGCTTGCTCTCCATGAGACACAGCCAGGGAGAGAAGCTTAGGGTCAGAGCGCAGGGCCAGCCATTGTACAGTGCCCCTGGAGCAGTTGGGGTTAAGGGCCTTACTCAGGGGCCCAACGCAGTAAGTTTCCTCTGCCGGCTGTGGGATTTGAACCGACAACCTTCCAGTCACAGGCACAGATCCTTAGCCACAGAGCCACTTCTTTTTCATGTTGAACACCCGTTTAACTTATATAATGAAGAGTTCAAAGAAACAAATTATGACTTAGGAGTACCGTAATGGTCTTCTGAAGGCCTCTGACAGAAACAATTTAATGCAAAATATAACAGAATGAGATATCCAGATGTTCATACAGTAGATTAAATTGAAACATATTTAAAAATAGTTTCTGTGACTAGGAATCCTACAAGTGAAATCACTAAGCACTGCCAGACAAATGCCAGGGGTGGGATTTCAATTAGTTGACCTTTTCAGCTTCTGTCAAAAAGGTAATTCCAGCCACCTCCCAGCTGCCTATAAGATGGCTGTAATGCAGTGATGCCAGTGGGGCAATGCCACACCCCAGTTCTGTGCTAATCCTCCTGGCTGATTAGGTTTATCTTGTATCATGTCAAAAGATAATTCTTGCATTCCTACAACGGTTTTCATGCCAAGGGATCCCAAAGTACTTTACATACAGGAGGGAATCCTCTTCAACCAGCATTGGCATGCAGCACCCAATTGGTTGACTCAATGATGACTCATTGTACATCAACAGCCACACTCCACAGAAAATAAGATAAAGAAGTGAGAGACTGCTGCAGCTGTTGAATGAAGAGGGAACATCAGACAAGACAATGGAAGATCCAAATTGAACAGTAATATAATCATAATACAATCTTATGATACAAACAGTGTCATAAGATCTGCATTTTCCGTTTCAATCAATTGATGGTACTTTCTCCAGAACAGTACCACTGGACCCCATACCAGGGCTACACTTACAGTAGTAACCTTGTTTGCTTAGTGGGCTCCACACCCTCTTTTCTGACTGGCCTGAGCGCTTGGTCTGACCAGGCCCACCCTTGCTTCGTTTCTGAGCTCTGACAAGATGGGCTTGCAGGGTGATAAAACTCAATATGACTGGCTTGATTGGTACTGTAGGTTCCAGATCACAGCAGCTCATCTGCTTGTCCTCATTGCCCCCATGCAGTATGCTGCTGGGAGCCAAGATGTAAAAAGAACAAAGGCAATTCCAATCTATGTGAATATAAATTGAAAATAAATACAAAATTATTTTTAAAATGAAATGCTTAACTCTGTATACACATCAAACTATTTAACCATTTCTGACTCACCTCCAGTACGTTGCTGACATTTGACATGATCATATGTTACATGTTAATATACAATATATGCCTAAGTAATCACTAGATGTTTACTTTTCATTACAGTTCTGAGACTGCATAAACTTAGTTTATCCTGCCTGTAAAATACTGTGGCAAACACAGCACAGTGCAATGCAGTAAAGACTGTGAAGAGCATCTCTCAGGTCATCGTGGTGGAGCTGCCCCAACCTATCATTTTTAAAAACTTTTCTTTTTTTTCTTCCCTTGTAAAAATGGTGGCACATATTTTCACCCTTGCATATTTGATAAGTATGTTTCTGAAAACAAGTGAATTGCCCACTCCTGAAAATGTCTTTTTTGTGTACTGAATTATTGCTGTAGTAAAATAAGTAGCTCCCAACAGTTTTCCATTAGTATTTCCACACAACTTGTGACAGTATCTTGTACAAAACATAAAAGGTCAAACTCCCAGATACTGTCATGTTGCTGTCTGCTGTATTTGATGCTTAGTTTATTTTCATTACAGTTTTATTATATCTTATGTCATGGCTACTGTAAATCAAACATTTTAAAACTTCAGTGCATCACCAAAAATTTAGAGAATGACTGACATAGTCATCTGTTATCACTAAACTAGGTTGCAACTCATTTCATATAATGCACTTACTCTTTAGTAAGTGCTCTTTAGTAAGTAAGAGCTAACATCTGTGCCAAAGAATGTGAAGGAAGAGCCGCAGAGCACAATGGCTTTAGCCTTTCTCTGTTAATAACAGAAGATATATGCTCTCGTTAAATGAGCCAAGCAATAATTTATTATTCTACTGCTGAGTGTCTTGTACTTGTGCCAAATAAAGGGCTATTCCTGATGATGAAACCTAGTTCCCAACCATTTGTTTCTTTCCCAGATAATGATGATCTTCTTAAATACTGGAAAGAGTGAACATTTACTTATAGTACCAGCTGGCAAGTTTAAAAATTTCTAGTTTTAATTATGCAGTAGAACTCTTACAGTACATTTTTTGATTGGTACAAGAAATACACTGACTAAGACTCAAACTTCAGAGAAGATACTGATCATCCAGTATTCCAGTTAATGATAATGGTTTCTGTCTTTCAGTATTTTGCAGCTTACACTCCATATAGTTTCAATCTGAACTGTTTCTGATTACTTAATATTTTTCAAATAAATATATGCTTAAAGAATATCATGTGTTTTGCTACATCTTATTCCCCTTCCAATTTAATTATTATTAATTTGCAATGGTTTGAAAATTGTACCAGTTAAAATACACAAAATTAATCAGCAAAAAAACTTGAACAGCATGACACAAAATGCCCTCAGCATATGACATTGTCATAGAAATTAGCAGCAAAACCATCCTATAGAATAATAACATAAAGCAAACATTCCATTCAAGACAGGAAACAGGAAATAACTGTGTAGTGTTTTTTTTATTTCACAATAAACTAATACAGTACATGTGTAGCTTTGTTTCTTCATTACTTGCTGTTTGTTACAATAATAAACTCACTATATCTTTAGTGCATGCTGATCTACACAAACTTTTGCAAATTTCAATAAGAACAGTACCGCTTTCTCCTAATTAGTAAGAGTAATTGTTCATCAACAAATTGGAAGAAATGTAGATTGTGTTAAAACCAGTCTTTCACAAATATTTATTAAGCGTCTAGAAAGGGACTCTTCCTTAAATTACAAAGGTAAAATTATGCTCCAAGAAAGGAAATACAGTAAATCTTTTTGTACCTTCCAAATAAAAACATCTCACCATCTGTCTTGATACACAAACCACTGAGCATTATAATTTTCAAATATTCAAAAAAATTCAAAAGGAACTATTAAGGAAATTTCTGGGACAGCGCAATTTCCTAAAACATTAACTTATAACATTAACAAATATTGTAGAATGCATGCCATATCATCATTTTTAATCTTCAATATACCAATGACCACGCAACACTGACATATGCTTTGATATGTGAATTAGTGAAAGAAAAGGTGAAAATGCTCAAAACACTTCCACTATTAAGTATAATAAAATATAGAGAAGTCTGCTGTTAAAGAATATTCTACAATTACAAGTTGTGATATCATTTATACCGCATTGGGTTTTACTTGATTAACAGATATCCCTGTATTCCCTAACCTTAGTACAACGATGGAAAAAGAATAATTTAAGCACTCCTCTGCTTCTTTATTGTGGAGAAAGCTGTATTTTCAGGTCACTTTCAAAGTTGTATGAAGCATTCTAATTCAAGAAGAGGTGACCTTAGGTAAACATCCACTGCTATTTAACAGTGTTCACTGGTAAAGCACCTTCTTTCAATAAACTAATTTCTGTCAAAGAAAGCATCTTCTTAAGATGTAATGAAGTAGGAAATGTCCAATTAACCCCTTGCTGAAGGTTTACTCTTGTCACCAGAAAATGCAAATAAGATCACTTTATTGGCCAGATACAATTTCGAGTATTAGGAATTTGTCTTTTCGCATACCCCAACTTACTCTCCATGAGACACACAGACAGGGAGAGCAGCTTGGGGTCAGAGCGCAGGATCAGCCATTTATACGGTGCCCCTGGAGCAGCTGGGTTTAAGGGCCTTAGGCAGGGGCCCAACACAGTAGGATTCCTCTGCCAGCCGCAGGATACGAGCCACCGCACACTCAGTGCTAAAACAGTTCCTTGCCTGCATAATTTCACAAAACTGCTTTAAAGTGAAACTGAGCATATAAATCTCAACAACAAACAGGTGCCATTCTGTTACAGTGATTATTATTATTATTATTATTATTATTATTATTATTATTGAGTAGTTATCCCACTCAACCACAATTCCTTGAGACCTCTATATAGGTACAAGTATTTAAGACAAACATAGAAAATGTTGTGAAGGAAGACTTCTTTTAAACAGAGATTTTCTTCTGTCAAACAGAGCAAAAATTCAAGACAAATAGCTAGTTCAGAGAAACTGCAATTTTCTATATACCATACGCAGTGCAGACAATGCCTATTAATGTGATAATATTATTGTATACATAGACTTCTTATAATATCTGAACTTTGTTAAGAGCCACAGTCATGTACATACTGTAGAACTGGTCCTATAATTGCACACACATGCAGGAATACAAACTGTATTTAAACCTTTAAGATACATACACACGTTAAAAACTACCAAATAGGAATTGAATTCCCTGAACATAAAATGTTGGCCAGTGTTTCAAAATGTGGATCACAAATCTTGAGCAATATTAATGAGTAAAGTGCATTTATTTCCAAATATGCAACTTGAAGTTCTCATATATTCCAGATGTACAATATGTAAGTAGATGTTTGCAAGTGGTACCCAAAGAAAACACTTGTATCTCAGACTTTTTTGCACAAAAAGCCACACAAGTTAACAGCAGAACAATACGCAATTACAACTTAACTGCTTTAAAGGGCTAAGTTAATGAGGGGAATCAAAGAGGTATTATAATGGGTTTACCTTAAATGACCAGGACAGACCCTGAAATAACCTCAGGGTATCTGTAACAACAACATAATTCAAGACATTAAGGCTTCTGATTTCCCCCTCACATGGCCTTATCATAACATTTTATGGGGCTTTTAAAGTGGAATTATGAAATTAAGGTTCAAAATAAAAAACTTACATGCATCTCAATGTGCTTACACAAATCCCTTGATGGCAATGCAGTCTCGCAACAACAGGTTTTTTGTTATGTACTTTGCAAAGCAGGAAAATTGGTGTAACAGGGCTTAGTAAATACCCTTTTTGTTGTCAGTGTTTTATTTTACCTGTTATGATGCTGTATATTGTGTGAATCACACAAGCCATTACATTTTTCACATTACATTTCTTAACTGTCTTTTATTAATAAATCCGTTTTATTTAGTATAACAAAAAGCAACAACTATCAATGATAAGTTAGAAAAACTGATACTTTAAAAGACATTTTTAACTATTTAGCAGATACTTATGAGCATATCAGCAACCTCTGCCAAAAACTCACTTTAAGTAGACTTACAATTAGTTGTTTTTTACCTTTTTAAAAATGCTTTGTACTAGCAATACTCTGCTGCTGTGTAGCATCTTATTATGATGCATACTCTCTTTGACAAAGTTTCAGCAGTTAGCAGTTACTCTGCACTTTGTCATTACCTATGATTAATTTGATTACAAGTTACATAATAGTCATTAACACCAGAAGAAGACAGCAGAGAACAGTAGCTTCCTGCTTTACTTCAGCAACATTATACCATGTCCTCGGCACCAGTTTCTACAGTAATTGCCACACGAATCGATGATTTACGGAAGCAAAAAATAAATGAGAAGGCATGTGTTGCTTTTACCCAAATGTCGCATGAGTACTGAGAGAGAAAGCATTAGCAAGTGCAATTAACCACCCAAGAAGTGCGTGCTACTTCAACTACTGTATTATCATGTAGCCAAATCACCTTTCAGACAGATCTCTTCTACAGTCCAAATCTAAACAATAGTGGATCTGTTGTCTGCACCACAGACAGTTTCTTCTGTCTGAACATCAAAACCAATTCTCCATCCTGCTAATATGAGGCCATGTCTACACAACACACACTGAAAATCTGGAGGTTCTATTTTATGCAAATTAGAGAATATGCGTTGCAAAATACATTTTAAAAACAGGGCAACAGCAAATGCCCATTTTTCTTGTTCTCACTAGCACTGCAAATCTAATATACTTCCCCTAAAAAAAAATAGAAACCTGACAAATAAATTTCTAACGATGCCACCTAATTTCTGAGACTAACACATGCATGCACTGCATTCATCTTTCAAATGCATCTTTCAAATGAAACCTGGTGACAAAAGAAATAATTTAAGTATGACATGTTATACATTTCTGAAATTGCTCGAGGAGTGAACACCCAGTCTATTCATTGCAATATGTCTGATAATTATAGTACATAGGAAGACATGTCGGGGAATCATATACTAATAACATGAAAGTCTTTTCTTGTGCAAAAATAATAATTTGAATAGAAAATGCATTTGCTGAAATAAAAAGCAATCCTCGATTCAGGGAGTAAACAAAGTGAGCCACAGCTTTGTTCTGTGCTACCTAATTATTTCTTTAACGTTCCACCAACTTAGTGCATGATGACATTATTTCCTCCAAATAAAAGAAAAAAAACCTCTGAAGCAGACATCTTTATTTAAACATGTTTTTATAAATAAAGAAACCCAGGTGCCAAGGATAAAGATGTGCTCTTAAGTAAAACAACACTATTGAAAAATTTCCAGTATCTGCTGTTCATCAAAGGTGTCGAATATGTACATCTAAAGTAAGAGATCTCATTGTTAATGTTAGCAATAAACACAAAACATCTGGACTAAAAATAGTGGTAAAGTCATGATAAATACTATGTATACATTCTATGTACAATTGCAAAAAAACAACCCTGGATTTATTCTGGCTTCAACAGACATAAAAGGCAGATAAGTAAAAATCACACACTAAGACCTAAGTTAAGCAAGTCGACAAAACTTGTTAAAATGGCTAATTTATTGTGGTGCTTGGCAAATTTGGGAGGCCCTCTGTAAAGTTTTAAACCACACTGTTCAATACATTTAACAAAGTGGTTCATAGAACAACCCAGGAGTACCAATACGAATACCACATTCAAAGCCAAGTTGAATAAATTATGAATGGAACTAAATATTGAACCTACTCAAAAACAATGAGACTATGGAATCATAACACTCACAAAAAAAAACTTCGGTATGAAAATTAGGTTTAGTTTTGACTAAATGGCAAGAAAAACAAAGTGCATAGATCCTACACATTTGTCCTACTGTACAATTCATTATACCAGCTCCAGATTTCTTTCCACGATGGTCTTTCAATGCTTAATTTCTCTTTACTATCCTTGCAATATCTTTGATTCAAAAAAGAAGAACACCTCTGCTAACTAGTATGGGTGTGTAAAGTTTAGTTTTACAGGAAAGATGTTAAATGGATAAAAGAAAGCTTGAATTTATTGTTTTCTTGAAGCTAAAAGATACTTACTTTCTATTCCCTTAATGATTGAGTCACTTGCTTCCTGGATTTCTTCAATGTGTGGAAAGATTTCATTATTCAAACTAATGTCACATTTTGTTTATTTTTATTTCATTTTCTTTTCATATAGCCCAGCAGAGGTGGTGTTAGGATAAACTATGACATACTGTGACGCAGGCAGAAGACAAAGAACATCACACCAATCTCATGATAATAAAAACTGAGGATGATCCCCCTGTACTCTTTCCACACAAACACTTCAGAATGTGTACAGTTGGACTGGCAATCTCCAGTAGCTCACACTGTAAAGTTGAAACTGTGTGATTCCTCACTGAAGAGAAAGTAAAAAAAGAGAAATGGGGTTCGGAAATTGTTAATATCTATATTTGGTTTGGAAACTTACCTCTTGTAAAGAGCGAGCTGCTGGCTTGTCCTGATGGTTGGCCAGTATTAAAAACGGCAATGTGCAGAGTTGGGGGTGCTGGAGGGCTGAGTGCAGTTCATTCCTGGCAATCTCTAGGTCCTCTTCGGAAGAAGCGCTGTCTAGTACAAATATAACCCCCTGTGACCCCTGGTAATAGCGACTCCAGTATTTCTTGATATTGTCAGCACCTTGAAAAAAAAAAGGCAAAAAATAATTTCTTTAATCACCTCATGATTAATACAAGACAGACATTTTTCATTTGGGTTTGCTAATTGTTGGAAACCCATGGATATACAGTAGAAGCCAAAGTCAACATATAGGCACCTGTCCTTGCTCCAAAAAATAATTATTAAACATAAATACAAATGCAAAAATTATACAGAGATACAGTACAGAAACAAAAGTTGAAACCTGCCATAAATGTTTTGAAAAACAACTGCTAGAGGTTATATAGGACTGCATGGCTGAATTTGCTTTTGTACGTCAAGGCAGAAAAACCCATTTGTTTGTACTAAATTTGTTTTTATTTGTTTTAAATTTCTTCCAAGAATGATTATGTTTTAAAGTGCGAGAAAATGCAAAACTATCTATATAATAATAGAGCTTCAACATGAGGCTACTTTGGATTTCAATGCACTTCTTTTGAAGGTCAACAAAATCTACACTACAACCTTCAACAAATTTTTGTAATCAAAAACAAGAAACTCACATTACTGTTAATTATTTTGCATGATTATTATATGTCGTGTCATTATATGACATGAAGCGTGCTTCAACATTGCAGTACATTTTTAGGCTTTTCCAATGGCCAACACATATTCTTCATGTTATCTTAACTGATCATATACTGTATGTCATTCATGACCGTATCACTGCTGAGATGGAATCATGAGTGGTTTCACTTCTGTAGTCAGTTCATATACTGTATAAAAATATTCAATGTGGATTGGACATCCAATTCTGCGTCTCTATTAGGACAAGTGCCACTCTTCGTGTGATTTGCAAACAGTTCCCACACTTAAAAGGTTTCTTTTCAATCTTCAATCTTCAGTCTAGCAGTGTCAACTTTTAGAATCATATTCCATTCAAAACTTAACTTAATGTTCATATTATTAAATATTCTATTAATAAATGGAAGCTAGAGGTCACAATCATCACACTAAAGTTCTGCATATTTAATAACCTAAACTGACCAACCTTTCAGGTCTCACAAATTCTTTGCATTTTGTATCTAACTTTTTCTGTAGAATAAAATAAACCACCCTTTAATTGTCCTCCCTGCTAGTTTCAAACCATTCCATGTCTTGCAGAGCAATGGGCTATGCAACTTAAATTTAGTCAAGATGCAGTAAAATGTTTAACACTACTCTGCTAGGTGTGGGATTTCTTACTTCCAATTTGCCTCTGACAGTTACCCTGTAAATGAAGATTCTTTGATTAAAATGTATTACCTGGTGAAGAATGGTATTTTATTTCTAATACCAAATGGATCTTCCTTCAGTGTCACAAGCTTCATCTATAGGTATTCTATAACTGGGTGCAATAACAGACATGTATATTCAACTAAATCAGCTGTAAAATTGACCAATGCCCATTTAGAGCAAACAAAGGAGTTCTCTGAGAATGTCTCTAAAACATTCTAATTTTAAAATTGTTTTAATTCACATAGCTTTTGTTTTCTTTGCCTTAGTAGTAAACCCCATACTATGGTATCGCTCATTACAATGTTAATCTTTGCACATCTTTAATTCCAGCAGTTAAAAAATGCCAACATAAAATATCTCCAATTTTAAAGGGGTCTATTTGCACTTCAACTATATGAGATGTTTAGTATTTTTATTTTATTTTTAAATAACCTCACTTCAGATGGGACTCATTTTCTCATTTACATGGTCTTCCATGATCCAATGGACTCAATAGATGAATCAAGGTCCAGGCTTAAGAAATGGATTAATTTAATTTTCAAATTTTCAAATGTATTCAATTATCAGAATCATTTATTTTACTACAAGCTTTTAACTCTTGCTCGCATTGGCAAGTAACTCAGTGTTTTCTAGGAATATTTTTATTCATTTCTAATTTAATCTATGAAGCTTTTATTATTACTTCCTTATCCCATCTGAGCTTGAACTACCTGCAACTGTTAGATTTAAGCATATGCACAGTGCAAAGATTACTGTGCTGTTACAGTATGCGAGCAAACTCATTATTAAAAACTTCACGCTGAAAACAACCGTTTTAAACAAATCTATGAATCATTTTAGGATCCGTTTATGTTGATCCTCAAAATCCAATTGAATGACTGTGTTGTCTTCTTTGAACCCAGTGTTAAATCCCAGTAAAGTCTCAATGCTTCATGTCCTACAGAAAATGGTGTAGATATGACTTTATTCAAAAATTAATTTGAGAAAGCTTTTAATTAAATGTACTACAGTACCTTGCCATCAGGCGCCCCAATCTGATATGAAAGAAACCCCTCCTACTGTAGTTTTTCCACACTGACAAACAGCAAGACATGTCGTTTACAGTTTAAAAAGTACTTTATGATTTCTTCTACACATCAGCAGAGTGATTAGAGTTCAAGCAGAGGCTATTAAAGAGGCAAAGATGATTCAATTCCATGTTATGTTGCCATAAACTATAAGTTAAGAGCAATCATCAAACCTTTTCCGTCATGGGAAACCTGAATTCACTGGTTCTTAGATAAAAAGATAAAGCAGATGGTTTATTTTAAACCATATAGGAATAAATCACATCCTTTTTAATATGAGAGCATTTTTATTAATTAAAGGTTATATAAAGTGGATGTTATTTTAAGATTTATCATACAGTCCTGATAGTTTCTTGAATTTAGACATCAAAATGTTACATACACATCTACACAAAAGGTGAACTGGAAACATACTGTGCATTTGTATAAGTACTGATATTCAGAGACTATACAGTCTCATTTCTTTTTACCTTTCATCCTTGCATTTGCAGTGGCAACTGTAGTTCCCATTTACTCTGCCATAGTTAAAACAAACATATAGGCCTGGATTTGAACAAAACACATATAATCTCTATGCCTATTAATACTGTACAGTACCTAAATGTTTAGTTTTTCCTGTAGAACAAATTTTGAAAGTTACTGTACATAATAGTGTTGTCCAAGATCTGGATATCTAAGGATATCTATTGAGAACATAGGGTTTTACTAAGCAGCTTGCTTATTAAGATGTGAGCGCAAACAATTTGTTAGTGGAAGTACAGTAATTCAAACAAGAGACCAACACTCTAAGGATGAGGATGAATTGTTTTGTGCCTTTCTTTGTCAGAAATGTTCAAATTTGAAATGAAAATTCAACAGAAAATAGGACTGTGATTAATAGCACACAAAAGTTGTATTTTTTCTATAAATCTGCTGTTTAATTCAGTTTAAATGTCACCCGGTGTGCTCAGTAATGTATACATTGTTCGCAGATAAATGTAATAAAACACGGGTATACTGTAAAAATAAAATACATTTAATATAGCTTATACCTGAGTGGTAATATTCCAATTTTGCTTTATACCTCTATTTCAACTTAAAAAAAAACTAAAAATGGCCTTTATCAGAGATTTTGCTCCAATAATAAAAAAGTAAAAACTGTTTGATTACAGTATATGCAAATAAACATTCTGTCCTGCAATGTAAATTTCTTTGCTTCTACTTATTGCCACCTACTGGTTACTAATAAAGAAACAAGGAAAAAGGCTTAGACAAATATAGTGTGCAGTTATTTGCATACAATATAATTTTCATTTTAGTTATTTTATTTTAGAATAATAGACCACTCATTAACAAAGCTGAGCATTCAAATGTAAAACGTACAGTAGGTTTTATGTTGTAGGTTTCATAATAATTTAGCCTCTGCTAAAATAAGTTCCAGGCATATGGGAGAAATGTCATTATGGCAACAAAACTAATGTCTGTACACATAGTATGTATTCTTCTTGATGTATATATTAGGTTTCTGCAAAAATATGTTACCCTTTTTTCTTTTTGGTCACTGTCCTAACAAAGCTTTGATATACACTGTTCAAAAGAAAATACAGATGAAAGTTTTGATGGAAGAGCCCTAATAAATGCCAATCATAACAGTAAAAACACTTGAAAACTTTCTCAAATCCTTCTTTGATTTTATTCATATGCCTTTAACAGACCCATGAACAGACTAGTTCTGTTGGACAGTAAAACGTATGACTTACTGTACTTACAAGCCTGGTCTTATACTGTATTGCATTCTTCACTCCATTATATCAGACTATTCCAGCTATAAATTGCAAACTACATCCCATATTCTTAACTATAAAACAAATCTGCAGTACTTTATTGTACTGTATCTACAGTTACAACAATCTTGTATCTACAAATCTGTAGTTGCTTTCATGAAAAAAAATGTTTTTTCCTTTACTGATCTAAATTAGGCATGGCTGAAATATGACTAATTTTATCATTGATTTTATTAATCTGAATATATACCACATCCATTAAATCATACACTGATAAAAGTCTAGTCACCAGCAGTTTCCATAGCATATTCAAAGTAAAGGCTAATCTTCCAAACAGCTGCAAAAAGCAGGTCTGGAGAAATCATTTAATTCTGAATTGGACCTCTTAATCCTAGTGATGTTACTAGATATTATTATTTTTTATTTTTTTTATTTTAGAGAACAAAACAAAACCATTTTACATATGAACAACCATTATTCAGCCTTACATCACAGGTACAAATTCCTGTTTGTCCCCCTATTTTTTACAATTATATAATTTTTTAACAGAACTATATACATTCAAAAGAAGGAAGATGTACAGTATGTACTGAACCCATCTAGACCAATATTTGACAATTTATTTCATTTGTAATTTTAGTGAAAATGTTATTTTTTCCATTATATATATTTCCTTTATTAATTCAATCCAATCATTCATTGTTGGTAGATCTGTGAGAAGCCACTTTCTTGTTATAGCTTTCTTCCCTGCTGATATAAGGATTCCAAATAAATATTCATCACTTCCCCTCCAAACAAAATCCAGTTTACCAAAGTATAAAGCCTCAAATGTAAAGGGTACATTCTTTTCAAATATAGTTTCCAGGGCCTCATGTAACTCCTTCCAGAAAAGCCTTATTTTAGGGCAGTTCCAGAATATATGCCAATGATCACCTTGGTTTCCACACTGTCTCCAACACTTAAGAGTTTTCCTCCATATGGTGCACCTTCTGACTCGGAGTAATGAAAAATCGAACAATGTTTTTCCAGCAAAACTCTCTCCATAAATGCGAGTTAGTACATCTCCATTAAAATTCACAAATTCTAAGCCACTCTTCATTCAAAATTCTAACTTCACTGTCTTTCACCCATTTATCTTTTATATACTCTGTAGAATATGATTTCTTTTCCATTAAACTTTTATATAATCTAGATATAATACCTTTACCTAATTCTGATTTGTAGGCTTCTGTAACTATTTTCACTATCCCATCATTAACAATATCTAATTATCCCCTTATAATCTCCTTATTAAAATAGTGGCACATTTGAAGATATCTATAAAAATATGAATTATCCAAATTATGTTTCTCCTTCAAATACTGAAAACTTTGTAACTGATTCTTATCCATTATGTTACAAAATGCAGTTATTCCTTTTGTAATCCAAATTTTAAATCTATTATCCGATTTATTTTGTCTAAACTCCATATCATAGGCGCACCATCTGAGTATCTTTACTGCCTCACCTAAATTATACTCTTTTGTGTTCATATTCCATGTCCTTAATTGAAACTTTATCGACGGATTGAATATTTTTTCAGTAATTTTGTCTAAATTCCTATTACCTACTGTAATAGTGCCTGAATTGGGGGGATATTTACAAGGGATAATTCAATATCTTTCCATCTGGCTTGATATTCTGGATTACAGGAATAAATGAGAGGTTTAATTTGAGATGCATAATAATAATCTTTCAAATTTGGTAAAGCCATACCCCCTTTATCTTTAGAAAGTTGCAATGTTTTTAATCTAATTCTAGGTTTTCTCCCCTGCCAAATAAACCTAGAAATCATCTTATCCCATTCTGAAAATTGTTTTGCAGAGACTTAAACAGGGAGAGTAATTGAGGCAGTAGATTCATTTTTACAGATTCAATTCTAGAACTGAAACTCATAAAGGGGATTAGGTTCCATTTCAATATATCTGCTTTAATTTTAGTTATAAGGGGTCCATAATAAATTGTTGCTAATACCGAAATATCTTTTGGTAAATAGACTCCTAAATATCTCATTGAACTTTGGTCCTACTTAAGGTGGTATTTGCCTTTTAATAAATCGAGAGGGTTGTAATTAAAAGTTAGAATTTGTGTTTTTTGAACATTTTACTTATAGCCTGCCAGCAAGCCAAAGCTATCTAAGAGTTTCATTACTTCTAGAAATAAACTAGTGGGATCCTCCAGATATAATAAAACGTCATCTGCGTACAGTGCTATCTTGTGCTCATTCCCTTGTATAGAAGTTACTAGATATTCTTAATTGATCTACACCATGAAATCCAGACATCAAGATAGCCACTCCATAAACACATAGCCTGCAAACACATGGGACTTCTGAGGCTCAAAGATATAAACTGGAGATAAATGTATAGATCTCTACCATATTATAAAGAACACCATGACATACAGAGAAAAGTACAGGAGATACTCTGTATGAAGAAGAAGACTAAACATTTGCATCTATCTTGGAGCTGGGCATTATATAATTCTTAAACTTATACCAATGGTCTAGTCTTTGTCAACGTGTCCACTAGACTGTGAGATGTTCATTTGAAGGGTTGTGTTCATATCACCTTATCTGTAAGGTTATCTGTAAGGTGATAAGGTCTGTAGTTCATATCACTACAGACCAGTTGCACTGACTTCTCACGTCATGAAGACACTGGATAGGCTGGTCTTATCTCACCTGAGACCCCTGGTTAGCTCATCACTGGACACCCTACAGTTCGCCTACCAGCCCAGTATTGGTGTGGAGGATGCGATCATCTACATGCTGCAAAGGGCCAACTCCTGGACAGGGCTGGCAACACTGTAAGGATCATGTTTTTCAACTTCTCCAGTGCCTTCAATACCATACAGCCCTTACTTCTAAGGAGGAAGCTGGAGGAGATTCAAGTCGATGCCTCCATGACCTCGTGGATCACTGACTACCTGACAGGCAGACCACAGTCTGTGAGACTTCAGAACTGTGTGTCTGAACAGGTAGTGAGTAACACAGGGGCTCCTCAGGGGACAGTTCTTTCTCCATTCCTCTTCACCCTCTATACTTCGGATTTTAAGTACAACTCAAAGTCATGCCACCTGCAGAAGTTCTCAGATGACTGCAATTGTGGGATGTATCAAGGGTGGGCAGGAGGAGGAGTACAGAGGACTGGTCAGCAGCTTTGTGGAGTGGCGTGGGGAGAACCACTTGGAAATGAATGTAACAAAGACAAAGGAACTGGTGGTAGATTTCAGGGGGGAAAAGGTCAAACATACTCCTGTCTACATCCATGGGAGTGGTGTGGAGATGTTGGACTCTTACAAGTACCTGGGAGTGCACATCGACGATAGACTGGAATGGTCTAAGAACATCGAGGCCATCTATAAGAGGGACAGAGCCGACTTTACTTCTTGAGGAGGCACAGGTCCTTCAATGTATGTAGTAAGATGCTACATATGTTCAATCAGTCGGTGGTAGCGAGCACCATTTTCTACGCAGTGGTATGCTGGGGCCCTGGGATTAGAGCAGTGGATTCTAAAAGTCTGAACGAGCTCATCAGGAGAGCAACCTCTGTCATTGGGTCTGACCTGGACCCCTTGGAGGTAGTGGCTGAGAGGAGAATGGTGTCCAAACTAGAGGCCATCATGGACAACATCTCCCATCCCCTCTATGACAGGCTTGTAGAAATGAAGAGCACGTTCAGCAATAGACTGATTCATCCATGGTGCGACAGGGAGCGCTACAGGAGGTCATTCTTGCCTTCTGCCATAAGACTGTACAACGCATCCACCTTGCGTCTGGGCAGAGGCAACATTGACAGTGACCTGTTTCTGGACTGAACTCATCTACATATCTACTGCTACATCTGTTCTCTTTCTTGTCCCGTTTACAACCATTTTTTGTGCAATATATGCCAGGGACCCGTACAATACATTTATATTTACTGTATATCTATATCTATATTTACATCTATATTTATATTCATATGTGTGATACGATTTTTCTGCATACTGTTCTGTTCTAGTTTGTTCTGTGTGTGTTCGGACTGTGAGTAACTCTTTTAGTGCACCCCTCACTGTACTGATTGTATTGTATGTATTGTACTATTATTATTATTGTATCATTCGTTACACTGTGGCTGTGTTGTCTGTGTAAACTTGCTGTTGCACTGCAATTTCCTTCACGGGATCAATAAAGTATCTATCTATCATAAAGGGTGTCATTACATATTAAATCAGTTTGGCGTATCTACATTTTCTATAAATTCCAGTCTGTGCCCACCTCAGGCTGAGCCACTGCACAGAAGTGAATACAGTGTCAGTTGAATCTTCCAAGTGAGCCAATTAGACACATACTGTAGCACAAATAGACAAAATATTATTTGCAATCAAGAAATCTTGCAATGACAATGCTTAAGCTTTAGTGGACTGCAAAATATCTAGTTTTCAATAAACAGTGAACAGTTTGGTAAGAAAATGTCACATGGCTAGAAAAAAATCAAAGGTTGAGCTAATTAAGGAGTTTAGCTACTCCTATAGACAGATTGAAGCCTAGCCTCATGCATTATTCAGTTCTGTATTTAGAACTAGGAGGGTAAGGTTGTGAAACAGATAATGCTGACAACAGAAGAGATACAGGAAGAATGCCCAGACACTCCAAACCTTGTCAAGTTCCTCAGCTCAAATTTTGTATATGGTAGGTGACAACCCAGCAAACTGATTTGGCTAAAAGTATGAATTAACATTTCTTCAAGAACACTAAGATATCCTTAAGTAGAAAGTGGTTTTAGTGTTCATTTAGCAGCTTGGAAACCTTTGTTAAGGAGAGAAAACAAATGCTGAAGCTGAGGTTTGGGAAGTTCTATTGAAACCCTTTTCTTATGAATTTGCATCTTACTAGACAGTTATTTCAAGATCTTGAGCAGTTTAACATAATATCATTAAAGGCAACTAATAAATGGCAACCTTAGGCAACTATTACAAAAACATACTGATCTAAAATACAATTTAATTTTATGATTATTAATTTTCATTATATTCCCACTTTTCTCTTTATTTCCAGTAGTGTAGTTTCTGAATTATATTGCCATATCGAACTTGAACTTGAACTTTATTGCCATATGTAACCGGTACTGGTACAATGGAATTCTTCACCAACACATGTATTGGCATCCCCCATCGCTTGAGGCACCTCAAGAAATGAAGGCACTGCAGAGCCTTCTTCATGATAGTCAGTGTTCACAGTCCAGGTTAGATCTTTAGAGATGTGAATTCCCAAAAACCTAAAGCTGGTGGTTTCCACTTCCGTTCCATCAATACTGAGTGGGCTGTGAGTGTATGGCCTGTGTCTCCGAAAGTCCACTATTAGCTCTTTCGTTTTCTTTATGTTCAAGTCCAGGTTATTGTGATGACACCACCTAAGCGGCTGTACGACTTCATCCCTGTAAGTGGACTCGTCATCATCACTGATCAGTCCTATTATAGTGGTGTCATTTGCAAACTTAATGATGCGGTTGTTGCTGTGTCTTGCTGTGCACTCGTGGGTAAATAGGGAGTACAACCTTGGACTCAGACAGCACCCTTGTGGGGTTCCAGTGCTCAGGGTGAGTGGTGTTGATGTTTTATTGCCTATCCGCACCACCTGTGGTCTCTCGATAAGAAAGTCCAGCAGCCAGTTGTAGACAGAGTTGCACAGACCTAATCCCCTGAGCTTTGTCACCAGTTGACTGGGTATGATGGAATTGAATGCTGAACTGTAGTCCACAAACAGCATTCTCACATACGAGTTCTTAGTGTCCAGGTGTTCCAAGGCTGTATGCAGAGCCAGGGAGACGGCATCATCCACTGATCTGTTGTTCTGGTAGGCGAACTGCAAGGGGTCCACGGACTCTGTGATGGAGGAGTTGATGTGTGACAACACCAGCTTCTCCAGGCATTTCATCACCACAAATGTTAATGCTACTGGGCGGTAATCATTCAGGCATGTCACTTTTGCCTTTTTGGGGGTTGGAACAATAGTGGTTTTATAAAGCAGGTGGGGACCATGGACTGTGACAGGGAGGAGTTAAAGATGTCCGTAAACAGTGGTCAGCTGGGCTGCACACGTCCTCAGGACGCGAGGTGGTATCCCATCAGGCCCTGCAGCCTTACGGATTTTCACCCTGCTCAGAGTCTTCTGCACGTCCTGCTCTGAGAGTTTCAGAACAAACTCGCCCTGCACACTTGGGGTCTTCTCAGCATTGCCCGTGTTCAGAGCATCAAAGCAGGCATAGAAATGGTTCAGCTCGTCAGGCAGGGATGCATTGTTCGTGTCAATCTCCTGGCTGCAGCCCTCATAGCCTGTGATTGACTGTAATCCCTGCCACAGCCTCCGGGTGTTAGCGCACTGCGTTTCAAGCCGCACTCTGTAGCTCCGTTTGGCGCCCCCGTTTTGAACGCGGTGGATTTATCTTTTATTTTATTGCGAATGTCGTTGTTGAACTACAGTTTCTGATTGGGAAATGACCTAATTTTCATTTCTGGTACACAAATGTCAGTGCAGTATTTAATATCATGATTTCTCCCAGCAACACCTCTCACAATGTGCTTAAGTGGTGACATTATGATGCTGGATAAGTGAGATATACACATGTCCCACTTCAATCCCTCCTGTTCACCACCTGGCGATAGCCCTGGTAGGTTACCCATTACCCTCCAAGTACACATCAGCAGATCCCATCGACTCATTTGACCTGATGTTTTGGGTAATTTGCACTCCTCTTACAGCCTTAGCCATTCCCTATTGGAATGACCTGAGCTTGGGAGTTTTAGATTTGATTTCCTGCTCTTATGATGAAGAATTTCCCACAACAGTTGGCGTAGCGATTCTCGCCAAGGTTGGCGTTGACAGGATTCTCCAGGTCTCCGGTAATTCCCAGACGGCACACAGAGTGAGTATATTTTTTATGTTACCACCCAATTAGGTTGTCGTTAGGAAAGGACCGGAAACATAGGGAAAATATAAAGAATCATTAATAGGGAAAAGAGTAAGGACACGTCTCTGTGAGATTCAGGGCAAAATCCCTAAACCGAGACAAGACACAGTTCCTCTGAGCTTGGTTTCGAAACCAAGACAAGACGTAGTTCCTCTGAGCTCGGGGCGCGTCTCTAATCCAGGGTGCTTTCTCCCTGTGGCGAGGCAAAGTCCCTAAACGGAACAAGGGGAGCTGAGCGACAGTATTGTGTCAGCAAGATTCCTTCCGAGTCCACCCCTAAGAAAGCTAAGGTT
The DNA here is from genome assembly GCF_040954835.1 of Lepisosteus oculatus. Classification (NCBI taxonomy): domain Eukaryota; kingdom Metazoa; phylum Chordata; class Actinopteri; order Semionotiformes; family Lepisosteidae; genus Lepisosteus; species Lepisosteus oculatus. The sequence goes on along the minus strand of NC_090698.1, from coordinate 38,464,062 downwards.
AATAATATCATTAGGATTATATTATTAATAATATGAGTTTAGACCAGTTGTGCTAGCAGTTTAATCACCAGTGACTACTGAGTGTTAAGTGAGAAATTGGCCCTGTATGCTAACACCAGACTCATATTCACTGATTGACTGCTTCACAAGGGTACTCTCGACCGGTCATTTCCGGTCGAGAGGGAACGCTGGCGCATTTGGCTGCCGCTCCTCTCACCAGTTTTTCATTTTTATCTACTTATTTATGTTTTTTTTTCCTTTTTCTCCTCGATTACACTGATTTCTAATTTATCTATTTTCATCCGCTTCACGCTATTTGCTCCACGTTACAAATTCACAGATGCGACTTCCAATGCATTAGAAACTTAATCAACTGAAGACCTTCACCACTTGCTACCGCCTTTCTGGATTTCCTTCCTGTCTCGATTCATCGATCATGTCTCTGAGGTACACTGCACTGCAACTTCTTCAACTAAAACAAAGCTACTTCTTGGTCAAAGACACATTCGATTACTGCCGTTTTACTGGGATTTTACGACCAACTCGTGACATCCATCGCAGCACAGGACGCCGTTTTTTCGTTTGTCTGCCTGCGGAGTCTCTATCCCTGCCTTTCGGCGCACGTCTGTAAGTCCATCACGTACCGGCGCCGATCTAAAAAATCTCCTCTCGGTACTGCACCTGGACCGCACTCCGCTTCTCCCTGCATCCCCGAGACTGGCCAGATCAGCGCTACTCAACACCCGCTCTGTTAACAGCAAGGCTCTTCTTTTATGTGACATTATCAAAGAAAAACAACTGGACCTTCTGTGTTTAACCGAAACATGGCACAAACAAAACGATGGACTCCTGTTCAACCAACTAGTTCCTCCTGGATATGGTTTGTTTGACCTTCCGCGTCTTTCAGGCAGAGGCGGGGGCATCATTGTTATTTACAACCTTTCTTACAGTCTAAGTCCTATAACTATACCTCCTCCCTCTTCTTTTGAGTGTCTTGTTTTAAATGTTTCTATCCCCCAATCTACTATTATTGCCACAGTTTACAGACCACCCAAACCCAGTGGAGTCTTCTTAGGTGAGTTTGCTGACTTTCTCTCATTCTTATCCCTTAAATTTAAAAGGATCCTTATTCTAGGGGACTTTAATATACACATTGATTCAACCTCTTCCAGTCTGGCTAAAGACTTCCTTTCTCTTTTGGGATGCTTTGACCTTACTCAGTTTGTTTGTACCCCTACACATAACAAAGGACCTTAGATCTAAGTATTTGCAAATGACTCCTTTGTCTCCCACTGCTCTCCCCTTGATCTAGGCCTCTCTGACCACTTAGCCATTCTCTTCAATCTGGAATTACCCGTTTCAAACACTTCCCCCTCACGCTCTGTAAATTTCTGCAACTGGTGATCAATTGATCACCCAAGGTTTGCAAATTCTGTTCTGTCCTCCTTATCCTGTTTCTCTTTTTCTGACCCTCTAGAGGACAAAATACAGTTACTTGACAATGCTCTTTTATCTACCCTCGACACCTTTGCTCCTTTAAAAATTCGAACCATCTCCTTCTCTCGCCCTGCCCCCTGGTACAATGACCATCTGCGATTCATGAAGGCAGCCTCTCGCAAACTTGAGCGTAGGTGGCGTCTTTCCTGCCTAAATGTACATTATCAGGCCTGGAGAGATTACTTATCTGATTATAAGGTCACTATAGAGTCTGCTAGATCCACCAACTTCTCTCACATCATTGAAAATCACCAAAACAACCCCAGACATCTTTTCTCCACCATCAACAGACTGCTCAAGCCTAACTGCCCTACCACATTACCTGCCTCATCACAACTTTGCATCACATTCTTAGATTTCTTTAGTTCTAAGATTGACAACATCCGGCATCGCATTTTCTCCACTACGGATATAATTTCCACACCTCCTCCCTCCTCATCCAACTTCTCTGGTTCCCGTCTCTCCAGCTTCTCTCTTCTTGACTCAGCATCCCTAAACAAACTAGTTACGCGCATGAAACCCATCACATCTATTTTAGATCCCATTCCCACCACTTTATTCCAGTCCTGTTTTTCTTCTCTCTGTCCTATTGTCCTCAATATTATACATGAATCCTTGAGCACTGGCATTGTACCAACGGTCCTCAAAACTGCTGCTATCACCCCCGTGCCAAAGAAGCCTAACATGGCTCTCGACAATCTTAACAACTTTCGCCCCATCTCCAACTTACCCTTTCTCTCTAAAATTCTAGAACGTGCTGTCACACTTCAGTTACATAACCACCTCATGACAAACAACCTTTTCGAACCCCTCCAATCTGGCTTCCGCCAATTTCCCAGCACAGAAACCGCCCTAGTCAAAGTCACCAATGATCTCCTAATAGCTTCTGATTCTGGTTCTCTTTCCATACTCATCCTTCTTGATCTCAGTGCTGCCTTTGACATTGTTGACCATAACATCTTACTTTCTCGTCTCGAGACTGTGTTTGGAGTCTCTGACTCTGCCCTCAAATGGTTTAAATCTTACCTCACTGATCGCTGTCACTTTGTCTCTCTCAATGGGTACAGGTCTGAAATTGGTCTTGTCAAGTCTGGTGTCCCCCAGGGCTCAATACTGGGCCCCTTGCTCTTCAGCATTTACATGTTCCCACTTGGTCAGCTTTTAAGATCACATGGCCTCAGCTTTCATTTTTATGCTGACGATACTCAAATATACATCCATACCAAACCCGACACTGATGTGGCTGACTCTATTCTATCAAATTGCATCTCTGACATAAAAATTTGGATGACTCAAAACTTCCTTCATCTTAACTGTGACAAGACTGAAGTCATGCTTATTGGTACCCCCATCAACTTCATAAAGCCAGTCCTTTAACCCTGTCTGTAGGTGGCTCTGTACCTGAGCTTCAATCAAAATTGAAAAACCTTGGGGTTATATTCAATTCTGGTTTAACATTCTACCCACATGTACAGCATACTGTTAAAACATCTTTTTTTCACCTTAGAAATTTTGCAAGACTATGCCCTATGCTATCATTAACTGTGGCTGAAAAGCTGATCAACATATTTGTATTCTCTCGAGTTGACTACTGCAATGCTCTACTCCCTGGGGTATCTAAATCTACTCTGAACAAGCTGCAGTATGTCCAAACTTCAGCAGCCAGAATCCTGACCAGGTCTAGTGCAAGTGTTCACATTACTCCTATCCTGGAATCCTTGCACTGGCTTCCGGTCAAATTCCGCGTAGACTTTAAAATCCTCATGCTCACCTATAAGGCTTTACATGGCTTGGCACCTCAATACCTGTCTGAATTTTTATCGCCCTACTCCCCACCTCGCAACCTCCGCTCTTCAAATTCTGCCCTCCTTACTGTCCCCCAAGCCCGTCTACATTGTATGGGCGACAGGGCCTTCTCCTGCTATGCCCCCAAGCCCTGGAACTCTTTGCCCAAGGATATCAGAGAGTCACCTTCTCTAAACTCCTTCAAATCCAGACTCAAAACCTTCTTCTTCAGAAAAGCCTTTACTTAACTGGTTCCATTCTTCATCCCTCTGCTCTTCTTAATACCACCTTCCACGGTCTCCTCTATTGTTATTGTTGTATTGCTGTAATTATAATTGTGTCCTATCTTGTGAAATCTTCTTATTTATTGTTGTAGTCTTCTTATTTATTGTTATTGTCATCCTGTAAAGCGCTTTGAGAAGTCACCTTTAAAGGCGCTATATAAAATAAAGTTTATTATTATTATATTACTTGTAAGTCTACCAGCAGCGACGCTGGCAGCACTGATAGATCTGAAGATGGTATCTAGTCCAGTTTAAACAGAGTATTATAAGGACTAAAGTAAAGATGGTAAAGGGTACATGGAAACAAAAGCTGTGTATTAAGATATAATAAGAAATAAAACAGAATGGCAATAGTAGCGCTGTTAAATTATGAGACTATGGAAAAGGAATTCACAAGAATGTTGTTAAGCAATGCTAAGTGAAGAAAAGTAGTCAAACAAGAAAAAAGCAAAGTTAAAAGAAGGGGTTGTGTGGCTAACAAAAAGGGTTAAAAAAAGGCAGTGATGGGCTGTGAGAGGTAGCGATGATGGAGAAGAATGTGACGTGTGGAGAGGACAGAACCCTGGCGACATGAGAAAGAATAATACAGCACACTATAGCACAGAACATGTGTTTAAAAGTACGATAAGTAATAAAAATGGATTGCAACCCAATTGGAAGTAACAAACATTGCTTGTTGAAAAGAAATTAAATGGAATACTTGATGTTGTGCTAATTAACAGTTACACAGCTGTTAAAATAGATACAAGTAAAGGTAAAAAGTATACCACGTTTACACTAAAACAATAATCAAAATTATAACTAAAATATTCATGAAATACAACACACAATCCAACAACTTCCTAATTTAATGCAAAATACCATAGATGTTTTTTATTAATTTGTGTGCAGGTATGTGTATTTGTGTGTGCATGTGTGTAGGTGAAAGAGCTCAGTGTGTGGCTGTGAGTTTAAAAAGATGAGTATACTGTATGAGTGTGTGTAGCCAGCTGGACTGGCTGGACATTAGAGACTTGATTAAAGTAAATCAAGAAGCAACTCACGTGAACAGAAAATATAAGAGCATCTAAAATGTATAAATACAAATACTAACAGAGTACAGGTAGAGGTAGACATAAATGACTCACATATATACAGTAAATGAGCCAGATAGAATTTGTATAAAATTAGCTATATAAATTTAGCTGAAACAAAGTTGAAATATATGGGGTCAGCACAATCTCAAAGTGATTAGCATTTGTGCCTCATACTGCTTAGCCTTGGATTCAAATTAATGGGGTGCTGTGTGCATTGAGTCTATATCGTCTCCCACTATTTGTGTGAGTGCGTGCCTATGCTCAGGATTCCTCCCGGAGTCCAAAGACAGCAGCTGCTTTCTAAATAATCTCATTACAGGTATTATGATATCTGAGCACTTGAAGAGTGAAGGCCTTGCTTCCGTTACCCTATCAGTCGTAAAACGCAACTCAAATTAATCTGCTTGAGGCCTGGGAAAGTGTGTTCAACTCCCAACAGGAGGGACTGGATTGACAAAGAAATCTGGCCTTTTGGGTTCGGTGATGGACTTGACCTAGTGGACCACCAAGTCATCACCCCAATGACCTCAAGTAAATATGAAGAATTTATTTATTAAGAAGGATTTACTCCTGGAGGAGTGACTGAAGATGGAGAACTAGGATAAGTGGTTTAGCCTGCAGTGTCCAGTAATTAACAGGCAGGACAATCATTCAAGAAGAGGAAATTAAAAGTCAGTCTGGAGCACAGAATAGTGATGAGATTGGCAGACTCTGTGATGATTGGTGTGTATAGCTCTTGACACAATTGGTGAGACATTGGGCAGTTGCCACATCAGGAGCCTCGGTGCTAGTTTCTGTGACTAACATCATTATTCATTACCAAACTGTGAGATTTCTATTCATGAAATATTAATTGGTCCTCCTAGTCAGAGAAGAGGAGTGACCCACACTACCAATTATTCAACAGAGTTCAGGAAATCAAATCTAAAACTCCCAAGCTCAGGTCCTTCCAATAGGGAATAGCTAATGCTGTAAGAGGAGTTTACCTCTTACCCAAAACGTCAGGTCAAATGAGTCGATGGGTTCTGCTGATGTGTACATGGAGGGTAAGAGGTAACCTACCAGGGCTATCGCCAGGTGGTTAACAGGAGGGACTGAATATATATGAATATATGGGACATGTATCTCACTTACCCAGCATCACAATTGCACCACTTAAGCACATTGTGAGAGGTGTTGCTGGGGTCTGTTGATTTAGCATTCAACAAAAGTTACGCTAAGATGCCATAAAGCTGACTTGCTTTAGCTGCCCCAGTGACTTAACGCTACATAATAAAAGACTGGAACAACACCCACAAACAGGACACAGCAGACCAATGTCTGCTGCATATCAAAAGACAGAACCTACAGCAAGACAGAGTAGGACAAGGAGTAATTACTGTACATATCAAAGAGCAGGACAAGCACTCTTCTGACTATATATAAAAGCTGGGAAAGTTTGTCTGTTCTGAGGGGGCAGGCCCAGTGCGCATTGTTGGACTTATTGACCTCAGTAAAACTGAATCTGCACAAGACTGTGTTCTGCTCCTCTGATGAAGAATTTCCCACAACAATTTTAAGTCTGATCTTGATAACTTACTTAAAAAATGAAGGGCTAGTGACTCAATCAGCACAAAGCATGGTAGGTATCACAATTTTAAATTCAGCCTTTAATGTTATACATCATATATCATATTGCTTGAAATGCAAATTTTACCATTACACAATTCCACAGTCGTGCATTTAATTTGTAATAAAAACTGAAAATGACCTTCATATCACGGGGACTATCACTGTGCATCACTTTTTGCCTCATGAAATGCAGAAATGTTACTATTGAACATTACCATCGTGGTCTGTGTTAAATACTTAATTAGCATCTTACCTAGCTTTTACTCACAGTGACTTGCAGGGGTTTTGTGTATTTTCTACATACACACTTTGGTATTATTTGAACTAGTTGGGGTGAATGGAAGGATTTAGAGCAGCACTGTACCCACCTGTGCCTTTAACTCCAGAGCCCCTAGCACTACTCCACACTGCTGACCTGGTTATGTAACTGGTCTTACAGACAAAGAAAATGTAAAAAAGAAGCCTGAATGGATCATATGTCATGAAGTGACCTTCTACCAAATTAATAATAATGAATTTGTTAGTTAACTCAACAGCATGCTCAGAAAACCTAGGAACATGAAACTGCAATAAGGGCACGTTTGTTATCTTCAGTCTAAGCATCAATTTTAATGGAGATAAAATGAGCCCAGTGTGAAATACACATGTGAAATGCTAGATGATCTATTGCAAAGTTCTCTGTCCCAATAGCTGGTGAAATGAGGAAACAGAAAGCCCCCTGTCACATTAAGGGTCTGACCATAATTTCATTCAGGGAACTCCTTATTAGGAACTTTTTTCTCTTGTTAGGTATGTATTTTTAACTTAAAATTTTCCCAGCTGATCTGTCATTCAGCCGGTCAAAAACAGGAGGCTGAAGGAGAATTCACTGAATCTACACAAAAACGAAACGGACCCATCATAGTTTATTACAATAACGCCTGACAATGAAAAGTCTGTGGAGTTTTTGTGCTTACAGACATGTGAGTGTCTGTGTAAATTTAAGCATTACACAGAGAGAGAAAAATGTTGTATTCCATTTTTTATTTCTCCTAAAATGACCCCCGTTTTAGTTTCTGAGAACCGCACCTTCAACTAAATGCAAACATGCTGCTAATCCAAGTTTAACTTTTATTGTTGAACTGTAGTCAAAGCAATCTTCTTTGAAGTGAATTTAACAAAAAACAGACCAGTCACTGCAGTCTTCGCAGTGAGCACATTATGAACTGACAAAGCTGCAGCCTTTTTTTGGAGGGTGAAGGGTAGGCAGGGGGGACAATGACACTATCTTCACATGAAATTCTTTCATTATTTTCTTAGCAACAATTCCTCAGAGATTTTCTTATCCAGACAGTATGACATTCTCATAAACAGTACCCACTTTGTTAGCCAGACAGAATGCAGAATTATCTGCAGTACTCCATAGCTCATAGATTTTTTTAAAAGGTGTACATGTGCATATTTATAAAAATTTCAAAACTGTTATAAATTCTGTTATTGGATTAGGTATTGCAGAATGTTCATACACTAATGTGAATTCTTAGGCCTGTTGCCTCAAATGGCTTTGGAGATTAAGACAGGAGCTGAATGAAGTTAATGTGCTGAGCGCATTCCTTTCTTTTCATTAGCATATTTCATATTAACTAATGTATAATGAAAATCAACAACCTTTTTTAAGGAAGGTAAAAAATGACCAGAAGTGTTGTTACAGTTAGGATTAAAGTATCATACTAATGGCCACAGGTGTGTGGTGGGGTGAGCTAGTATTTACACTGTACGTCAGCTACACCTACTGTATATAGATATGTAATTTTGTGCCAGTGTCTGCCTGGACTTGGTTTTATTTGACAAATAAAAAAAAAACTGTGCTTTTCTCCTGAAAGAGCAGTGGACACATTGCAGTATGGCAGAGTTCCTGAGCACTGCCAGAGCATGACTTAAGTCACCTGAACCACCTGAGGTGTGGTAGATAATTGCCTCCAGGTAGTACAAGACCCTTGTCAAGTTAATAACCACGGTAACTATCACAGAAAGACAGTTTAGTGTACTGTAGGTGTGGACAGCTACTGAGTATATACTAGCTCTCCCTGCCTCTCCATCAACAGCAACAAGCATGACACAAGTTCACTAGCATTGAAAAAAAACAAACCCTTATTTTGCCTTCCTGTTTTGTATCTGAATTTAAAAACAATAAAATTGTTCTGCAATTATGAATCAAACTAATCTTTAGATTTCAAAGGATATAACTTTTCATGTAGAAAAAATATAATTTCAATTTTTAAAATTTAAAATATTCACTTTCACAGAACACCATCATTGTGGTAACAAATCAGAAGTGAAAATATTTATATCAAATTATTTATTTCTGTTTGTTTTGCATAACCACTCAGGGCTTCTCTTAGAAATGCAATACACATTATTTTTTCTTAGTTTTGAACTGTGGTATGATGGATAGATGCAGGTACTGTAGTTTTGATGAACCACAGTTACATCTACAGTATATGAACAATTTCTTACAAAAAGATCCCAATTTTCAATCAGCCTTAGTTTACCTTTTGTACCCAAATGGGAAAGATGAAGACAACATTAAATGTGCTCAAAAAAGGCAGGACAGATAAGGACAGATCCATCTCTTACTGCTAACATTAAAACACTCCCAACTGTCAAGGCTTAAGGGTCATTGTCATGCTGCCTTGTAAGACTATGTTGGTCAACTCAAACTTATCAAGCCCTGGTTGTGCTTAGCCAATTGTGCAAAGCTGTTTTGGCAATCCTGGATATACTGTAGCTCCTTACTAAAAAGGCATCCCTTTAAAAAAAAAATAATCCAATTTTTAACTCTGAACATATGTTTCCAGTCTTGTTAGTCAAAATCCTAAGTTTTTTCTGATCGGAATGACACTAAAAAGCTCGGTATTATCTTTAAACCCCCCAAAAAGAATGCTGATTCAGTGACAAGGAATGTTAAAGTAACGTTCCCTATACATTTCCATTGGATGTGGAGCTTTAAATCACATCAGGCTGGATTCATGCTCCCATTGCTTTTGGCCTAAGAACAAATTACAACAAATTTATTTATTTTTCTATTGTTTTTATACAAAGAGGAACAACTACACCACAAAACATAATCAGCTTACCAAGCCACAGTACAATTATTATTCAACAGTAATACAAACCACATTGTGGCTGTAATTATTTCTATGGTTAAAAAAAGAAAAAGATAAAAGTTAAATATTTTCAGATAACCTGTTTCTGGGTTTCAAAGATCCACAGCTGCGGGTGTTAGAAATGTTTTAAACGAGAGCTATTTCTAATGAAACCAGGAAATCTAACCTTTTATTTAGAATGGCTAATGCTTAATACATATAACATTACAGTACATTATTTTATACACAATGTATAACCTACAGCCATCATGTCATTCCCTTTTCTCTATTCATAGTTATCCACATATAAAAGATATTTGTATCAAAATGATGCACAGTATACTACTGTTTTAATGGACAGATTACTAATTTTTCAAAGATAGTCTATCAGAAAAGGCCCTGATGATACAACACTGAACCTGGAAATAAACAATTTAATCTTACGTAAGATCTTCCATATTTAACATACGTTATGGCACATGCTGTATTCCAAAATTTAGAAATGGGCCTAGACTTAACAAAGAGGCAGGAATAAGTAAGCCTAATAGAAAAGCTTTCTTTAAACGTGTTATTTTAGTTTTCTACAGATTGCATTGTTGAGTAATGGTACAGATTTTTATCATATTATTGCACCCGTTGAACAGGCTTCTTTATTCATTCCTTTGTTACAACAGCACTAAAGTGTTATAACTTGAAAAAAAGGCCAGACGTCTGAGAGAGATTAATATACATGCTCCAGCTAACACCAAAGCAATGTTTCACTTCCAAAATATGATTTTGTCACAATTGTGAAAAAGTACAGATCAAAGTACAAATGTAGTGATTTACTCCTATCCTTATTACTAATAGCACATACCTTTAAAAAGCATTTTCAGTCATGTTCCCAGAAGCTACCAAGTTCAAATAAGTATTTACAATATGTCTACCTAAGTATACTTGTAATGACAAATATAAAAAGCAATCAGCTAGTTCAGCAATTAGCCATTCTTTTTTACACACATGATTTAATGCTACCGGCTTAAAGGGATACTCTGGTGCAAAAGAAACCTAATACCTGCAGTTCAGCAATAATATGACATCAGTGACAATCCTGCGCTCCAAAACTCCATGAGGTTATACCATCAATCTCAATAATCAGTCCTCATCCTACAGAGCCATGGTGATGGTGATGCACCTCACCCACTGCAGTGTCCACGGAGACACTAAAACATTTGGGCTGGGAATGACAGAGAAAAAGTGAAAATAGCCACCAAAATTATGCATTCAAAAAAAAATAATCCTGGGTCCTCCACCCCTGGTTCTTAAATTCTAAATAGATATGGGGTAAATGTACTGGACAGAAAATGGAAATACCTGAAACACCAAGCACAGTGTTTACAAGAATATTCAGACATTTCCACTGCTTTCACATTTTGCTTGCAGTCATGATACTTTTTAACAGCAATACTTATTTACACAACCTACCCCTCATGTTCAAAGGAAAAACAAAACGAAAAAGGTAAATACATAATTAATATAAAAGAAATATGGAAAAGAATGATTCTGAAAATATCCAAATCCTTTCTGTGCCCTAACAAGCCACACAATTAGCCGAGTGGTCTTTCTTTGGGCCACACATAAAGTGGTTCTCATGATATCCAGGATACAAACACCTGTCTTTGTGAGGTTATTTGGTCAGGTAGTGAGAGCTATCAAAGAAAGTCTGAGATAAATCCATTGAAAAGCACAGATCAGGAGAAGGCAAAAAAAAAATCTAAGACTCTGAATATGCTGGTGGACACAGTCTACTCAATCATCAAGAAATAGAAGCTGCATCTTCCAAACGCTGCCTAGATCAGACTATCTCTTCAAACAGAGCAACCTGGCAAGGAGCAAAATGTTAAGCGATGCCACTGTGAGACCAAACCTTGAAAGAGTACAGAGTTCAATGGTTGAGATGAGAGGAAATGTGAAAACAATATCAAGAACACTTCACAACTAGCCTGTATTGCAGGGTGACAAGAAGGAAGCCTGTACTAAAAAATATCTAAAAATCTTAAAGCCTGCATATAAAAAAGCCCTTGCAAACCAAAAATCCTGCAAACATGTGACAAAAGGTGTTGTGGTCAGATATGACCACTATATCTTGTTGTGCGGTAAATGCATTATTTGTCACAGACCCAACACAACATCTTTTTTTAATTAACACCATCCCTACAGTTAAGCATGCTATGGGGAAGCTTTGCCTCAGCAGGGACTGGAAAGCTTGTTAGAACTGAAGGGAAAATGGAGGAAATAAAGTACAAATAATTGGAGGAAAATATATTTCAATCTGCTAAGGACTTAAAACTGGGGCAAACATTTATCTTTCAGTAGAACAATGATCTAATGGTACAATAGAGTGGCTTAATAATAAAGAAGTCTTTGAGTTGGCCAGTCAATATACTGACTTGAATCTTGAAACTGAGAATTTGTGGAAAGACTTGAAAGCTGCTCTCCATTAACAATCCCCAAGCAACCTGACAGAGCTTGAGCAAATCTGTCAGTAAGACTGGGCAAAATTGACAACACAATGTACAAAGTTGATAAAGATTTACTAAAAAAGACCTGTGGCCCTAATTGCTGCCAGAGGTCTTTCCAATAAATATTGAGTTCATAGGCTGAATAATTATGCAATCAGCATATTTCAGTTTTTGCTGACATTTACTGTAACTTATAACTTACTGCCTTCAGTTTGAGTATTGAGGTTTTGAATAAAATTTTAAAAAGTGAATAATTTTAATTCCACAAAATCATAGGAAGGATACGGCACTATATATTGAAAGCAAGTGCTTTCACACAGGTGTGGCTCATGCATTAATTAAATAACATCTCAGCATCCTTAGGGTCATTTATAAAAATGCTAGAAAGGCGACATTGCCTATTATGGCTAGCATGGCTTGTTGTGCATTTTGCAGAAGCTTTATTGATCAAGCTATCTGAATCTTGTTGAACCAAATGTTGAGGTATCTCTTTCCTGCTGGAAGGAGTTTCTTCCAGAATGAGAATGACTTCTTTGTTTCATTGTCCAGTGGTCTGATGAGCATGACACCAATGGTAGATATTCTGGTATGACATTTCTGACAGCATTTTTTGCCTCTATCAAACAGGCTGCAGTGGTGGCCTAAAGCCCTATTAAGCGACTTTACATTGACTTTAAATATTTTTTGTCTGCAACTTGTAAATTGTATAATGAATAAATAAGATGAATCAATAAATTACTGCCAGCAGCCATATCACCCTGCAACTCAAAATTGGCAACCCACTAAAGCCAAGCAGATGTGAGCCTGAACAGTATCTGGATGGGATGGGAGAACTCCTGGAAAAAACTAAAACTTGCTGCTGGAAGAGGTGTTAGTGGGGCCAGCAGGGGTTCTATGTGGGTCCTATGCCCCAGTAAAGTGATGGGGACACTAGATAGTAAAAAGGCACCGTCCTTCAGATGAGATGTAAAACCAAGGTCTTGACTCTCTATGGTCATTAAAAATCCCAGGACGTTTCTCGAAAAGAGTAGGGGTATAACCCCGGCATCCTGGCCAAATTTCCAATTGGTCCTTACCAATCACGGCCTCCTAATAATCCCCATCTATGAATTGGCTTCATCACTCTGTTCTCTTCCCCTCAAATAGCTGATGTGTGGTGAGTGTTCTGGTGCACTATGGCTGCCGTCGCATCATCCCCATTACCTGTAAAGTGCTTTGAGTGGAATGTACAGAAAAGCGTTGTATAAGTGTAAGCAATTGTTATTAATTATTAATGGCAGCTGTTTTAGACAACTTAATATGAGATACATAGATGTTTTGGAGTCCACTATTATTGTATAATGTCATACCATTCTGAACTGTAATCAGGCAAGGTGTACTTTGGATTTTTATTTTTCCCTGTTAAGAAGGAGTTCACGGTTACCTCTATATTATATTTGTTGCATTACAAATATGCAAATATCTAATATGCAAATGAATGAAAAAGCAAAAATTAAAATGTTTAAATATATTGCATTTCAGAGACACGATAAGAGGGAACACCAGGTTAATGTAATTGTAAGAGCCTTGGTTTACACTACCAAAAATGACCCAACTACAGTACCTAATATATCTGCCAGTATCTGGCACCATCACCCAACAGTCATTTCCTCACAGGAATGATGACAGTAAATTTCAACATGTCAGCAGACCATGGTATGCTAAATTGAGGGGTGGCAAAATGATTTACATTCTAACAGGGAGGGTAACATAAGTCAGCATTACACAATAGCACAAAACAAATTAAGCAAAAACAAATTCCAAAAGCATGTCTATCAATTTGTGTAATATTTAGCTCTGTTGCTGTGAACAATGTGCACTAAAAAAATTAGTAGTTATGTCACTGAATTGTGAACATTGTGAACATTGGGAGGTGAACACTTACAGATGTAGGATCAGAGACATAAAAACATAAAAAGCTTACAAAAAGAAGGCCATTATGACCATCTTGCCTATCTGTTTGTAGATAATTGATTAGAGGATCTAACCCAGCCTATTCCTGAAGCAAGCTGGGTTATCAGTTTCTGCAATGTTGTTGGGTACCTTGATCCAGACTCCCATAAACCTTGGTAACAAAAAATACCTCTTGCCCTTTGTTTTAGGTGCATTTCCCTTTAGTTTCCATTATTGTTCTGAGTTTTGTATTTCACAGTTGATCCACTGAGTAGACTTTGTCAGTGCCTTTGAGGATTCTAAATACTTAGATCCGGTCTTCTAGTACTTTTCCATGTGCAAGATTAAAAAAGATTGCGTTCTTTGTAGCCTGTCGGAGTATGAAATTCTTTACGATAACTGGACTTTTAAAAACACAGCAATATCCTTTTTGTAATTTGATAAGCAGAAATGTACAGTATAATGTTTTGTGCTTTGTAATGCCAATTAGATTTTACATTTATATATCCTAACATTCTGTTTCTCTCTTTTATTGCTTCCCAAAGATAGTGCAGAAGATGAAATGTTTTGTGAAAAAGGTTGCTTAGTCAGGTTCAGTGTTTCCCATCTTAAATTTATACAGTAGTTTTTCTGGTAACTACCTGTTATAACACTTTTGCCTACAACAATTGTTATCTGTCAATAGTGTTGAATTTTGTCTAAATAATTTTATATTTTATTTTGCTGCTTCTACAGTGCTAATCCTTGTATTTTGGTATAATCTGCAAAGTTGACTAGTTTACTAACTATACCAGAATCTGTATCTTTGGTATTCTGTAAATTATGAAAAGCCCACAAATTATGATAGCCCATTTTGAGTATTCCCCCTTTATCTCTACTCTGATCTATTAAACAAGTTTGCAATGTCTTAATATCTAAATACACCATGTCTTATGCTCTGCACTCTAATAAGAGTTAAGCAAGAATGCCACTGCTGTATATTGAATCTTTAGTTTAGTTTCAATTATTGTTTCTATAACCTTACATGTAATATAAGTAAAATCTAACTGTATATATTTGACTGTTAATATCTGACTAGCTTTTTATGGGTCTGCACAAAATTGGCAATTTTCTAGTCAATGGATATTACCCCTGTCATGAGAGACTGTTGAAAGAGCTTTGTTAATGGCCTATTAATAGCATCTCTTGTTTCCTTAGTTACAATTGGTCATATAAAATCAGGCTCTGGGGATTTGTTTTAAGTGGTTCTAACACCTGTAAAACGTCTACCCCTTCTGTGCAGACTATTTAATATAGAATATTTACTTCACATGAGAAATTTTCTTGATTCCTTTCTTGGTAAACATTTAAGTGAAAACTCCATTTGATTTATTATCCATTTTACTTTCATTTTCTGTTTTTATACATCTCACTTCATCTTTTAATGATATTTTGCTGTTGTAGTACTGATAAAACATTTATTTTTTAGCCTCCATTGCCCTTTGCAACATCATTCTGTCTCTTTTGTGGCCTTTTTCATCTTTTTTCTTAACTTGTGGTTTGAATTCATTCTACTCAGTTTTTTTAACTGGAATTTGTTCTTTTTTAATAGTTTTATTAAGTACACACTCTCTCTGCATATTTTTCCTGATTGATTTAGAGAACTATTTGGCCACTTCTTTATAGCCTTTAATTTACATAAACTTGTGATGAATTTATGATGTCTTATCTCTTTCTACTTTTCTTGAGCCTTGTTTTTATCATTTCTTATTCCGTTTCCTTATAATTGTAATTTCTTTGTTTTAGACTTTATAGAATCCTTCAAATTATACTGTGATCATAGGTTCCTAACAGTTCTCTCACTCTTTTGTCCTTGATCTGTCTTGATTATTTCAAAAGAGTAAATACAGACATTCCTTTAGGTATGTACACTAACATACTGAGTAAGAAAGGAGCCATAGTCTACCATAATAATTTCAGCTGCTGACATTTTCCCTATCTATGAGATAAAACTAAATGTTACACAATAACCAGTTCTTCCTTTAAAATGCTGCACATCCTTGCTTGATTACAGTATATAAGATATCATTCTAATTGCTATATGAATCGAGTAGTCTGTAGTATACTCTAACACTATTAACTAATAAAGTTACTGTAGTTGAATTACTGTTTTGTGCTCTTTTAAACCATTCAATGTAATTATAATCATCATTAATCAAATACATTGTCTAGTTTTTTTAGACTCCTCAGCTTATACAGATGATAATTTTGAGAAATATTTTACACATTAGTTTTACGCTTCCTGCAAACATGATGTTTGTGTAGGTGTAGCACATATGTAGCACACATAGTATTTTTTACCACAGGAAAATAAAAACACCTTTACAGTAAGTCTTCTAAACTATTGTATGATTTCTTTTTTTTTACTGAATTACCACTGGTTTTCTAAACGAAGTACTGTACAAAGCACATTTACAAAATTTACTTACAAATTGAATAAGCATTAGCTAAGAGGGCCTATTAAAAGTGAAGCCTATCGTTCTTCTAATACATCAAGAAACTTTTTCAATCAATCTGTAAGAGTATGTCATAGGGGAGTCAATTTTGAAACAGATTTTCTTATTTAAAGATACTAGGATACAGTCATAGCAATGACTCTCACAATTTATTGTTGCCTTTTAGACACCACATACTACCTAAGCTCTTTAATGTAGGCCTCAAACTGTACACTGGTGCCAAAGGCTATATTTGTGGAATAATAATGAACAATCTTCATTTGACCTTGTTAACATAAAAAAAAACCTTTTGTTCACGTACATTTTCCCAATACTTTATCTCAAATTAATTACCAAACTGGAGATCACTGAAGGAAAAAAGGCACATATGGGTGTATAGTTAACATTGGCATTTTGACAAACTGTAATCATTATGAGTCTTACAAGTAAAAATCTCATTATTATTTTGCTACCTTCAGCTAATAAATAAAATGAGAGGAGTCCATCTATCTCTTTGGATACTAGTAACTAACTGATCCAAGTGTGACCTCCAGCTGTTTCTTAAAAAAGCAAGAGTATCAGCTTCAACATCGGAGCTAAATGAACAAGTCAATTTTAACTTCACACAGAAAAGTTAAAATAGTGAATATACTGTAGGCACTCTATAAAAGAAGCAAGTTGATTTTCTTTCATTCCATCTTAAAGTTTCTAGTCTAATAGATCTTCCCCTTTATGATTAAATACAAAGAATATAACAAATGATTAAGCATTTGGCTGAATGTTGAAAATGAAACAGGCAGACAGACTAAAAAGAGTGGGACTGAAAACTGAATTTTATTACAAAAAACATGTCTTGAGCCCTCTTTATGGACAGTTCTTGGTCAACAACCAAACAAATTCCTCAAGGACACCACTGGCCTAAGGGATTATTTTTTACAAGAGATAAGCTCTGTGTAGATAAGGGAGTGATATGTATGCATGTGAAACAGAATCAAGCCATAACAACTGCAAGGGGAATATAATTTGGCTGCTTTATATTTAGCCTTGACACAAGAGGCCAAGGATTGCCAAACTTAAATCCCAAACTACCTTCTCACTTCTTAAGTGTTGGCACCATGGTTGCTTGTGCTCTTCCCACGTGTACTGAACACAAAACTCATTCAATAAAACAGAAAAGGGAATAGAAATCCCTGATAACAGAAGCATTTATCCCATATTTCACTCAGAAGAGGTCAACCACTTATCATTTCTGCTCCTCAGAAGGCACAAGGAAATAAAACAGAATATCCTGAATTGATGGTATTACACTGAAGGATACTGCATTATCAATTGTTATTCTTAATTACAACAATTATTAATTAAATTATGTGAAAATGGGATCCTGGTGACCCCTCTAAATTTTTAATTAAAACCAATTGGAAACATGCAAACAGAAGTGAAATATGCACAAGACTAATGATATACTGTAATTTTAAAAGCAGTCTAGCAGTCTAGGCTTTAAATGCCTAATGAACAAGATTTATTTCCCTGAAATATAAACATAATATGCATTTTATATAATATATAAGAAATGTATTTGATGTATTCTATACATTAAATAAAAGGATGTCTGTATATTTGGAATTCTGGTAGAATTGTTTCAACATTTTATATATAAGAAATTCAGTCTATGGAATTTTTCAATTAAAAAAAGATTCAGGATAACAGAAAACACATGCTTTCGGCATTATTTTCAATAATTACGCAAGTAAAATAGTGTATTAAACAGAATTATGATTTTACATAAAGGATAAAAATAAGAGAAATAAGCACTTAGGAAAGGATAAAATCGATTTGTGACTGTGCAGTTTTTTCATTTCAGTTATATGTTTACATAAAAAGAACATTTAACAGTTAACATTTAATTGAAACTAATACTTCAAGTATATTTTTAACAACTATGAAAAGTGTGATAAATTAATCCAATTCCCTGCCCTTGGAGAGCAAAAATGAACACAAACATTCCTTGGTCAAAATCGCATGACTATAAAGTTATAATATTACAAAATATTACCTCCAAGTTCCTTTACATTCAGGATGGCATTCTGGAATGGAACTGCTTTGATGCTAAAACCTGAAATGAGAAGACATAGAAACTGGTTTGTATCTTGTTTCAAAGTTAAAAGCATATCATTACATTAATGAATAGAATGTGGAACTCTATATACAGTATAACAACTACATGAATTAATTACAATTATTTAAAACATTTTTTTTTACTTACAGCATTTTTTGGGGTTGGCTGGCTAGTATCTAATTATAGATTGCAGTATCTCAAAATATGATTAAAGTTTTCTGAAATGCTTTTAAAAAAAAGTTTGTTTTTACAGCATTAGGCTGGCCTCCAAAATGACAATTCCACTTCCTGAACTATGCAATTCTGGGAAAAAATCAGCTGTAGTGGGACCACAGATTAGGGAAGTGGGATTATATCTATATGGAAAAGTAAACAGCTCAGGCTCAAAAACTATTTAAGTTAATTAGCCCTTTAGTATTAATTTTCACTGGGAAATCCCACAAGAAGAATCTTAGACATCTTGACACAATAAGGTTTTTTACCTTCAAATACTTAAAGGCATAATCTAACTGCAACCTCATAGTAAAGCTAGTAAAGATTTAAACAAAGATATTTATTTAGATATCATTTTTTGGCTTTTCCGCTGTCCCTGTCCTTTCCTGACTATTGTCCTATTCCCAACTGAACTAAATTTTTGTATTGCATCTTCATTGAAATGAACTGTCAGTACCATAGAATTGCCTTTTTCTGCAGACAGCACTTACAGCTGAGCTTTCAGACTCAACAACAATAATGGAAAATCTTTACTCCCATTGAAAATTAAACTGAGTCTGAACAGGCTTCTTATATAGCCTCAGCAACTGCTGCTGGGGGATTTCCCTAGAACCTGATCACACACATTGCTGTACACCTTAGACTGCTTTTACATAAGACAGTTATATATTGCCCTTCCAAACTTTAAGGGAAAACCCTTAACAGTGGATCAGTCCATCATCAGTGCAACCCATGCAACACGGCACAGCATTGATTCCACTAATGTTCACAGATGTCTATGGAGATATACTGTATGACCATTCAGCCCACAGCAGTCGAAGCAGCTGCACTCAAGAAGAGTGGAGCAGTTCAGTAACTTCTTGAATTATTTTTCATATTGGTATATTTTTAGCCCCCCAACCACTGCCTCTTAAATCTCAACTTACACGGGAGCTATGTCTGTTGCTCCCTTATACAATACATGTGCACTTATAATCTTGCCTTGTACAGTGAAAAGCATAAAAGGGAAAGTGAAGTAAGATGTGTCACTTTTGCTGTGTACAGTACTGTAGAATATTGTATTTTAGAAAAAAGATAACTGTGAATTAAAAGTACAGAACTTCAGCTTGTATTTCTGGTTATATGTATGCTTACATATTAAACGATGTTAGAACAACAGTTTAGAACTAGTTAATTAAACAAGTGTAAAGTTAGTATTTGCTTGCATACCCCTTACATGCAATGACTGCATCAAGCATGTGACCAACTGACTTAACCTATGTCTATGAATTGGCTTCATTGCTCTGCTCTCCTCCCCACTGATAGCAGGTGTGTGGTGAGCGTTCTGGCGCACTAAGGCTGCCGTCGCATCTTCCAGGTGGATGCTGCAGACTGGTGGTGGTGCAGGGGAGTCCCCATTACCTGTAAAGCGCTTTGAGTGGAGTGTCCAGAAAGCGACACCTGTAAAGCGCTATATAAGTGTAAGCAATTATTATTATTATTATTATTATTATTATTATTAACCATACTCTTGATGTTCCTTTCAGATGCCTTGCTAACCCATCACTGCAGGCAGTTTTTTTTTTTTGTTTGTGGGATTTTTGGGGTTTCCTCTTCAACAAAATGCATGCTCAATAGGATTCAGATCAGGACACTGACACGGCCAGTTGAAAAGTTTCCACTTCTTCCTGATTAACTGTTTGGTTAAGTGTTTGGTATGTTGCAGGGCTCTCTCTAGTTGTAGTATGAATTGCATTTTTGGGACATCGGAAGCCAAGATGTTTCTGTATAATTCAGAATTCAGTCTGCTGCTGTCATCATCAGTTACATGACCAGTGAGCCAGTTCCAGAGGCCAGTTCCACCATGCTTCACAGATGAGGATGTGTGCTTAAGATCATTTTCAGTTTTACTTTTTCTCCATACCTTGCCTTTCTATCACTTTCATTAAGGTTTAACTTTGTCTTGTCTGCAAATAAAACTTTGTTCAAGAACTGTTGTGACTCATATTTGTTCTTTTTTTTTCAAATTCTAATCTGTCTATGATTACAGAGCTGATGAGAGGTTTGCATCTTGCAGGGTAGTCCTTGTAATTCTCTTGTCAAAGTCTTCAGCACCTAGTGAATTGAGATACCTTCCCACCTGCAACTGTGGAGATAACTGTCTGCAATCTTGTTTGCTTTCAGCTTCACAATTGCTCGCTTTGCCATCATAGACAACACTCTAGTTTTTGTCTTGGATTATGCTTTTTTTCACTCAAGAGTCAGACCCAAAAAGTAAACTCCCAAGGCTGGAACCAAGGCTATATATTCACAGCTTTTTTATGTTCCCACAATTAATGCAACATGGAACAGCTGAGCAATCGGAAACACCTGCAAGCCATTTGTCCTTATATATGAATTAATCTGAAATGGGGGTATTGAACGCCACAAATGATATCATTCTAACATGGCTAAACATGTATGAAATTCTGTATTTTTGCCATATATAAATCTTTTGATCTGAAATACAAAGGTCATTAGTACAGAGCAGACTTGACAAATTTCACTTCACTGCTTTGAGGCAAATTTAAAGCATTGTGTTATAATTCAAATAAGTAATGATTTATAACTATATACATTCAGATAAATAAAAATGTATAATTATAATTATAATATTATAATTATAATATTTAACAATAATTGAAACAATCAAATATTGAAACAGATCTATTTTAGTGCACACTATACTTTTGTTATGTACTTGACATACATACCTAAGACTCATTCGTGTCTAATTGCCTACAACAATATCAGAACCAACATACATATACTGTACTGCATACTACACACCTTACACAGTGGTCATAATCATATCTGTTTATAGATTATATATCCGTGTGTCTCATTGAAAGTAAGCTGGGGTATGGAAAAAGACAAATTCCTAATGAAATAAATTGTATTTGGCTTATAAAGTGATCTCTTATATCCTTAGCATATCCTTAATGAAGGCATGCCACTTTAAGTCATTCTGTCATATGTTAAGACAGTTCAGTGAATTAATCTTAATTTTAACTAATCATAGTTCAATTTTAAAGTATTCATGGAAGCCAATTTTGTAAACTGGGAGAGGTGCACCCCCAAAATCAACAAAGCCAACTTTGCCGTAATATTGTGTCCACACTTCTTGAGATCTTTAGGTGAATGTTGGCACACAATACTTGTGGGTAGATGTCATTCTTTTAGCATTATGAATGAAAGAATGTCGATTTGTATTTTGACTTAGCAAGGTTTTTTAAGAAAACCTGATGGGGGGGGGAGGCAGCACCCCAGCTGACAGTTTAAATGTGTGGCGAGTACCAGTATAATGAAATATACACAATAATTCAAGCAATGATTGTTACACATGCAATATCCAGGATTTTCTTTTTGTCATACATTTAATACATGTTTACTATGCATTTTAAATATTACAAAATGAACTCATTTATCAGCCTCTGAATATAACTAATACAGTGAGTGGGCAATAAATCCTAATGATCACAGAGCCAATGTTAAAATCTGAAATGGCATGGGAATTGCTTTTAAAACAGAAATATACAGATAAATATATATATATAACATTTGTCAATATAAAATACTGCACACAGTGTTCTAAATATATCAACAAACTTTACTATATGGTTCTGATAACAGTAAAACATTATCACTAAAATATAAAACATATTCTTAGATGGAAAAATTAGAATAGAATTGGAAAAATTAACAAATGCAGTCTTTGGAAGATTTCAAAAGTTAGCTAAATGAAGGAGAAATAAATCTTAAACTTGTATGAAGTGTCACTAATAAAGCTATTATTTCATGATAGGCACATTAGATGCACAAAAAGATTAAATATATATATTAGCTATTTTGAATGAACATCAATGGTAAGTACAACATTCCTGTATGATGTAGCTTATATAGAATGTTAGCATATTTGTACTAACAAGCGTGATGAACACAATGCTAAAACATTTTAGAACACAGCTCAGGTTTTCTCCCAAATACACATTGCATTTATTAATAATGCAACGTTAAAATGCATTTGCTCACAAAACTGAGCAAGTTTGGACTATTCATAAATATGATTACAGTCATTGTATGACCAAGAGCTGCCAGTATCTGACACAGGTGTACCTACAATTTTGATGTCATGATTATCGATGAGCCGCACTATGGCAGTGTGTGCAAAAACATGGATAACAATCTGAGTGTTTAAAATGCGTGGTGCCATAAAGTGAATTCTAGATCTCACTTGGTGATGAAAATGCAAGCAGATCAGTCACAGAACATCTACTGACGTACAGTATGTCTAAGAAAAGACGGTCATTTTGGTCATGTAAACACAGTGGTGTGTAGTACTTTTTCTGACAACTTTAGGAGTTGGACCTCTTTTTGATTAACATCAACAAAACAAATGACACACTGAATGTATTTATTTTGACAACAGCTTGACAGCTGTACTATACTTGCTGTTATAGTGACAGTAATGTCTACGTAATCCCCTAATCTTTCACTAGGTTAATGCTTACTCCCATAAGGCAAGAGTCACTCAAGAGTTATCATTTCTACTATGTCATCAACGTTCTGGCCTAATGTATCTCTGGATCTTAACCAAAGCAGACTCTTGTGGGATGAGTTAGGCAGGCCCATTTGTCAACATCAAACACAACCAATGTCGCTGATCTGGAACTTGTTTTGAAGACTGAACAGAAGAACTATTTTAAGTTTACAAACTATACCTAACTTTACCATTTTAATGTTTGTCATGAACGGGATTTATGGTTTTCAGAGTTGCCAAAACTAAAACCTATAAAATGTAAAATTTTCATTTTTTCATGATAAATTCTTTTTTTCCCCATTTGTTCCTTTTGCCGCACATTAATAAGAATGTTAACGAGTATGGAATTTATTTTTGACTTAGAAAACTTGCTCACATTGATCCTGAAGTTAAGGATATTTATGAAAAATAAACTAATTGAAAACTGGGTAAAAGAGAGGTGAATAAGAAGTCACTGCAGAGGAAACTATGTAGAGTGCATTTACAGGAATGAACAGAAGGCACACCTTTATCCAAACAATTGCGTGGAATATGGGTCAAGCTACTCAGCAATGCTGTTGAAGCCAATACCCTGGTATCTTTGAAGAAATGGCTGGATGAGATCTTTGGAACAATTTGGTGCAGTAACTTCTACCAAATGGGCTAGTTGAGCCTTACGGCTTCCTCTGGACTCTAATATTTCTTATACTCTTGCACTCTAAACTAAGATGGCTTGTCATTGGAATACTGTAACATTCTGCATGCTGACAAAATAAAATCTGCCTCGTGTGTGGTAAAATCTTTTTGTTTTTTAAAAAAGAAAGACAAAATTAACTTTTGCATGGTTAAAAGGTGGTATCATGACACACCATCAAATAAATCCATTGATAACTAATTTCTGGTTTTAGCAAGAACTATGAAAGTTATACAAAGCTCCAGGGAAATGCAGCTTTAAAAACAGAGTTGCAAACCTGGTTGTAAAAGTAGTAGTGCTAGGACTGAGTCCTCACAGTGGCCTCACCTGTGGTAGGCACAATATTCTCAGTGCCTTCACTGCAAAGTCTTGAGAGGAGACTTGTCTTTCCAGAGCCTGTCAGGCCTATACAAACCACATCATATTCAGGTCTTGGAGGAGGTGGTCCTTTGCAGCAGAGAGCTCTGAAACACTATAAGGAACAAAAGAAAAAAGTTTTCTTTAGAGTGCTTTGGAAAATGTCACAACATTACATAAATTACTATGGGAAAAACATTATTTGACCTGACTATTCCCATTTATTTGCATTTCCACTTTTTTCGCCTATTTTAACTTTGTGCAGTACAGGTATCAACTGTCACTACATGAATCACAGCCTGTGGCCAGAAAACTGTTGTGAAACATTAAGTATCAAATATTGTGTAAACCATGAATGGTATGTTTAAGAGTCATGTTTAAAGATCATAATCCAGAACTAAAATGAGACCGCTTTTATTGGACAAGAAATAAGAAAGGTCAGTCTGGGCTGTTAGGACATTTTGCCCCCTAAATGATATCTGTTTTGTAGAAGAAACAATGTGTAACTGTGCATTTTAAATAGAAAATTAAAACTTTGGTTTCATTAGGGTCTGCTTTGTGAGTACAGTTATTTTTAAATAACAGTATTTGCAGCAAACCGTATTAAGTCTACTCAAATATATTTAATAAAAGTATTATAGTACTAAAGTTAATTTGTGTGATGTTTTTTTTTTATATTCTCTTCCAGTCACCAATGAGAACATACTCAAAGAACATGTAACAGGTAATAAATACACAGTTCTTTAGCATTACCCCTGAAAAGCAAGGTCGAGGTCCATGCCTTTTCTCAAGAAAATATGCTGTTAAGCTCTTTGACAACCATGTTCAGATGGTTAATTAAATCTGTGCATAGTTAAAAGTTCATACACTAACAAAAGGGGGAGGCCTACAATGCGTTTATTATAGCAACTCTCAAGCACACAGTAGTAGAGGTCCCTTGAAGGTGTCAGGCAACTCAGGAAATTGAATTTTTCCATGGCTGAAGGAAACTTGAATACAGCAAACTACAAAGCTCTAACTGTATCGACATGGTAGTGGGCTTATTTAACATAGTTTAATATTTAGGCTTGACAACAGTCTAAAGCACAAAGCTAAGTCAAGAGAAGAATTTCGATAGTGTACAAACTCAATTAAAAGGGCCAAACCTCCTGAAAATAACTGAAGACAGGACAGAAGAAATAAACACAACAAATATGAATGCAATTAGTTGAATGAAAGGAAAGGGGAAAGCTACCACAGTTACTATTTGACTACCATTGCTGAGTAAACTGTATTTTATTATATATATATCAAATTATATCAAAATTGTAATCCAAAATAGATGAAAGAGAAATAGTCCAGAAACTTTAATTTGGAACATAGCCTCTCTCTGTTAAATGCAGATCCAAAAAGGGGAAAAGTCTGAAAACTTCAAGCAAATAGTAGATTATTGCATAAGCAGAAATAGAAATAGATCTGTCATATAGAGGGCACAACTATGTACAGTGCAACAGGAAACAAACATTTGATACCCCCCCCCCCCCCATTATCACAGTTTTAAATGTTATTCAAAAGAAAAATATAAGAAATTATACAATTTCCCATTGAAATCCATATGGAATAAAAACCAAATTAAAAGTTTACAATAAACTTATTGGCATTCGAACTATTTCTGAGTCATTAATTTCACATGTACTCTGCATTCTTGTAAATCCGCAATTTGAATAAATACCTGGCAGTAAACTCCCAATAACTTTGTTAATACTGACATCACTTTTTGGCAGTTTCATTATGCTACTCATCTTTCCTTTTAATTGTAATATATGAATTTACCCTTTGTTCCTCATCCCTGGTTTTGTTTCATTTAAAAGGGGGACGAAGCAAATATTGAAACTATTCCTTTTAAGCCAAAAAATATCTGAGTACTTAAAAAACTACGAAGAGGATCTATTCTTTTTACCCATCATTAATGAAGTGCTTGTAGAATTTCTCCAACATTTGTCGAAAACAAAAGCATGACACAGACTCTCTTCATACCGTCAGACAGGGGTAGGAGACAGAAACAAGGGTAAAAGACTAACATCCACTGCCACTCTTGTTTTCTTCACAATTTATTACTGTAAGCAAAATTCCAGTAATTGTAATCACTACCTTCTTTTCAGCTGTTCTTGCTAATAACAAATGAAGTGTCTCTAGAACCTTTCCAACACTCTCATTTGTTAAGAACAAAAACAAACCATGTCTGATGCAATGCAGCATTTCAATAACCAAGACAAACGGAAGCAATTAACAAGAACACAGAGCTGTACAGTCAGTTCAGGACAGTAGACTTCTTTCTGCATTGTGTTCGGCTTCCTTTGGAACTACAAGCAAGACACAGAAAGAAATCTTCCACCAGTGTTCCATTAATTTTCTCTTTCAGTGGATTTGACAACACAAAGTTATAGCATACCTGAGAAACACAAATTCTGGAGTCCTTAAGATTTGCTTGGATTAAACGTAGGCCTTTTATCAATGCAATGTAGACACTGGTACATTCAAAAGAATCTGAGAGTTTTTCATGGGGGAAATTTATTTATGTAGAAAATGCTAATGGTCATCTTCCCTTTCTGCATTCACCATTTCATCCTGAAAGTAATCCTGATAGAAAGGTGTGGAAGGATATACAGTACAATGAAAGAATTTTAATTTAATTACACAGCAATTTTGCCAACACTTATTTAAAGGTAAGGGAGCATGCTTTCAAATAAAATGCAGGTCAGATCTTTAAAATTTAAAGCTGCTCAGATCTGCAGGACCTTTTTACAGTAACACCAGAAACTGACAGGAGGCATCCATATTGAACTAGGAACTAGTTAACATATTATAACCTAGGATGCTCCTGAAAAGTAACAACTGGTGCAACTGGATGCCATAGAACACTCCCATTAAAGTCACCAGACAACTCAGACCTGAGGTATTCAGTACAGGTGTCTCTACTATGCCAGCAATATGACTCAACATGAGTGGGATACATGACTGCAATTATCACAATTTTACTTGGTTATTGGCAAAAGGACAAATATTTGATTACTTGTGTCATTTGCAAAGGGTAGGGACAAGTGTATATCAATACCAAAAGGTGTGGAAGGCCATTAATGAGAAACTTAGGAGTCAGCAGATTGCGGTCTACAGTAATCTAACCTCAATGCGATGACCATATTTTGAAATTGGATCTGCATCACGTACAGTAACAGCCCACTACATCACCAGAATATACTGTAAACCACTTGAGCACCCATGGAATAGGTTGGGTGAATGGTTACATTAACATTCTGGTCACCTGTCTGTTATCCAAGACCATCTACTGTAAATACTATGGGTGACAGGGTCATATCCCGTTATGTCCGAAAGCTTTGGAATACTATTGCTAAGGATAACAGAGAGTCACCTTTCTTGAACACTATCAAATCAAAACCTTCTCTTTAGAAGGCCGTTTAATTAGCTGGTTTTGTGTCTGCCCCAATGTTTTCCTACTGTATTCCAAATCCTTATTCTGCAATCCTGCTCTCCTCTTATTGTGATTTTTTTCTGATTGTAAAGCATTTTTGAGAAGCCACTTGTGAAGGTGTTATTCAAAATAAATTTTATTATTATTGTGAAAAACAGGCCAATTGAATACCACTGCATTCTAACTTCACTGTGTCTCTACCAATACTGTGATCAAGTATACTTAAAAAACACATAACGTAATAAATAATAATAGGACCAAGTAACAATCTACAATGTTTCATGGAAATACCAACTAAATCTAATGTTATACTTTGCAAGAAAATACTAAATTTCTTTCTCGATGTCACATTCAGTAACAATAATCCACCCAGGTTATTTTCAGGGTGCAATGACTTGGATTTGACACACTATCACTTCTCCTTCCTTCCACAGAAATGATAGATAACGGAGTGCAATTTAGTCCAGAGTGGAAGTATTGAACTGAAAAAAACTGATGTGGCAGAGTACACTCATTTTTATTATAGAAATGCTTGCCTGAAGGAAATCAGAGGGTTACACCCATCTACTTAAATCCATCTCAGTTTTTGTAAGTATGGTATTAAAATTTGTTAACAGTCAGGTATAAGGATGTGTAGATTTCAACACTGTGATTTTTAAAATTATTAACAATCTGTATTTTTACAAGCACAGTCATAATTGCCTGTGAAGTACTCAAAGGCAGACTTACAGGTTCATTTCAAATCACAAAAGCGTGCTAAAACAATTGGGAAAACAACAAATGGGAGAATACGAATAAGGGTGATTGAGCAAGAATTTCAGGATATCATCAGCGTAAAGTGAAATGAACTGTTGCCACGTTATGTGATTATATAAAGGTTCAGCATAAAATAGACAAACTGTACAAACAAATCGCAAGTACATTATATTGAAGTTGTAAAGAAACAATTTCTGAAACTTTCTAAATACTGTATACCACACTGCACAAACATTTCTGAAATGTGGCTTCAGAGGCTCAATGAATATTACACAGTCCAATCACTCCAAAACACAGCCTTCTTAACATCTGTTTATAATACTCTACCACTGTTACTATAAAGCCCAAATTAGGCATATCTATAAATACACTCCATATAAAAAAAGTCTGTGCTATTCTCTCAAGCCATAATGGTATCGGAAATTGTAAAGTATCTCTTCCATGATCACTATTCTAAAAGTACTTGCAGATTCTCCTGGATCGCAGATTTCAGCATACCCTCTGTGATCCCCAGAGGGGCTGCTTGAAAGAGAGACTCATTCAGCTGTTTAGCAAATATCTGTGGGTAAAATCCCAGACTGCAGACTGGCAAGATCACTGTGTTTGCAGCTGAGCTTGTATAAACAGCACACAGGTAAAGAAAGATTAATGGAGATTAGTCTCTCCCTGTAACACAAAAGGAAAAATAAGATACAGTTTTTTTTGTGTATAACAGTCCGGTGGTGTTCATTTTTAACTTAATTCTTTTCCTTTCAAAAAGCTTTTTAAGCAAGTAGATGACACAAACAGGAATAAAAAGTAAACTTAACTTTATGCAACAGGAAAGTATATATTTTTCAAGAAAAGAATAACAACACTTTGGATTCATAAGATAGAAGCATAGCATTATATAGAAAATTTTGCTGTTCTTTATATTAGGAAAAATTTATAAAGACTGTTTTTTTTCTCTAATGCAGTAATTCATGTTTTTTATTGAAATATTATGAAGAAGAAGTACAAAATTAATGTGACCAGAGGCAAGAGTGTAATGCCTTTACAGCAAAGTGTAATGCCTCATACAGCAAAGACCAAAACCACATGCTCATGGTATGTCAGAGGCTCAGACTGAACACAATGACTTGGACATCTGGTGCTTTATCGACCAACACCAGCATGGTGCATTTTAGCATCACAGAGCTAAAGGTGCCATCCTTCCCATGAAAGATAAACCAGCTCCCAATTTACAGTGTGGGACACAGATTTCACAGCAGTTGTTTCAGAAGAGCAGAGTCAGTGACCTCAATGCCCTGGACAAACTAAGTCCCCTCTGAGGCCAAAATGTCTCTGCCCAGCCTGCTGACAATGTGATTGACGAGGATGCTTCATGAAGAGGCTTGCAAAGAAAAATAAATATTTCTAAAGGTAAAAGCAACATCTAGAAACTTTAAAGAATTTCAGAGTTACTGTGCAATGTCACTCTGAAAAAGGAGATTACAGCTTTAGCTCTTTAGATCATTCCAGACCCCTGGGAAGTTCACTTAACCCTTTTTAGGTATATAATGAGAAGAAGCTGCAGTTATCATTCCCTATTAATGCTTCATCTCGATCTTTGTAGTGAATACTTGCCTAAAAAATGAGAACAGGAAAATTAAAAAAAACAATGTATGACTGGAACAAAAACCCTTTCCTATTCTTAAAATTATTTGCTAGCAGTGTGTTTAAAAACAGCTGGTTTGTCACTGTAGTTCTATAGCTTTTTGCCTCAGAAAAAGCAGGTGATACAACCCTTGCCAAAGCTACTCAATAATAGTTGATTGTGCTAAAATCTTAATTGATTGATCGCTTCTTCATAAATTGGATGCATTTTAATTGTGTTTCTGTAAAAGGCCTCGAGACATTACCTCATTGTTGTTTTTGCAGTTGTAAAGCTGATTAGCTGAAACAAAGCCTTAACAGCATTATAAACAGCTAGCAGCAGACATGAAGCACAGCTGGGACAAATCCACTCCAAAATGCCAGAAGATTAAAAATCAATGCAAGTGGAACCTACATGGAACAATACAGATTTAAGTAAACACCCTATTGTCCCAACAACAGCTCCTTTACAAGTAACAAAGAAAGCGTGCATGCAGTAGTACCTTTAAGAGGCTGTTTGTGAGTTGAATGCAATGCCCACCTTTTGGAAAACCACTTAAAAATCAGTAATAATCTAGAAATGTCAGGTCCAATGAGTATATTGATTCTAGAATGGATAGATATATTATGCAAAGTTCTTTTATTTTAATGAATGAAAAGGATGCAAAGAAAAAAAGAAATTGCTTTAGCAGCAATGTACAGTTTCATAAGAAATGTGCAGGAATATATACAAATGAAATAATTGAAGCTCACCACTACTACAGCACAGGGAGGTAAGAATTATATAGATCTGGACTGGCTGACCTGGACTCTCCTAATCAATCTGCAAGAATAGTATAATCCTATCCCCTTTTAATAGAAGACTCATCCTTAATTTATTAATTGGCCTCATAACCGTTGTTGTAACTTCAACAATTAAGGCTTAGCTGGAACAAATAGCTGCAAAGAAACAAAATAGAAGATACAGAAGATACAGTTGTCTAAGAATCAAAAGTCACATAATCATAGAACCTTAATGGCATTTTTTCATTATCCCAGTCCATTTATGGTACAATACTATTTGTCACTACTGCAACCACTAATACTAGCACTAATGACGATTATGACTACTGACTAAAAAAGTACTGACTATTACTAACTAGACTAGTACTGACTATTACTAAAAGTAAGTAATCCTTTCAATGTGTCTTATAATGAATAACATGTGTTAAATTGTATAATGTTCCAAAGGATTTGTGGGAGATTAATCATGGCCATATGCATACAGTATATCCAAATCATCCTGAAAGCATTTATGGGGAAAAGACTGGATTCCTCCCCAATCATAACACCCACTGTGCCTGATAACAAATGATAGCAGTCAGGCTAGATGAATAAACAGTTTCCTGTGTTTCAAATAATTGAGAGAAAATACAATAGAAAAGGCTTACAACAGGTGCTAAGTGGACTGACAGGCTGGTCAACCTGAAAAATATCAAGAACTGTAGATAAGAGTTCAGATGTAAAGAAACAAAAATAATGTATTAGAGTGTGTGTACTATACATTGGTACACTGTTGTGTACACTGTCAGTCACTAGTGTTACACTAGACTATAACCACTGATCAGTGTCAAGAAACCATCCATCAGGTTTATCTGCATAATTAAGAGATATCCACCCAAGCCTAGCCAAACATTACTAAGCTTCAACAGAGCAGGTCTACAAGCCTTGCTCCCAGCTTGAGAACATTTCTGGTCAAAAACAACATGAATGCAAAATGCTTTTATGAAGAAGTGCAAAAAAGGTCTGGTCTTCTCTATAACTAAACATGAATCCAACTAAGACTGTCAAAACCCATTCTGTCGGCTGAAGCTGGAGGAAGTTTTGTATGTAAAACATAAATGGATAGAAATTAGGATAGGAATTTCTGTCAAGCCTGGTAGTGGCAGCATTATACAATATTATGGCAGGAAGTGATGTCAACTATACTTTATAGGCATCTGTTAAATTAGTATGCATTTTGTGAACATACACTTAAGTTCACTGACTTAAAACACCCAAGTGTTGGAAAAAGACAGCAAGCAGAAATCTCATAGGCACCATGGTTTTTATTTCATATGTAAACAATGCAAGGTTTATTACTACAACGGATTAAATCGGACACTGATTTCATTTTTAGCTGTTTGCCTGAAATGTGAATGATATCTAAATAGTCATGACACAGCAAATGTGAGAAACCTCAAATTTTTGAATACTTCATTCTGAAATGAGACTACTATAGTTTCAATTACACCAAGAATGCCAAATGTTTAAATGCCAATGCTCAGAGACTCATTTAAAAATGGAATATCTAAATATAATAGTACACATCAGGAAACAGAAGAAATAAGGACTTGTTTAGAACAAAACAGGAATTACTTACAACATTGGCTCTTATCAATGAACAAATTGTGAATTATATATTTTAGGATTTGTTCTTCAATTTACATTTCATCCTTTTAAAGCAATATTCCAAACACAAAAATGTGTTTGCAATACAGAAATATGAACATATTATAAGATCATGTGATAAATGGCTATATTGGTAAACAATGTCACTAGTATTACCTTTTAACCTTTCACTTGGTATCACCTTTGATTAAATGAAAAAAATATTTAAAACATACTGTACAATCCACTTATATTATTCAATAACTTCAAAGGACAGACCTATAAAATTGCAATATGCATACAATGCAAAAAACTTTTAAAGATATCCAAAAATAATGGAGAAAATGTATACTACAGTGACCTACAAAAGCATCCAGCCCCTTCCAATTACATTTTATTTTGTTGAATTTTAAATTATGAGTACACATTTCTTAAATGAATATTTTTCATAAAAACTCAAGTTTACTTGCTCATATTTACCCACTCATACCAAGGCCAATTAGCCAATTAATCTACAAGTATGTCTTTGGACTGTGGGAGGAAACAAAAGAAAACCCATGTGAACATGGGGAGAACATGCAAACTCCACACAGATAGCACCCAGTCTGAAATTAACCCCAAAACACCAGGGCCCCGCTCAGTAAGGCATCAATGCTAACCACCGTGCCACCCCCATTTTGCTAAATTAATTCAGGTATACAATATTATTTAGAAACACTTAGTTGAATGGTGTCTGAGTGTCTTCACATGATTTCAGAATAATAACCCCTTTTTCTGTAAGGTCCCTCAACCAGGTAGTAAATTTCAAGCAAAGAGTCAATAATGAAAACCAAACAACAAAGGGATGAAGCTACAGAAAGACATAGATCAGGAGATGGTAAAAAATAAAAAATTACAGAATATCCCTTTGTGCTCAGTAAAGTTGATTATTAATAAGTGGAAGATTTATTGATGTTATGTCAAATGCAAACCCAATGCAGCACATCTTCAAGTCAACACTAATCCTACTCTCAAGCATGATAGTGGCAGCATTATATTATGGAACTCCTTCTTATCAACAGTGACTGGAATGCTAGTTAGGTTTGAGGGGAAAATAGATGGAGCAAAGTGCAAGCAAACACAAGAAAGCCTACTTCAGTCAGATGAAAATCCACCACTTATCAGAAGGACATTGACCCAAAGCACAAGGCGTATATTTAAACTGGAGTGGAGTTAACAGAAAGTGAGAGTTAAGTGGCCAAGGCAAAGTCCCGACTTAAAAAAAAAAGTCCTGTACCAAGACTTGAATATTGTGGACCATCAATGATCCCCAACCAACCTGACAGCGTTTGAGTGAGTTTGCAAAAGAGAATGAGCAGCTGAGTTAATGAGTTAGCTGAGCCCAATCCAAAAACACTTGCAGCAGTAATTGCTGCAGAAGGTGCTTGTTGACTATTTTAGTTTTTCGGTTTTTAATTGTTCAGCTTTTTCCTGACATTTATCTTCTCCCACACATAGAAGTGCTCACTTTGAGATTATTGATTAAATTGATATAATTTTGATTAAAAATAGTAACTTTAAAAAATGGGTATATAATTTGTAATGCAAACATAATTCTGACTCTAACATAATATGTAATGCAACAAAATGGGACATTATTGAAAGGCGGAACACCATATTACCGTTATAATGTGGCTTGTTAGATTTGATCCCCTAGAGTTTTAAAAAGTAGTTTCAGAGAACGTGAAGAAAGTTCTCCAGGCTTTGAACATCCAGCTTGTTCCCAAGACTGTATGTGTCATTGTTGCACGGACATTTGTGCTATTTAAAAAACCGCCCACGATGAAAGAAGTTGCTCCTTATCATTTCCCATCATATTCTAGAAAATATGAATAAAAGAGCAAAAGAGAAGAACTGTCTCAAATAATATGTATGAAGACTGCCAAAAATACATAGGATAGTGCTGGCTGTGATTTGTGAACAAAAACAGCAGTGTCCTTTGTTTCTTATTTTCCCTTTTTCTATTCTCAGTGATGCCAAGATGCCCCTCTTTGCTACTTCTTTACCAAGAAATGTGAAGCAGTTCATTGTGAGTTGAAGCTTCTTGTAGCTCAGTAGTCCACTGATAGGACATCAGCTTATAGCTGGGAAAACGCCTGCTGTCTGGCACTGGACTGAGAGTATTAAGATGTTGGATAGACTAGGCCTGACAGTCAATCCCAGCCTCTCTAGACAGTGCCTGGAGGACAAAAGCCAGCATTTGTCTGCAGAACTCAATCATGACCTTTAAAATGACAGTTCTCTATAGCTGGCTAAACAAAGTAGAAGTTCTGTTGAATGACACGTATGTAATACACACCAGCAACAGTCAAAACACAGATTTAACTCAGATAAGGTTGAACAAAGGCACGGATGGTGCCTTTATTGAACTTTTTTATGGTTGTTGTTGTTCAAGCTGCTGCTGCAGTTCTGAAGCTATCAAAGAGATGTATACTTAAGAGTTAGTGTGCTGTACAGTTACACAGGACACCACAAACTGGCCTAACTTAAAGGAAGTTATACTTGATAATAATATCAAAATAAGATACTGCATGTTTTGCTTTTTGATCAGTATCACAGAGTAGTGATAAGGGTTCTGCATTCCTAACCAGAGGTTTATGAGTTCAAAACTCACCTCAGCAATGTACTTTACTCATGTTGTTTCAATAAATGTCCTTCTGTATAAATGGGTACTCCCCACTCTATCATTGTAAAAAAATATTTAATCTATTTACATATCTGAGGAATGATCAATCCAGGTCCTAGAGTTACAGTCCCAGCAGATAGTTATAAGGATTATCTATAATTGAACAATTTCTCAACACTTAGAACAGCTAGTTTGGGTGAGTGAAACAGGTGTGTTCCTGAATTTGTTTAGTGATTATTTGAAATGCAATTCTAACACCCTCTAGAGCTCAAGTACCAATGTTTAGGCATTTCTGACTTAACAAAACAAATTGATTTACTAAATGAATCAAAGTTTTAATGTGTTCCAAACAGCAAATACACTTCAGTGTCAGCTACAATAAAAAAAGCTTCACTAACCCTTCACGAATATTTAACTCACTTAAAATTCAGCCTGTACCTCAGATCAACTCATGCACTAAAATGAAGGGGAATGTGGCACATATTGTTTTGCAATTAATTCACTATTGCCAAGAATTACCTCATATTAAGCATTATGTGTCCATTTAAATACGTGCTCAAGGGCTGGCATGAAAGAATGCTTGTCAATGGTTTTACCAAATGCCCCTGATATCAGAATATCATGAAAGATTTCCCATCATATTCTTCATGACAGCTGTCTTTCATCATGTGATGTGTAGTAAAATGTTTGTGAAATACCGAACGAATTCCTGGTGTTTAACAGTTTATTAATTTGCTGCTTACTTTCAATAATATTTGCTTTATTCTCTGAGCTGAGGAAAGGTGTAACAGAGAAGGAAAACCAAAATTAATGTCAGAATAAAATACAAAATACAGTTGATCACCTTCAACGTCTTGAACAGTTTGGCTCCTGACTACATTTGTGGACAGCTAACACACATACATATTATTAGCACTCTGGCCTTCTGTCAGTTCCTTTCTGCTGCTCCAAGACTGTTGAATGATCTCATCCCATTTCAGACTTCCCAAGTTAGTCAGCACTTTGAAATCCTCTCTTAAAACTCACTTCTTTCTGTATATGCAATATAAAATAAAGGCTATGATAAATATTAGATTTAAATTCCATATTTGAAATAAAACTGCATGTACTCTCCCATGTCAGCTAAAAAAATATCTAGTGTACAAAAGGCTAAAATCATAATTTCTATTAAATGTTAACAACTCTGCAGAATAAAACTGAACCATTTTCAACAAAAGTATGCTGAAGAACTAATATCGTGACCTGACAAAAGGTATGTAAATGTTTGTGGCACAGGGCGTAAAGACAAATGCAAATGAGAAGAGGCCTTATGATTCATATAGCTTGTCAAAAGACTAAATAGTATCACCTTTGGACAACAAACCTGGCTTGTTCCAGTCTCCCACTGCCCTTTTTGTAAAGTATTTCCAGCCTTTCATTTGTATGCTGTAGTTCAGGGTTCATTCTTGATTCTATATATGACAGGCCCACACTGTTAATTTTGTCAATATCCTTCTACATCCTGATTCCATACTGGCAATATTTTTTTTTCTGTCAAATTGTACACAATATTCCAAATGAGGTCTTGTTAGTGTATGTTCTCAGTTTATATTATGTATTTCCCACATCGTCACTGTATGTATCTGTAGTACATAATGCATGCAAATTCCACAGACTGTCAAGTCATTTTATAAACTGAAGCCTGTCAATCTAGGATATTTACTAAGGATTTTCACTTTGTTGTGAAGAGGTATGCACATTTGTGGTTGTACTGATCTCCTAAAACTTCACCAAACTTGATTTATATATACTTATTTTTGCATATAACTTGTGATAAAAAATGTTTCCCTCATCCTTTAATTTTAGGAGTTTTCTTTTTTTCATGTAAAACTCTGTGTGTGCAATCCATTTGGTCCTCATTTTGAGCATTTGTATTGTTACAGCTAACAATTCATACCTAAGTAGCATTCACATTTGCACTGATACCAAATCCACACATTAGACTCTGTGAGTACTCTATGAGAAAATAAACATAACGATCAGTCATTTTTAAGACCCAATGCAGTCTATGTAACATGATACTAAATATATTTACCAAATCAATGCACAGTATTTCCCATGCAATAATGCAGAGGACTGTTATGAACAGTATTGTGTGCAAGTAAAGGCTACAATAACTGTTATCACTAGGCCAATTGTGTTCAGATAATGCCCTCTACAATCATACTGTATATAATGCATTATTTCTATGCTATAACTATAGTAAAAATATAGTTTGATGTGGTAATCTCTCTAATTACCTTGCACACACGTGTTTGTGTGATTTGGACTTTTATACCAACAGGAAGCTACCTTGATTTTCATACTTTATACAAGAGAACAAATCCTTTTGTCTTTGATTTTTTTCCAGAAATATTGTCTATATGCTCAAAGTTTTTTCACTACATTTCGTCTATTTCATCTACATTTTCAGACTCTGTGAGCTTTGATTTGAATCAACTACTATAGCAGACCAAATGGACCAACCAACATGGGAGTAAAATCTGTGAATTGTTGCACATTGGGGATAAAATGAATTATGACACTGCCAAACACTTCTCATTACAATGCAGGTCTCCAAGAACAGTAGTAAGAGAACCTACAGCACCATCTATCATTCTATGGTCTATTTTGACTTATATGCAAGAGTAACACATAACATACTGTACAAAACAAGAGCTGTTTCTAACATTAATTAAAATTCATTAAAATTAAAAATGTATAAGGATTTTGTCATACTACTTGGACTTTGTAGTTAAGGGCACTTCGCAGGGTCACCTATGAGTATACACCCCCAAAAAACTAAGACAAAATTAGAGAGGTAGGTTCACTTTGATTGACTTTGACTTTTTTTTTTTGAGAGAAGAGAACACTGAAAAATCAAACATCTCGCTGCCAATGTGAACAATATAAGAAAACTAGTGTTGACTGTCGACACTGTATATGTTTGTACTGTATCTTAATATCCCATGGAGTCACTACCAGCAGACTGCCCTACTTCAGCTTTAACAACATGTTGGCACATATCATTGGAAAAAAATGGGGATAGGAAGAAGCTAGTCAAACGTTAGTTTGAGACTAGAAATACAGAATTTCCACAATTCACATCAAATTCCCAACAAATCCATGACAACAGACATAGTATACATCATTTGTATTATCCCATCAAAGTTTGCAACTGAGGGATTTATATGGAATTGGTACAAATCCTAATAAGATATACTGTATAAAGATACAATTTATTTGTCCTAAGCAGTGAATAATCAAATCATGTGCATTTCTGGAGTACATCTAGTCATACTACAGTTGTCTAGAGCCATGTGTTACAAAGCAATATGTTAAACAAACATGTATGATGCCTATATGTGTCATTTTTAAGTTTCTGAAAATAGAAGACAGCAAAACACCCACTGGAGATCCTTACACTAGGAATAACTGAGAACCTAAGAGTGTACTGGAGCAGACTGTTTTGTTATTTAATAACCTCCCTCCTTCTCTGCACAGTAACCACTATAGGCTCCATCCTAACATAGTAGCTGTGACCCTCAGTCCAAGAGAGGCAAGATCAAAGACGGTCTGGGCAGCCTTGGAAAAACATTTCTACTGAGAATGGACGAGATGCCTGTCAAAAGGTGATTCCCACTGAGTGGAGGGCTGGCTCAGGTTACCTCTGGATGCCAACATGAAAGAGCCACAGTAATCAACATACGTTTTTTTTTCTTCAGAATGGGAATAAAATTAGTCAATGAAGTGCTGGTCCCTCTGTTGTCACTAATATGCTTTCCAAGCTGAAACAGCTTTATCAAAAAGATTTTGAGGTTGGGGTTTGCACTGTGCCAAGTTACCTTTGGCGATATAGTGGTACAAAAGTGAAATGAGAAGTTTCATTGTGGTATTTTTAAGGCAGCTCATGTTTCTATGGCTAGCCCACGATCAGAACTGAGGGGTGTGCGGGGAGATGATATTGGCGAAGGGGGGGGTGGTGGTGCTGTAAATCTTAATGTCACTGACAGGAAGGCTGTTGTGAACCATTACCATAAATCTGACAAACCCTAATTTGATGGGAGGCTGTATCTGTCTGGTCCGAGGCCAGTCTAGACAGTCTATTGAGAAATCCTACAGCGGGACTGTTTGTTCCCAGTAACACCATCTGGATATGGCAATAAGAGGCAACCGGTGGAGTTCACACACGGATCAAAGTGCACAATTTCCATTGCTATTGTGGAGAGTGTGCTTCCAAAAAAAGCTTCAGATTCACTTTCAGTGCATGGAAAACCTCAGCCTTCTTTGAAAACTACAAACTTTGTATAAAGTAAATTTTTTTCATACTGTACCTGTACATCAACAGCCCAGAAACCACACTGCAAGGATCCTAATCGATCACAATCAGCAAATATTCAAACCTACATTGATTCATGTACTCAATTTTTATACATTCAACCCTTTAATGCTTTGCAATGTACAGTGTCTGTGACAAATAAACGTGTCTTGTTGGTTCTAATATGAAATTAAATTTGACAGTGACTTCAGAAAATCCTACACTCTTCTCCACAGAGAGTTCAAGTGAGGAGAATCTGCACTTTATCCGAGCTTTCTGTAAACCACTGATAAGGATACTCAGAACTGTTGGCAGTGAAATTTAGTCACTCTGTTTATATACAAGCAGTTGGATGATGAAGCCCTCAGGGATTTCTGCTTTAATACATTTAAAAGATCAGAAGATCATATTCATAATGATTAAGTAAATTTGATGCGTTCTTCTTAATCCTCAGTTTGAGTACAAATACCTCGCTACACTTCCAATTGTTACTACAAACCCTCAGTGCAAACTGATCTATTACAATACCATTGAACATTATATTTTTATCTCACCAGTCCTTACAGTAGATGCTACACCTTTGCTTTGTTTCACGGACACAATATTAGGAACATAATGTATAAGCAAGTGAAAAAACTGATAAAAAGCAACATACTTATCTATTTACAGCAATTTTCAGTCAAAGCTTGGTAGAAGGTATATGTTTCATAATGAGAAAACAACAAACTGCAGAAAAACACAATGCTACTAAAGAATTATGATATAAACAGAAGGTCCTGTAGACTCTAGTCTCCTACCAGTACATAGGGGAAACAGGTCCTGTAGTGCTTCATGAATTGAAAACAAAGCAAAAACATTTATCTGTCTGAAATCTACCCCATGAAAGAATAAAATATATTGATGTTTATTAAAAATTGTGCTTAATTAAGTGGAAAATGGGGGCAGTGAAAGGTAATGGCAAAAAGGGCCACCTACAGGAATGTGCTCCCTTTTTTTCTGAAGGATTCATACACTTTGAGGGCATCCTTTTCACTGTTACTACACATTAGGGGGGAGTAAACCTATTGTGAGACATTTAGGAATATAAATCTTGTAATTGGGTAGGGTGATTAGCTTGAACGTATTAGCATAGCCTGGGTGAAACCTTTAGTTTCCAGCACAATATATTCAAAAAGATGTTTTCCGCACTGAGATAGAGGATCAAAGCCTTAGGGGCCTCCTATTGAACCACCCTGACTAATACAAATGTCAGACTGAGAGGGGAGCTCCCAGCTCTGAGACATGGGGGGCTACATGACTACATCAGTTATCATACATTTTTATGCAACATCTATTTATCTGAGGTGGCCCTAATTTTTAATAAAAACAAATCTTTGGCCCTCTTTTCCTACTAGTGTGGGAAAATGTCTAAGATAAACACATTTCCATTAGACCCAAATGCTCTGCTTTAATAACCATTTACAGGTCTTTTGTTACAAAAAGATGGAGATTTACTCAAAAATAAATAGTTTTTTCCAGGAACAGAGAATTAGGCTGACAAAGTGGAATGCATTTAACTCCTTTAAACACTTTTTATGCAAATACCCAGCACTCATAACAGCCGGCGTAAGGACCTTTGATTTGTTAATGGATAAAATCCTTCATATTAGACTGTGTAAACTGGTTTGATATAATTCATTATGTTGTTAATTGTTACATTACACATAAAGTGTTTTAGATCCAATGTGAAAGAAAAACACAGCTTCTGGAAGTTCCTCAATTATATATAAAAATACCACAATTATATAAGGAATCAAATCAATTCAGGCAGAGGATTCCTCTTATGTGCCCAGAACAGTTCTGTCTAGACGCATCTTTTTCATGTCTTTAATCTTCTAAGACTTACAAAAATGGAAAAGTCATTAATAAGAGCAGATGAGCCCTATTCATACAGACACAGAATGTTTCCAAGATTGGAAGGGTACAGCCATGACCTTATTAAGAGTAATGGATGAGAACACCTTCTGCCTTATGTACAGCAGTTGTGTCAATGGCGTACTGAAATAGAGAAAAGCCCGTCCTGGCAGAAATATTTACTAATCATAGCATTTTAAACGAAATATTAATGTTTGCAATATTAATTATCAATTATTTTAAACGAATGATAGATTATTACATAATAAAACTAAAATAAACCTTTTAAAATAAAATCCCAGAGACATTTTACAGCCTTTACAGACAAGCAATCAGTGTCAAGGAGGCAAGATTCTGCTTTCTGTTAAGAGTTTAGGTTGAGTCTGGGTTGAAACTGACATTAACAGCTGGCCTACAGAAGTAATTCAGCAAATATTTGCACATCACTGATGACCTTTTTAGGTGGCTGTTACATACTGTATGAACTAGTGCCTACTTAATGATTGCCCTTTACTTGTATCAGTATCTCATAGCACTGGTTGCAGCTTTACAAACGCTGTGCCAGTTTTGATGGAGGAGAAGTGAGGGGTATAATTTGGAGCCATCTGACAAACATGCACGTGTTAAGAGTACAATGGAGTATCCTGTCTGGTGTTATACACAGAGTATTTGTTTCATCCCAAAACAAAGCCAACACTCCCCCTTAAAGACATTTTAGAAATGGCACAGTAAAGAAAAAACAATACATGCCACTTTGAAGTGTGGCATGTTGAAAATACTAGTACCATGCGGCTGAAAGTGCTAGCCCCTCAACTGCATACTGTACATGAAAGCAGATATACAGTATATATTGGCATCCTATATCTGGAATAACTTTCCATATTATAAAGTTATTATAATATTATAAAGCTATATAAAAAATGTTAATTACAACTTTAACAGTTAAATGTTAACAGACTTTAACAGCAACACTCTGACAGTACAGTAACTTAATAACTGATTTTTAAACTATTTTTGTCCAAGAATATTTATTCTTAGAAGTTAAGATGGAGAGGTAATTCTGAATAAATAAATACGAACAAGCAACTGACATTAAGCTATCAGAATTGTTATCCTTATAGAATCTAAGGTGAGCTCCATTTCTTTTATCATTTTTCTGTCAGTATTAGTTGACATAAAATTCTGGAGTTGTCTTACAGAGCTTTAAATGACTTTGCTTCTTTGTACTTAAATGAATTGTCAGAAACAGTCTCCAGCTGTTCTCTCCTTATGCTCGACTGATAAAGGTCTACTGACTGCATCACAAATATACAGCCTAAATTACACAGCTTTGGAACATTCTGTCCCAATATATACACTACTTGTACTTCATTCTCTCATTTGTAATGCAAAAAATGAAGTTGGTAAAAATGGGTACTGCTTTTTTTCACACTCATGTCCTCACCACATCACTTATTTTTTTAAATGATGGCAGGTATGCAGGTCCTTAAACACAGCATTTGTATTCTGATTAGAAACTTATTAGTGTTTATATTTAGCTGATGCAGTTTTTCAAATCAATATACATTTACAGACTGATCCACTCCACCTGTGATTTGAATCTGCAACTTTTCAACTGAATTTACATTGATTAAACGGACATAAGAACTAATTTTCTTTTGTTATGTTTAGCATTTGGCACTGTCTATTCAAGTGTGCACTGGAGTAAAAAGGTTCAGCACCACTAGCATTGCATGGAGATATCTTTCTACTGTTAATGCATGCAAAAAAAAAGTTCTATCAACAGCTTGGTATCATGACATCAATTTTATATTTAAATGCTTACAGCAATAATGGAACAGGTATCACAGCTGCCATCTCCCAATGGTGAAAAACTACGGTTGGGTTATATATTGCTTTATGAATTTCCAGTTAAAATAAGAAGAATGCATAGACTCTCCTAGCATGAATCATACAAATAACCTTAAAAACATAGTGTAGAAAAACTATGGATCTTTTAAAGCAGTGTGGTTAAAGATTTATTTTCAATGAAAATATTTAAAATGTTTCCAAGCATAACCGACACTAAAATTAAAGGTTATATTAATGTTCCACTTATGGTAAAAGAGCATACACTTCCGCTCCATGGTTTGAATTCCTAAATCTTACCTTTTCTAGCCCCATGAGATATAACAACTTGAGTACATATAAAAGTTCTGACCTAGTTACAACTCCCATAAATAATCACACAAGAGAAAAAAGGGGACACGTGCAATAATGGAGGCAACCCTAAACTGTGTGAAAATAAAGCATGTATGACTAAGATGTGCACCATTAAAACCAGTCCTTAAAACATTGATAAAATCCTATTTCACCATTACAATTCCTCACGTATTTTTCACGTAGAAAATGGTTCCTTCTACTCACCTTCCTTCTAAAAAATGGCTAATAAATAAATGCATAACATTGATGCTGGAAAAGGTAGAAAATCTGTCTGGGATTTAGTAGAGAGGCATTGTGCATGTAACTATGAAAGTAGTCTATTAAGAGTAGGAAGAAGGATGGTAATGTCTTATAATAAGAACCTTCTAATGCAATAGGATATGGTTTGTTCTGTGGTAGGGTTTGGATGAATGACAGACCTTTATGTAGTGCCCTTTTAAGGTATTACTGCACATAGACACATAGTAGCCTCTATAATGTATCTCGCCTCTGAAAATTGCACAGTTGTATAACCAAAATTAGAAATTATTTGTTAAATTAATAAAATTCAATATTGTTATGATTTGGTATTTTAATATGTATTCGAATTTAATTAAAATTATTGTTTAATAA
Organism: Lepisosteus oculatus; assembly: GCF_040954835.1. NCBI lineage: Eukaryota > Metazoa > Chordata > Actinopteri > Semionotiformes > Lepisosteidae > Lepisosteus > Lepisosteus oculatus. Next base: position 38,419,904 of record NC_090698.1, on the reverse strand, counting down.
AGTCACATTTTTTAAGTTGAAATAACTATTCATATAGAATATGAAGTTTCATCATGCAATACTGCAGTATATTAAAACATTAAAAATCTCAGCTGACACAATTATATGATTGTATATATGATTGATGGAAGAGAACACTTTCAACATGCAGCTGTGAAAATCCCCAAAAAGATCACAGATAAAGAACAAAGTAATCTAAAACAGTGTCATTTGGCTCCTTGAAAGCAATATATGATTCAGTATACCTGCAATTGTCTTTTCTTCTATTTAAGCTTTGGAATTTTTCACTGAATCACTGAAACTCATGGAAAAATTTAAATACCCAAATACATGCTGTACATTTGCATCATTAACATCAACAATTCTGATGTCAATCACTGTGGCTCTATTTGCCTGATTAACATAAACCTTATCCCTTAATTTGTAATTTGGCTTAAGTCAGCCTTTAATTTTTTTCCCCCCCGATATGTACTGTACTGGATTACACACAAGTTAAAGGTTCCCAAACACTGCAGACTGGTATCCACAACTGTACATCATAAAGTTTTATTTTTACTTAAAAAAACATTCAGTGTTTCACTTTGCTCAATGTGAAAAGCACAGATTCATTTCAATGCACATTGCTCCTTTTCCCTCCTCCTAAGTAATCAGGCACTCTGAAATAAAGAGGTAAGCTGTGGTCATGTGTTTTCAGTGCCAGCACTGTGGAGGTCCTAATGAAGCATAACATCTACAGAAGGGGCAGACTGAGGGCAGCAGCACTCAATCCACTTAACCTCGGCTTGGACTGGACCCAGGTCCTACTATTGAGATGAGGGTTAAGGCAGTAATTGGGGAACTAGCAGATCTCCACAGTACATCCAGATTTTTGTTTTTATTATGTTTTAGGTAAAGACACAGAAAAAAATATATAATACCAAGAAGACATCTAGAATATGTGCAGATGGAGAAATAAATAAAAATGGGATGAAGTGCAAACTAAAACATATAGATTTAATTTCTATACATTGTACAGAGCTTTTGGAAAATTATATGGAATCATATAAACTATGTTTAGTGATTAAAATAAATACTTTCTTGGATTTGGCACATTAATATATTATAGTATTTAAATAACCTAAAGAACATTACACAGTATAAACATCAGATTGTGAGATAAAAACACATCTTTGCGTTTCTTTTTCAATCTTGTGAAAGCCACGTTTTCAATGCATAGTAAACATATTGTGTTGTTTTTTTTTTCATTTACATTGTATAGAGTCACACAAATGGGCATAAAATGATTCCAACGTAAAATATTTTAAAAGTCTGTAAACTGCAAGGTTGCTAAAAAACAAACATTTGCTTTCTTTTTGCGATAGACTCATTAAACACAATTTTACATGAATGCATGATGCATTAAATAGAAAGGTTTTCAATACCCCTCTCAAAACTCCATTGCCAAATAAACACTGTAACAATGCTAAACAAATGCCACATTTTCTAACTGTAGAATACTTAGATTTTTTTACAGTTAGCATCAACTTTACCTTTGCTACACAAAACTCAAGACAAGACTTTCCAATGTTATGTCACCGTTATGTCCGTAGAAGCTTAGAAGACATTTCTGAATGTGGCAGTGAAGCATCTATGACTTGTAAATGAAAAACTCAAAGAGATTTCTGTTGGCACCAAATCAACTAATAATCAACAGAAAATAAAAATAATTAATAGTTAAATATAACTTGTTTTGTAGTTGTAATTAAGGATACACAACATTATGCTTTTGTAGTGTAATTTATATAAATTCTCTCAGCAATTGCATTTTGAGCAGTTAAAAGTTAATTTCTGAAGAAATCAATGATAAAATATTAATCAAAGTATCAATTATAACATAAAATTTTCAGTTACCTTATATTTTATACTTATTTTTACTGTATATGAATTTGACTATTCTGATTAAACTAACCTGAATAATTAAAGAAAAATATGTAAATACCAAAACAGCATGATCAAACTTAAGTTCAAGTTTCTGCTTTTATTCTACTTTTATTCAAGACTTCAAGATTTTGTTCATACTGTTGTTAACTTTAACTAAAAGTTGATATAGGTAAAGGAAAAGATAGGTATCTACAATTTTCAAAATTTTTCAATTAAATGTAGCTTCACCCATACTTTTACTTTAGAAATTATTGCATATACATATACTAAAGCTGAAAAAAACTATTTAAAACTAAAACACATCCACAAGTGACCCTCTAAAAATGATAAAACTGTTCTTGAGGCGGGTGCTACTGATATCCTATTCTACTGAACAGACATATGCTGATTAACATTTGTCATCAACTGGGTTGGTAATCAAGTGTTAAAATCTAGGGTCTAGTGTTAAAATCAAAGGCTAGCAGCATGTGTGGGCACCACTGTAAGTAAAACAAGCTGTATATTGGTGACACGTGCTTTGCAACAGGTTGCAGATGATGTCTTTTTGGATTCCGTCTCATTCATCGTGTAGACCATGGACAAGCATGTGGCTTTTCACTGGTCTCTTAGTCCCATTTGTCACACTGACCATGCTCATCACTGAAATGTTCAGTAGGTTTACGGTCTGGTAAGTTTGGCATTCATGGCATAATTATCACATTCTCAACTCGCAAGAAAGTTATTGTGACTCAAGCAGCATGAGGACGTGCATCGTCCTGCTGGAATCTGTTCACATGAGGATGAGCCTGCAGGAAGGGCAACATGTTATCTTTCAACACTCCATCAATGTATCGCCAGGAAGTCATGTTGCCATAAATCACTAAAAGTAGATTTCTGAGAGGTGTCACAATTCCCATTCTCCTAAATCATGGCCAGTCATTACAAGACTATTTAGCATGTCACGTTAGAAACTGCTGGCAGTGAATAACCTGGATGGCAATGACTCACTCCAGCTTCAAACATGCCAGTCCTGTCCTCTTGGCAGTAAAATGCAATGCTTCCTTTCTCTATTTTCTAAATACATTGGGTTCAAATTGACCTAATGTTCAAATGTATTCATACCTTACAAAAATTCATCTATCCATTCATTTTCTAACCACCAGGGCCCATCTTGGCAAGCATCTGGTGCAAGGCGGGGTAATCCTTGGATGGGATGCCAGTCCACCACAGGGCACACAGAGACGCACACACGCAAACAGTCATACCTGGGCCAATTTTTCCAGAAGCCAGTTAACCTACCAGTACTTCTTGGAACTTTGGGTGGAAACCGGAACAACCGGAGGAAACACAAATTCAAACTACATTCAAACTCAACATAGATAGCACTCAAATTCAGGAATTGAACCCAGGACACTAGATCTGCAAGGCAGCAATGCTAACCACTGCGTCCATGTGCTACTCCCTTACAAATATGTAAAAAATCTATACAAGTCAATTTCATCTAATGTTTTACCAGTAGTAAAAACATCTAATGTTTTACCAGTAGTAGTAATTTTACTGGTAGTTTAATAAAAGTTAACAAAAGTTTCAAAGTTCATAGAAATACCTGGAAGTCACATTTAATTGCCACAGAGTATTAAGGAAGGCTGAATACTGAAGCAAAGCAATTCATCATGGGGAAATACAGCAAACTGTCCAAAGATCTAGGCTAAGAAATTATCATCCTTAGCAAATCCAGTGACGAATATTAAAAGAAAACCAAACTTTAAAAGATAAATGTGTTTCAATATGTCTATAATCAAGAAGACTGGGACTAAAACATGATTGCTACCCTAGCAGGAATAGGACCATTACCAGGACAGTTTTACCCATATGTGTGGTCAGAAAAATGGTTTAGGTGGCTATCCCAAAAGGATTTCCTGGAAGAAGAAGAACAAAAAAAATTCTGTAAACTTAGGAATTCATTCTGCTGCTCCTATAATTAGTTACATCATTAATCAGGATAAGTGATCCAGTTCCAGATGCAAGCCCAGACATGCCCAGGCCATGACCATGCTTCAGAATTTACTTAGAAGTATATAGATAAGGCAGGAGAGGTTTTGGAATTGATTTAAAGGTTTAAGTCTGGAGAAAGGAAATAATTTCAGATGCTGCAAAGAATAACACCTCATCTGTGAAACATGATGAATGTAATGTCATGCTTGGCTGTCTCTAGAACTGGCTCAATCATCTGTATTGAGGATGTAATTAATGATGGCAGCAGCAGAATGAATTCTCAGGTTTACAGAAACATCTTGTCTCATTACGTAGAAGAAAATTATTCCACACGTACTGAACAGCCTATCCCCAGGCGGCATGACTCAAAACATACATCCAATTCAACCAAGAATGAATTCAGGAGAAAAAATGTGGAATAGCTTAGTATGTCAATGTACAGATTCAAATCCAATTGAACATGCATTTAAACTGAAAAAAAATCAAATGGAACACCCCAAGAACATGCACATCCTCAGAGTGGTTACAGGAAAGGCTTTGCAAAGCATCCGATTTGACTACATGAAACATTTTGTGATCTCAGATGGTTGCAGACTTCATGCAGTTATTATTTCAAAGGGATATGCAACTAAATACTGAATTATACATTTTGAAATGTACTTAAATCAAACATGTCCCAATAATTATGGTCACTTGAAATCACTGGGTTTAACATAAGGTGTAGTTTTGTTTTAATATGATCTAAAGTGTACATGGATTTAACAAAAAATAAAAGGCATACTACACTTTATTGTGTATAGTGTACATCATTCCTATTAAACTGATGATTGCAAGTACAAATTACTTGACCGTAAAGCAAAAATAACAGTTTTGAATTTGCTGTACCAATGCTTTTGAAGGGAACTGTATAAGAAAGGTTGATAAAAATGCAATAAAATGGAAGAACACTGCAGTAATAAATATATTAGAGAAAACTACAGTCTTACAGTAATTGCACATCAGATATCAATTTACAAGATAAAAAATACAGGTTACAATACCAACAGTTCAGCGGGTCCTTTAAACAATTAAAAATACTACTGATGAAAAGTCAACAGTTTAGATCCTGATGTTGCTGTTAATGTAAAGGGAGCTGGAAAAAATAATATGCTGTAAATCACAGTGTGCAACAGGAGGTTAATATTCTGCTGAGAATAATTCCAATAACTAAAGTTTTTTCTGTAATTATACTATTATATCATTTACAACATTCAAATAATTTTCAAACATTATCTGACAGTCGGAGTTTAATAAATTCCAGAAAAATAACTTTAAATGCACACAAAGTACTGAACACCTACTTTCAATGCCTTTTTTTAAAAAAAGCAATCTAAAATATTAACAATTCAGCAAAATGAACCATTAGGTTTACCAAAGGTTCTCAACCTTCAAAGCAAACACTTCATACTTCAAAACTGGCTGTACACACAGAGAGAAAAAAAATTCTAAATTAACAGCACACTCACTCTTTGCTTTGAATAGCTAAAGATAAAAATGAAATCTGAAAGAACGTGTCAGTCCAAATGCTGGGTGTGACCCACTGCAGACGTAAAGCATGATGGTATTTCACTGTAAGACGTAGCTTTGGGTGTTTAAATGCTCGGGTGGTTCATGGTTTTCAAAATATTTTAGAGTTCAGCCCCAAGTTTCATTCTACACAGTGACGTTCACCCTGACAACCTGTGTTTCCACCCACCACACCTGCAGCATGTGTGATTATGAAACCTTTAGCTCAGACAAAATATTAAAAGCAACAATTAGAACTGCAATTAAGTCAATGGGCGTTGTAACACATAAAGGTTAACTAGTCATATTTTAAGACATGGATTCATGAATAAAATATGCAGTAATTAATTCAAAAATGTCTATAGAAAAATGATAGGCAACAATCCAAATTAAGATGCTTCACCTTGTACAATCTGTTTACAGTAGCCTCATACACATGAGATTTCACATATGAAACTTATCAAGAAGACTGTTTAAAATTAGAAAACTGAAAATAGTTTTGAAGGCTTCCAATCAAGTTGCTTTAATCAGCAAATTGCATTTTTCCATAGGACTAGTTTACACTATGGGCCACATTTCATCAAGCTAATGATGACCCCATGTGGGCATAAAAGGTATTGCTACAATGTATAATTGTCATATCTGAAGCAGGTTTGGGTGTGATAAAACTTGAAAAGAGTCAATTCAATCAATACACTATTATACATGTAGTATGAACTTGAGAAAAACACGGGAAACAGACAGCACTCATTGACAAAAGAACAAAACGATAGTCAGGCAGCCAACTTGAGTCATCCAGGGACCTTGTTTCACTATATTGCAACTGCCCTGTTTAGAATTATCCCTACGTTAAGATTACAGGGTGCACATTGTAAAGCATGTGGTGACCCAGTGTTAGCATGAAAACTATCACAGCAACTTGAAAGATGCAATTTCAACCCAGTTTTGCTCGTTAATGAAAGCTGCTTTCAGGTCCTAAGGTAGAGGTAGTTTAGCTGTGAGAAAATGGTGGTCATGCAGCCAACGTGATATGTGCAGGAACAACAGTACTTCAAAGTGCCTGGTCACTAGAATGATTCTGCAGGAGTACACTGACAAAGTAGGAGTTACGAGTCCTAGTAAACTGATCAACAACAAAAAGAAATAACATTTGGACAGACTTTCTTGGGAGGAAACACATTTTTATGAAAATTTGTAATGACCCATATAACCCACTATAACTGTTCCGTAAGAAGTTTTTGGCTACCCAGTCTCTGAAAATAAACATTTTCAAAAGTGGGATGAAAAACTCCTTATTAATTTATATAGGCTTCAACTACTTAAGCATCTAGAAATTATTACAATTGCCATAGACACCTATTACTTGAAGTCCAATAACTGTAATTAAAAGTTTTCAGATATGAATTATTGCTTAAGAACTGAGCCCACTTGAAACTTGAACCAAACAGCCTCTTCATATGTTAAGGTGAATTACAGTGCCCACTACTACGATGTTCCACATTACATTATACTTGGAATCTTTATGTTTTTCATTTTTTTTATTTTGCTTACATTTTTCTGTAAAGAACAATCACGTCATAAAGTAATATACATTTAAATAGTACTGTTATTAATAGAAATTAGTACTAAGTAGTTCACCCGTTCCCATACATATAGATGGCCACAAGCACATAGCAGTAGTTCCATAAACTCTATACTGTACATTGTCACACATACATTATCATTAAACGAACATTTTGTAAGAAAATTAAAGAAAACTTACACTTTAGTATTTCTTGGTTAACAATTTTCTTTTTCCACAAAAGTTTCCACTTACACGGTTCAGAAAGGTCTATGGATAACTTGACAATTCATAAACTGTTTTTGTACCGTAAATGTTGCCAGTGTCTTTGTTTCAGAAAATTGTGCCTATTCGATCCTTTATGTCTCAGTGCCAGTGTTTAGATCATAAATGTAATAAGTGCAGCATTTAAAGCCAATTTAAAAAAGAACACCCCGTTAAAAATATCTTGTTTAAATTCAAGTTTTATTTCTTTTTTTTTAGCAGAAGAACTGAAAAATAACAGTCTTACATACCTAATAAGTATGTAGAGTAAACATACTTATTATGTTTAAAAGCTTAAAATAGATGCCCTCAAGCACAATCCACCCACATCCACTAATAGATCCACCTAAAGGTTGCTGGTATTAAGGAAACAATTATCTTCAAAAGGTTGAAACATATTATAACCATAACGTCACCCAAGATAATCAATCCAATGAGTCATTAATAAACAAATCCTGCAGCACGCACTGCTTTTGTGTTCTGAATGTTGAAAAAGTTGGTAATCAACAGACTCCATCTCTTGGTAAATGATAAAACTGCAGCATCACACAACTAACTGCTATTTTGCCCAGTAGGTTTCAGAGAGAATTTTTAAAAAGAGGGAAGGTGTGCATTTTTGAGGCTACAATATAAAATATTTAAGCAGAATACATTCACAAATTTGCAGTTTCAATATGGAAAACAGACTTGTTCGATAAGTGAGCAGTATTTCTACATCTTTAACGCACAGGCACTGCACAAATGGAGCAGCACTGCCATCTATAGGTTATATATATGTGTGTGTGCATCTACAACCACACAAAATCACCACCAATCCAGTAAGATGTTTTTCTATTATATTTAATAATTGCACAAACATAGTGCTTTTCATTCCAAAGGATCCCAAATATGTACTAAAAGACTTAAATTAGACCAAAATAATATTTATTTTACACCATGTTTCTAACATAGCAAAGCCCTGTGCATTAAGACGAAGCTGGCTAAGGTTGGGGTTATCTGATGAATCCCACATCTATATCAGCAGGTAGAGATACTAAATACAGAAGGAGTAATGCTGGTGCCACAGCTATGATATGGGGGGCAGGCACGCCATTTTAGCCATCGCTTTGTTTTGATTGAAATGCACAGCATTACTGATATATGAGATATCATTCTAGTTCCTTTTGATTTACATCTGAGATTAATATTATTCTTGTTATTCTTGTCTGTTCCTAATGTTAATCTCAACCAAGATCTTAACCAAGCAACTGTAGGGCACACTGGTTAGATGCAGGCAAATACTGTTTATCAACCCTGCTATTTTATAAATATTTACTTATATTAATAATTTATTGTTAAGTAATTGGGTGACTGAAGGAAGATCTCTGTGATTCTTTTTTCACTGTATACTGATGTTCAAGCTAATAGCAAACACCAATTACTGATGCTTTAGGTAGCATTATCTGACTTGAACACATTGCCACCCTCATAACACATCAATTCCAAGTTTCCATGTAACAATCTTATTCACAAATAATGAGGTTTTGTCAAAATCAAATTCTATAGCATAAAATTATACTATGTTAATAACAGAGTCATGTCATCCTAGGCTTATCTGGGGCTGTCTTTCTAATGTATTTCAGCCGAGACCAAATTGAGCACTCTGGTGCCTTTGGAAGAGAACATTCACAAAGACAAACCCAGACATGCCACCGTTGATGGATCAATCTCCACATACATTCAACAATGATCCTTAGCAAATAGAAAACAAAGATTGACAAGCTAGAAAATCATACCAGATGCAGGACATTTAGCACAAAACAAACTGAAGAAAATAAGTATAGCAGAAAAAATCAACACCTTAATGAGGAGCTTGCTTAGTGCCATGTCATGGGAAAAAGAAATGATCTGTTAAAAGTTACAAAACTGGGCTAATGGGCCCGAAAACAATGAGAATAAAAGTTATAAAAGAAAGCAAAAGTGAACGTCTTTTGCTCAGGTTACTGTTAAATGTAAGGCTCCCTGAACCAGCCCAAAAGCTCAATTGTAAAAAGGAAAGTGCACAGAGGAAATCTTCTCTGTGACAATATTACTCATTTCTTTTGTCTGGAAATATTGGATAAGAAAATGGTCATTTTCTGCAAAAGCTCTGTGATCTAAAGTTGTAATGGAAAACTTTCGCCAGTTAAGAAGACTTGGACAGCAAGCCCAATCCTCGTCTGAACACAACAGAAGAAAGAAAACTGTGAAGGCCAGACAACAATAATATAAGTTATGTTCATTATAACACTGAAATAAACTGTAACATATGTATTATCTTTTTCTTAATGAAAAATGAAATAAAACCATGTCCAAATACTAGTTAACATGGAGATTGCATCTTAAAACCTGTAAATTCATTTAGCATTTTAAGGACCTTTGTAACATATAAACTTATAATATGTCCTTTTTAAAACACAATTAAAACAGAAACAGATATAAGAATATAGAAACTATCACTCAAATTATTATCTAATAGCTAATGTTCAGCATTGTTGTGATCAATCTATCACTTCTAATACACATATTGGTCTTCCCATATCCTTTATAAATGGTGAATTCGAGAAGAAAATCTCTTTGAGATAGTTGATGTAGGGTGGAGCGGTGGCTAAGGATGGTTAAGGATCTGTACCTGTACCTGGAAGGTTGCCGGTTCAAATCCCACGGCAGGCAGAGGAATCGTACTCCATTGGGCCCCTGAGCAAGACCCTTAACCCCAGCTGCTCCAGGGGCACTGTACAATGGCTGACCCTGTGCTCTGACCCCAAGCTTCTCTCCCTGTCAGTATGTCTCATGGGGTTTGTGAAAAGACAAATTCCTAATGCAAGAAATTGTATATGGCTGTAATTGTATAAAGTGATCTTATCTTGATGTACTTCCATAAGAAACCATTAGGTGGAGCAAGAACAGTTTTTATAAAAATGATTCATGCAGCCTAACAAAAGCTGTACTTCCTAATTAAAGTTCTATGATGAAGTGTTAAATGTGCATTCCCGTAATTAACTGTACTGTACCGTTTGACTGTCTTGGTTCTTTAATATTTTATTGACAGACTGTATTATCACAAAGGCTGCGTGATTTCTTTTTATTTAACAGGTTTTTTTTATTAATAAATGTCCAATAGATTTCAGGAAATTCAGGAAATTTGCAAATGAAACATTTAATGGATCCATCAAAAAAATGAAGTCTGCAAACAAGAGGAGGCAATTTGTTCCATCTAGACTGTGTGATTGAAATCTACCACTGTACTGTAAATATCAGTAGCATTTGAATGCTGTCATTTTTGACATTTTGAATGAACCCAGTACATATATAATTTTGGTTCCCAGAAAAAGTAAGTAATAATGGCCATTTTAAAATTACTTTTAGAATAACACTCTAGAAAGTTTTTCAAAACATTATCATCATCCATTGAAAAGCACTAAATAAAAATCTGAAAGTGAAAAGATAAAAAAGAAGATAAGTAACACGTGAGCTTTATCCAGAAGCATGAATCTCTTAAGCCTTTAAAAAACTAACACAGCTTAAGAATATTTTAAATCTATTACAATGCATGATTTTGTATTGACCCTCATATACTTTTAAATGTATATATCATTGGTAAAATCTATTTCAGAGGGACTTCACACTTTTGTATTTCAAATTCAGGTAAACATTTAATGGTACATAAATTGTAGGTCTGGCTTTAAATACTATAAATTCATCATTTTTGGGAATATAGATACATACCAAATCAATTCAAATCTTATTGGTTTGCAGTTTATGAAACAAGCCATATAATAAAGTGTAGTCAATAAAATAATTAAGCCATTCACTTTGAAAGTCAGTATATACAGTAACTGAGGGCAGTGCAGAATTTAGTACTAATTTACATTATAAGAAGAGACTGTTAAAGAGAAAGTAAGCCTTTTTTTTCTGAAATCCTTTTTATACATGTAAACATCTTCAGGCCAGGTATAACCAACTTCCAGACATCATAATAACGTCACTAATATAAATATAGTTAAAATATCAATTGAAAGACAGACTTATAAACGTCTTTGGAAATTGATGTCTGAAGCAATTAATTCCTAAAACCACAAGACACTTTTATCAGGTCACACCTAACAGGAGTTCTTGCCATGCTTCAGACTGAAACGAGAATGTGCCTGACTCAAGCCACACAAGAAATAGTGAGTGAATAAATCCCTATTAAGTATAATAGCAGTGCATCATCTGAAACAGTCTGATTGGCCTTAATGCCCTATCAAGGTTAGCCTGCCTTACTACAGAAAGATCTAGACAGTAAGGATTTAAAACATTTGTTACCATAGAAAAAGGTTTATAAACCACAACTGTTATGTATCTTCCTTAAGAAACTAAATAAAAAAGACTTAAAAAAGGATAATCTTTTTGTTAGTTACGTACTGTACTTGTACAGAAGTAATTCAATGTGCAGAAAAAAAGGTTAATAAAACAGCTTGAATAACTATTCCATATGTTCCTTCCGAACTTCCTGCCAGTATGTTTTTAATAAATGACAGTTGCAGTGCATTAAAGTTTTTATGAGGGCCGACTATGTTTTGACTTGCTAGTTATGAAACAGCAGTTTCATTACTCCTCACCATCATGCCTAGATCATACCCAGGCAAATCGTATTCCTGCTGTAACTGCATTCTCTGAAAAATAGTTAATATGCATATGCTGCAATTTTTGTGGAATCAGGTGGGGTGGTGGAGGGGGGAGGGGGCTCAACTTGGGCAATCGGCATGACCATACTAAGAAGGTGCTTTATAAGGAGACTGCAGCACAGCAGGGAAAATCAATTCCAGCAGGTTTCCTCCCCATGGCCAAGGCCAGTGTAGAGGCTCCTATAGTTTCCCAGTTGCCCTGGCAACTTAATGTGATCAGGCTCTCAGCCAGTGGTCTGCTGGACAAATAAATCGTTCTGCACACTGTACAATGCTTCGTTTTTCACAGTGCACTACAGGCAACCATTTATCCTTGCATGAATAGAGAACTCATCCCTCACAAATGTTACTCTTTCATGCGTACTGCAGTGTAGAAATACTATACAATGAAAAGTTCTGTTTTGTTCCTGACTGGTCAACAGGTGAGGACATGTTTATTTTGCTTAAAGTTACTGTTAAGTGAATATGTAGAAAACACAATGCCTTTTCAACCTACTAATTGCTAGTTACCATGTCCTGAGTGTATACTTAAAAACAAAAATATCCTCTCTCAGTGGAGAAAACACCCTACAACATGTAAGAAATGACAATGAAGACAATCTGTTATTCCAAGAAAAGACAATATTTACTCCTAAATGATGTCTTCAAGATGCCATATTCCCAGATTTTGGTATAAAACTTCTTCTCAGAAGAGATGCACCTTGTCTGCTTTCAACTCATGTTGAAGTGTCACAGAAATATTCTTACTTCTTCTGTGTGTTTTGCACTACGACCTCTAAGCCTTTTAATATCATGTTAAGGAGACAGCACATTGCTAATGAAATGCAATAATGTTGCCCTTTTTCATATTCTGATATATTAAACAAAATATATACCAAGTCTGTTACTGAGAATTTTCTAAACTATTAATTTTTATTCTTACATAAATTAAACATATAAAAAGTAGAGTGAACAATACTTTCAACCAAAGTGCATATTTGCCTTTAAAATGTTAATTGGACTGTATACTGTCATAATGCAATCCATCGAATATAGCTTTTATTCAACTGTGGTGAAAATAATTAACGATAAACCATATTTCTCTTATTATTTTCATTAAAGAAGTGTTTTAAACATGAAATCCTGGGTTAATAGATCTTTTGATGTCTTTTGACAGCAATCATGAGATTCACTATTTGAGCACATAAGATTTTGGTTTTTTTGTAAATGCTATGATCAGAAGAGCTATAGCTCTGCACATCCACTATGGCTTTTGCAAACAAAAAAGAAACTAATTAAACATTGAAAAACTTAATCCACAATTGTTGGATTACAACACATTAGAAAACTAACTGAAAAACATTTACAACACAGCACTTATTGAAATCAGGATACAGTATTACTAGAAATACACTGGGATTATTTCAAAACATAAAAGTATTCCATTCATTCATTGTCTAACCACTTCTTCTTATTAAGGGTTGTGGGGAAGCCAGAGCCTATCCTGAAAAACAACAAACACAAGGCAAAGTATACCCTGGACAGGATACCAGTGCATTGTAGGACAGACAGACACAAACACGTGGCCAGGAAACTAATATGAACATGTGGAGAGCATACCAATTCCACACAAGTCTGGAATTGAACCCTGGGCCTCAGAGCTGTGAGACAGCAATGCTAACTACTGTACCACCACAATGCCCAGTATTCCAGTTACTTGAAAAAAAAACTTGAAACGGAACACATCGGATAATAAAATGTATATACAGTATATGGACACCAACACATTTTTGTCTTTCAGCGTTCATGGAAATTTAAAAACACAATCAGACACAAAATTGGTGCATTTTGTAAGAGGTAAAAAATGCACCTGCATCCAGGTACCAGCATTGAACAAGCCCCTTTGAAGACCTGAATAATCAAACAGAAGAGGAGTTTAGTAGAGGAGGAAGCCTGCAACCTGATTGGAGGGGGCTAGCACAGGTGAAGGCCACACAGAGCCATTCACTGGCTGGAATAGTGAAAACAGGAAACAGATGTGCTGTGATTGACGGCATGAAAAGGACCACAGGATTTCAAAGGGTACGAAGAAGCGTGCAGCCATCTGGGATACAGAACTTTTCTTGCAATAACAGCAACAAAGGAAAAGACACATGGAATTTGAAGTGAAGGAGGAAAATAAGATTCCAGGAACAGAAATCCAAATTTCCCTTGAGGAACATATTCCTTGAGGGGGGACTAAAAGAACCCCCAAATGATTGTTACTCTGTGTTCAGAAGCTTAAGTTCCAAACCTAACTGCGCTTTATTTTGGTACTAATTTCTAGAGTGAAGTGCCAGATCCTACCACCTTTTCTTTGTTAAATATGACATTAGAACAAAATATTTCAATGCTACTCCAAGTCCAACAGACCTCGATTCTGAAGCTTTCCCACTTTGTGGTAAGGAAGTGAGATTGGGCAATGCTGATTATAAATTCCGCTATTTCAAACAAATAAAATGGAAAATAGACAGTGTGAAAATACTAGTTGCATGTTAGAAAGAATTATTCTCAGAATACTAGGATATTATAGCTTTTATTTACAAAAAACACAGGTTTCCTCTTAGGAAGCTTGGGAATTTTATGCCTGCGTCCCTCAGTTGTACGGCATTTCTGTCTGAAGTGCTTATCGGCTCCAGAGACTGTAGAACTATATTTATACACTAGTGCGGATATACATCTGTTTTCTTTTTTAATTGAAAACACAGTCTTCATGTTAACAGTAGTTCATTTTTTCCTGTCATTGATCAGGATGACTTGATTAACTAGGTAACTAAAAATACCCTTTTATCCGAAACATCTCATATCAGAGAGCGGATGTATTTAAGGAATAATAAAACTATAAACAAAAGATCCATTTTACTGGGTTTAAGGAGGACCTAAGTGTTACTAAGGCTAGTACACAGAGAGACAGTCAAGAGATTCATGCTTAAGAAGCCCTAAGGTTTAGGTAAATAAAACATTGTCACTTAACAGAAATGTAAAAAGCTACACCTATAGGTACGAGAATCTACTATAAAACAGACTATGTTAAAGTAAACCGACACCTAAAGAAGGCTCCACAGCCAAAATGTTCTGTTGCTTTTCTTCTCTGTTCAGCATGGAATAAACCTTTACTTGTTTCTAAAATAGAATATTTTGAGGCTAATTCTACACTAAAGAGCAAAAAGAAAAAAAAAAACTTTGAGTCTTCTTGACAGGTGAATGACCTCACCATAAACTGATGCAGCTACCCACTCTAAACTTTTCTTTCTATTAAATATATAGAAACTCCATTTTTGTTCTACTGTTATTATATTTAAAGTTGTCAATCACTGGGCTAAACACAAACTAAAAGATCAAATTAAATTAAACTAAGTTGTTCAAAATGACACAACCTCCTCTGAACAGTTGATGTTGAAACATCTGTACTTCTAGCTGCATTGAGCTCAGCTTGTATTTCAGGGGCAGTTAGTCTCCTGTTTCGCAAACTTATGATGGTAATGAACGTATTCTCCAAATCTGAAGTCACCTTAGGCCTGCCTGAGCTTTTTCGGTCCTCATGAGTGCCTGTTTCTTCAAATGGTTTGAAAGCCATGGCCACAGCAGTTAGTGACACTTGCAAAGTTCTTGCAATTTGTCTTAAATATTGACCTTCATTTCTTGAAGTAATTACAGACTGTCTTTTTTCCTTGATTAACTGAGCAAATCTTGCCATGTTCATTCAGGAATTACAAACTTTTGCCCATGCTTCTTTATTTATAGTAATCGTGGACCCCACACCTGTTCACCAATAATTGGTGACAAAAGGTAAATTAGTTAACATGCTACAGTAGTTAACTGTGAGAACATCTAACAAATACAATTTTAAACTTCTTTTAGTGTTCTAACACCATGTTTTATACCATGTTTTTAACTAACCTGGGCTTCAGACTGAAATCTGCTTGCTTTGGGTGTTCATTTTATTGAAAATGAAAAATTAAAATTTTCAATGCAGTTCACTTAAGATTATACACATATCATGTAATTTAATATTAAGTGTTTATAGACAGGTTTATACAGTTCAAAGCACAGATAATCATGAAAAACCTGGTTTCAAGCAGGTGCACTCAAACTTTTGACTGGTACTGTAAGTTTAATTTAAAAGTATTTTGCTTTGTGTTGCTTTCATCTTTGTGTTCACTGTATGTATATCCCATACATACAATGTGTTAAATTAATTAACATTTTAAGTTTAATGTTTAAATGAGTGTAATGTTTAAAAATGTTCATCACACACACCCATGCTTCAAATAGGTTAAACTACATTTTAGTTTTCAACGTAACAGGTCATTACACTCATTATTCTGTTGACAAAGAAATGATTTTGTTTATACACAGAAAATATGAATGTACACTACTGTAGACTTATGTCATCCTATCCTGGTCCTTATTAGTGTTAAAATACATAGATTTTTATAGAGAGATATGTCACACTTAACGTCCTCCAGGAAATATTTACATTCTCTCAATTCCCATTATTTCTAATAGGAAATAATTCCCCGTTTAACACCGTTTCGCTTAGTGTCAATGTCTTATGGTCCCTGTTAAGGACGTTAAATGCAGACCCCCACTTACACTATGTACAAAACAAGGCGTATCAGAGGCCTACATTCTACATTCTCAGACCCAGTGATGTACTGTACAGTACCTTGCACCCTAAATAAAAAAATATAACCCATCGCTAATTGAGTGAAGTATTTTTGGACGCAACAGCAGTAACCCACTTTGGCTCTGAACCCACAAATATGCATTTATAACATTTATACTGTAAAGCCTAAAAGCCTAAAAGCTCTTAAAAGGAAACATCTCTGCCCTGGCAAACTTATTATTATTATTAATAATAATAATAATAATAATAATAATAATAATAATAATAATAATAATAATAAATGATTTAATTGTGGATTTATATATCAAAATTGAGCAAAAGTAAAAATGTCCCTCCCAGGATAAACATTTACATCTTCTTTAGAAGGGAATCCTGGAGGCCACTTGGTATCATTAAGATATATGCTGCTTTTAATAACCAGACAACCTTCTCCAATTCTGTTCTTGGCAATATTACCTCATGCTCTTTAATTCATCGCATCATTCCTGATAGGTCCAATAACAGTCATATGTTTCTACCTACATAAATGTTTTTCTACAATTTAAATTTCCGAACTTAAAATGTTTTATATTGTTGAAGCAAAAAGTATAATATTATTATTATTGTTGTTATTATTATTGGAGTTTGTATGTTCTTTGCATGTTTGCATCGATTTTTTCCAGGTGCTCCAGTTTCCTCCAATAGTCCACAGACACACTGATAGGTTAATAAGCTTCTAAACTTGGTCCAGGCATGACTGTGTGCCCTGCATTAGACTGGAGTCCTGTCCAGGGTGTACACTGCCTTGCACCAGTGTCTTGCAAAGATAGGCTCTAAATTGGATAAAGCTGTTATAGAAATTAATGAATGTAAAGTTATCTGCATGTAGATATACATGTATACAAATAGGTGCCAGACAGTCCCCACTCCACTATGTGAGCTCATTGTAGGCCCATCAGTACATGATTTTCTCTCTCTGACTACACTGTTTCTTTTTTCACCTTTTTCAACACATTCAACAACTCTGTTTGGCATATACCCAACCTTGCTTACATCCTTCTTTGTCCCTGCAGTGGAGATACACCAGAGTCAGGACAGTCCACTCCTACCACTCTTCTTCCACAGAGTCACTGTACTTCCTGCTCTCTTGTCTCCACATCAAGGTACACTGGCAGAGCCAGGAATATAAAAAATCACCTCTCCCACCCTTCCCCTATCAAGGACAGCCAGGTCCCTTGCTTTCTGGTTTCACAATCCACATGATAATTATCATCCCCGCCATTCTAGCTCAGCTACAACTGTTTATTCATTAACATACACGACCACAAAACAAACCAGTGCTGGACTCTCACCAACACATAAGCCAGCATTTAGTACACAGCTCTGCACCACCTTATCACATGTCAATCTCTCTTTTTTTAATAACCACAATCACACAACACACTCACACAGTGTATGCAGTGCTGCATTTTCTAGCACCTTAGCACCTTATGGTTATCAGCTCTTGACTACACAGCAATGCTGTGTCGCAGGGGTACACAAACACTCAAACTTCCCCACAGCTGCCAGTGGCTCTCTCACACCTACTGTACCTAGCTTGCATCACAAACACTCACACGTGGCTTTGGGAGAGATCCCAACTGACACACATTGCAGCTGTAAGAGAAGTTTTCCTCTTTCTCCGACAGAGCCTGTGCAGTCTCTCAGTGGTCTGAGAGCCCTTGCAGTCCCAGAAAGTGAGGTAAGGCAGATCATATAATGTAAATAAGAAAGACACAGTTAATCAAATCATCAATTCCTAATCGCTGCGATTTCATAGATGGACACCAGCTGATGGCCTATCAGAAAAACACAATCTAGAATTTATTATGAAATCCCAGGACATGGTCTGAATGGTAAATTTAAATTAATTTTGAATATAATGTGTTGGGAATGAAAGTGTAAACTGGTTATTAGAATAGCTAGATTAAGTGGGATTCTGACAATGGCTTCCCTGCTTTGGGTTATCCAGTTAGATTTGTAGTCCTCAAATTAAACCCCACATTCAAGTTCCACAAGTTCAAGCTACCAAAGCTCTTCATAAAAGGTAGACTACAGAATTCAAGAGAAGAGAAGTAGCAAGAATATTGGTGTCACAGAGTTCCAGTGCAGAAGAAAACTTTCACTACTTGCATTCCTCAGTGATTTACTCATACTTATTGGGAAGTGAAGATACTCAAATTGAAATTGGGGAATATAGCTGTTTTCTTATCTGTGGATTTTTTTTTAATTCACCCTCGGTGGCCCTTCAACACTGTTGGTGACCTACTAATAAAGGTTTCACATGCCAAGGGCAGCTCCTCTGTTCCAGACCAATCAGGTTTGTACCTTAAGCATAAAACTGCTTTCTGAAACTCAAAATCAACAACATTTAAAAAGGTGAAATATGCACCCCTTTTCCATGCATTCCAACTGAAGCCTACATTGCTTTGAAAACAAACTCATGATTAATACTAAAGATTTTAAATGTAAACACTAAAACAGAATGTTTTGTTGGAGAGGAGGTAGATATCTCATGTTTCTTCCTTTTCCTTGAAAGTTTTATGAAAAAACACCTGAGAGTAATGGAACGACTAGATGCACATTATATCAGATGTAGCTAATTCCTAATAAAACACTTGTAAAATTTAATATTTTTTGTAATTTTTCATAAAATCTTTCCATATGTTTTTACATAATATGTATCAATTGTACGAATATGGTGCTTACATAAAATAAATACATTGAATTTTCAATTATATAAAATCAAAATCTGTAATATCCTATTTTTATATACAGAGAATAACATAACATGCTTTTGTTACGTGGGATGTCAGTTTCTACCAAGATATGAAACATTAGTAGAACATCTGTTCAGTTTCTGTCTTCATGTTGGCTGAAAATATATTTTTGCTCAGCACTACATTTTCCTCTTCTTGGATATATGGTGCTATAGTGTTTGGATTTATGATATCTTTCTAAAATGTTTAGTGTTTAGAGAATTAGATTTGTTTAATGTCTTCAGTCAATAGTCAAACAGGAGTTGTATCCTTTTGCTGCAGATAACACCTCCTACATCTACAGACATCTGTCAGTGCTTATTTATATTCCAGACAATCATTGCTAAACAGATTAAAAACAATTTTAGACTCTCCTCTCAATGCAGTAATCATCAGAATGCACTTTATGTGATGTCTTGACAATCTAGGAATTCAGCTCACTGGGGCAGGAGTAAAGTCCAGTCTCACAATAAGATGCTGTAGACAGCTGAGAAGAAAATAATATACAAAGAAAGCAAGCTTGGGCCAGTGGAGTTTAGAGCAATTTTCCTCCCATAGTCTGAATCAAGAAAAATAATCTCTAAATCAAACCTTTAAAATAATAATAATAATAATAATAATTGCTTACACTTATATAGCATTTTTCTGGACATTCAAAGCGCTTTACAGGTAATGGGGACTCCCCTCCACCACCATCAATGTGCAGCATCCACCTGGATGATACGATGGCAGCCATGGTGCGCCAGAACGCTCACCACACATCAGCTATCAGTGGGGAGAAGAGCAGAGTAATGAAATCAATTCATAGAGGGGGATTATTAGGAGGCCATGATTGGTAAGGGCCAATGGGAAATTTTGGCCAGGACGCCGGGGTTACACCCCTACTCTTTTCAGGAAATGCCCTGGGATTTTTAATAACCACAGATAGTCAGGACCTCGGTTTTACGGCTCATCCGAATAACAGTGCCTGTTTTACAGTATAGTGTCCCCGTAACTATACTGGGGCATTAGGACCCACATGGACCGCAGGGTGAGCGCCCCCTGCTGGCCCCACTAACACCTTCCCCAGGAGGTCTCTTATCCAGATAATGACCAGGCTCACACATGCTTAGCTTCAGTGGGCTGCTAGTTGCGAGTTGAAGAGTGATATGGCTGCTGCTTTAGTGTGTTCTTGTACATTACAATTTCTTATATATTATTTATTATAAAAATAACCACTTAATAAATATAATTGCACCGAAGCATTGTACATACGCTATACAGCTATGTGCAAAAGTTTAGGTGGGTAAACTGTATGTTTCAGTTAATCTCTAAATGAAAAGAAGTTGACACAGCTGCACAAAATATCTGCTAATTTTAATGCACAGTTAGTATGTACAGTTTTAAAAGATATTCAAAATAATAAATCAGTGAATATGGCAGGGTGCAAACATTTGGGCACTTTGTCAGTCTGTACGTAGTCCTTTGGCAGAAATTACAGTTTCCCATTGTTTTCTGTAGCCAGCTTAGAGTTTTCTATTCCCACTTTTGAATATTTTTCCCCACTCTTCCTTGCAGCACTCTTCTAAGTCAGAAATATTCTTACCCCCACAGATTTTCAAGAATATCCAAGACTAGGACTGTGAAGGCCATTCCAAAACCTTCATCTTTCATTCCTGCAAGTACTTTATGGTTGATTTTTGATGTATGTTTCAGAGCCAGCAGCTCCCATTGATTGACACTTCTGACTCGAATTATCCCTGTAACTGAACTGATAATCCTAGAGGTTTACATACTTTTTCCAACACTAAATGTTGAATCATTTTGATCAATAAACAAATGAAAAATATCCTTTTGTGTGTTATTTGTTTTATTGGGTTGTCTTTATCTATTTTTATGACTTAGATGAAGATCTGATCACATTTCAGGTCAAATTAATGCAGAAATTCACAAACTTTCTAGCACCACTCTATATCACTCTGCAACTCACAACTGACAACCCACTGAAGATAAGCATGTCTGAGCCTGGTTAGGACCTGGATGGGAGACCTTCTGGAAAAAACTAAGGTTGCTGGTGAAAGTGGTGTTCGTGGGGCTAATAGGGAGTGCTCACCCTGCAATCTATGTGGGTCCTAATGCCCCAGTACTGTCACAGGGACACCATACTGTGAAAAGGCACCATCCTTTGGATAAGATATAAAATCGAGGCCATTAAAAATCCAAGGCATTTTTCGAAAAGAGTAGTGATGTTACCCAGGTGTCCTAGCCAAATTTACAATTGGCCTTCATCAATCCCCCAATCCCCAACTATCCCCATCTATGAATTGGCTTCATCACTCTGTTCTCCTCCTCACTGATAGCTGATGTGTGCTGAGCATATTGGTGCACTATGGCTTCTGTCTCATCATCCAGGTGGGGCTGCACACTGGTGGTGGTGGAGGGGACTCCCCATTACCTGTAAAGCGCTTTGAGTGGAGTGTCCAGAAAAATGCTATACAAGTGTAAGGAGTTATTAGGGCACCTTACTCTTCAGCATTTACATGTTTCCACTTGGTCAGCTTTTAAGATCACATGGCCTAAACTATAATTTCTATGCTAATGATACTCAAATATACATCCATACCAAACCTGACACTGATGTGGCTGTCTCTATTCTATCTACTGTAATTGCACCTCTGACATACAAACTTGGATGACTCCAAATTTCCTTCATCTTAACTGTGACAAGTCATGCTTATTGGCACCCCCCATCAACTTTGTAAAGCCAATCCTGTAACCCTATCTGTAGATGATTTTGTACTTGAGCTTCAGTCTAAGCTGAAAAACCTTGAGGTGATATTCAATTCTGGCTTAACATTCGACCCACATGTGCAGCATATTGTCAAAACATCTTTTTTTAACCTCAGAAATATCGCTAGACTATGCTCTATGTTATTACTAACTGTGGCTGAAAAGCTGATCAACACATTTGTGTTTTCCTGAATTGACTACTGTAATGCTTTACTCACTGGGGTATCTAAATCTACATTGAACAAACTGCAGTATGTCCAAAATTCAGCAGCCAGAATCCTGACCAGGTCTAGTGCAAGTGTTCACATTACTCCTATCCTGGAGTCCTTGCACTGGCTTCCTGTCAAATTCCATGGACTTTAAAATCCTCATGCTCACCTATATGGCTCTGCATGGCTTGGCACCTCAGTACCTGTCTGAACTATTATCTCCCTACTCCCCACCTCGCAAACTTTGCTCTTCTAATCCTTGTCTCCTATCTGTCCCCCAAGCTCATCTACATTCTATGGGTGACAGAGCCTTCTCCTGTTATCTCCCCAAGATCTGGAACTCTCTCCCCAAGGATATCAGAGAGTCATCTTCTCTAAACTACTTCAAATCCAGACTCAAAACCTTCTTTAGAAGAGCCTTTACTTAACTGGTTCCATTCTTTACCACTCTGCTCCTACTATACTTAGTACCACGATCCAAGGGCTCCTCTGTTGTAACTGTGTTTTATCTCTTGTATTCTTTTTATTTATTGTTGTTGTCATTCTGTAAAGTGCTTTGAGAAGCCACTTTTAAAGGTGCTATATAAAATAAAGTTTATTTTTATTATTATTATAATCCATTCTTCTTTACGCCCACACAATATTTCCTGTGCCACTGGCTGCTACAAAAGCCCAAAGCATTTTAAACCCCCTTCCATTCTTAACGGTTGGCAAAGTGTTCTTTTTGTCAAATGCTTTACCTGTTTTTCTCCAAATGTATCTTCTCTAGTTTTAGCCCAAAACATTCATAAGTCAACAGCATTTTATTCTAAAAACTTTCCGGCTTATCATGGTTTTGTTTTGCCTGCTTTGGACGCTGACTTTTGTAAGAGGGTCGTAGGAAAGGTTTTCTTCTGATAACACAAGTGCAACTCCTTTTTGGGTAAGCAACAATGTACTTTGGACAACTACTCCAGTGTCAGCTAAACTTTTCTGCAGGTCCTTTGCAGTGATCTGTGGGTTCTGCTTTTCAGATCTGACCAGTTTTCAAGATTTTATGGGGTCTTCCAGATCTTGCCTTGACTTCAACATGTCCCTTAAACTTCCTTTTCTTAATGATGTTTCTGAAAATTGAAATTGCAATCTGAACATTTAGAGGCTTTTTCATAGTCTTCCTTTGCTTTGTAAGAGTGAATTATCTTTATTTCCAAGTCATCTGACAGCAGCTTAGAGGAGCCCATGGTTGTTGAAAATTATAATAATAATAATAAACTTTATTTTATATAGCGCCTTTAAAGGTGGCTTCTCAAAGCGCTTTACAGGATGACAATAACAATAAATAAGAAGACTACAACAATAAATAAGAAAATTTCACAAGACAGGACACAATTATAATTACAACAATACAACAATAACAATAGAGGAGACCGTGGAAGATGGTATTAAGAAGAGCAGAGGGGGGAAGAATGGAACCAGTTAAGTAAAGGCTTTTCTGAAAAGGAGGGTTTTGAGTCTGGATTTGAAGGAGTTTAGAGAAGGTGACTCTCTAATATCCTTGGGCAAGGAGTTCCAGAGCTTGGGGGCATAGCAGGAGAAGGCCCTGTCGCCCATACAATGTAGACGGGCTTGGGGGACAGTAAGGAGGGCAGAATTTGAAGAGCGGAGGTTGCGAGGTGGGGAGTAGGGCGATAAAAGTTCAGACAGGTATTGAGGTGCCAAGCCATGTAAAGCCTTGTAGGTGAGCATGAGGATTTTAAAGTCTACGCGGAATTTGACCGGAAGCCAGTGCAAGGACTCCAGGATAGGAGTAATGTGAACACTTGCACTAGATCTGGTCAGGATTCTGGCTGCTGAATTTTGGACATACTGCAGAATAACTTGAAAGGTCAGAAGAGTCAGAGTATTTGACCGAGAAATTCTCTTCACCTGACTTAATTTTTTAAGGGGCCACAAAACACAAAAAAGAAGTAATGAATCAACCTGAAGAATGCCAGCACTTTTGCACATGACACATTCACTTGTTTATTTTTTTCAATGTTAAATTCTGCAAATAAATTGTAATTTTGCATTATAATTTCCAGAAAAATGTTGAGTTTAACTTTGTACCATATAGAGGTTGTATCACCTTCTGTTCACTTAGAGATTCACTGAAACATACTATTTGACCAGGGGTGCCTAAAGTTTTCCACACTACTGCATAATATAAATAACTGTGAAATTATATTTATTTAGTGGTTATTGTTCCAAATGTATTTTGGAAGGAGTAAAAACTTGACAAGAATCATGAATTTCTATTTGGTTCAAGTTTAAAAGGTACACTTGCATCTCATTTTAAACAAAGAAAACTGTGGTGGGACAGTGATATGGCACTTAGCACTTCTGCCTCGCATGTCCAGGAACATGGGTTTAATTATATTATCCTTCATAGTTTATTGAGATGGTGTTCTTGGTGGGTTGCCCGGTTTGCTTCCACATTCTACAAATATGCCAAAAAGGTTTGATTAGGTTCAGACTATTCCTTGTCTGTACCCTGTCATGGTCCAGTATCCTGTCCTGGGGAAATGTCATGTGCCATCAGTCTCCCCATGTGCCTAAAGGCTCTGGGATACAGTCTAATATGACGCTCCACTCAAGGGGATAAGCAGCTTACTGATAATGGATGGATCAAATGATTGTTAAATCAATAAAAACATACAGTAGGAGTAATGGTACCATAGTAGAAGAGATCCAACCCTCCTGACTTGCAGGTTATAGTATGGCTTATGTAATGTCTAGGCTAAATAATTTTGTTTTATGAAAACATCTATATCTACATTTCAACCTCAAAGAAAATACACTTCACTTAACTGTTTCTGAGAGTTCTGAAGACTGTTCTGTAATTATTTTTAAAGTAATTCAGACAATGACTAGGTCCTGCTCTTGAAGATTTATTCATTTTTTTCGAAAAGACTGCAATCATACATTAAAAGGGACTTTTAGCCAATGCACTGACAAACTGCTGTGAAGGCAGTATGTTTTCCCAATATGCCACAATGTCCTATGTAATTTCAGCATTCCAATTACTGCAGAACTAAGAAATGCATTTGATGCTCTGACATTTTTTTGGAAAATAATTGCAAAATACCAGATTACACATCTGCAAAATGTTCTACAGCTCTGTAATGGAGTACTGCCAGCCCCCACAGCATTAAAAAAACTGGGACATAAATGAATTACAATGACTGAACACTAAGCTGCAGATAAAGGGCTCTGATTACTCTATTTTTTCATGTCACTGGAAAAGCCATCTTACTGTTCTTGGTAAGAATATTTTCATACTCAAGTTTAACAAACAGAAGCTGAAGTGGTCATGACCACAAACTTCTCAAAAAAACACCAAATTTCCTAGAAAACATTCAGCAAAGCCAAAGTTCTGAAATATTATGCATAAGCTTACACATAACAGAAATATTAATGTGAATACCATATTTGGAGTTTTTTTAGTTTACTGTCTCTGACATTCAGACCCTAGGATGCCAAAACATTTCAATCATTTAAATATACAAGAAACCTCTGTAAAAGGTGTTACAGATATAATACTGTTAGATATTATATTATATATTATATAACATAGGATTAATGTTAATCCTAAAAGTAGTATGGCCTTGCATGACTTCCAATGTAGTTTTTCTAATGTGGTGCTACATTGTTACAAAGGGAAAATGAATAATAACTTACACCATAATATATTTTTTCATTTTCATAACCCGTCAGAGCTGTGCCATTAGCGTTCATCAAGTGGTAAATTAAGTGTAAACTGGTAAGTGCTAAATACTTAACAGGCTTAACATTAGAGGCATAATTTCGTTTAAAAACGTATATGTTGCACTAATTTATTAATATCTAAATTAAACTGCAAATCAAAAGAAACTTATCACTATACAAAATTCAAGTACGCAGATTTGTAATATTGATATGAATATTAAATTCTTATGGGTGTCATTGTGATTGACCACTTCATGATTGGTCATGATACACTTCAATGACTGACAGTTAGAGCACTTAGAAACAGTTAGAAAGGCACAGGTCATAAGGTGCCTTAACAATTTGGATGTCAATCCAGCTGAAATTCAAGAAAGAAGAACACAGAAAGGAATCAATATGCCCTGTTTAAAATAGAACAAAACCTTTATGTCACCAGTATGTTGAAGGCTTTGTAATTTAATCATCAGCTTTAAAATATTTGTCAATATTTAAAATAAGGTCTATTATTGGTAATGGTAACTCACAGCACAACACTAACACCACCGCATATGCCTGATCTCTGCAAACAAAGCAGTTGAAAATTGTTGCTTGCCTTTCTCATCACCCATGTCAGCTGGAGCTGAATTCGAAAACGGTCTAAGATTGGTGATATTTCAGTAGCCCTGGATATTCACTACTTTACTTTTTCTGTAGTCAAGAAAAGCTCGCTCCAAGTTGCATGCCTTTGTTAGCCAAGCCTGTACTGGATCCAATGTGCTGTATTTTTGTTCCTGCCTACTGTTTCTATAGCACCCAAAAGGCACTGACAAGGATTTTTTTATACTTGGCTTATGTTGATGTTTGGCAGCTATGACACCATTGTCATTAAACTGAATGATAATGTTAAATATACATCCATTTTTGTGCTTGAGCAATCATTCTCTCACTCTGGCCATATTCACATCCAAAGTTGGT
The DNA here is from genome assembly GCF_040954835.1 of Lepisosteus oculatus. Lineage (NCBI taxonomy): Eukaryota > Metazoa > Chordata > Actinopteri > Semionotiformes > Lepisosteidae > Lepisosteus > Lepisosteus oculatus. The sequence goes on along the minus strand of NC_090698.1, from coordinate 38,392,872 downwards.
AAAGGAAAAAATATCTCACATATCACTTGTGCATGGCACTCCTGTGACAGGTCTCATGTTTCTACAAATAGTAGTGCTAACAGGCATTTCCATTGTTTTCAAGGGTGCTCAGTATCCAGTATCAGCACTGTACACATAAAATATATACCCCTGATAAAGTGAAATTCAAAAAGGTGTAATCAGCATAAACCTAGCATAAATCAAAGTACAGTACAGAGCTGTATTCCAATACCCAGCAAATGAGTACAGGAGCAAATAGATAGTCCCTCCATTATTGTAAAACCATGAGTGGCTTGTGGGGGTCTTTGTAAGGGTAAGGAAACAAGAGTAAACACATTCACACTAAATATGACAAAAATAAATGCTATAAACGTAACTTTCCATGTTTTTAGTCATTTAATAGTTTCACAAATCTATGGTATTTTATATATGTTTTGTGAATTCATCTTTACTGACACTGGGAATAAAAGTGATTTGGCAAATTTTCTGTGGCAACATAGAAGGAAGAGACAAAAATTGTCCAATATAACAACTAACTCAGTTGTATTGATCCATGTGCTGCATTTGCAAGAAAGCATAAATTTAATTTAACGAACAGATAGATTTCTAAGTGTAGCCGGACATTTTAGCAAACCTCCAGGTTATATTAATACATACTGAGGCATAAGCCTTAGACATTCTCTACAACTGGCTCATTTATCTTTATTGAACAAATGACAGCAGCAGAAGAATGAATCCTGAAGTTTACAGAAACCTTTTATCTGCTTATGTAGTAAAAAAATGGTTCCAGTGGTACTTCAACAGGCAGCATGACATTGACCCAAAACATTTGACAAAGGCAACAGGGAGAAACAAAGTGGAAACTTTGACAGGCCTAGTCAATCTCTAAGATTAAATTCAAGTGCGAATGTACTGTATTTGCATGCTGAAGAACAAACTGAAGTCAGAACATTACTACAAAGCTGTAGCAAAGCATCATCAAACAATTACACAAAGTGCTCATGATTTCAACAGGTTGCAGACTTCATGCCGATATTACCTCAAAGGGTTATACATACAGCAGACTTTTACACTTTGAAGTGTACTCAAAGTGAATTTGCCCCACTAGTTATACTCCCTTTAAAAAAACGGGACTAAACACAAAGTGTGTTTTTATTCTATTATGATGAAATGTATTTACAGCATTACCCAAATATGAGCCAGAGCCTATCCTGGCAAGCAGCAGGCGGAAGGCAAGATACACAATGGAGGGAACGCCAATCCATTGCAGGCAAACACAAATAAACACATATGTACATACTCAAACCAAAGCCAGTTTTACAGAAGTCAACTAACTTACAAGTATGTCTTTGGACTGTGGGAGGAAATCCCTGGAGAACACACAAACTCAACCCAGATAACACCCCAGGAACTGAACCCACGGACCCAGTGCTGTGAGGCAGCAATTCACTCCACTGTGCCACCATGTAGCCCATTTTCCAAAAATCCAACACATTATATTGTACTTATCATTCAAATTAATCAAATTAATTAATTAATCACAAAAATAAATTGCTTGACTGTAAAGCAAATACACCAGATGTGGCACTGTCCTAATATCTTTGGACAAGCATAGTATGTTATATGGAAGTTAGTAAAATAAAGTGAAAGGCCAGCATTTAATTACTTTCAACTGATTTTTCATCCATTTTCAAATTCCCTAGGGTGCAGCAGTTCTAGTGTAGGTAAGAACAAAAGAAGTAAAAAAAGACATGGTAGACATTTCCAGTTAATTAATTGTATTTAAAGGAAGCAGTACTTTGTTTCGCTAACAAATTTTGGGATCCCACCCTGCTTCTAATTTTAATGGGCTGTAAAAAGCAAATTGTTTGTAATCTCATCCTGTTTAGGTCTTTGGAAGTTCAGGGTCCCAGCAGCATTTTGCAGGTTAGCTCAGCATTCAGTCCCGCCACTGTTATTATAAACTATGGGATATTCAGGCAGTCGGATGGAGGCAACTAGTGCTCACATCCTGCAATTCATACCACGGAAGCCCACCGAGTTATATTACAGCAGCACCCACCAATCCTGCTCAACAGTGGTTACCATCAAAATATCAAAAAGAAGATTTAAGTCTTTAATGGCTCAGGAATTTTCCAGGAGATAGTAGAAAAGTAAAGACACTCAATCTCTGCAGTTGTTTTTCTTTTCTAATTTGAATGTTCTTTTTTTAATTTGTTTAGATCAGAAAAAAGTGACAAGGTTTTCCTTATGGGTTTCCATTTTTTTCTACTGCAATATCATCCACTGTTAACTTACACAGCCAAGTGAAGAAAAGACTGCTTTTCGCTTATAGTCTTCACCACAAATATAGTACACTTTATTTGATGCACTATGTCAACACCAGGAAGGTTCAAGACACATTCCAATTCCTTTTACAATACAATCTTCAAGGGATGAGTAAACAGCTAGAAAGCAAGATATCATTGAAAGCTTTCATAGATAATTTGCAATAATGATCAAACTCTTAGTTTACCAGCTATAAAAAGCTAACATAACAGATAAGTTTGAAAGATAACACCAGTTTCGTCAATGTCAGACCAATTATTTTAATTCAATGACTCTGAATGATGAAGGAATGTATAGTCTTCTATAGTATAGTTTTCGAGCATTTTCAAACAGAATAAAGTTGAAAAATGTCTAGAACTGCCTAATTTGGATGACTCAAAGAACATAAATTTGGGCTGAATCTTCAGTATGACTTGCTCTTGACAGATGGGCATCTGTTTTATTTTATTTGGCTAAAGAAGATTAGAGTGAATTTAAGTGCACATTCATACGTTCTACATACTGCTTTTAATGTTTTTGACATATTTACATTAAAAACTTAACTTCCATGAGAAAAAACATCATTTGTCAAAGTTGGAGCTAAAGATTTATCATTTATCGTTCTGCCATTTCTTCACATGCTGACTACCAAATCTGAGGGTAAAAAAAACATAAATCTGTTAATAAAGCAGAGAATTTCTCTCCTTTATGTTAGGTTTTGAAGATGTTTGTAATTACTAAACATTGTGAGCTCAACTATGAAACTGTTTTACAAACCCACAGATTCAAAGATGCACTTTCAAAACTTAGGCATGGCTGAAGGTGACGTCACAGTAGTTTTGCTCAGAGATGGATATAATATCCATTAAAATTATATTTTCAGTGGGGCATCATGGAGCATTTATTCTCAAGGAACATCCAGTACAGTTTTGTGAGCACCCCTACTGTTAAAATACAAAGTCAATGGTATGGCACAGACAATAACCTGTAGCACTAACCATAAATGTTTTTCAATACTAAGATTTATAAAGTAAATTATGGTCTCCTAGTAAAAACAAACAGATCAGAAGCATCTTGAGATATTACTGACAAATAAATTACACAATTCACAAACATGTACTAACCAGACTACATTACTTATATAATATTTGCTAAATGTATACTGAATGTTACATTCTTTACAGTAACTTAGATAATGAATATATACTATATTATATATATAATCCCCACTCTCCAAAAAAACTTCTGGTTTTCTTTTGTGTGAATTCATATTGCACATGGCCACATAAATAATACGTATTTAGCCAGTTATTTATTATATATCATATTTATTTGGTTTGACAACTTTGTCCTAGCCACTTTTTAATAAAAAAAACATACTGATCTGTTCACTAAGTAACTGATCTCAATGTCTTTATGTATAAAGCTGTATTAATATTGCTCTCTCTCTCTATTATACTATTGCTTTAACAAGGGTTGCAGGGGAGAGTATTTATGTGTGAAATTATGGACAAGCAGAGCATTTTAGATTTTGAGAAAGAATCTTACATCACTGTTAGGAAGTCATATTTAGATAAACCCCAAAAAGATTCACTTTAGAAATATTCAATCGAATTAAAGGAAGAACTGGAAAAAATAGGTAAAGGAAATACCATATTTTTGGAGGACACAGCTGTAAAGATTTTCCTGTAGCTTCTGTCTTTGGTATGCTTATATTTAGCTAAAATATACAAAAGCATTCCTTAAAGCTAAATAGTGACAAAACAGAACTTTTACTGATAGGCAGTGAAATAAAACTGTGAAAGTTTTTCCACAGTAATGGCAGATGGCTTCATTCATGAGCCCTAGTCCGGAATTTGAAAATCATATGTGATCCTCTTCTGTCTTTGAGCCCCATGTGAAAAAACCTTTTTTTTCACCTTAGAAATATTGCCTGCATTAAGCAATTTCTAATGTCTTAAGTCCAATGCCGAGTGCTTGATGCATGCATTTATAATATCAAGGCTTCATTCTGCAGCTCTTTGCTCTATGGGCTCCCTAATACTTTCATCAGTTGCAATGATTTCCAAAACTTTGCAGATAGCCTAACTCACTCCAGACAATGACAGCATATTAATCCTACTTTCATATCTCTTCATTGATTGTCTATAAAGTCATGTATTCAATGTAAGATCTTATTATTGACTAATAAGGCTCTGAATAACCTGGATTCATCAAACATTTCTGAACTCATTCCTTTCTGTAGGTTCCAGTCAATTAAGGCTCACTGTACCTTGGACTACTGGTGGCTGTGCTTTTTCTGTCACTACTACATTTTTATGGAATGCCCTTCCTGCATTTCTTTAAGAAGCAGGTTCTTTGGTTATTTTTACATCTAAACTCAAAACACACAGGGACTACAGTGTGTCCGATTGTCTTACAGTTTGTCTTGTATGTTTTTGTTTTATTGTATTTACTTATTTTAATTTTATTATGTACAGCATCTTTGGGTTTGGAAAGGGACTTTATAAATTAAAGTTATTATTGATGTTGTTGTGATTAGAAATCTGTTATTTAGTCTGACTCACCTGAAATGTTTTATTTTCAATTATTTTTTCAATGATTTTAAAGGAATTGATTTGGAGATTATCTGACAAAATATCCTTAGTGCTCAAGAACAAGAACTGTTGATTTTAATATACCTAGGTTCTGCAGGATCGGAGTTGAAAATAAACTTATATACTGGATATTTCAAGACAAAATACAACCTCTTCTTTTTGCTTTTCACTTTGGGCAGCGCTGTTCAATACAGAGGTAGCTTCACATAATGTACACAGGCCTACAGAATAATTTGAAGATAATTAGTTCAGTCTGACCATTAACTGCAGAAACAGAAACATAAAACCACTGTACTAAAAGGTAAAATAAACACAAAAGGGATTGCCTTTATACAATCTCTTGGTCCCTATGGTTTCAGATATCCTGGTATAGTGCTTTCTTTTTTCCTTGTTTTACAATGAACACAATGTTATTAATCCAAGAAACAATGGCCTAGGAAGTCATACTTGTACGCCAGTTGGGGAATATCCAGTCAGGCTTATAAATACAAAAATGTGACAAACTAACTCACAAAGCTTTTCAAAACAAAGACCTGCTTTTGCTCAAAAAGCATATTCAAACAGCTCCACAAACTGGCACTGACTAATTTTGTCAAATAACAAATGACCCTACAGGTACTCATGTCAGAGAAGCATTTTTACAAATTCACACAAGATTTGCAAAAGAAACATATAAATAATCATTAAAATTGGGTGCTTTCATGAGAATAAAATAATTACAGGTTACAAATTAAAAAAAGAGCAAATTCAAGTATTGTGGAGAACACTGGCATTCAATTTGGCTTCACTGAAATACATCAGAGCACATGTTTTATCCTCACATCCTAACATTTGTACTTTGATGAGATTTTGTCTTGCTGAAAGTTATTGCTTATCAGTACATGAGCCTACAGGAATATCTTCAGGGAATTTTCAGTACAGAACCACTTAGTTTATGTACTGTAGTCATGTAGTCTAATGTGAACTCATAGGTCATGTTCTTTGCTATTGTTCTCCACTCTGTTTGTATAGTAATTCTTTTCTACTAATATATATGCTCTGCACATGTGGATTAGTCTTATTCTTCAGAAATAGTTAATTTTATTTTACACTGCTTATTTTACAATCCTGCAAGTTCTCACCCTCTCATATAAATGTGAAATTGAACAGGTACAGGTTCCTTCCATAATGAAAGGTACAGTAATGAAAAGAAACAACGTGAAGGCTGTGAAGCCCTCTTCAGGTGTTGGGTAGAAAGTAGCAGATTAACAAAAGACGAGAGTAGTTAAGAAGGGGAGGGAGTAGAGAGGAAATGGGCATGAAGCTGGATAGAATGAGTGGTCAATCTCATGGAGAAGAGGAGGAGGGGTGTGAAAAGAATAGAGAGCATTAGAAGAAGATGAGTCTGTTATTAAGAGGTGTGTGATCCAAGTTCCGGGATAATTTTGGATTTGGATGTCTGCGTCAGGAGTTCCGAAATCCCTCTGTGAGGACGCAGATGGAAAGATTAGAGAGATCGTTCCCATTAGAGGTGATATAGGGAACTATCGGGTTGGAGAGATCTTTGATCCTCACTGTGTTCTGTGGAACAGTCTGTCATTCCTACCCCTCTCTCACCAATGTAAATGGCTGGGTACTTTGTCTTTCTAAACACTACTACATCAGAGAGGCAGTAAATGAGGTTACTAAAAATACATGATGTCATCTGAATGACACAGCATTGTCCAGGGGGGCTTGAGTGTGCATAGTATTGGATATATTGTATATATGCAGGTGATGCAGTGGATTCTGGTGTGGATGGTTGCTGTAGGCAGTCAAGGGAGCTCTGAACAAGTAGGTTTAGCACAGATTGGGTGGTAAATGTTGTGAGATGATGTGGCACTCAGGAAAGAGGGTGCCAGTGGAGGGGTCATCCTTTAAGATCGGGGAAATTGTCATTGATGGTCCTGGGAACAGAAAGGGTGTTAGAGTGGTAGAGAAGCACTAATGGAATGCTGTTTTGAGTCTGGGAGTTCTTAATTGGGTTGATAATCCAAGGGCTATTTTTGGCTCAGGAGAGAGACCTGTCAATAACATGTTGGGTATGCTCTCTGAAAAAACAGTGCATTTTGAGGGCTTAGTTATGGAAGTCCATGTTGTCACTGCAATGTGAAAATAATCTGGGTATATCATTTACATGACAAAAGATCTTTTTCGATCAATCTCCAGAATTACAGAATCCATTCATCTATCCATGTTCTAACCACTTTATCCGATATAGCACCGCAGAAGAGCCAATAGGGAGCCTAACCCAGCAAGCAATGGGCACAAGCCCATGGTACCCCCTTCTAATAGGAGGATACACACAAACACACATATACAAATTAAGGCCAGTTTTCCCAGAAGCCAATTAACCTACCAGTATGCATTTGTAATGTGTGAGGAAACCAGAGCACCTGGAGGGAAACCCACATGAACACAGGCAGAACATACATATTCCATGCAGACAGCACCCTGGTACAGTAATTGAACACAAGGTGCCAGCTCTGAGAGGCATCAAAATCATTTCAGATAGTTGTTGCTGGTCTTTTTAAATATCTCGTGTAATACATAAGCTTCTTACAGTACAAATACTGGTTAGCTATAAACTTAAAGTGTCAGTTTGGTCACTCTGGTTAGTTATGTGTTTGCTTAAAATGAAAAGGTAAATAGGAAAAAAGGGGGAAAAGTTAATAATTACTTAACATTAAATACATGTAGTAACTAATCCCAAAGTGTTTACCGCTTAATCCAGGTGAATAAAGAATACATTGTTAATATGCTGTGACTATGCATTATTTATCACTTTTATTAAGCAGCTTAAGATTTAAGGATAAACAGATAAAAAAAATGTTTATTTTTATACAGTAATTTCAGTGAAGGGAAGCAACGTGGCACAGTGGTTAGCATTGCAGAACTTGAGCCTTGGATTTAATTCCTTGAATGCGATCTGCATGGCATTCGAATGTTCTCCCCATGTGCTCTAATTTCCTCCCACAGTCCAAAGTCCAAAAGCTTTAGAAATGGCTTTATAACCTTTTCCAGACTGATTAATCTCAATTACTATGTTTCTCATTTGTTCCTGAATTTCTTTGGATTGCAGCATGATGTCTAGCTTTTCAGGATCTTTTGGTCTACTTCACTTTGTCAGGCAGGTCCTATTTAAGTGATTTCTTGATTGAGAACAGGTGTGGCAGTAATCAGGCCTGGGTGTGGCTAGAGAAATTGAACTCAGCTTTCCAAAGATGTGATAAACCACAGTTGATTTATGTTTTAACAGGGGGGGCAATCACTTTTTCACACAGGGCCATGTAGGTTTGGATTTTTTTTTCTGTAATAATAAAAACCTTCATTTAAAAACTGCATTTTGTGTTTACTTGTGTTATCTTTGTCTAATATTTCAATTTGTTTGATAATCTGAAACATTTCAGTGTGACAAACATGCAAAAAAATAAGAAATCAGGAAGGGAAGCAAACACTTTTTCACACCACTGTAGTTCCTTTAGTCTAAAAGCACAAACCAAAGGCTGTAGTTTAAAACATCCTGTTAGAGAAGAAACCTTTTCAGAAACAGAATCACTTTGCATTCTTAGAACAAGCCTGTCCTTTAGTGGCAACATCATGACTACCGCAAAAAGATTTCCAATACCCCTTGTTCAGTAATCACAGACAAATTTATCATACGTGTTTTGGGAACCGGCTTCCTCTTAGTCATTCACTATTTTAAACAATGATATTCCTCACTCTCATCTAGTATTCTTTTTAAATGGTCTCTTGGTCTCTCAAAGCAATAGGAACAGATCTGTGTGGCTGGTCTCACCATGGCTAAAAAGCTGCTCTGCGCTGCAAACCCCACCCCTGGTGCCAGGGGAGAAGGTAGAGGTATGAATGCTGCTGCTCAAATGGATAAAACATTATTGAACTTCTATAGTAACTGACTGGTTTTAATAGTTTCTGTTATCAATGGTACTCATCATTAAAATAAGTATTTCTCTGAATGATTGATTCTTCTGCAAACCAATAGCTCTACAACAGCTGGAATCTAAACTATTCATGCAATCATCATATATTGCAAATCTGCTGAATTCTGTGAGCAGTGTTTCACTATACTGGTTTGCCGTTGTCATTTTCTTGACACAATCAAGGATTGTGTTAGACATAATACAAAGTGTAAAAACAATCTTTGTTGGCCTACAGTGCATTACTGGGAGTAATTTCTTTTTTGAAGCAAAAACCGTTCACCTGCTTCATTCTCTGCTGTTTAAAATCATTCTTGCCCTGGACAGCTAGCCTAACTACTAGCACAGGAAGTCAGTCAGCTGTATCAGAAAACACTGATTTATCCATTCATCACATGAGAACATAAACAGGTTAAATAATGATGCATAAAGCACAATGTTCAATGGCCTTTTTAAAAAAAGAGGGGAAACACAACAAATGCACAAGTTTTCCAAATGTCAGAATGGAAATGCTAAAGATAGAAATCCTAAACTGCAATTTTACACATCATTGCCACAGCAATTAAAGACCTGAAAAGACTTAATGAGCAGGACAAACGGCTTGCACCAAACATCCATTATACAGCATTTGCAGCAGCAACTATTTATATCTCAAGACACATTACAGACTCAGAGTGATTATGTATCTTGCATGTTTTAATATTTAGGTCAAAGTTCCCCTGATCAGAAAGCAAAAACTCTTTAAAAAGATACATACAGTAATATCCTTAAGAAGACATTCCTTCTGTTTCTAGTATGTATTGTGTGGACAATATAAACAAGGTTAAGCTTTTTATATAATACTATATGCAACACAGTGTCTATGTTTAGACTCAAAGACTTAGTTTAGGAAAAAAGGCTATCAGCACAGCACAACACAGATGTGATTAGTGATTAGTGATTTTTAACTTCAAGATGTCCCATGACAAAGTCCAGTTTAAATATGAAACATACTATGTAATACATCATATAGAGCAGGTGTCTACTACAAGTAAAAAAACAGAGAACAGCTACATCAAAAGATGGACAAAAGATGAACAATCTGAATTCAAATTTGTATGTAGATTTTTTTAAAGGGAAAGAATCACCTACTGTGATTTAATGTCTGAAGTCAGGAACAAAAAAGAAATATTAATCGAAAGACAGTTACCAGATAATCATTGCCTTTTTGAGCTGGCATCAAGACTAAAAAAAGAGAAAAAAATTGAAACAATTTCTACTGATATGAAGCACTGAGAAAGCCCGCTTATCTACAGCATAGTACCTGACATTGCACACTAGGCAATAATTTAGAAACAGGAGAAATTAAAAGCTCTCCTGAATTATAATGAAAAATGTATGTGATCTCTTAAGTTCATGATTAGTTTCTTGAAATGAAATCAGTATGCATAATAACATATGGTATAAGTGTGCAACCACAGAGACCACAATTTATTCCAAGGCAGAAACCAAACATGTTCTGGCTTGAAATGGAATGCAGGAGTATTTTTTCTAAATAAGATCACAAATAACTTCTATAAGTGCTGAATAGTGACTATTAGTTCTAGACTATTAAAGAAAATTAGACTCTGTGAAGTTGTTTGGTCACAATTATAGAGAACATGCTATTTAGAATGAGTGTTCCTGCTTTAAGATTTACAACAGAATGTAACACACTTGTATACAGCACTTGCCAGCTGTTTTTAAGAGTACACAGTACTCTTCAATTTCATTTCAAGTTGTACTATGTTGCAATAAATTAGGGTATTGAAGACTGCTTTAAAGTCAGTCATTTAAAAGTGTAAGTCATTTTTTTAATTGCAGGAAAATCCAATCTTCACAATCAATATGTACATTAGTAGACAATACATCTACGTAATGCAGAAACAGTACACGCTCTTCACACATTTCACAAGATGCACTTATCATGTGAACAAATTATTTCAACATCCTTGATTATAAACGTGATCATAGAAAAAAGCGTGCAATAGTTACATTTACCAGGCCACATACAGTAAATCCCAACAACATATAGTGTAAGATATTCCCCTAGGAACAAACTCATAAACCCGTAAAGCTGCCAGTTGACTGTTTTTGAATTGTGAGCATTTGACATGGGCTGTCTGTAGAGAAATATCAAAACCAGATATAACTCCAGCAAAATTAACAAGGCAGAACACACTATAATTCTTTATCATTGATATCAATAAAGAAATCCACCAGGGGTTATTCACACTTTTTCTACTACTAGGGGAATATGTACATTACAGGATTTTTTGCTGTTATTCTCACACTGCTTAACATCATATCAGTTTCAAGGGCTAGAATGAAAATCAGCAAAAAATTCATAAATATGGCTTTGCTGTCATCAATTTCAGGCTTTAACTGCACTGGCCGTGTCAGGTATTTTAATGACCTGGTGTCAGAGGAAGCAGTTAAAGGCACTCCCTTAAATACTATAACTCTTCATTAGGAAAAATAAATATATCAATAGTACTGTTGTGAGGGACTTTCTAAACTCCATAGAAATGGTGTAGTGCACATTGTAAAGAATAAAAAATACATAGGGTCATAATACAAAAGGGTTATGGGGTTTCCTGCTAAAATCATATATGTGCTGATGGGTTATACTATACTTTATGTGATCCTGAAGCCAGAAAACTGATCAAGTTCAGTGAGTTGAGAACTGGGTGTGAATTTGAAAGTAGAGAGCCCAAGCTATCATCCAAATGTATTAAGAACAGTGTTAGACTGTTCTTCCCCCTAACATTTTCCTCTCATAACGTGGAAAAGAAGTATTTTTTGGATCAAAATCCCATTGTAGATTCAACATCATCTAGAGATATTTTACATATCTTATGTCTCTGTAACCCATAATGTACTGCATGGACCACCTTTATATTTTGTCATTTCATTTTCTGTATAATGGATTTATAACTTTTTTCTATAGAGGGTGCACAGTGTTATTTCTGCAGAGGTCATCCAACAGCTATAAACAAAAATAATAGTAATCATTACCTTGTAAATGTGATGAACTGTAAGTCTTTGCCAAGTTGAATACAGTCAGCTGACAGCCACCATCCTCACTCCAATCAGTTCCTTGTGACATTGAGAGTGATGAAAAATACACAATGTAGCTAAGATGACAGCCAGAGTCTCCAAAAGAGGCAAGTAACCAGAAGAAAAAAGTTTCACTGCAAATGTCCTACTAAAAATCGTGAAGTTTATAAATACCACAACTGAACACCTTCCCAGATTATAATAAAATTAATCCAATGTCAAAATAACAAATCCAGATTGAAAGTGCCGTACTTTAGGAAAATTAAGCACATCTGCATTTCTGGTAACCAAATATAACTTATAACTGTTGAACTGTAACTTAATCCTTAAGAATATTTTCATCTTTTAAGGTGATTCTCCAGAAACAGCAAGCATTCCAATGGAACACAATGGAAACTAAGGAGAAATGCATTTAAAACTGAGGGAACAAGCTACTCAGTTTATCTTTTTCTTTCATGAAACAGCCAAATGAGGAACTCAGTTTACCTAGTTACTGGCAACTAAATGAGCTAGATGGCCAAATGGTCTCCTCTCATTCCTGTAACCTATCTTGTGTTTTACATGCCACATAGTCATTACGCCTTAAAGCCTGTAGCAAAATAACTTAATAGCTAGTAGGGCAATAGATTCCTTTAAGGGTCCTAGTTTGCATTCTGCTGTAGACAGAACAATTATTTTTTCCAATATTTTTTTCTTAAAAAACATTTGGGTACAATTTAGGAAGGGCAATCGTATGGGTTGCAACATCTCTCACTCCCCTGTTAATGTATAGAATCTATTTATATTAACATATGGCTCTTTTATTCAAATATTGTATCTAGAATGTGCTATAAAAGGGAAAAAAAAATCCTGTGTATCCTTTGTAGTAATGCTACAAAAGCATAAAACAGTAACAGAACATTTATAACAAGTTTCCTTCACAATATGAACTGTAAAATTAAATACCCTAATAATATTTTTATCAGAACCTGTTCTCAAACTTAACAGCTTTGTTAAACCTACAGTAAATAGACGTGCACTATACAATGTATCTAAAACATACCTCTGTCTGCTCCGCAAGTAAATGTGTAATCCTAGCAATGTGTCCAGATGCAATTTATCAGAGACTCAGACTCATTCTATTTGTAAAACAATGCATTTGTTATATTTAAAACGTACCTGCACTACTCATCTAATTCTGGTTTTGAAGGGTACTCTTGTAAAATGAAATGAAATTAATGAAATGACAAAATGGCAAGGGTGATCCATGCAGTACTTAAGGGATGAGTCAGATTTGTTAGGTTCATACTAGCTAGCAAGCACCCCAGAAACACTACTAGATGCAGGTAAGATAAGGGGATTCACCGAGTGATTGTTATTCACAGTTACAGTATGTCAGAATCCCAAATATGTTATGTTTTGTATTCACTGCCAAATACACTGTAGCAGGAGCCAAAATATCACTTCACTCACAGAATTGTGTTAGAATGCTAGAGCAGAAATGTGGAATAAACAGGCTGTGGTTAAAACAAGAGAAAGGTTTTAAGCAAACAACAGAAACAAAAAGCGTTTTTCATAAACCTCCTGACCTATATAACACGGTAGCATAGATTACAAAATGGACTTTGTAACCACCTGCCGTCTGCTCACAGAATACAAAGTGTTTTCCCACTCCTTGAAACATAGTCTTTCATTTTTAAGGTGACATCGTATCTTATAAACGAGGTTCTATTATTTTACTTCTAAATACTGATAAATGTTTAATTGAATTAAGAAAAAAATAATAGATATTTTATCTTTTGATTGGAAACAGAAAATGAAGGTGTATTAGTAAAAATATCCTAATTACTTAGAGTAAGAAAAGCTTTTTTTCTTGAAAAGAAAACAAGTTAAAGGGGATAAATGTTTTTCAAATAAATATACAGCACATAAAAGTGTAAATAAAATTAAATAAATTAAATACATTATTTACAGCACTCGTTTTTCACACACAAAAACATGCAGTTATTTTTTTAAACCAAGACGAGAGTAACATGCAAAAGTGCCGTTCCACCTTAACAAGATGTAAACACATGTTATGGAAAAGGGAAGTACAAGCCCTTTCATTGACAAAGTGCCGTTTTTACAATGTGATTTAAAACGACAAAACAACACAATTCACTGAGGGACATACAGCAAATATATTTCTGAAACGTACACACACACCTCACTTCTATTTTATGAGAGCTTTACATCTTACCGTATAAAAACCAATCCTACAAAGAGCTAGCGTGAGCTGCATACAGTCAGACATCGTCCACGGCAACAGAGTAACCCTCGACAACAATCAATCCAGTGCAACTAAATGAGGCCAGGAGGAAGAAGCAGCAAGGAGACAATCTCCTTTAAGTCAGTTAAGGTCTCAGGCACTTCCCACTCCGGCTAAGGAACAGGGCAAAGCATAAAAACTATTTTTTTCAGTAAAGGAATTTACTGTACACATTAACATCTGAATTTAACTTAAATCCATAATGTCAATTACATACTGTACATTAACCTGCTATCATTTAATCTTTGTCACATCTGTTGTATATCACATATATGCATCTTCCTAGTATGATACTGCAGGATACAAATATAGCAGTACTTCATCAGTACTATCTGAAGTTACTGACTAGATCTCTTCTACTTTCCATTAGGTATTACACATGGAAAAAAAGTTTAACCTTACAGAATGATAATCTCTTACAAAAGAATGACCTATAAATTGGAAGAAGCAAGACCTATTACCTTTAATCTATCCCCAATATATTTTATAAAGTGAACTCATTTAGTACCACTGTTCCTTATTTGTACACATTCTTCAAGTGTTTAACCTGTAGTTTTATACCAGCAGAAGGGACTCCTTGGTTGTGTTTTTAATAGATTGAAGGGTCTTAAAAAAGTTTTAATATTAAGACATCTAGGTTTTATCGAGGCCTTGTTTACTGATGTTATCTAGCCAAGTTTCCTTGAATGCAGCAAGGGACATTTTCTCCATTTTCTGACTGGCTAGATACTGTAGGTTTCAATGTTATTTATTGAACTGTGGGGGTGTGCATGATTGCATACAGTAGTTTACAGATTAAACTAAAAAAAGAAATAAAATTGCATTAAATCATATAAATTAAAATAGAATCAAAACAAATTCTAGAACTTCTTATTGTATTTTGTTTTTCTTGCTCTTTTTGTCCTGTATCCATTCTACCATCCTTTCATCTAAAATATGGACATTTCTCCCACAACTCGGGAAGAAAAAAAAAGTCATACTACAGAAAACTTTCCATTTTTTTAATGAAAGAAATTACCTTGTTCTGAGAAAACCATAACAATTTTCTGAGAATAAATTATTATTATTATTATTATTATTATTATTATTATAAGTCTAATAAGGGCTTTTTAGCATGTAGAGACATTTTTATTTATTTATTGAACTGTAATGTTAATGAGGTGCTGCTCCATTTGTTTTACCTAGTGGTAGTTTGGATATTTTCATACTAATGTGATATACAAATTACTAAACACAACCCAAAAATGTAAGTACTAATAATTCATCTCCACTTGATTTTGATCATCATATCAGATAAAATGAGAAATGGATTTATTCAATTACTAATACCATTATTACTCTTCTTACAGTGATATGTGATCTTAATGACGATGGTAAATGTTGCAAAGAAAAAAAGATGGTATGTACTTTGACACAGAAAAGCACAGTACCATTCATGTGTTTCCACTGAAAATTCCACAAAAGGATCAAATGACCTTAATGTTTCCCTGTGCCATGGCATTTCTTTTGTTGCTCTTGGAGTGTGGCTTCATTCCATAGGCATAGTACCTGCTATAACAGCAATTCCAATATACATAAGTACACGTTGTAGTATACTTTTACACTTTTTTATTCCTGAACCCAGAAGAGTATTATTTCTCTTCCAAGCACGTCTAGTGTCGTAACCTTAATTGCCACGTGCATGGCTACAAGCCAGTGATCTCCCAGCTGTTTCTGTCAGGAGATACCCAGCTTCCCAAGACAGTCAAAACAAGCAGGCAGTTTTAAGGTGGGCCAGCTCTTGCTAAATAGAAACATGAGAAAAAGAGGCTCATGCCATTAGCCAGCTCTGTATGATCCACTGTTGTACTAAGGATGTACTTGGCACCTCAAGCCTCCATTGTTTTGCTCTATGGGATAAATATTGTTCTCTTGTTCAAAGACACATTTATAAGCAAAATCCTTTAGGTCTGAAGAATTGTTTTAACATTGTTAACATTTCATTGTGTTTAACATTGGTATTTAAATGAAACCTCATAGAATTTATATTGATATCTAGATCTAATACCGCTGCCTAAGAAAAACACAGTGACATGCCTTAATGACTATCACCCGGTGGCACTAACTCCTGTTATCATGAAGTGCTTCCAGAGGCTGGTCATGGGGCACATTAAGGACACCATTCCAGACACACTGGACCCATACCAATTCACCTACCGGCCCAACAGATCCACAGATGACGCAATCTCCATTGCCATACACACTGCCCTATCCCATCTGGATAAAAAGAACACATAAGCAACACTACTATTCATCAACTTAAGCTCAGCTTTTAACACCATCATTACAGATAAATTAGTCAAGAAACCCAGTGCACTGAGTCTTGACACCACCCTCTGCAACTGGATTCTGGACAGGCAGACCCCAGGCTGTCAGGCTTGGAAACCACACCTCCGGCACACCAACTCTGAAAACTGGGGTCCCCCAGGGTTGTGTGCTTAGTTCAGTGCTTTACTCCCTCTACACCCACAACTGTAATGCCAAACTTAACACCAACTCCATCATCATCAAGTTTGCCGATTACACCGCAGTTGTAGGTCTGATCGAAGACAATGATGAGAGGGCCTACAGGGAGGAGGTCAATCTCCTTACAACATGGTGTGAAGACAACAACCTCACCCTCAACATCAGCAAAACCAAGGAGCTGATCGTTGATTTCAGAAAACTGCATAACGGTCATGCCCCTATCCACCTCAACAGGAATGAAGTAGAAAGGGTCAGTAACTTCACATTCCTTGGTGTCCATATCACCGAGGACCTCACATGGTTAAGAAAGTGCAACAGCACCTATACTTCCTATGACAGCTGAAGAAGGCTACGATTTCTCCCCAGATCCTCTCTTACTTTTACATATGCACTACAGAAAGCATACTGACAGGTTGCATCACAGTGTGGTATGGCAATTGCAGTATTGGTGACCGCAAAGCTCTACAATGGGTGGTGAAAACTGCCCAGCCCATCACTGGGGTTGCTCTCCCATGCATCCAGGACATTTATGACAGACGGTGCTTGAGGAAAGTTCTTAGCATCATCAAAGACCCCACACACCCCAGCTACAGACTGTTTGACCCTTTATCATCTGGAAAAAGGAGCATTCGGGCCTAGACTACCAGTCTCAGAGACAGTTTTTACCCCTGCACTATCAAACTATTAAACTCCCAGCATCAGTCACATATGATCTGAACCCTTACAGTGACTTCTCTCTGTATCAAAACTCAAACACACATTGAAATCTACCCCTACCTCATATGTCAAAAAGTTCGCCCCCCATAATTTTCGTTACTTTATTTCATTCTCTTGATGTATGATTTTGTACAACTGATGTTGTTTTGCACGTTACCTGTTACCTGTTGTTGTTTTTGCACATTGCCCATTGTCTCTGTCTTTCTTTTCTTATACAATTGTATTGTTGTTTTTTTGTACTACTTACTGTCTGAGAGCTAGCTAAATAGCATTTCATTATACCATACTTGTGTATGAGTATAATGACAATAAACTTGAACTTGAACTTAGTACATTTTCAAAAAGCTAAATGTACAGTCAGATAAATAAGTTGTCCTTAGAAATGTGAAAATAAAACTCTCCAAAACCAGGAGTATCTTCTTAATATTATTACTTTATTTTATAAAAATGCAGATGTTAGCTACAGTTTTGTACATTTTGATTTGGACATATTTTATATGTGTGGTCTCACCAATGGAAAAGAACATTTTGAATATTTAACGCTCTAATATTTGGAATGGCAAAAACAACACAGGTATATTTTTAACACATTTCACCCTCCAGTAACCAAGACAAACATTTACCTTCACATCTTGGCTACAGCATCCAAGAGCTTCAAGTGTTCTGCAACAGTGCTTGAAATCATCATAATGGTACAATGAGTTCTGAGCTTAATTTAGACCTTATAGCCCATACTGAGTGGATCATATCCCTGTTTTCTCTCAGATATTGAAAAGCAATCCCCCATGTTGGTACCAATGAAAAGGTTAACTTTTCTAAAAATGCATTTCTCGTGGGGCACTTGAAAAGACTTTATGGTTACTCCCTTGTACTCCCACAAATCCCATATTACACATTTCCCCTACTTTTACTGTACACTTGCAAAATCTGATACCTTATTTATTTTCATTTTTTTTAGCGGGATCTGTCAAAGAAAACAAACACTCATCCAGCCGTTTCAGAGCCATTCAAAAACAACAACAAAAAAGATTTGTAGAGAATGCAGTATCCTACTTAGCACAGCCACTTAATTTTGCTGAGCAGATGGCTAATGATCACATCCTCTTCAAATCCCATTGAACATTTCACAAAGCAGATCTCAGTGCTGTGTCAAAGGTTTGTTACAGCACCTTGCCTTTCTTTCCATCTTTCATATTTCACTAATCAAAAACTTGCCGTTTACTTTAAAATTGTATGTTTTTTATTTTAATTTCAAAAGACCATGAGTTACATGTTACACCTTCCACCTACACCTTACAAGTCAATAAGATACCAAAAAAGCTATTACAGTCAACTCAACTGGTAATACGTTTAGGATATCTGAATATTTTTTTGAATATTATTTGTTGTCAGACCATAGTAACTAGTCACGAGATTTACTGTGAAACTGTCTAATAGTTGCTTAACTGTCTTGTTTTCGTGTATTCAATCCCCTTTATCTTCTATTAAATATTATGCATCTAGAAGGGTCTCCACAAGCTTCTCGAAATTATATTTTATCTGCCCATGAACTCCAGTAAAATGGTATATTGCCAGAACTAAAATAATAAAAATATTCACAAACAGCCATTGCTATCATGAAGGTATCATAATATCAATATATTAAAATTAGTATGTGACACACTTCTACCACACAACTTATGCATGATTTTATCAGACAATTTGTGTTGCAGCTTCATTTTGTCAGGTGAATATTTTTATATCGTTAAAGATTTTTTATATCAATAAAGATTTTGCAAAAGTAGAAAAATGACACTTCATACCATCAAAATAAGATCCACATTTAGACTAAAATCTGTGACATTTCTATTCACAGTACTTGCAATAGTAAGCTATGGAAAGTCTGTTAAGATGCCTTGAAACCATGCTATTAATACTAATTTCTATTATTAACTATTAAATAAAGTCCTGCATTCCCATTTACTTTGAAATTTTCAAAAGGGTTTAAAAAGAATTTCATGTTACTTTCTTATTCTTGTGCTAAGCAAGTGTGTTAGAACATTTTGTAGGGTTACTGCAAATTTCCAGCTCAACTGAAATAATCTATTTGTAGCTAGAAAAGACTTTCCTGAGAAAAAGCATATTTGATAATGTCTATTTTGTATATTAATTTCTGATTAAATTTCAACCAATGGCTACATTTCCTTGCATAACTTAAATGTGCCTTATAATATTAATGTTGTATTATAAATTACAAACCTATTGCCATTTAGACAGCTATAAATTAGAGAAGGTTAGAGATTTCAGATTTCATTATTTCAGGCCATTTTGTCTTCAGTCAAATATAAAGCACTTGTAAAAAATGGGAATTATTTAAATAAAAAATATACTGGGCAACATAATCGTATAGTCTAAATTACTTACCTCAGGTTTATACAAAAAGTGACATCTGTTGTTCTCAATCCTGATTCAGACACTTGTTTAAATGCCTCATCTAACTCTGTTGTCTAGGTCACTCTGGGACAGATGATTCTGAAACCTAGCCAAAAAATAATGTCTAAAATTTCTTAAGTCTCAATGCTTAAGTATCAGCAGATCACAGTGTAATGTGGAGTGATGCTTTTAAAGACTCAAAAATCTCAAGGAGCTGGAAAAACAAGTTTTGCTCAAGAGATTGTAGATCCTAAGATGACGACCCACTAAATTTCAAGAATTTATTCGCAATCAAAAATTGAATTTCTGCTGCTTTAATTAAGCTATTTGTTTTGAAATTCCATTAGTTTTGCCAGGTTTATGGTTCATATTCTCTATTTGTTTCTCCTCTTGGTAATGAATATCAAGTTAATTCAAAGGATATTACCAGCTTTTATTTACTGTAAGTTCATGTTCAGTTCCAGTTGTGTTGTCAAACAAAAAGACAAAAACTTTGCAAAAAATGTGGTAACATTTCGGTAACTGTGTACTATTTCTTAATGTATTTAAGTTGTTCCATATTTCCAGAAAAGGTGTATGCAGATATACAAATATAACAAGTCTCAGTTATGACTTTTTACTACTCTTTATTACTCTTACACAAGTGCACTCTGTATAAACCATAATACATAGAGTTCTCGTGTATGCACAGCATTCACTGAATATTAATGAGTCCCAGAAAAGCCCACATGTGTAATTTCTGAAGTAAAAAAAGCACAGGTTATATTTCACTGAGCAAATGGTCTACCCTTGCCCTACAGTAATTATAGCAGGAATTTGCTGCACACAGCAGGAAAGGTGGAAAATGACATATTCAATAGTGTAACTTAAATGAGGTTGAGCCTGCTGTGTGTCTCAATTAATACAAAACGTTTGCTGTTTTTCACAACATGAGGTTAGTTTTCCATTAATAAACTGGATGTTTTATTTCTGATTCCAAGCAGCTCTGAAGCTGACACCAGAAAAATATATATTACTTAAATCACTCTTTAAGAGTAAATCTACAAATCCTTGCAATTTCTGGTACAGTGACATTATAATGTCATACTGTAGTTGCTGCCTATCAAATTCCTGCCACTGTTTACATAAATGTTTCATGTCACTCTCCACTTCCCTGTCACAGTCACTGTCAAAGAATCCCTGCTTTTATCAAATTCATTAAAACTTTGAAGCCATGAGGGAACGCTAGATACTCGTATTTAACCATGCTAGTAAAATCAGATGTGCACAGTGCATGGACGGAAAACAGAATCTTTTCACAAAACCAATCTGGTCATTTTCATATAGAATCCTGTGGGCGACTTTGACTTTTCATGAACTTCTATTTCTGTGAAAAACAGCACATCCTTTCTCACCCAGAAAGTCTAGAGGCAAATCTCTTCAATCTGACAAAGTGTGAAAAAATGTATATCCAAAACCAAAATCATTTTAAAGTCTTCATTTTACACACAAAATGAATGATGGGAGGTTAGTAATATCTATGTCTATGAGTTCAACACTAGCATACAGAGATAAAATATTCCCTTTTAAGTAGACAAAAAGTAAGGTATCAAGCTCATTAAATATTTTTTCTTCCTTTCTAATGGATAATTACTAAATACCCTAAATAGCAAATAAGAATCCTGTATCTACATAGTTTATGTCATTATTGTTCTTATCATCCTCTATCATTTTAAATTGAGAAAATACATTTAAACTGTTATTCTTTAGCAGTCATCCAACATGGTCTACATTTTGGCTATAATTGTTTTGGTTATATGCCATCTACATGCTTCAGATATTTGTAAGGCTCAAATGTGGCAAACACATATTTGAAGTTTTAATGGCTATTGCGTTTTTCTTAATGCAGCTGCAATTTCTCTGCTGAAGCCTGGTGCAGATTACTATAAAGTGTACACTGGCATTTTGGAAGGCTTCTTACCAGTAAACTATGATCCCTATAAACATAAAAAGCTAATAATACGTTTGCCATTTTAAAGCATTTGTCATTGGATAAGGTTGTATTTAGATGGCTAGCAAACTCTGGAGACTTTATTGGCAATTCATTGCACTATACTATATAAAAAGGACTTAGGGAACTGTAATTTATTAACATCAATTCTTTTCCAATATTCTATGGAAATGTCAGTTTTTTTCATATGCTTCCAATAGTAAAAATGTTTAACTAATGAACTGAAGTGATCGTAGCCAGCAATTTCTAATCTAGCAAGGCTTGATGGATTATGTTTGTTAATCAAAGGCCCCAACCTAGGAGATCACGAGTCTCAACACCATAACGAGATCGTCCCACCACACAGGAGTGTCTAGTCTCTAAAAAACTTTGCTTTCTTCCAAGATGATAATGTGAATTAAGCCATGGTTGTCCTATTTGCCACTGAATATTTGGGGAGTGACCTTGGTACAACATGTAGCATCTAGCCGTCAAATACCTGTGAACAGACATATATTTCTCCAGTTATTATGAGAGTAATGGAACAGAATTACACAGGACAGCATCTGTAAACTGGTGTAAAACGTGTCACAGATATACAGTTTCTACTGCTTCCAACAGTTGTCACACATACTACTAGATTGGGACACAAACAGTGGATCCCCTACTGATGACAAATGCTAATCAGTATAAGGTCTTTACCGATGTCATGTCTGTTTAATAAAACTACACCTGTTACAAAAGATTGACACTTTCCCGATTACGTTGTAGTTTGCAGTATTAACTGATTTATTTATATTCAGGATATACCGAAAAGCAAAAAGTGAAATATTTGCAAACATGGAACAAAGCAGAGATATTATTGTTAAAAACACGGTACAGTGTGTTAAAAACCAAGCATTCATTTTGTATATGAATTAAACACAGACCAACATTTAAATGACTATTAAAATAACACCTTGACCCCAATTACAATATTTTTCAATACAACCATATGCAGCGGGAATGACCTTATTCAACAGCAGGAAGTCAATCAGTATGTGATTTCAAAAAATCACTTCCAGGCCAAAAATAATTGCACTGGTAATTAGAACCTCGTTATTTAACAACTAAGTATTAAAGAGAGGAAATCTAGTAGAAATCCTTATAGAAGAACGCTCAGATTTAGAGACCTTACATTGCAGTTTTGGTTGATAGAGAAGACAGCCATGATCAATACAGAGTCCTCAGGTAAACACTGAAACCAATGGAACAAGACAGCAGTACTATCACATTCAGTGGCATTATTATTGACCAAACTGCGACTAGAATCCCTGCACTGCCTGTGCAGAATTTCCATAATAAGGCAATTAGTGCACTCTGTGTGATAAGAAAGGATGTGATGTTACCACCTGGCAAGCCAAAGCTCACTGCCCTTGGTCTTCTCAGAATTTACACAAGGTGTAAACACCTCCTGGGGCTGTTCGGACTTGCTCATGCCAATTCTCCCAGCTGCCTTCCTCCAATTAAAAGGTGCTAGATCTACCAAACCCAGGATATTTAAACCCTGCTCTGCCACTAAGCCAGTGCTCTGACTTTGAGATATCTTCCAACCTTGATAGCATTACTAACCTGTGTCTCAGAAGGACACGCGGCCTGAATTCTGCCCGAGAGATTCTATGCCTGCCTCAAATACGTTCTGCCTGTCTGTATCCCATTGCTTTCAACCAAGCACTGGACCCGTGGCACTTTTCTGCACCTTCTGCCTGCAGCCTGCAAGGTGGGGCAGCCGCCCTGCCTCTATTAGCCTTGATAGCTCCTAGTTAGGTCAGTCTCCAGGCCTGCACTGTACCCAAGCCACTGGATTCTCAGCCCATCAGTGAGGCGCAACTTTCCTCATCTGCACACTGGGTTATAACATGTGAGGCATAATTTCTCAAGAGAATAAAGAATATTAAACTACAAAGAAACTTACAAAATTATAATAAAACCTTCACCAAACAATATGGCAAACAATCATCTAGAACAGGACCCAGATGTTCTGACGTTTTTGCCGATGGTTTTGTAGTACATGTGAAACATTTACTCTGCCTTGCACCAATTTTTGATGGTAAACATTGTATGATTTAGAGATCGCTGGTGACCCAACGAAGGTCATTCTTCCAGCAGTTAATGGTATAAATAAGATATAAATATACAGTACAAATCCCGTTAAAGGGGAACTGCAGCACTATTAAATATATTCAAGGTTAGAAAGAATCAGCATTGATGAGCGCATTTCAAAACCGCAATGAAAGTAAAATGTAGACAGTAACATGGAAAACCTCTACATCCGTAAAACCTACAACTAACGTCACAAAATTTCCAGGTATGTGCAGTGCCATGTTCTGCGATTCAGAAAGAGGCAAAAAACGACTGGTGACATGATGTGGCTCTGTTACAATGTAAAGAAGCATATGAATACTTTTAATCAAATAGAAATATTGCCCTTGAACTTGAGACAGTTTTGCCAACAACTAGTACAGTACTTACTTGTTAACTCTGCATGCAGATCACATTGGAACATTTCTGTGGTGAGATGTCTGCTGCACAACCTGTACGTTTTAACTCGTACATCACATTACATTAGTCATTACAGTGACTAGAGAGCACGAAGGGCCGCTTCAGTTCTCACAAGCTCTCGCTCTCGCCCTTGGCGAGACCAGTGTGTTGTGACAACATGGCAACTATTCAATACTTTCACAAAGTTCACAATTTTGAGCTTAATTCAGATTTTTTTTAATTTTGTGATACAATCATTTAATTTATTTTGTTACTGAGATTTAATAACCTTTCTGAGAAATTGGGACTGCAGTTCCGCTTTAAAGATTAAAGAATTCCATGCACAAGATTTAATACTAAGAGCATCTTATTCAATGCAAAAGGACTTTTTGTGTTCATTTTAAGTACTGATAGAAGAACATCAGGGCATCTAAATGAACAATACTCTCATTTCTACATCACTCACAAGCAACTTTGCCAACATGCAGTACTGTCCCTAAAAGGCTGCATTTGAACTAAAGGAAGTGTGGCCTAAATAATGACCTACTAAAGACTCCCTTAAGACAGCTTTGTCTCCAGTACTTAAACCTATGAGCTTCTGCACAGAGTGTGAACACAAAAACGAGTTTCACACCAGTTATGGCCAGGATTCTTTTACTGAGAAAAATAATTTCTGCCCTATTATGCATTGAGATATTGTTCTAATAACATTACAACACAGAGCTTGGAACCGGAAATCTGGTTCTTAAGGCCATTTAATTAACATGTATTAAAACAATGACATTCTTCTTTCCTAAAGGACACTACTTCATCAATCAGATCCTTGTTTTTTTTATTATTATTATTTACTAAAATGTCAGCCTTAGAGTTGGCTTAGCTACTTATTTTAAGATACAAGACTCTAGAGACTCAGGTGCAGGCTAACTGCGCTCAATATACAGTTTAAATATACTTTTACAATTGCTTCTACTACACAGCAGGTAGGTATATTTTATAATTGTATCTTTTATACAATGTTCGAAAAGTTGATTTTTTTTCCCATTATTCAAGTAGGTACAGTGGCTGTGTCAGCATGCGTAGGCTGCAAACAAAAGGTTTATTCCATGCTGAAAAGAGAAGACAAGAAACACAGTGTTTTCAACTGTAGAACCTTCTTCAGCTTTCTTCACCTGAAGAAGGCTCCACAGCCAAACATTGTGCTTCTTTTCTTCTCTTTTCGGCATGGAATAAACCTTTGTTTGTTCCTTTTTTTCATTATTGGCTTACAGGACATGAACTGAAGTAATCTGACTACAAACACCAGAAATCTAAAATGATCGAATCATTAAATTAAATAATGACATATTAATAAAAATAATAACCTGTTGTCCATCACCATAAGCAGCTTAAAAATAGAAACTAATTTAATCAGCAACAAGATTGAAAAGTAACACTCTAGGAATATGCAAATTTCAATAATACTAACACTGTAAATATAGTGTTAATACAGCAGTTCCATTCCACCTACAGCTGCAATACTAAAAGAAAATATTCCCACTGCAATTGAAGGTGCAAGCAATTCCTCTTTCCACACCAATGGCAATTTCCTATTCCCTATATATTAATAAAACCTTTGCTCTAAAATGCTTTAAGCAGACAGTGAAATTCCACATAAAATGGGAAGACCTCTGGCCTTTGAATTGTTGTAATCTACTGCATAAAAAAAAAAGACACTTCAGGCCCAAATTTCCAACACAAATGGAAAAAAAGATAAGTATCCCGATTAATTAGCCAAGCCCTAGAGTATAAAACACAGAGATAATTAAGGAAACCCCATTCCCTGAAACAACAAGATCTGTGTGACATAACCATTGAATGACACACATCCCAGGTGTGGGGACAGATATTCCATTACTTTTTCCTAAAACCAGCAATAAAATGAGCTACAAAAATAACAAACATTATATAGGACATAAAGATTAAAGATGTTTGTATTTGCTTGAAAATGTGAATGAATGCCAAACACTAAAGTTTTAACTGATACCCTGCCTTCTTAAAAAACAGCTTGATAAGATCCTTTGATCAAATACTGTAGCTACAGTACTACCAAAATAACTAGACAGGCTGAATTGCTTTTTCTTGTATCTACCTTTTCTTATGTTCTTTACTTACACTTCATCAATAGCATGACCAAATTGGACAAGAGGCTACTGTATTCTACTAGTTACTGTATTTTCAAAATACACTTTTCCTTAAAAGCTGATGATGGGCAATAATGATCATTCTATAATTTACTGACTATAAAAGGTAATCTTAAATTGTATCTAAAACAGACCACAATAAGTTAAGCAACAGAAAAAGAAAGGAAGCTTTGCAATATATTTTAGTGTTAACTGTTAAATCAGAAGGGCAGCACATTGCTGTCTTGCAGTATTGGGGCCCTGGGGTGTTATCTATGTGGAGGTTGTATATTCTTCCTGTGTTTCTTCCACAGTCTAAACACATACTAGTAGGTTAATTGGCTTCTGTTCTGGAAAAATTGGCCCTGGTGTGAGTGCTTGTTTGTGTCTGTTATTGCCCTGTGACAGACTGGCATCCTGTCCAAGGTGTATGCTGCCTTGTGCCCGTTGCTTGCTGGGATAGGGCCAGCTCCCTGGCAACTATGCATTGAATAAGTGGCTAGAAATTGTATTAAAAAATGTAGAAAATAAAGAGAAATAGTAGAAAAATGTAAGGAAATGTAAGAAAATAAATCGTGGAGTATGATAAGTTATGTGTGAGAATCTTCCTTGGAATAATTAAAGAACCCAAAGTTACAGGACTTAATTTGTCAGAAATACAGTTCAGTTTATTCAACATCTGTATTACACGTACTGTACCACTGCTTTGCATTTATTCATTCAGTTTATATCTTCTGATGAGGCTCTTAGAGTGCACAGAAGTATAGCAGAGGTAAGTTTCTAAACTGTATGACTACATGCTTCATCAAATATCAAGAGCTAAGATAAAAGCAATTTGCAACTGAAACTCAATGTTGTTATTAAAATCGATCCCAAAAGTCTAAAGGTTTTTCTGTGCTCTTCAGCATATTTGCTGAAGAAATAACCACTGAGAACTTCAAATTCTCAAAGAAATTCACCAAGATTTGGGTTAAATATTTTATTTATTTTTCACAAAGGCCAAATCATCTCCCAAAATTAGAAATTACTGTTTTCTGGTCTTCTTCTCTTCTCCCTGTTCTATGTTTTAGGTCTATTAATTTAAGATATTACATATAGATTATATCATATAAGATATAACATTTTCATTTTGACTATCGTCATCTACTGTTAAGTGGACATAATTGTCCCTCATTAGTACAGGTCTTCAGGTAATTTTTTATAAATATCACAACATTATTTCATGTTTAACACTAAAAAATTATTGAGAGGGGTTTCTTTGGAGCTGCTTGATTTCAGACAGAAAATACATTTTCCATCATATTTCAGTGGGAATCAATAACAATAAAAAGAGCAGCCCTCCTGATTCCGAAAGGCTCAAGGTTGAGCTCTATGATTCAGGTACTGTGTGTTTAAACCTGGGTCATGTCACTAGACAAATGTAAATGAGGTTTCCCAAGCAGAGGCTAACTGGCTAAGCCTGGTTTAGGGTAGGGTATGATAAGCCATACCCTACCCTCTGGGCTCTCAGAGACCACTGTGGACACTGGGTTGCTTGCAGGCATGCAGTGCATTTGCTGAGGGGCTCACCTCTCCTCTGAAGGGAACTGAAAATACTGTACAAGGGTGTGTCGCCTGTGATGTATTAACAGTCGACTGACTTGACTGTTAATACATCACAAATGGCCAGGTCAGAGGAGTCTGCCTATACTTCCTTATTCTCTCTCGTGTGTGGTAAGCAAAGATCATAGCTGCAACCCAAGACATGAAACAAACACAAACATCAATTCCAAATCAGGTAAGTATAACAATAGATAATTGGTGATTCTAAAATGGATATAAAAAGAATAAATCTCCATAACGGGCGTTACGGAAACCAGGTACCTAAAGCATTTTTTTATATAAACTGCCTTATGGGGTTGACATCCATCAATAATTACTGAGCTTGGCTGTTTCACTGGGAAACAATCACTGAATTTCACATTGGGCTATATTCTAAAGTATACACTTGCACAGCCCCCCCAGTAGCACTTTTTTACATAGAACATAAAGCTATGTCTTGCTATGTCAAATGTCTTGCTACAGCACAAAATAACATGCTGCATGTTTGGTCTTCATAATTTACCACTACATACTGTACTCATATTGCGGCTGTAAATGATATTTTCCAGGTTTTTAAAGAATATATATGGTTTAATACTGCCTGGCTAAGTTGGCATGCACTCATAATATTCACATCCATTTTAAGACCCACACAACTGTAAAACACTCTCTGAAGGTCAAGTCTACTATCCTGTAAAAATTAAATTTGATACAAAGAAAACTCATCACAGAATCCTGTGTTTCTGCCAAAAGGGTTGTGCACATCTATCATTTAGCTCTACTGGTGATAATTGAGACAGTGAACAGAAAAATTCTAAAGCCACTGAAGATAAAAGGTTTACTCATTCTAATAAATGTAACACAATGTCACGCTGAAAACAAAATTCTATGGATCCTCCTAAATTATAAAAGGGAATGTAGCTGATTGTGTAAGTATTCATTCATCTAGAGACAATATTTAGTAGAGGCACCTTTGGCACAAATTACAGCCAGGAGTCTTCTTGGATAAGACTGGACCAGCTTTGCATATCTAGACACTGCGATTTCTGCCCATGCTTCTTTTCAAAATTGCTCACACTCCCTCAACTTGGATGGGGACCATTGGTGAACAGCAATTTTCAACTCCTGCCACAGATTCTCAATGGGATTGAGGTCCGGGCCTTGACTAGGCCACCCCAGAACACTGACTTATTTGTTGATGTAGGGTGTTAAGCTTGCAACAATCAGAGCACTTAGCATTGTGGCCAAAAAGGTCCATTTTGGTCACATCAGACTGTAGTCCTCTTCCACTTGGCCTCTGAGTCTCCCACATGCCTCCTGTCAAACTGTAGTCGAGATTGGATGTGAGTTTGTTTATGCAATAGCTTTCATTTTGCTAGTCTCCCAGATTTAATAATTAATAATAATTGCTTACACTTATATAGCATTTTTCTGGACACTCAAAGCGCTTTACAGGTAATGGGGACTCCCCTCCACCACCGTGCTGGATGATGAGACATAGTGCGCCAGAATGCTCACCACAAATCAGCTATCAGAGAGCAGAGTAATGTAGCCAATTCACAGAGGGGGATTATTAGGAGGCCAATAGGAAATTTGGCCAGGACGCCGGGGTTACACCCCTGCTCTTTTCGAGAAACACCCTGGGATTTTTTTTGACTACAGAGAGTCAGGACCTGAGTTTTATGTCTCATCCGAAAGACAGCACCTGTTTACAGTATAGTGTCTCCGTCACTATACTGGGGCATTAGGACCCACATGGACCGCAGGGTGAGCCCCCCCTGCTGGCCCCACTAACACCTCTTCCAGCAGCAACCTTAGTTTTTCCAGGAGGTCTCCCATCCAGGTACTGACCAGGCTCACACCTGCTTAGCTCCAGTGGGTTGCCAGTTGTGAGTTGCAGGGTGATATGTCTGCTGGCATTTGTGAAGCAATTGTTGTTGTATGCACAGTTTCTCCCATTTTATCCGTGGAAGAAAAAAACTGGTGGCCTCCCTGACTAATGCTCCTCTTGCACCTTAATTACACACACATGGACTCCATTCAACTAACTATGTGACTTCTAAAGACAACTGGTTGCCTTTTTAGGTATGCCATAGGAAAGGGGGTGAATACGTATGCAATAAGTTATTTTCGTGTTATATTTATAAATAATTTAGGTGGATCTGGAGAAGACAGCACAGTGGAGCAGTGGTCAGCATTGCTGCCTCGCAGTGCTGGGTTCAATTCTAGACATCAGGTGCTATCTGCATGCTGTATGTGTGTTCCCTCCGTCCTTGCGCGGATTTCCTCTGTGTTCTCTGCAGACATACCGGTAGATTAACTGGCTTCTAGGAAAATGTACCCTGAGGTGTGTGTCTATGTGTGCTTGCTGAGATTGGCTCCAGCTCCCTCATGAGCCTGAATTGGATGAAGCAGTTAGAAAAAAGATGCATGGATCTGTAGAAGTTTGTTTTCACTTTGACATTATATACAGTTTTGTGTTGACAAATGGCAAAAATCCAAAACAAACACAGATTCCATACAGTAACACAAACTGTGAAAAAGTCCAAGGGGTAGAATAATTTTGACTAAGCTAGGTATGTTAAAACTACACACTAAATAAAAAAATATAATTGGTAACTTTTTAATTTGCTTTGCTTACCTCAGGCTCATAATACTTGTTATCATTAGCCAACATGTTTTTATTACCATTTCCAACAGTGAAAAGGACAACCTTGCTGAAAAGCTTATCAAGGGAAACTTTGTGTCATAGTTATCTATTAAAAAGCTTAGAATTCAGCACTATAAACACCTACCCAAAGAACTTTAATAGACACTGCCCAAGTCAGAGCAATCTGTCCTTCTGCTTAGCAAAAACTGCTCTTCACAGCTTCGCCATGGCACCATCTTCAGGGTAACACAATTATTGCCAAGGTAAGTCACGTCCACCTGATAGATTTAGAGTCATGTTTTGAACAATGCTGTTATATATTAAATCTATTCCACTGACAGTCTTGTCACTGTAATATATACAGTACTAACTCCTACAGTCCATTGCAAGAGAAGAGAAAAGTATAGTGGTGTTTTGCCCCCTAGTTCAAAAGACGCATTTACTTCTTGTCCTATACCCAACTAAAGATCATTTTCATGCAGAATATATTTTCAGTGCATTGGTCTAAGATTTATAGCACTTTCCAAATCTTTCATTTTGTCAGCTGTAACCTTCTTGTACCTATTCTGACTTTGTCCCTCAACATCTGAAGCATGCAGTATTTTTTTTTCTCTAAACTACAACCATCAGATATTATGCATTGTCAAGAGATTCTCCCTGGAAGAAAGGCTGACTGATCCATAGTAACACTAATATAATCCTACCCTAATCATTCATTCTATTATTCAGATTAAATCTTTGTTAGTAGTGGTAAAATGCTGCTGACTGGAGCTCCATTCACGTTTCAGCTCAAGAACAGCTGCTTATAATTGTACTGATTGCCCTTCATAGATAATCTTAGTGGACCATGCATATGTTCAGTCCATTTAATTAAGATGCAAAGCAAGATATTTTTCAGTCAAAAGCAAAGGCTGTTCAGATTACTACTTCAATTCAAAATTTGCTCTGTTTTTAAGAAAAATTAAGGATTGCAAGTATCAAATCACACAAGATCATACATTCTCAATTTAATTGCTTAGAAACCTTTTAAAAATTATATCCACCACTTCAAATAATTAGTTCTCAAAGCTTGAAATATCCCTCAGGAAATGGCATTTTAAACATTGTCCAGAACAAAAGTAGGTCTTAATGGGACAGATTAAATCAAAAAGCATATTATTCCCTGTATTTCATAAATGACAAACTGGAAAAAGAGTGTATGTTCTTGACCACTCAGGGCTGAAATCTGAAGAAGACATGATTGACATTTCATTTCAATACACAGAAAAGATGCAGGGACAGGTGAGACAATCTCAAAACATGGTGGTAAAATCAAACCAATATGTTAAAATCAAACCAACAAAAGATGGCGCAGGCCTATGCTTCATGAAGACGAAAACAATAATGATATTTACAAAGAAGATACGAATATATTCTGGGACAACAAGACTGCTTCAGCAATTTTGGGGGTCACACACTTAATTAATAATATGAGATACAATTAACAAACTTAAACGTAAACAAACATAAAACATACTGTATGTATAATGCATTTAAATGTGTTCTGACAATTTGACAACACCTACAGGAGACTAAACAGAGAATTACTCTGGCATCTAATACATCCTGCAATAAACAGCATAGAGTACAGCTCTCCATCTTAGTAGTTTCTCTTCATAGGCTTTTTCTGATGCAATTAAGGGTTAACTTTAAAATCCTAATTTTGATGTGCAAATCAATTTACAGTATTATGCTCAGTTCCTTGAAGGAACTCCTCTACCTGCACATACCTACTTGAACGTCAGTTTGTGTATTACTCAATAAGGAAATGAAAACAAAAGGGGAAGATCACTGCTACAATCGCCTAAATGTTGCAATGCTATTACTTATCAGGCTTAGTATATATCTTTTCTTGAAGGAAAAATTAAAAAATAAGACTTTTGCAACCTACTTCATACCTGAAATACAATTGCATAATTGCAACATTTTTTTAATGTAGCCTAAGCTATAAACTGAATAAGGGTATGATTTGTCATGTTGACAAAAATGGCGTTACCTCCATTGGATTCAAATCACAGCCATTCAGGGTCCCTCCGGACACCTATACTTCACAGATAGCCAAGAATCCCAACACCCCAAAGGGCTGGGCCTCCTGCCACAGAAGAACTCATGGATGTCACCTCTGTTAACAGGCTCAGTGGGAAATGAGCCCTGTTATGATTCATTGCACTTATATTGCACTTATATTGCACTTTTCATCCCAAAGTGCAAATAATCATAAAAGACAAGACCCACTCATCCACTACTGCAGTGCAGCAGGCATGCACCAGCAGCTCCACGTCAGTATATAACACTATTATATAGACAAAACTATAATGTTTATTGTCATAAATGTCCGTCTTTGCTAACGCTAACCAACACAGTTTTGCCTACTGGAGAAAAGTCCACTTGCATATCAAATATATTGAATGTTCACACAGCACAATCACCAAGAGTGCTAGAAAAAAAAGGATGTAAGGATTTACTGCATCATTTGTAATCAAGAGGAAAATCGCTTTTAGGAGACTTTCACGGTGTTGGGTGTGCCCTTCATTACTGTATGTATACCTTTCCCACAAATTGAACGAGAACCTTGCTAGACTAACAGAACAAAGAAAACTTCTTACGGATTTAAAACACGCGCCTTAAGTTTCAGATATCGAGCCAGAGCTTCAAGTATACAAAACACATGAAGGAAAGGTACATCAAATCAAGACGTTTCCAAAGGCAGTGGCCTTCAACTACAAGCTATTCTTGATTTCATTTATCGTCCAACTCACTGCAACACGTAATTAAGAAGTATACATGTGCTGTAAAAGTACACACCTTTAAATGAAGTGTCGATTTAAAAAAAACGTTCAGTTGTGCAAAAGAAAACTTCGATTTAAAACAGTGTACAACATTGTGCACTAGGGTTCTTGATTGTTTAATTATGAAGTATTTCCATTCAAGATATTGTATTTATAACATAAACAACTCGTTTGAATGTTTTAAGAACAAAATAAATGCCGAGATCCATTCAAAACCACACCAAAACGTTTGACAGACAACATCTGCCAAAGAGCATTCATAGAGCGATTCTAAACGATAACAGCGAAGAACAGGTTTTAATTGTTATTTTTTACTATTTCACTACACACATTCTATCCTATAAATGCCATTAATAGCTATACTCGAAAAAATCCAATTAAGGTATCTGGGAAACCTACTAATGCACCATACTCTTAGAATGAAGTCCTTTTAAGTTACAAAACAACCTTTTGGACCTCATGATTTGCATTATTATTATTCCCCAGTTATGAGTTTTTGCATTCCGTAACACTGTATGTGGTATAAAAACAAAACAAAAATTAAAAAACTAATCAAGCAACAACACGTAATTTAACATCACATAGCCAACCACGGCGGGATTTCGTCTGCTTTTTCTGGTAACAGCAGACCGATCAACCGCAAGAACAAACACTTCAGCTGTACTGGGTAGTGAAATTCACATTAAAAATCCTTTAACTCTGAGTTCACTACTTTCGTGCCAGGGGTTGCAATTTATACCCAACCATGCATAGCATAAGCTCCTGGATTTCTAAACGAATCACAGGAGTCGTATCTCTCTTCAGATCTCATGACATCAAAATAGCCCAACCATAAGCATACTTAGCATTCCTATAATTTAGCCCTTAATGGATCTGTCAGCCTGATAAGAAACTAAAACAGACCTCTCTACATTATATGAGCTCATTGATTCTTAATTCGCTTGCTCTGAATTCAAACTCGGCAAACCTCTGGTCTACCATGCTGAAACTTATGCACGACTGCAACAAGACATTTAAGAGGCAGATCAACATATTTATTAAAGTAAAATTAAATATCATACCAGATAATCCATGTACTGGGTTAGTAGACGTAAATCTTCCAATAAGTCAAGACGTTAAGGTAAAGTTGCTTCTTGTGTATTTGATGTATAACAGATGCATTCAAAGTACTGTATATGGCACAGTGCTTTGTATTCCCCGCCTTTCCACGGTAGAAAATAAATTCAGTATAATTCCCTGTGCTATACAGAGATGGGCTGAAAGGTGGCTTTATAATTGAGTTACAGTCTGCGACTCTCGAGGCTAATGTTCTTGCAGAATGAAGCAAGAGCCCCCTTTTTTGTCCCACTCCCTACTTTGATCACGAACACACTGTTACAGGAACTGAGTAAGCTCTCTTTTCTTTTGCGTAGGGCAGTCATCTGATCAGACACGTGGTACTATTTTCATTCACCTAAGGGTAACGCCCCTAACAGCTGTGAGGCAGTACAGAATTTGACCATTATCATGTGATAGGGGCCTTTTTCAGCGAGACCGTATTTGATACTGTTCAATGTATTTCCTTTCATACTGCTGTGTGTGTTTAACGTTTTGTCGGTAAAGTGGAAGTGGTTTGGAGGATTGATGTGTTTAGAACTGACAGTGCAAAGCTTTCTGGTAGGAAGTCTCGTTTCCAAATACCGTCACTGTAAAAAAGATGCAGTAGTCTACAGAGGCCAACACTTCCAAATGCGTTACGGTGGAAATATTCAATATTTTTAATGTTTAATTTAATATTTTTTAATGTAAGATAAACGCAATACATGTTTAATTGCATTTAAACAACGTCTCGCGGTTTATCTTACTGGTATTACCAATATTATCCTGTAAGAAATTAAAAACATTGTGGATTCTGTTCCTCGCCAAGAGCCTAAAGACCCTCAAGCAAACTGTGAGTCGGTTCTCCGACATAATGTTCTCCACACCATTCAGCCAGTAAGGGTAAGATAAATATGTAGTGGAATATTTTTGCAATAGCCAGAGTTGAAAAGAGCTGTGCATGGCAATCTCCTAATGAATCGGAATGGTCATGCATTGGTATAAAAAGAAAGTCTTAATAGTAGAGAGGCAAAAAGTTAGTCTTTCACTGTGAGTTTATTACTGCAAAAAGAGAAATGCATTCATTTGTGAAGCAAATATACATAAAACATACAAGACACATTACAATAAGCAAACAGTAGTTCCTGTGAGAAAAAGATTAACATCCCAAGCAGACTCTTCTGAGATTTGGAAGCAGGAACAGAAGTAAATAATACTGTCTCCCCAAAAGAAGCAATCAAACTAAAGAACAATGAGTACATAGGCTGACTATATTGTGTCTGAATCTGAACATATTATTGTATATAAATCTTGTACTTATATATTACATTTAAATACCCATTTGGACTTATACCATTTGCTATGCTGACACTGTGTTAGTTCAGGATTTCAGCTTTGGGACAAGCCTTTACAGTGGTGAGGACAGATCATCATGGTTGGCCACACAGATCCCTATGTCCCTGAAGGAACAGATTCCCATTGTCTGTTTGCAGCAGTTTTGAGTCCAAATTTTGGGTTGGCAAAGTCTTCAGAGAGAAGTGAATCACTGGGGTGAATCAGCCTGCAAAACTCCTTGATTTCTAACCTCCGCTAAATATGTCTGGGATGCTCTCAAACAACATATTGCATCCCAGCAACATCTTCCCGGAGCAATTCCAGAGTAGTTCACAGCTATCAGAGAGAATTGGGACTGTTTAATATTCCTTTATTGTCAGGCTTGGTCTGCAGAATAGGGTAAAGGAATGAAGTTAGGGATTGGCCAGAAAGTAATAGTCCTTGTTTATCTGTAGGAGACCGAGATTCACTTTTTTTAAAAAGGGCTGCTTCATAGTGTTCCTTTGACATACATTATTATCAATACTTTTTTTCTAGAAATGTTATACAATGGCCTATTGTGTTTACTTATGTTCAAATATCTTTAAAGTTTTGGGTGTACTACTGTACATTTACTCTACGAAAACCTAAAAAGGTTTATATTGAAAAACAGCATATTTACTTTGGAGGAAACGGTGAAAGATTTATTTCAATTGACCCACAGATAAATCCCTGTTTCCCTCTAAATAGTGTTCACTGTCAACATTAATATTCAGGACATTGACACAGACAGCACTGTAGCACTATAACACATTTGTATTGTAAAAGCTTTACTACTTAACAGAATGTCATCAACAAGGCAAATTACTGTTGTAAATTAGGGACAAAAATGTTTTGAATGTCATATTCTCTTACTGCTCTCTTGTCACATATTATTGCTCCCTTGAAGTGAATATTGTATCCGTAACAGTGGAAAACTGTAAATAACATGTAGTCTACTCCACATTTGCTAGTTTCCAAATGTTAAATTGTGCATTATAATTAAAAAAGAAACTTAAAAGAAAGCAATTGATGCTTAAACATCTGCTATACATGTAGTATACTACACAACTTGTACTGTAGTTATCAAAGTTAGATTGCACATTATACATTTATAAAAATAAATAAAAGAAAAGGCAATTTATGTTTAAACTCTGCTATTCATCAAAGCAATTCAGAATAAAGTTCTTTTGGGTGTTAAATGAGTGTTTAGTTGAGTGAAGCGAATCATTACATTATGTTATGCACTTTGTTATGCACTGACTGCCAGAAAAGCTTAACTGAATAATTAATGTTGTTTTATGTCAGAATTGTGGACTGTTTTTTGATTTCTCTAACTAAAAAAGTAAGGCTTTTTATACAGCAAGATATAACAGTCTATTAGAACAAACAAGTTTGTTTCAATTTTAATTTGCATATCAGACACAACTCTTTAATTTCAATTTATATGCAAACTAAGGTTAATAGGGAATGTATGCTTGAAAAGATAGGTTGAATTGTTTCCGCTCAATCTTGCAAAATATTAAAGCCAGGTTTGGATATATTTAGTCCAGATTTCAGGACATCATATTAAAAGGATGAAAACCAGCTGGGTTAAATTGGTATACCTCTTTTTTGTGGCTATCATTTCAGATGGATTGAAAAAAGAGCAAGTAAGATGCTTGACACCTATCTTAGGAACTTATTATTACTGCAAAATCAAAAGATGTATGGTCATCCCAAGCATATATGATAAAGGGAACTGAAGCAAATATGAAGATATTAATAATTAGGATCAAGATGGCTTCAGCAAAACATTGATGTGACACACTGTGTCTCAGGAGAGTGTGGTACTTAGCTACCTCATAACCCTACCCATAACCCCATGGCCAGATTATCACAGCATGCTGCATCATCAATTATTTATCTTATTTCACTCTAAATGGCATTTAGATTTTTTTTCTAAATTAGGTTAATTGGAAAGCTATATAGTATTTTACATAAATTATATTTTGTTCTTAGTTTGTTGTGGTTAGTCTTGTGGTTATAAAATAAGAGCATGAAAAGAAGTACAAATGTGAAAATTATATTCCTTGTTACACAAACATTCAAAGACAAAGCACAGGCTTGCAAGTTGACACTGTAAAGGTTTATAGGTAAGATGTACGGATGTGTAGTACACAGCTGCTGAAGGAAGAGACTACGCTAGCAGATGAACAGGCGAAATACAACCAAAGTGTAGTTTGGGGCAGCCACAAAATTATGCATTTGTCTCTCCTTAAGGATGGAACCAAATAAGGAAATCACTCTAATCCTGAGGAAAAACAAAATGTTTAATTGTTTAAAAAATTATTTAAATTCAGCATATATTGTATGGCCTTTTTACTGCTGAAACAAAAGAGAAAACAGTCCTTACAGTATGTCAATGTCTGTAATTAACTGAGGTCTGAACTAAACCTTTCAGTAACACCTGAAATATTAATTTATAAAATGAGAGTTTAACAGGATATTCCATAGTATTAAGTATAATTCATACAATTTCAAGACAGACCAGTATAACCTGTTCTTCATAGAGTATAGATTGTTATAATACAGCACTGCAATCTTCTTTAATAATGAAGTTCAAATTCAATGTTTATTTTCCATTTGTAAAATTCTTAATCATGCTTGTTCAACAATGGTAGACAAGTAGTACAAAAACAGTATCTTCTAGTGTACACGATACAATACAACATACAATATATATTTTACAGTGTACAATAGTAATAAAAAATGTGCAGTATATAGAGCAAAAATGCAACAATGTGTAGCTGTTGAAATGAGGTCCTTCTGACACTCTGTTCTATGACCTATAACCACTTTGACAGATTCACAAATATTCTCTTTTATCCAGCAAGTTTTTACATATATTATTTTCTTTAAAATGTAGACAAACAGCAGAAAATATGATTTTCATGACTCTGCTATCCAGGCAGAGCAAGCTAGCTTGAACAAATTAAAAGTTACTGTTCAAAGCATGAGTGAAGCCCTGGCATTGCTGCTGGGAAAAGGAGACCCCATCCATGGAATTTTTCATGTTTTTAAAACATGTTCCTTCTTGTTTTTGATTCACCTGGTTGTTCAGCTGGAAGTCTGTGTCACGTCTCTTGCCTGTAGAGATTTCTCCACAATTTGGTGAAAGAGCAAGAGCTCTTACTGAGCAGAGTTACATCCCCTTAGCCCTCCCCCTTCACCCATGCAAAGTCTTACCCTACCTGCTGTCTCAGAACTCCCATCATGTCAATGATGAAGCTTTTGTGGACTGTGGGGCAGGTGATAATTTTTTGGCTTTACATCTTAGAATTACTCTGGAACCGTGCTCAACCTCTGCTTATGCTCAAGCAATGGACAGACATTCCTGATTGGTTCAGGAATCTTTGAAACACAGGCTAGTCCTCTCCTTCTCTTTATTAGTAAGACAACTGTAAGACCATTTCATTTGTATGGGTCACTTCTCTTCTTTATCCCCTGGTCTTAGGGTTTCCTCGGCTGGCATGACACAATCTCTGACAGGAATCGGAGACCTCTCGGCCTGGAGTTCTGCCGGTCTGGAATGATGTATTTCTGTGCCTCTAACAATAGCCTTGTCTGACGTCTCTTTAAGATTAATTGCCTGCAGAATATGAAGAAGGGATGGTGACAAGTGAAAGACTGTTTTCAACACAAGCTAATATGAATACCTGGTTATACCCTTTGGCCTGTTTGTCTTCAAAGTTCGTCTGAACAAATTACAAATTAATGTTGGTTTAGATTGACAACATTCTTGTATTTTTCCACTCTTATGGGAGCATGTCCAGCACTTTGCACAGGTTGTCTTTCATCTGAGGCATCTTTGTGCTAAACTGGAGAAGTTTGAATTTCATGTTTCATGATTTTCTATTATTGCATATGTATCCATAATTTCAGTTCTATAGTGGCATCTGTCACAGCCCTTTCTAAGAAGGAACCTGGGCAGAGTAATTTGACTCCTGAGACTAATGGAGGGCCTTCAATTCATGGAAGTACCATTTTACTGGTACAAGACTGTGACAAGACTGAAGTCATGCTTATTGGTACCCCCCATCAACTTCGTAAAGCCAGTCCTGTAACCCTGTCTGTAGATGGCTCTGTACTTGAGCTCCAATCAAAATTGAAAAACCTTGGGGTTATATTCGATTCTGGCTTAACATTCGACCCACATGTACAGCATACTGTCAAAACATCTTTCTTTCACCTTAGAAATATCGCAAGACTACGCCCTATGCTATCATTAACTGTGGCTGAAAAGCTGATCAACATATTTGTATTCTCTCGAATTGACTACTGCAATGCTCTGCTCCCTGGGGTATCTAAATCTACTCTGAACAAGCTGCAGTATGTCCAAAATTCAGCAGCCAGAATCCTGACCAGATCTAGTGCAAGTGTTCACATTACTCCTATCCTGGAGTCCTTGCACTGGCTTCCGGTCAAATTCCGCGTAGACTTTAAAATCCTCATGCTCACCTACAAGGCTTTACATGGCTTGGCACCTCAATACCTGTCTGAACTTTTATCGCCCTACTCCCCACCTCGCAACCTCCGCTCTTCAAATTCTGCCCTCCTTACTGTCCCCCAAGCCCGTCTACATTGTATGGGCGACAGGGCCTTCTCCTGCTATGCCCCCAAGCTCTGGAACTCCTTGCCCAAGGATATTAGAGAGTCACCTTCTCTAAACTCCTTCAAATCCAGACTCAAAACCCTCCTTTTCAGAAAAGCCTTTACTTAACTGGTTCCATTCTTCACCCCTCTGCTCTTCTTAATACCATCTTCCACGGTCTCCTCTATTGTTATTGTTGTATTGTTGTAATTATAATTGTGTCCTGTCTTGTGAAATTTTCTTATTTATTGTTGTAGTCTTCTTATTTATTGTTATTGTCATCCTGTAAAGCGCTTTGAGAAGCCACCTTTAAAGGCGCTATATAAAATAAAGTTTATTATTATTATTATTATTACTATGGCTTCCCTACTGAGGCATCCTGATCCATCATACATTTCTTCTCGATGTGGATTCATTGAACAAAGGTTCTGAGCCACACCAGACTCTCCACTCATGTGCTTTTTCCAGGAAGCTTACTTCAGCCGAACTAAATTACGATGTTGGCAACCATGAACTTCTGGCTATGAAGTTTGCCCTGGGGGAATGGAGAAACTTTTTGGAGGGAGCTGCTCAGACCACAAAAACATAGCATACATAGCAGAAACCAAGTGGCTGGAAATTTCAATCTTGTACTTTCCTACAGACCTCTGTGTCGAAGGATGGCAAGGCTAACACTTTCAAAGATTCATGAGCCCTGACAGATCCTCAGCCCATCATCCCACTTGCATCCTTGGGACTACAGTACTCTTTTACCAGTGGAGGAAACAATGAGCTGAAGTCCAGTCCCGCTCTCTTTGAAATCCCTTCTGCTAAACTATTTGATCCTCTTTCCACCAGATCGGATGTGCTACAGTGGAGCCAGAACTCTCCGCTGGCTGGACACCCTGGTATGCAACTCACCTTGGAAGTGATACACAGGTATGTCTGGTTGCCCAACTTGAGGGGTGATATTGACGGGTATGTGGCAGCATGCGAAAGCCTCTAGATCACTCTTAGACGGATATCTTCTACTCCTCACTGTCCCTTTGATATCTGCTGACTTCCTCACTCACAAGGTTTTTCCGTTAATCTAGTAGTTGTGGACAGATCTTTGAAAGCTGCTGAATGCCCTCCACTCCTCAGATGGCAGATATATTCACAAATGAGAGATCTTCAGATCCTCAGATCTTCAGAATTCATGGCTTCCTGGTGGGCATCGCTTTCAGTCTCCAGTTTGTCTCTTAATTTTGGTGGTCTTCTGTAAGCAGCTGGCGATTAAAATTAGCTTAAGTTCTGGTATTTCAAGATACTGGGTTCAACTATTACACTGAACAGAGCTGTCACAAAATATTCTTGTTAACTACTCCAAAAGTACCCTTTATGGCTCTTTTTTATTATGTGCAAAGGTATCAACAATCCTGTTGGGACTAGATACTGCAACTACAATATCACTCAGGATCTTCAACAACTCTTCACAGAAATTATTCCCTGAATATTGAATACTATATGTCAGTATTCAGGTCTTCCAAAAAGCCCAGCTTTATTAAGTGTACTGATCAGGAGAAATTAAAATTAAAGCACTTGTCTAAGGAATCAGGGGAGCTAAGCTGCACCAGGGTTACCAATCAAGGGAACAGAAAAGTTATTAAAAATCTTTCTGAACAGTTATTTTCAAGTGTAATAATTTGTCTTTCTACTACAACCCAACTCTTAGCAACATTTGTACTGT
The DNA here is from genome assembly GCF_040954835.1 of Lepisosteus oculatus. Taxonomy (NCBI): domain Eukaryota; kingdom Metazoa; phylum Chordata; class Actinopteri; order Semionotiformes; family Lepisosteidae; genus Lepisosteus; species Lepisosteus oculatus. Next base: position 38,350,535 of record NC_090698.1, on the reverse strand, counting down.
ATGTTTCCATAATTTGAGGTGCAGAGATTAATCCTGACTGAAAAATTGCCAGAGAAAAGCACCAGATAACCAAAAAAGGTTCAGAAGATCCCAATGTATGGTTCATCAACATATTCTACATTAATTAACCATCCGGCCTCATTCTAAATTAGTGTTTCCATCAAGAATCAATGGGATAGATATAGAGTTTGACTTCAGAATGAAACAGAGAAACTAAAACTACAACAATGATTTTTAATCTCTTTTTTAAGCAAAACAGACTATAAAATATTTCACCAAGTGCAGGCATTTAACACATTTCAGTTGTTGCCTTATTGTATTAAAGACTTTCTATTACCTTTTATTATGCATATCACAAAATTGTATGGACGTGCAGAGATCTGCTTGAGCCAAAACCATAATTATACAAGATATGGGTGTTTAGTGACTGTGAAGGTTGTTGTAAAAAATAAACCTTTAAATGTATTTCATGACAAGTGTGCTCACTGTAATTTAATCAGTGTTGATGAACATTTGTGGTTTAAATGTTTTAAATGAAGCTCCTGTTCAGACTGCTGGCTCAAATCCAACATGTGACACTGAAAAATAGTGGTGGTTAGCTATGAAAGGGCTGCACAAATAGTTTCAAAAGCACCAGGAGAGGAGGGATGGAGCTGCTTTTAGACTTAGTGTGCATAGGTAAAACTTGTTACTGCTTGAAAATGCGTTTATTTGATAATAGCTGTGTTATTTTTGGCAATAGTTGTGTCACTGTTTCACCTGACATAAATCTCACCTATTTGTAAGTGTGCTGTCTTAGTAATTCCAGACGTTGTACAGATGTTTATAAACAACGTGATTAAAGTGACATACAACATAACAATAGTAACAGTATAGTCATGCTATTTTTAAATCAAATGCAACTGACATCAAAACTATTTGAAAAATATTCTTGCTTCAATGAAACCTACTTTGTTTCAATACTTTGCAGTTTTCCCATCTCTTCTGTATTAAGCTCTAACCAACAAAACCAAACTGTGTAATGAAGAAGTTAAATATAGTTAATAAAACAGTTGTATCGACATGGGAAGCAGTGACCAAGCTAAATAAAAGGAACTATACATGGAGGCTTTCACTGATCTTTCATAGACTCAATGAAAGCTCCATGATGTCTTTGGGTATCTTTGGATACTATTGCTAGGCTGATATTTTAAGTCATGCTTCTTACCCTTGTGATTTCTTATAAAGCTTTAATATTGTTGCATTTATGTCATGTGCCTGATTTAATTGGTTAAATTGCTTGACTCATGGATTCAGTAATGTTATTTTGGTTTCATGTTAAGTCTACGAAATTAAAACAGGATAAATGTTAGAAACAGTGCTAAATATCTAGAAACAGATAAAAAATTCTGTAGGTTTCTTCATACAGTACCATTCTAACATGAATTTCATTCACTACAATAGTAATTTATACTTGCTATACCATTACTTTACTTACCTTTAATTCAAATGGATACTTACAGTATAGTCATGTTCAGCCAATGAAGAGGAGTAAAAAGAGTTTGTCTTAAGGGTTTTTTCCTGATCTACTTAATCCCTTCTCAGAGTTCCTGCTGTTAATATATATGCTGAACGTACACCTAGAGCACAGATTTCTGAATTTGAAAGTACCAAGAATGCAGAATCTCACAGGAAAAACAAAAAGTCATGCAACAGCCAAACAATGATACTGTATTGTATGTATTGCAAATAAGGACAGCAACTGAACTGCTATAACCAGTTCAATGCAGACAAGTCCAGAACGCCTGCAACTTAAGGCAGGATATACACCAGTATAATGGACACCAGTCCATTGCAGTGCACACACAGAAAAACATGCACCTACTCACACCAGTGCCAATTTTCCCAGAAGTCTGTGGGAAGAAACTGGAGCCTACATTATATATTATTACATGAAGAGAACATACAAACTTAACACAGACAGCACTCCAGGTTATTAATAATAATAACGGGAGGTTACAAAAATGGTGAAAATCAAGAATTGACTGGTTTAGTCAACAAGTAAAATAATGATACATAACCCCAAACTTGTAAGTGATTTATCCAGAATAAACTCGAGTGGTTGGTATAATTGGAGGCACATTAATTTTTGTTCTCTGGCACAGCTTTGGTGAAAAGAGTAATAATCCAGGGACACCTGGTTAAACAAATATTTATTAACAATGGCAATACTACAGACTATGCTACACACAACAAAAAACATACAACACACAAGTTACTCTACTACAGTATTTACAGACAAGGCATTTCAGAGGCCTAACATTGTAATCACCCCCAAAAAAACAGACTTGTACTAAGTATGAAACTCTTAAGTAATGCCTACAGAGGCCAAATAAGACATCAGCTGCCTTCTAAATTGTCAGGAATACTGAGAGGAGTGAGTAGTGGAACCCCTGAGCGAAGCCGTGAGGGAGGGAGTTAGAGCAAAGTAAATCCAAGATTCCAAATCCAAGTCGTTAGGCAAGAGCGAAGTCAAAAGTAGGAGAACCAGGCCGAGTAATCAAGGAGTCAGGTAGAGAGTATTAGAGTGCACAAGAGAAAGCTGTGGAAGACTTCTCAATAGTGAGCATCAGTAAGCTGGTGAAGAGTGTTTAAATATTGGAGACAGAGAGACGTGGTTGGATAATTAATTCCTGGATGGGATGAGCGTGTGTGGAGTTTAGTACGTATGGGAATGCCAGGGTGCTTATGGGAGAAGGTACAAGTCGTGACATAAATAAATACAATGCAACCTGCAGTTAAATCTCTCTTTCTGCACCCTGGATGCCACAAAATAAATGTGAGCCTATCCCTCTATTCTATAAATGCAGGAAACCTTCTATTCCTTACTCAGGAAAGATGTTTCTAACCAAGGTATCTTTTACCCAGGAAACCCAGGTTTCCAAACAACACACAATAGCAAGCTCTCTCTAGCAAGGTTCAAATATTTAGCTCCAGTCAGGATCTGTTTGTAGGGGCTCTCACCTGGTGCAAACTCCTCTCTTCTCTCTGTTCTTCTCCTCCTCTCCTTCTTCTTGTTTCTCATTGTCTCTCTGTGCCCTTAATGTGATCTTAAATGGTATGTTTTTGTATTGTTCATTGACAATCAATTTCACTTCAATTCAATTCAAGATGCTTTACTGGCATGACCAATGGGTACAATCAGTGTCACCAAAGCAAATAAAAATAATCAATTACTCGCTCACTACTTACAGTACCTAGGAATACTAAGGTCAATGTTTTTAATTGCAAACGTCTTTTCTGCTTTGAAGCTATAAGTGTTTACTCTGCCAGGTGTCACAAACTTTAGCAAATATCTAAGAGACACTTCCCAGTCACCTAAACCTGTAATAATAATAAGAAGAATAGAGATAATGGGTGGCACAGTGGTTATTTAGTGGTGCTTAGTAATTATTATTCAATGATTGGAGTTACAGTGATGCAGTGGTCAGCATTGCTGCCTCACACCACTAGGGCCCTGGATAAAATTCTGGAGCTAGTCTCCTACCTGCATGAAGTTTGTATGTTCTCCCAGTTTTCAGTGGGTTTTCTCTGGGTATTCCAGTTTCTCAGCTTCTGAGAAAACTGACCTGAGTGTGTGTGTGTTTGTATGTGTCTATCCTGTGATGGACTGGCATCTCATTCAGGGTGTACTCTGCCTTGTGTCTGTTGCTTGTCAGGATAGACACAAGCTAACCCGCAACCCTGAATTGGATTAAGTGATTTGAAAATGGATGGATCTATTATTGAATCATATAATTCCTCATCTTTTATGATAATCTTTTATTTGGTCATTTGTTGCAGGCAAATGTATTTTGTGTTACTTAACTCAAGATATTAATGTCAAGCATATGCTGATATAGGCTCAGGTTGGCTGTTGACAGAGAGTAGGAAATGACCAAAACATTAAATTTTAAATGTTAAAGAGGAACAGTCTAAAAGAAAGTTTGCTATTGACCCCTGCTGGAGATCCAAGGAAATCCATGCTCAGTGGCTGTAAACTCTACATTAGTTATCACAGTACTTACAAGAAAAATATATTTACTTCATTAAATAGAGATATTAAAACTATATCTTCACAACAAGACAGTTGAGTTAATTTTTTTCTGTAAACTGTTCTATGACAAAAGAATACTTTCTTACTTTTCTGCATGATCTGCTATGAAATCAAGCTTCTGGCACATAATGGCTTTCACATGCACCATACTTCAGTGGTGGGTGTACCCTTCTATGTGGAAAGCACATTGGCACTTTGTAATTCTTTAGGATGAAATAATGAATTATAATGAATTGGATTATTATGATGATGATGATAAATTGACTTTTAATCTAGGACAATGTTTTGTTTGGAGCCAAAAGAGTAGACTTTGAAAACTACTGAGTCTATATACTGTACAATATCTATTATAGAGTAAAAAAACACGCAAACTCTATTTCTATAATATTTCTAGATTAATTTTGTGGATTAAAAAGCCTGTCTTTGTAGATTAAAAAAATGGTCTGTATTTTAGGGGAAAAAATAGAAATAAAGAAGAATAACACAACAACCCAAAAATCAAAAGAAGCAGAAATTTCAGAAAACAGAAGAATTCCCTTAATTAAAACAAGAGGAAACAAAACTCAGATACATTATTGGAAGGATTAATAGTATGTTTGAGAAAAAAGGTATGAGTTTGTATAATAAGATCCCCTGCTGTCCTGGATTATAGACTATCTGACCTGCAGGCCACAGTATGTACGGCTACAGAGCTGTGTGTCCGAACAGATTGTTAGCAGTACTGGGGCTCCAAAGGGGACTGTCCTTGCTCCATTCCTGTTCACCTTTTACACCTCTGACTTCAGGTACAACCCTGAGACATGTCATCTGCAGAAGTTTTCGGATGACTCTGCAATTGTGGGGTGTATTAGAGCGGGGAAGGAGGAGGAATATAGGAGTTTGATTACCAACTTTGTGGAGTGGTGTCATCTTAACCATCTCCAGCTTAACACCAGCAAGACCAAAGAAATGATCTTCGACTTTCGAAGGAATAAGTCTCCGCTGAACCCTGTTTCCATCCAGGGTGAGGACATAGAGGGCGTACATTCCTATAAGTACTTAGGGGTACACCTGGATGATAAGCTGGAGTGGTCTGGTAACACTGATGCCCTGTACAAGAAAAGTCAGAGCCAACTCTATTTTCTTAGGAGACTCAGGTCTTTTGGTGTGTGTGGAACACTGCTACACATTTTATATGAATCAGTGGTGGCGGCGTCCATCTTCTACGCTGTTGTGTGCTGGGGCAGCAGCATCATGACAATCAAATAGGCTCAATAAACTTATCAAGAAGGCTGGCACTGTGTTGGGGATGAGCCTTGACCCCCTGGAGGTGGTGGCTGAGAGCAAAATGCTGACCAAGCTCACAGCCATCATGAACAACACTTCTCATCCACTACATGGGACTGTTACTGGGCAGCGTAGCACTTTTAGCAACAGACTGCTCCAGTGTTCAAGGGAACGTTTCCGCAGGTCTTTCCTCCCGGCGGCTGTCAGGGTGCATAACGCTGCCCTAGGCTAGGACTGTTAGCCCTTCATTTGCTCCTCTATGGACAGCATGTTTGCTCCATTGTACTTTTTGGACAATCAGTTTGTATAAACCTATGCACATTTTGCACATATTTTATTGTTTTTACAGTGACTATGATCATCACATTTTGCACACACCTATGTATTTATTTTATTTATTTATTTTGTTGTCTTTTGTTTTATAACTATCCTGATGTTTTGCTTGTCTTGGGCTGGACTGCTGTAACACATCAATTTCCCTACTGGATTAATAAAGTATTATCTATCTATAATGATAATAATGTTAGGTGTATGGCTTGATTTAGGGTTAGGGTTAAGGCAACACAGTAAAATATAATTAATGCATGATACTATTTATTCAATGCTTCTTAAAGATACTCAAATTGCCTTGCAATAGTCCACATCTTATATACATTATTATTATATAAAAAAATGAAAATAAATAAAGCACAGTAAATTTACCAAGCCATGAATAAAATTGAACTTAACATTAAAACTATAGGGAAAAGATGTTAAAATGTTCTTATTTGTTGGCATTTGTAGTCTTTGTAGTCTATTATCTAATATCTTAAATATTCCATGGAAAAAAATATAGTAGTTAATTATTGATTAAAACAAAGATGTGCTGATATTTCAGAATCTGACAGACAGAGGAGCCAGCAGCCATATCACCCTGCAGCTCTCAACTGGCTACCCACTGAAGCTAAGTAGAGTTGAGCCTGGTCAGTACCTGGATAGGGGAGACCTCCTGGGAAGCTACACTGTTAGCAGGACCAGCAGGGGCCACCCACCCTGTGGTCTGTGTGGGTCCTAATGCCCCAGTATAGTGGTGGGGACACTATACTGTAGTGGGTGCCGTCTTTTGGATAAGACGTTAAACTGACTGACAGAGTGGTCATTAAAGATTCCTGGGCATTTCTTGATAAGAGTAGGGAGTTATCCCGGTTTCTAGGTCAACATTGGCCTCCAAACTGTCCCCATGTATGATTGGCTTGCACCTGCCCTGTGATGGACTGGTGCCACATCCAGGGTGTACCCTGTGTTGCGCTTGTTGCTTGTCAGGTAGAATCTGGCTTCCTGTGACACTCTATTGTATAAAGCAGTTTGGCAAATGACATGACAAACAGAGGAAAGGGTCTTAAGAAAGCAAAGTGGAAAAAAAGCTTTAAATGTCAAAACAGTCACGGGAAATGCCAGCATTTGTAACTTCTATTAAGATTTTGAATTCAGCAATTGAAGCTACAGTAGGTTTAGGAACAGGTTTCCAGGAGTTGCAGACACATGTATAGTACTGTTATCTCCTGTTAGAACAGGAGTCAGTTAAAAGAACTTGGAATTGTACCACTGCTTATAAGAACAGGGTAGAATTTAATTATGTTGGATACTTAATTACAGTTACAGTAATTGAAAAATGTATTATTTGTACTTGTATTATAATGTAAAATTAGTGAATAATATTGTTGCAAATTAACAGTATTGTAGCATTACTTAAAATAATTAAAGAATTTGTAATGTATTATTTTATTTTATAGCTGCTGTAGGAATGCAAGAAGTCACACATTCCTGAGAGTCCTTAGTGCCTAAATAGGATCTGTCACTGCCACAAAGACACAACACCACACCACACTGCAGGTGACCTACTTTTTGACTAGTAGAAAACCAGATGTAAAAAAAACCCAACAAATTAATTTAATTTTCATTTAATTTCTGTAAATGTTTATTTACTGCTGTAACTACATACATTTTTCAAGGAAAATACATTTCACCAAAGGTCTCAGTAAGTGCAAATAACACAAATGCACTTCTGAACTTGAGGAAAGAAGATTGCAACACTGGAACACTGAAAGTGTATGTTGTAATGGATAAAATATGTAACAGTCTCAGCTGATTTCAGGATTGAAAATATGTACTGAATTGTATTCCATCCCTACATTTCTCGGTAAGAGTAGGTAGTTATCCTCGGTCTGGGCCAAATTTCCCCCCTCAGCCTTTATCATGGCCTCCAATTTTACCCCATGTATGATTGGCTTGCCCTGTGATGGATTGGCGCCCCGTCCAGGGTGTATCCTGCCTTGCACTCATTGCTTGCCGAGTAGGCTCCAGGTTCACCGTGACCCTCACCAGGAAAAGCAGTAGTGAAAATGGATGTAAATCCGTGGCAGGGCACACAGGCACACACACACTCACATCAAGGCCAGTTTTCTCAGGAATCAATTAGCCTATTAGTATGTCTTTGGACATTGGGAGTAAACTGAATCACCTGGAGGAAACCCTTGTAAACATAGCAAGAACATGCAAACTCCATGCAGATAACACCCGAAGTCCAGAATTAAACCCAGTGCCCCTGTGCTACAAGGAGGCACTTCTAATCACTGTGCCAGCTTGCTCCCCCTGAACTGTATTGTAGAACATATTAACTGGATCCAACACCGTTTTTATTTATGATCATCAGTTGACATTTGTATTCAGATTTGTTGACTTAGAGAGGAAAACAATTCATTGAATGTCAGACACTAGAAAAACATTAATGTGCAAATCTTGCTGATTGTATATGTGTAATGCTGAATAACTTCAGATTGGGATCCTAGTTGTGTGTACTTTCATATAATAATGTCAACAATATGTAAGGATGATATAGCGGTATGTAGACACATCTAAATTGACATAGTTCACATACAGTAGGTAGCTGCATCAGCATGCATAGGCTACAAAGGAACAAGTTAAAGGTTTATTCCAAGCTGAATAAACACCTGAAAAAGGCTCCACAGACAAAACGTTGTTTCCTTTCTTCTCTGGAATATACCTTTACCTTGTTCCTCTAATTTGACACGCCCTCTTATTTACTACATTCACCTAAAAAATTATTGTCACAGAGGCTCTATAAAATAAATAACAAAGGTAATGAACTGTATTGAATTTTTTCAATGTGGATTTTATTTTACTTAATGATTGAATGAATCAAGATTACACATTCCTCAAATTATAAAATTATTTCCACCAAATAACGTGCCACAATAATTGGCAGTGGACAGTAATGCCACCTGGCAATGACTGAAGGCTTAAGGTGACAAAAGGAAAACATTTTGAAAGGGAATGCCATTTTCAATAGGCACTGTAAATGCACATATCTGTATTTTTTTTTAGTTCTACTGTGTTATGTCTGGTTATGGGATTTAGATTTTAAAGATGGCTTTTCTTTCAACATTTAGGCTTTCATTGTATGCTACATTGATTTTAAGTATACAGTATTTGGCAGAATTGAAAGCTCACCTGATTTATCTTGTTAAATAACGTACAGTATTAATATTACAATAATGGCACTTCCTATTGTAACCAGAAGATGGAGATGTTCTCCTGATCAAAGTTATTCAAAACCCTTTCGTCAGCTATAAACTGCTCGTCAGTTTCCTATTGCAGTATTATTGAAGTTTGTTAAGAACTAAGTATATTAGCAATTATTCGTATTTATTTAGAGAGTTAATTAGAAATACATAAGAAGACGATTGGGACTTAGACATGAAATTATGCTTGACCTTCCAGAGATAAGAAATACAGACAAATATATTTCTAGAAAAATAATAATACCACCTTGATTTTTTACATTTATACTTAATAAGAACAGATTAAACAAAAACATTTTGAATAAAATAGTAAATTCAGGCTAATACTTCCAATTGAATTGTAACATTCACAACATTTTAATACAATGTAATATAGAAATATATTTTTCTGACAAAGCCATACATATGATGTTAGAACTCTTTAAGATATCTTTTAATCCCAGAAAATATAAGAAGGATAGTCAGTGTGAACAATAAGTACTGATCACTGAGTCAAACGTGATTTCCTTGATTTCAGTTTCTCCAACCAATTATTAATGCTCAAATTGGCACTGAAAATATAAATTCATTATAAGCTTTATGTCAAGTTACTATGGGCATTTTGTTTTCTAGCACTAGCCATACAAAGATCAAAAGAACCCCTGGTGATAAACTTGTCATCAGAACAATTTTGCTACCTCTAAAAAGGGATAGGCTCCCAACCCCCTCCTTAGCACAGCTCTAAAAAAGTCACATTACTACAGGCCAGCCTTTTTATAGAACTTACTGACTGCACTCTAACTCTGTCTAGCCACAGCAAGGAACAGACATACTGTAGATCTGGAGAAGAATGGCAGACGTTACCATCACACACTGGGTAAGAAGCCCTGTCCGTTATCAAGCCCAGCTCGAGGGAAGAGACTTGGAGGAATGCAAAGAGGAGCACTGGCTCTTCGCGCTGCCTGGGCCTTCTTTTGAGGGGGCGACAACTGAAAAAGGAGCCACTGTGGAGAGTCTTTGCACCACACAAACAAGAGAGTCTGGTTTCCAGGTGCTGTTAGACGTGGCTCAATTCCGCCCTGAGGATATTCTCATTCAGGTTTACGAGGGCTGGCTCCTGGTCAAAGGCCAGCATGGCCCCAGGATGGACGAGCATGGATTCATCTCCAGGAGCTTCACCCGGCAGTACAGGCTGCCAGACAGACTCCAAGTGGGAGACCTGAGAGCTATGCTGTGTCATGATGGAATTCTGGTGGTGGAAGAAAAAGGCCGTGGCCTCTGAACTAATTAAAGAGCGTCATTAATTGTTTCAAGCACAAGGCTTCCTTTGAAGATTTGGCAACACCTCATAAATGTATTGAGGTCCAGGCTATAAACAGGAAAGCAGGAAACATTGTTTGTTTTTTTGAGTGTTTGCCTTTTTAGGGCCTTCAGTGATTTTTGGAGAAACATTTTTTTAAAAGAAACAACACAGTAAAATGTATTTCTAATAATATTGTGATATTTAAAAGAGAATAGTTGAGATGTTACTGTACTCTGCCCTCTATGTATTCTGTAATACTGTAAAACTATTTAGGTAAACTTAGAAGAAGGCATGTTAATTCACGACATAAAGTAAATGAAAATACAACAGAAGTAAACACTATCAAGTTATAATATTTGTATCATTTTGCTGAAATGTATGCTTTTGGATTATTTTATTCATTTTATTACATCTTCTGTGACTTTATGTTATATTAACAGTAAAGAGGCACAGAAATATTTAACAATTATAGTATTCATGGTATTTAAAAATAGAATATATAGTATTTAACTTTGTGAAACAGTTGCTAAACACTAAAATAAGAACAAGTTCAAAAGTTCTCACATTAGAGTTATTGTCTACCAATTCTATAATTGGTTGTTCTTGAACAGCAGATTTAGCATATCTGTTGATACGTTTTCAGCTAAAATCCACCAAAACAAAAACTGCAGTTCTAATCAGCAAAGTTGACAAATGACAAGCGATAGAAACAGAACAGATAAAGCATTTCAGCCTATATTGTCTGGAGACCTGTTAGAGAGTGACTTCACCTCTAAGAATAACATTGGAATGCCAAGTGCTCCACAGTGCCAAGCTAAATGCCCCAGTAAGATGTTGGAGCCATAAGGCGATGGAGAGGTTTTTTACACTGTTTTTAAAATTTACATGACAGCTTTTTTAATGCTATTTAATGGTTTAATGCCCTTATTTACATTGTTGCATGTGCTTATTCATTATAATAATAGCATGAAATCAGTAATTGAAACTGAGTTTTTTAAAAAATGGATCTCAGCAGAGGAAATTATTTGGAACTTCTTTAGTGTTTTATTTATTCATAGGGAGTATCTTTAGTATGAATATTTTTAAAATATGTCCAAGCTATAACAGGAAAGCAGGAAAATCCCAAGTCAAAAACACTGTGGGAAAAGCTAATTTATGGCTTTTCAGTTTACTGCCAGCAATGCTGCTCAAAGAAACATATCAAAAAGTGCAATATGTACTATACAGTAATCTTATTTTTAAAAATCTTCAAGGGAAAGAGTACACTGAGAATTTTCTTTTAAAAATATGCCAGACGCTCATTCTGACAAATTGCAATCACTTCAAAGTCTTTGAAAGCAAGCCCAAACATCTGTGAAGTTATCATTTTGTCATTTGTTGTGGGAATTTTCATTGGAGCATTGGAGCATAATCTGAAAGACCTTTGCAAGGAGTCGTATAGTACTACGGTAAAATGGAAAAATGAGTATGAATTCAGTGCAATATAGAAGTCATTTTGAATTAGAAAAACACAAGTTTTAACCGGACCAAAAAGCTTTGAAAATTTATCTATAAGTGTACATACACTGTAATATTTTGTTGAACACAATAAGGAGAAATACTTGTTTGAAACTGAATTTTTAAAACATTAAGAAGTCTGACATTAGCAGAAACTAATACAAGTGCTACTAAACATCAAATATAACAGTAAATACTGTTTCCAACACATTTTTCACATTTTATTTTATTGCTGTGAGTGCGTCTATAAATACAGTATATACTAAACTCCAACATAAATCAATGTAATTTACACATACATGTGTACACATTTTTATGATTTACTAGTTTATATTCCAAATAATGTTTTTTCCAACAACTATATCTTTGCGCAACCGTTATACAGATGAACGGATATTTAAATAAAAACGTGCTGGTATGATAAACGTATATTCTTTACACAAATCATAAATCACTTTCTTGATAATGATTGATACACTATTAAATACATTTTTATTTAATCTTATTCCTTGACCCATTTGCCGTAAACAGATTTAATTTTTGCAAATTAGATTTTTAGCTTGTTACTGCTTCCTGAAGTAAGCGTGTGAGTCAGCTTTATCTGTCTGGAGCGGTATCTCTCATACAGTACATTTGCATCTTATTCACAGTACACATTTATCTAGTTGGGGGGGTATGCAACTTAGAAACATATTTATATTAAAAGTTTTTAGTGATCAGGACTTCAGCCTGAATTTTTTCTAAACAATTGAGGGTTAAAGCTAATATCACCAAACCGCAGTCGATTCGTGTTGCCTGACTGCCCGCAACCTCCGTCAGGCTCCTCCCTCGATTATTCAGACTGATTACGTGTGGCGCTGTTGCAATATAGAAGGAGAAAGAGTCTGCTGCAGCTGGAGAGGTAGGAGTTGAGCTGCAACTTTCATTTAAAAACAGACGAACTGCTGGATTGCGCTTTCTTAAAAAAAACAGCACCAGATGCGGTGAAAAAAAAAACAGTTTTCGATCCGAATACAAGATCGTCGATCATTGTACAACTAAGGAAGAGAAAAATAAAATCATTGCTTTACAAAGTCTGGACAGTTGTGCGGAGTTTGGTTCGGCTGGCTAGTCTCCGGGAGTCATTTCATTTGTGTTGTTGCTTTGGATAGTTGGAAACTAATGGCGTTGAGGGCGAGGGCTTTGTATGACTTCAATTCCGAAAACCCTGGGGAAATTACGGTCAAGGAAAACGAAATTGTAACCCTGTACAGCGAGAACGATATAGAGGGCTGGCTGGAGGGAGTGAACAGCAGAGGGGAGAGGGGGCTCTTCCCAGCCTCATACGTGGAGATCCTTAAAAACGACACAGCCCCTTCTTACAACAACATCACAGCTGGAGATGGCTACATAGGCTCAAGGTATTCCAACGTCCCAACCGTGGATTATGATCCTACCTTCAAAAGCCAGGCACAGCACGAGAACTTCACGCAAGCCCCTGCGGCAGGCTTTTCTTCTTTCCCTGTGACATCTCAACAGGAGCATAGCTTCCAGGCAAGCCAAGGCAGCGACGATGATTGGGATGACGACTGGGATGACAGCTCCACGGTGGCTGACGAGCCGGGAGTTGTGGGAGGAAGTTACCACGACTACGACGGCACCGGTCCTTCCACATACCGGTTGACCACCAGGTCTGATGCTTCTTCCATTTCCCGGGGTGGCAACGCGCAACATCCCAAGAGCTCAGCCACCGTCAGCAGGAATCTCAACAGGTTCTCCACTTTCGTGAAATCTGGGGGGGAGGCTTTCGTGCTAGGAGAGGCATCCGGATTTGTGAAAGATGGAGATAAGATCTGCGTGGTTATGGGCCAGTACGGACCCGAGTGGCAAGAGAACCCTTACCCGTTCACGTGCACCATCGATGACCCCACTAAGCAAACCAAATTCAAAGGCATGAAAAGTTACATTTCGTATAAGCTGACACCCACTCATACGCAGAACCCAGTGAGCAGAAGGTATAAGCATTTTGATTGGCTTTACACCAGGTTAGTGGAGAAATTCCCGGTCATTTCGGTTCCCCACATTCCAGAGAAACAAGCCACGGGGAGGTTTGAGGAGGACTTCATCTCCAAGCGAAGGAAAGGCCTGATTTGGTGGATGAACCACATGACCAGCCATCCTGTCTTGGCCAGGTGTGATGTCTTCCAGCATTTCTTGGCATGTACGGATGAGAAAGCCTGGAAGCAGGGGAAAAGAAAGGCGGAGAAAGATGATATGGTGGGGGCCAACTTTTTTCTTACCATCAGCACTCCGGCGTCATCCCTTGACCTGCAGGACGTGGAGAGTAAAATTGACGGCTTTAAGTCCTTCACTAAAAAGATGGACGACAGTGTGCTGCAGGTTAATGCCACGGCCAACGAATTCGCCAGGAAGCAAATAACAGGCTTTAAGAAAGAGTACCAGAAGGTTGGGCAGTCTTTTAAAACCCTTAGCCAAGCATTCGAACTCGACCAGCAGACGTACTCTGCAGGTTTAAACCATGCAATTGCTTACACCGGTGAAGCTTATGATGCCATAGGAGAATATTTTGCAGAACAACCCAAGCAGGACCTTGATCCCGTGATGGATTTGTTAGCTCTTTATCAGGGACATCTTGCGAACTATCCAGACATCATCCATGTTCAAAAAGGTAACGTTATGGGTACTTTTATTCTAATGATAAAATAGCATATAATAAACTGTAGACGCATTACAACACCCGTGTAAAACCAAAAGGTGGCTTTCCCCGCATTCCTCAAAAGTTAATAAATTTTGTGATATTAGAATGCCATTGTATTCACTAAAAACATCACAGTTGTTAATACAGGTACAGTATATACTGCTTGCAGGCAGATTGCATTGCATTAAGTTCAGAGAAAGTCAATAATTGGGATTAGTATTAAAGAGCTTTGTTTTGCAAGTATTTCTTTTGGAGTTCTCTTGTATTAATTGTAATTTAACAGCAGTTTTTACAAAACATTTTACAGGTGTTTCCTACTGGATGTACTTCCTACTAAAGCTGCAGGATTAATGTTTCCTGAATGATAAAACTGATAGTTTTGTCACAATTACAGCTTTATATTTTTATATTATAAACAAATTTGAGTTTTATTTTCATGATGTTATAATTACAGTATTTTTGTATTATTTATACATAAAAATAAATAGGATTATGAAATATACAGCACTTATTTACAGTTCAAGTAACATTAAATAAGCAAGTTGGTCTAGATTCTTGCAAATAATTAGCATAAAAGCATGGAAACGGATGCTGATAACCTGTGGTTTACAACTGTAGTGCAGGAGCATGGTGTATGCCTATTCATGTACAAAATAGTATTCACGAATCACAGAATTGCACATCAGAAAACAGGCAAAGATATTTCAACCCAATAGGATCTTTCTCAGGTAATACTGCTTCTGTTGTATCCACCAATTACAGAAAATGTGCATTTTTTTATATGTGCATGCTGTGACTTGCTTATTTTTCCCCTTTCATTGATTGCAGCAATTTTGTATTTGTATCACTTATCAGAACATTGGGCTGGTAATTGTAGCCAGTGTATATCATGGCATAGAGTCTGCCAGCACGTGGAATTCTGCTGCAAGGAAGAGGTACCATTCTTCTAAGATAAAGTTAGACAATCAAGGTTTGTAGATAGAGGTGGGAAAGGCTCAGGTGTCAAATAAGAGTATCCCATAATTGTGTTCAGATTTGATGACTGAAAAGTCCATGGCATATGAATAATGATCAATATCATGCTCATCAGACCACTGGGGCAACCATACATACTCTGAATGGAGGCATTGCCATCCTGAAAGACACTCCTCCTGACAGGAAAGAAATACTGCAGCCCGGGAGTGAAGATGATCACTTCAACTACCATTAAGTGGCGATTAGTATTGACCTTGCCTTGTAAGCGAATGAATGCACCCAAGTTGTGCCAGGAAAATTGCCCGGAAATATTATGAACTCGGATATCCTTGGTTGTGAAACATCCCTTGAGCTGTCTTGGTCACTGAAGCTCCTGCCAGTTTCTTTTTTCTTAGTTCTTTTTCTTTTTCTCCTGCCAGTACCCTTTTATGACTAAGTGGCAGTTAGTCTAATTGTCCAAAATGACATGTTGGCTCTAAGTCTTAGTTTAAAAAAAAAGTCTGTCTAATGTATATAACACTGAAAGAAATATGCAAATTTGCAACAATAAATGTATTCCACATGGCATGGGCGACAAGGTATAAGCAACATGAAACGAATATAAGGATGTCTGCTAATCCATTTAAAACAAGCTGATGATCTTCTTTGTCCCAGGTTTATCTAGTGTTCAGGTTGCCTGTGTGTTTGTATAACCCTTTAGCAAATGTGAATACGTCAGCACTCTCCAGCATTAGTACAGCAAATTTTTGCATGACAAACTGAAATGTTTGCATTACAGAGTTGGCTTGCAGTAACACCACAGCAGCAAATGACTGCTGAGTCACATGGGCTGCATATTGTCTTTTGCTGACGTCATGTGTGATTTTCCAGGGCTGGTAACCTTTTAAATTGTCAGACTAGTGGTAACAGAATATGACAGTTTGTTTCCAGTAAATAAAGGTTTTTTACTGACCCAGGCCAGCTCTCTTGTGGAGACCACGCTATTGGGGGGGGCGGGGGAGGGGTTTGGCTGTGGTAAATTGTAACCTGATGGAGGATTTTGCATTCAGTGCTGTTCAGTTACTTCACAATTGCTGAGAAAGAGCTTCTCTTTGGTGGGGAATGTTTAGACTTGGCAGTCTGTCTTCTTATTTACATAAGGGCCTAAACTTCTTCTTAAATCTAAGATTGAACAAGAAGAAAGCTAACAATCTGCACTGCATTAGCAAGGACAGTTTATATTTAGATTTTTTTTCTTACTGTATATATGTCATAATGAAAATAATTACTGTTAAACTGTAGTTTATTTTTTTGTCAGGGTCTTTGATGTAGATCACTGATTATTTCAGAAGTGTGCCTCCATTGTATTCAGAATGCTTAAGAGTGCTTGTTCAAGATTAAATTGAATTACCTAGTCTGAATTCCTTATTTTTATTTCCTTGTATATAATATCATCACTTTCCAAAGTTCTATTTTTGTAGCAAGTGGGTAAATGTGTATTGTTCAGAATACTTCATTTCAGATTTTTGTAATCTGTAGAAAAAAAATAATTTTGAATATATAAACTTGTTCTAACTAAAGTAATACTATCTATGAAGTCAACTTTGTCCCCAATTTATTTCAAGGATATGATTTTTATCACCTTACAGTAAAGTTATTGCTTTGCTGGAAGAACAAGTCTTGGCGTATTGTTTATACAACATTGACTGAAGCTCATTTACTTAAGAGCTTATCTCACTTTTGATAAAATAGACAGTCTGCTGTTTGTTTTTGCAGCACCAAATTATGTAGAAGTGATACTGAGGTAAAATACTTATGTTTAATTTTTATTAAATATGTTTTGATGAGAGAAAATGAATACTGCAAAACTTCTTGCTTAACTTGCTGTAGTACAAATGCAAATAGAACTGTATGAAAAACTGAGTGGGATGAAAATTTCCCACATTATTAAAATACAAAATAAGGGCACATCTATTCTTTGTATTTCACCTTCATGTTTATTAGCACCCTTTATACTTGGACATTGGTCAAAGCTGTTATACAGTAATTAGAGAGAACATAGTCCTGTTGTTCTTGTGGAAAGAAAGTTCCTGAAATAAAGTTTGTGATGCACCAGCTTTCGACACTAATATCCATAATTGAGGACCGCCTTCTGTGTATCCTGGTGCTTTCTGAAAAAAATGTGCTTTACATACAGTGTTAGGGCAACTATTGAAAAACAATTTTAGTTTGACTTGGTGTGCCTCAGTCTGATGTGGAATTTGACTGTAAATTTGAAAAAAAGTAGTACAACATGTAGAAGAACATCCATCCATTTTCTAAACGCTTCATCCAGTTAAAGGTTGCTGGAGAGCCAGAGCCTATCCTGGCAAGCGCTAGGCAGTATTTTCTAAGAAGCCAATTGTCCTACCAGTATGTCTTTGGACTGTGGGAGGAAACCCATGCAAACACAGGCAGAACATAAAAACTCCACTCAGATAGCACCCCTGGAATTGAACCCAGGATCCCACCATGCCACCTTAAGGAAGAACATTTAGAATTATTTTCTTAAGGAAGAACAATGAACATGTAATATGAAATAGGTGCTTAAACATTTCTAATTTGGGATATTTTAAATTATACTGTATTAAAGGAATAAACCGCCATATTCTGTGGGTGTAAGAAATTCTAGTGAATAGTGGAAAAAGTTGTATTCTAGCTATTGGTATTAGAAGTTAATTGTACCATAGAATAATAATAAAACATTTGCAGGAGTATTGGTTTTATAAATAAATCAGAAGTTTAGCCTGTTATGGTACAGTGTTGTAGAGGATAATAGCACACTCCATCAGAGTTCTTATCTTAGTTTGGTATAGTGCATTGGATTAAGCAGGTAATTTGATTTCAAATTTGATATTTCAGCCCACGTTGGAGATTTTTGTCCCTAAAGACATAAGTTGTTTCATATAGGATTGTAGAATACAATTGGTCTGACACAATACAGTTGTTTGTGATGCCTTCATTTTATTATCATTTTGGATATGACCATAGTATGTTGTATAATAGGCATTTTCATTGTCTGCCTTTAGCCTATTATAGATCAGTTGAAAGCTTTTGTTTCCCTTTTGATTGGATTTATGTAGTGATATGACTTAGTTGCAGGGTATTTACTGTACTCACTCTTTCATTTTGAGTTGCAGTCTGTATTTTGTTTGTTGAGGGAGTGCAGAATCTCTGTTTGGTTCTGGTGGAAGTGTTTAGGATCAGTGTATTTGTGGTGGTATGTTTTAAAAATGGGTTCACAGAGTATTTAACCAAAACTTTATTTTTTAATATATATAAATATAATAACTGAAAAACAAGATATATATAAAAAATGCAGCCTAAGAAATCAGTAATTATTTTCTTAGAAATGTCACTTTGGTGCATAAGAAAACAAATTCTTTGCATGTTTTTAGTGATTTACGTCCCTAAGGTTCCCACAGTACTTCACACAAAGGAGGATCCCCACTGAACCTTCAGCCCCACTACACAGCACATTAAGAAAGAAATTGCTACACAAATTTATTTAAGGTGGAATTTTGAGTGGGGCATTTTGTGCAAGTACAATGTGGAATTTAGCTGGCACATGTAATAAGTATTACAATAAATTGTATTTGCATTACTTAGTGCTTTTCATCCCAAAGAATCCCAGAGAATTTATATAGAAAGGGCAAAGTTCTTCACACTAACACTGAAGTTCTGCATTCACCTGGGTATTGTAAAGCAGTTATTAAGCCCTGGTGACCTTTTCGCCATGTGGCTATTCAGGAGAGCGGGGAGAAACTGCTTCATTTAATTAATTAAGGGGTCAATTTAGATAAACCAGATTGTACAAGCCCAAGAGTTAATATAGCCATGAAAATATGGTTAACATAATTAATCCTAGAAACTGTACCATGCTATCTTGTAGTGAGAGCCTGCATTTAGCAACATATCTGAAGGATGGAACCTCCTACAGATGATCCAACAATCAGGCTACAAGACAGTAACACTGCTGTCACAGATGTCACAGTGGCAAACAGTGAATGAAGATTGTGTTTAATAACCTGGAAGAAGTCAGTTACAGCTATTTCTGTTTTCCAAAGGGAGTTATTTTGGTAAGCAACAGGAAATACAAAAAAACGTGCGCTATTTGCTTGATGTGCATTTCAAATGTTGGTGTTAAAGGATGCTGTGAAGTGTATCTCTAAATATGAAAAGGGGTTTTCTTATTTTATTTTGAATTGTGAATTGACGCATTGCCAGTGAGTCCACTATATATTGAGATAAATGCATACAGAAAGGAAGCATCATTGCATACTTCCAGTTTGCAATACATGCAGTCACCAAGTTTTGTGGTGAACTAATCTAGATGAGGTTTGCAAAAGGGTCAGCTGAATACATTTAACCAGAAGGATCAGTATAATATAGTGTGCATGCAAATGTTATACAATCCAGCTCTACATTAGCACAACTTTTAAATATTGCTAAAGATTCTGAATCATGTTAGAAGTAGTACTGAATAATAACTGATTTTTAGTGTACAAATTCTTACATATTGCTTATAAGAAAAAAGTCCTTTGCTTTAAGCAGTCAGTGCTGTTTGTGGGTAAATTAGACCAAGGGCTAATTGTTATGTTTTAAATTTAACCTTACTAAATTGTTTTACTGATGAAATAGTCATACAAAATGAGTGTAAGCTTAATTGCAAGTATTCTTTATTAAACATAAAACAGATGATGTCACTTAGATAACGTTCTTGCTTAATTATCGTAGTAGATAACAGAAATCCCTGACTTGTTCATATTAAATCACAAAGTACTGTGAGAAGTGCAGTTTAACTTGGGGTTCTTATGCTAATTTACAGTATTTCTGTTTGTTGCCCCAGACTGTAAAAATGAAACTTGAATGATTGCTGCCCTTAAGTATATTTCATACTTGTGAAATCAGCTTAATGAGAAGTTTTAATACATAAATCTGTAACTCATTCATGTAAGCATTTTTGTCTTCATGCTAAAACATAATAGAGGTTTTCATCCTCTGCCTTTTCCTGTCATATATCTTTCAGGTCCATGATTGTCTGGCCGTCTTTTGCTTGAATTGATTGCCACACTTACAAAATACGGTTATGTTCTGTATCATCTAAAGAAAACTTTTAAAACTGTGGCTACCAGAATGAACAAAAGAAAAGCAAAGCACCACTGCATTTAACCATCCTTTCTCTTCACTCATAAAACATTAAGGAGCAAACCTGATATACTGTACTCCTCTGTCATTTCCTTTAGTGAATTACCAGAAAGCCCTTTCATAATCCATTTATGCTGGAAGTGGTAGTTGTAGTAATTCAAATATAATTTATTGTTAGGAGAAAAAAAAACTTGCAAAATATGCAAATACATGGAACATAAGAAATGTTGGAAATGAGAGGACACCATGTGGCCAATCTTGATTATTTGAGTGCTAGTATCTTACTTATACTAGGAGTTTGTCTAGCCATTTCTTGAAGGATCCCTGGAAAACTACATCTTTAGCATTGCAAGGCAGTTTGTTCCATACCCCTGCAACTCTCTGTGTAAAACCATACTTCCTTATATGCTGTATTACACATTTTCTGGCAACATAAATGGTAGTAATCTTTTGTTTATAACATTGTGGCAGTGGATTTCACCAGCTCACCTGTACTAGTCCATAGCTTTGTAAATTGGGCTGTTAGTAGGTATTGGACAACTTCACAGCATTACCTATTTCTTTGTTGAGCTTTTGACTGCAGTTTGTTTTGTTATTAACTTGTATTGTAGCTGAACCATTGTCACAAAATACACAACAGAGATGAGTAAAACAAATGTTACTTTTGACAACATTCAGGAAAGCAGGATGTTATCAGGTCACCTGCTTCCTTGTTGTGCAAGATATTCCTGTTTCCTGCTGTTTGTTAGTATAGTTAACAAAGTTGGTTTGTACCTTGTGTTTGTAAGCTTTAATGTATATCCTAGAGGAGACACATGGGGCACCTGGAGGTGAGGCATTTAATTTGGTATAACTTTGCTTTATTTTGACATGGACAGATTTATGTGCAGTGTACAGGTAATAATTTATAGTCTTCCACCCATCATCATCCATAGTCCTTCTCTTTCATAGCTTTATTTTCATTATGTCTCTTTCATTTGTATTGTTTTTTAGCATATGTATTAAAGAAAGGCTTCTGTTCTGAATGATTTGTTTTTTACTTTGGATAAAATGTGACATATTTTCAAATGCCCAAAACAGAAAATAATCGCCATGCCCTCAAAGTGAAAATGTGAGGATGAATGAAATTTGTTTTTTTAGATGGGGAAGAAATTGAATATTGTGGGAGATTCATTTAGCAGTCTTGTTAAAATTTTCATTTTTTTTCTCTTCGTAATGGATTTCCCTGGGCCCTGGTGCCTGACATTTATTAATCAAACATCGGAGACAAGAAGACTCTATCAGAATGGATTTGCACAATGTGTGTTGCTAGCTGTTGGTTGTTCTGCTTTGAACTTGCCGTGAAATTATTTGGAAAGACAGTGCTTTACTGTAAAACAGATGGCCATAAAGAGTATCTTTATAGGGTTATTAAGTTTGTGTTTGGTATGTAGAAATGCAGCTACTACTAAAGAGCTGCCTGAGAAGAACAGACCCACACTGGCCTTTCTGTATGCAATCCCAGCATGCACTCTCATTTTTGGCTTTCTATTCAATTTCTCAAAAAAGTCCCAGAAGGCAGTTTGTTCTAGCTTAGTATTCTAATTCAACAGTAACACAGGAAGATTTTTTTGGAGCACATTGCTCTGCACTTTGTATCTTAGAGCTGTCCTAAGTATCCTAAGCTACATTAAAAATGTATAGCTCTCTTCTTCAGTGCATTACCTTGTAAGTAAGTAGGTACTGTAGAGTTTAATGGGAAATTTGAAAATGATAAGTCAATGGAAAAAAAGATAGCTTCAAACACCTCATTTTGCCAAATATATCTTCTTTGGAATTTCTAGGACTTTCTTTGCTGCTGTACAGATAAGGTAAAATGTGTAGCTTTATTGTCGCTAGTGATTACAGAAAACAGTGCTTTAAGATTAATAATGTTTTTGCTTTGTTCAAGTTTGCAGTGTTGGTAGAGGGAACACTCTTGGGTGTTATTGTGTTGCCAGTGGTAGGTTTGTGCTGGCAGTGTGACTGGAATGTGACAAAGGAGTTTTACAATTTCAGAATTGTGGCCACCCTCATGAGACTTTAGGGTGAAGATGTGGGAGAAAGCTTGTATTTTTTTTCTTTGCAGCAGGAGTATTCTTGTTTGATGTTGCGTTTTTGTAGAACATTTCAACAAAAACTGTTGTAGACAAAAACACTGTAAATCTCAATTGTTAATTTTACCCAGAGAGATGTACTTGCTTCAAAATAATGAACACTCTATCTTTATGAAACTTTTGAAATAATATATGATTCATGAACAGTACAACATTAATCTGCTGATTGACAAGAACATAGTAAACATTTAAAACCCGGTTTTCTTTGGAGGGCACAAAGCCAGACCTTTGAAGGTAACTGCAGCATGATGTTAATTTTGACATATGATACAGGCCTATTTCCGAACGTTACAGGTTTCATTGATTGTATAGTAAACCCTCAGTTTAATGGACTAATAGGGGGAAGGAGTGTGCATTACTGCCTGATGTCCATTAAGTTACAAATTATTTTTTTCATCCTCAAACAATATCATATGCGAAAAAATATATATATGCCATATACTGTATATGCTTTCTGGATTTTAAAACTTTTTTTCCTTAATTTAGAGGAACACAGTTTTTTATCATAAATATACAAGCACTGTTTTACTTTTAATATACTGTAAAAAATTAGCTAAAGCAAAAAAAAATGCAAACAATATCTAAGCAACTTATCTACTCTATGCATAATTTAAATTCTTGGATTGTAAACCTAAAATGTATTTTGAACCTTTTTATTCTTTTTGCATTTACATATATTTATATTTTTTGCTTTTTTACATTTTATTAGCATTTTAATGTATTTCTGAAAATAATTGTCTGTAAGAATAAACTTAACCATACAATATAAACAACACCCATCATAAACAATTTGTTACAGGAAAAGTTTGGAATTTCTTATTTTACATGCAAAATGTTAGCAGCCTTTGTTAAATCCAAAGTCCATTAAACTTTACATTAACTAGGTCTGTTTTTCTATTTTCTATTTATCTACTTTTCCTCTAAAATCTGGTCAAGACATTTAACAGGTACAGAAAAGTTACTTGGTGCACAATCAACATTTATTTTTATGCTAATTTTGCTTCATTCCCTCAAGCGACTTTTAGCACAGCATACAAAATTGCATCTGACTTTCATGGTCTGTCTAGAGTTTTAATCATTGTTCTGTCATTGCAGAAACACAAACCTGGTTTCTCTCAGGTTTTGAGATTGAGCTTGTTTGATTGCTTTCACCTTTATACAAGTATGATTGTGATAGTACTCAATGTGCTTTCAGTGAAATCTGCAGCTTCTTGAGCAGTCTGTTAACTGATATTGTAAAAAAGAATGGGTATTTGCAGTGATATTTCAAAATAAAGCTTTCTATCATATAGCCTATTGCATCTGAGAAAGTAATATTTACGAACGCTTTAGTTTGAAATATCAGTGCAAATACCCATTCTTTTTTAACAATATATTTTAATAGACTGCTCAAGAAGCTGCAGATTTCACTGAAAGCTCAGCATACATGAAGAAGGAAAGAAAAGTGGCGTTTAGTGCCAAAAGTGGCTTGTATTTGCTATCACTTCCTAATGAAGTGCAACCTGAGCAGCCCATAGTATGTCATTCTATCTCATGGTGTCCTAGTCAGTGTGGAGAAAAAAAAACTAATGTGTACCTACCAGAATTCACAGTTATTATTAATTTATTTGTACTCTGACGCTTTTATCCAATGTAACTTACATGGTCTCACTGCGAGGTGAAACAAAGACATTACAGAACCTTTGAATTTATGTTGAGGAATATTGGGGCTTAATGGCCCTAACAAACCATTATTGACTGTTGCAGAGTAGCAAAGAAAAGAAAAGGTTTTACCTCTTGTGTACATATGTTCGCTCTTGGTTGTTTCATAAGACGTCTGAGCCTCTTTAACTCATTAGAAAAGTTAGAAGCGGTTAGGTTTTATTAAGCATGTTTGACTTACAGTATCCATCCATCCATTTTCTAAATGCTTTATCTGGCACGTGGCTTGTGGGGAACCCTGCAAGCAACGGGTGCAAGGCGGGGTACACCCTGGACAAGACAGGACAAGACAGGAGTGACGCATGCCGGAGCCAGTTTTCCCAGAAGCCATTTAACCTACTTTACCAGTATTTCTTTAGACTGTGGGAGGAAAGTGGAGCAAAGGGTCGGTGATATTTTATATGTGTGAGTGGCTCAAAGATGAGTGGGTCACAGGAGTCTGTACTTCCTCCTTCTCCCCTGCATGCAGTTGCAGTGTTCATAGCTGTAAGCCTGAGATGTAGCTCGAACAGTAAAACAGCTCAAACAGTGGAAAAACATAAAACTGGCCATTCTGAATTGGGTCTATGTAACAAAAATAATCAGTAATTCTAAATATATCAATGTGGTATCAATCTTAATCCAATGTGTTGGACAGAATTTAATTGCTTTTCTTTTTCTCTACAATGTATACACTCTACTGTACAGTATAGTATGATGTATAGTTGTATTAGTATGATAAAACTATACATTATTATGTAAAACTAAAACCTTATTATACTGAGATAAAATAAAAATGCGTTACTTAGTTCAAATACCCATTTGTTGCATCTTCACTGCCATTCAGTATAGATGCCTACATCATCAATACCATTACTGTAAAAAGATGACAAAACACATGCAAATTTCTTAGTAAACAATTGATTATTTATACAAATGAGTTTATATCGATTAGCCAAGGCTGTTTGGAAAACTGTATAAATAAAGTTCTCTGCAATATAAAGTCAGTGCAGAAATTGTTGATACTACAAAGAGTGGTGTCTAACTATACACAATATGTCTGTACTGGGTTCACATTGAATGCAGTCACCACAGTTTTCTTTAAAGACAAGCACAAAGTATGTGGCTTTTTTCAGCTAGAAAGAACAAAATATGATTTGTTTTACTAAATTTATCAAACTTCTTTTTATGTAGTTTCAGATGGATTCAATTTATTAATTGGAACTGTTTGCATTTGAAGAAGTGCAGTTCCCTATGAAGAAGACATGTTTTTCTACTTCTGCAGTGCTTCAATCAGCTATAATGCAAAACAGATTAGGTCAACAAATTTGCAGTTGTGAATTTGTGGAAAATCAGTTCTTCATAAAGGATAGAGACCACTACAAAATGAGAGTTTTTCTTAAACCATCTTATGGCAGCATTTTAACTTTTTTATGTTAGACTATAATCAGGAATTTATTTTTTATTTCACATCTTATATTTGTACCTGATTATACAACTTGACTGATGCTGTCTAAGCAAAGTATCGAGATCAAGTGTACAACAGCAGTGTCCCACTTGGGCTCTGAACCATAACCTCTTATTATGTGTCTAGAGCCCCTAAAGACTGCTAATTCAAGCTCAGTACAAATCAGTAATGATCAAAAAGAGAAAAGAGGAGTTTTTCACACAGATGTAGAAGTAAAAAAGGCTGAATGGCTGAAACCCTAGATTACAGACCCCATTATAGTCTGGTTAATATGAATTATGATCAGGGTACTGTTATGTGTGTTTTACATATTGGAAAATATACATTTTTTGTTTCAGAAATTGATTAATAAATGGCACATTCTGAATGTACCACAGTCTTATGAAAGTTTGACGTTTACACTGTTGTATAGTGTGTCTATTTTTAATTGAATAGCAATCAGTAGTAGAATCCAAGAACATTACTACATCATTTTATGGCCAGCAGCTATATCACCTTGCAACTCACAACTGGCAACCCACTGAAGCTAATTGTGATAGCAGGTATGTGGCTGGTCAGTACCTGGATGGGAGACCTCCTGGGAAAAACTAAGGTTGCTGCTGGAAGAGCTGTTAGTGGGGCCAACAGGGGGCACTCACGCTGTGGTCCATGTGGGTCCTAATGCCCCAGTATAGTGACGGGGACACTATACCGTAAACAGGCGCCATCCTTCGGATGAGACGTAAAACCGAGGTCCTGACTCTCTGTGGTCATTAAAAATCCCAGGGTGTTTCTCGAAAAGAGTAGGGGTGTAACCCCGGTGTCCTGGCCAAATTTCCCATTGGCCCTTACCAATCATATAAAACGCTTTGAGTGGAGTGTCCAGAAAAGCGCTATATAAGTGTAAGCAATTATTAATATTATTATTGTTATCATTGTAATGTTTTGTACTTGGTTTCATAATGGTAATAAGTTCCTTCATACTTTTAGAAAAGGGAATGCAAGCACTGACTATCCATGTCAACAGTACAGTATATGCCTCTGATTCAAATTTAAATTTGATTAAATGTTGATTAAATGTTGATTACATTTGATTAAATATCACTATTCATTTTAACATCGGTGTCAATTTTAAACACAAACCTTAAATGATATATGGTTTATATGATGACTTCAAGTACCAGTAGGTTTATGTTGAGATACAGTACTAATTTAAAAATGTTCTGGAAGTAAGCAGATTGAATTTTTCACATCTGAGTACTTGTCACAGTCACTCCATTTTAAATCAGGTTGATGGGGCTACAGTTCTCTGCCTGTGATTGCTACATACTAATCGCTGGGATTCCCTGTTGATGATACTATATTGCAGGTTTTAGCCTTCCACATAATGCCTAAATGTTATTTTGCTTTTTAAAGTGAAAATGCAGCTAAAGATTTAACTTTCTCACAATGATTTTCTAATTTGAATTAGGAATATTATTTTTAATTCTACATTTCTGTGATAATCTGATCATGAGACAAAGCGGTGAGTCATAGTAGTGCCTCTTTAGATGTATTTTGACTCTCAATGAATGTGTCTCTGTCATGCCTCTAAATGGATAGCTCATGAGATTCATAGGAGAGTCATTATCTTTTAGTCCTAACCAGCTGTAGGCTGAGGAATTGAAATCAAGTTACACTTGATTCCTGAAGTGTGTTATCGGCAAGATAAAGAATAATCTGATTTGAGAAAAATTCAGATATAGTATTTCTTCATAAATAACATTCCTGGCTATTTTAAAATATTTAATTTCTTTTCATCAAGCAGTTTTTGCGAAAATGATAAGAAGATATTAGTATTCATTTAATTCCATCAGAATAATTTATTTAAATTTGTAAGAACTGCAGGTATATTCTTGTACAAAGGGTCTGTTATTTAGACCAAACCTTCATTGTGCTTTTTGAGAGTATTATTTTATTGTACCTTATTTGAGAACCTTTATCGTGATGTTTTCTTGTGGTTAATTTCATGGCAATCGAAGAATAGATGAAAACAGTAATTGAAGTAGAGGGCAAATTGAATCTTGTTAGAATAGGGGTAGACTGAAATCTTGTTTGCATAAAATATTTTTTCCTCTGTTCGTGTAGCCTGTTTCACACAGATGTGGAAGTGTATTGTATTTCTTTCAGATCTAATTTCTCAAAGATGATTTGTACCTGAGACCTGTGACTACAACTGCAACAAATTAATATTTTGATAATCGATTATGCAGGTGAATATTACACTGTTTAATCAATTAATTGGCTTAGCTGAACATTATGGCTTGTAAGTGAGAAAGGCTGTGACAAATAAAAATTGTCATTGTTCAGTAGCCATAAAGCTTTATTCAATAAAATAATGAAAAACACAAAACTTTGAAAAAGTTTCAACTTAATTAACATCTAACTAGATTGTCTTTCACTCTTAAATTTCAGGAAAAAAACTTTTCTTCTTTTTTGTACAAAAATACAAAATAATGTTCTGTGTTATAATAAAAAAATAAATAAATAAAACAGGATTCAAATACGTTCAAAATAAGCTTCAAATAAGTCCCTTGAAATCCAACTGTTAATTCAGAATAGCAGCAAGTTAATTTTCATTTGACTGTAAGATTTGCTATGAGCTGTGGTGATGAACATTAGATAAATAATAAACGTAGATTATATCTCTCTTGGTTGCAGTGTCATTTAACTGGGTTAACACTGTAGTATATTCTGATCATATTTTTATATGAGATGAGCTATATATTACGGTAGTTCACAAGATGATCTATGTATGAATAGGTTTAAAGGACGAGTTATTTGTTTGATTAGCTGCTGATTGTTAAATAAACAATTTTTCAAAGTAGCCCATAATTATTTCTGATAGGATGACAAGCTTTATCTCTTTTCTTTTTTTGTTTTTTTTTGAAAGACTACTATCCATATGGTGAGGTTTAAGCAAACCGAAAATATACTGCAATGGCATATTAACTTGAACTGCAACTGTGCTAACTTTAGGCTAATAGACAAATGAATGGGAGCTTGTGATATTTCCCCATTTGAGAAACCTATGTATAATTAACCAAATTAACCTTGTAGAATTTGATAGGATATGGAAAGCTTCAGTGATTTTGGTAAGGGTAGCTCATTCTGACAAACTACTCTGACCGTTCGAACTACGGGTAGCCACCAATCCTGAGCGAGTAGCTCAGTTTGTCAGAACACTGCTCACACCACCAAACGCAATAAATTTGCTCAAGCATGCACATTGTACTGCCATGTAATCTTAAATCAACCACCTTAATTCTGCATGTTATGGTTTTATCTTTTGTTTTAAGAAAATGTTCCCACACTGCTTCTTTTTTAACTTTCTGCCATTATTTTTAGTTTTTTTTCTTCAACCTGTTCTATAGTTATGGCACTATAGCAGCATTGCTGCCCACTTCAGGTTAAGTCATTAACTCACTGGAGGTTGGAGACCCATTTGAAAATGTAAACAAAAAATCGACAACGGAAATTTGTCGACAATATCGAATAATCGTTTCAGCCCTACTGTGACCTTACCTCAGGCTAATGGGCAACCTGTTAATAGAATCACACTTTGAAGTCAAACATCAAAGAAAAGGAAGAATTTTAAAATTGTAAATTAGCTTTGATTGTACTGTAAAATGATAGCAGTGGAAGTAGGACGGTGATTGTGAATATTAAGTACAGGTTGATTTGGGATTGAGAGCCATTTTGAAAGCTCCTCAGAGAGTTTCAGGTTTGGGGAACAACATTACAAACTAATTTTAGATAGATAGATAAGACTTCATTGATCCCGAAGGGAAATTGAGGCATTACAGCAGCCCAGCCCAAGAAAAGCAAGACAGACATCAGAATAATGTATTCTAATGTAAGTATTAGAGTAATTAAATAAGTATATAGAATACAAAATAAAATAGCAAAATAAGTGTGTGCAAAATATGCTAATGGTCACTGTAAAACAATAAAAGATGTGCAAAGAGTGCATGGGTAATACAGATTTAAAATACCACATTATAAACAGTATATTAATGCAGTGTCCAAAAGTACAATAGTGCAGCATGCTGTCCATAGATGAGCAGATGAAGGGCTAACAGGCCTAGCATAGGGCAGTGTTATACACCCTGACAGCCGCTGGGAGGAAGGACCTGCGGAAACGTTCCCTTGAACACCGTAGCTGGAGCACTCTTACTAATAGTGCTCAGCTGTCTAATAACAGTCCCATGTAATGGATGAGAGGCATTGTTCTCGATGGCTGTGAGCTTGGTCAGCAATCTTTTCTCCGCAACCATCTCCAGTGAGTCAAGGCTCAGCCCCAACACAGTGCCAGCCTTCTTGATGAGTTTTTGAGTCTATTTACATCTCTTGCCATGATGCTGCTGCCCCAGCACACGAAACCGTAGAAGATGGATGCTGCCACCATTGATTGATAAAAACTTGCATTTCACATATACCAAAGGAACTGAGCTTCCTAAGAAAATAGTCGGCTCTAACACTGGGCGTCAGTGTTAACTAGGAATCTGTAAAAGTTGTTTTATACAAATTTAGAATTAAAAAATCCCTTGAAGACGGACAAGCAAGAGAATACTGTAGGACATGCCATTCCCTTAGTTATAGCTTTACCAACATGCTGAAATAAAAAAATATATTTAAAAAATAAATACTATTAAAGGTTGTAATAAGTTACACGGATAAAACCATGCATTATGTGCAGGTACATACTCTATGTAAATCCTTAAACAAAGTACCTGTTAGTAATGCTCTTCTCTTTATTTATTAAGCAGGAAGTGGAAAGAATTTCTACATTAAAAGTACTTATCTGATTAGGCCTGTGTGTTAAAGTTAAAAAAGGATGCAATCTCTCTGAGTAGGAGATTTACAGAGTTGATGTTGTGAACTGTACATTGTGCTTGTTAAAGTATAGGTAGAATTAGGATTGTTGTTTATTTAGTGCTTTTAAGTAGCAAGGTGGCGCAGACGTTAGCATTGCTCGCAGCATTTGGGCCCTGGGTTGCTATCTGCATGAAGTTTTCATTCCCAGTGATTTAAAAAGTCTTTTCTTTGGGTGCTTCTGTTTCCTTTCACAAACTCACAAACTAAAACCATTACGGTAGTTTATTTGGCTTCTGTGAAAATTGGCCCTGGTGTGAGTGTGTGTGTGTTTGTGTCTGTGTGCGTCTTCTCCAGGGTGTATCCTACCTTGCTCCTGTTCCTTGCCGCATTCAACGCCGGCTTCCCTATGACCCTGTATTGAAAGAAGCAGTTAGAAATGGATGGGATGGATGTTTCATTCATCTTCATTTTATGGTCAACTAATAACAAGATGGTATAGATAAAGCAGTTGAGCCAAGACAGTGGGTTAATGCACCTGCTCTTACAAACACTGCCAAGGGACCTTGGTCAAGCAGTTAGGACTTCAGTTTAACATCATATACAAAGGACAACACCTCCTACGACACAATATTCGAATGTATAGTATAATGGGACACTAGTCTGGAAACTATTGAGTCAGGGGAATGGTGGCAACTACTGATCCACTAAATCTACTTACTCCAATCAGTTTTTCCCTTTAAGATCTTCCATTCCATTACTGACAATGCCCAACCTTGGGCTTCTTAGGTCTGACAAAATCAAGCTACAAAGCTACAAAAAGACTGGGTCTTTGTCACAAGAATGACATTTTTTTTTTTCAGGCTGCTATGAGACTTTCCTTTTACTACATCTTAAGTTGTATTTCAGTAACCTAGTTTAATAACTTGAAAAAAGCTTAAATTGTTTGCTCATTATAAAACTCACAAGGGTGAGTCACTTGTCAAAGCCTCTCCCTTTGCAGCTTTAACAGTGCTAAAACTGTTCTTTAACCTTTAGTGAAAATTTCATTACTACAAAGCTTGTAACATGGTCACATTGAACTTCTGCTTCAGTCTGAGTACTAGTCTTTAAAATTCACAATGGATTTGAAGTACTTTTGTTAAATGTTTATTTACAAGGGTTTAACAGTTGCAAGAGCTACTCTTAGAGCTTTGTTCCTCTTTTCATTTGATGTTGGTATTACATTTTAAATTTAATATAACTGGACAATATCGTAAGTGTATCTTTATTTTGTCAGGATTTTCAAGAAATAACTAAGAATATATTTTGGTATATCCACAGTTGACTTGAGCAGGCCACAATGTCACCATGCTGTATGATTCACGGCGTATTCTATCCTTGATCTGGTTTGGTTACATCTGATGCAGTGATACATATACAGTAAATATTTCTAGGTTGTCATTGTAAATAAGAAGTTGTACCTTGGGAATTTCAGAATATTTCATGGCCTGCTGGTGTGTGTTATGAGCTGTCATGGAGTGATTAAATAAGTGGGAATTGCAGCGAGAATCAAACCAGTACTAACAGTACATTGTTGTCAATTTGGGTTTAATCACTCACAAAATAAAGACTTGTTTTAATGGAAGTGGAAGAGTAGGTTTGAAAACACTTTGTATATAGAACAGGGGTACAATATTTTTAAAAATTATGTGAGACATTATCTTTTTGTACCTTTCACCATTTAATTTCATAGTGTTGTTATATACTGTGTACTACAAGTACAAGCATCTTTCCTCAGTTGCCACAGTGCCTAATTCAACACAGGCCTTGCTTGATGAAATATAAAATACCTATTTATTCCCCTTTTTGCTACAAACTGCCAGACTTATAAATTTGACAAAATGCATACATTCTATATGTTGTCAAAAAATACGTCTTTTCCCCCTTCCAACTTTTAATCACAAGACACGCAACAAAGATCCTTGCCAGGGCAGGCATCCAGGATCTTAACAATTAATGGGGCGTGCCTGTTGGTCAGTGGAACTTTTATAGTAGCTTCGTTCTCTGCCAGAGCCAACACCACCTATTTCAGCATTCACTTGAGCTGCTTTTGAAGTGCCTTGAGTCTGAGACATCTGGGTTACCAACAAGAGAGGAAGATGCAGTCCTAGGGCCTAATGAATTGTGGCTGGGGGATGGGAGGAAGATTCTTTGCTTAAATGGAAGGAAATTAAGGTGCTTTATTTGAGCCTAGCCAGTCTTTCTTATGTATTAGTTATACTGAATAACAGCAAATAAGTACAATACAATACTGCTGTTTTAGGGGGCAATTGATATAATACTGTAGCTTTAAATTTTTGATTAAATTTATCTCCCTTTATTTATCCAAAGATGTAAAACAAAAAACACTTTTGACCAGAATATATTTTCTAGATTGCAGATATGGCACTGTATTATTTATTTGTTTGGTTAAGTAATTAATTTCCTGTTAGTAACTGCTCTCAAGCAACAGTAGCACAGCAGAATAAATGGGCTCTATTGAAATACTGAATGGATAGAAAGAAAAGTAACTTGTTGACACAGTCTATCACAAATCTGTGTTTTGGACACTATAATTTGCCATTGTTGCACATACTGCTTAAAACCTTATCCCATTCTGAAATGTTTTATTGCTTTAGATACAAATCTTTTATTTTGGTTATTTCAAGGGAATATGTAATCTAAGAATCTCGGAGTCAAAAGGATTTTTGTAGAAATTGCAGTACTATTATCTCTGCTTTAGTAGTATTGTAGTTTACTCCTCAATTTGAAAAAGGGGAATTCTGGAAGCATTAAAACAGTATGTGTAACTAACCATATGATGTTTCCTTTAAAAAATAAAAGTAAATGTTTCCTGCTGGAAGCAAGTTAATTGAAAGCAGAGGATATTGGAATTTAGCTATCGGGGAAGCAGTTAACTGTAATAGTAAAATCACAACAAAGTCAAATATGCAATAATATTCCACTCATAAGTACGAGTGTAACAAAATTCTAGTGCACAGAAAAGGGATGTTCATGTTCTTGAGTACTAAGAAAGAAAAATTCTAGTCCTCTTTTCTTAGTCCTAGACCCAAACACATTTCTCTGATAATTCCAGTTATTTCTCTGATATTATATAGGAAATAAAAACCTGGGCAGTAAGCAGAATTTCAGGGGGACAGGACACAGGGTTATCTTTATTTATTTGCTGTCTCAGCTTTGTAGGAATCTTCCGCTGGGGTCTTGATTTAAACTCATTTGACATTTGCCAGCATATGATTAGTGGTTGACTGAAGTGCATATTACAAGTCAATGCTTTTTTAAAGCTAACCAGGGGTTAACTTTGTGACCATAGGTATGTTGAACTGCCTGCCTGCTAGAAGAGGGTTAGCATACTAAAATGTTACAAGTCTGAACACCTCAGAGGTGTTGATACTAAATATTTTCACTTCAGAAATCCCTTTTTTCCATGTTTCTAAATTCTAAAACCAGTTCTGTGTATTTGGTACAGAGAAGAAGCTTCTGATATTTACAAGACAAATTTAGAAGAAATAATAAGACAATTGTAAAAGAGAAACAATCCAGGTTTGCTTAAGTTGGAATATTTCATTAGGGTAAATAGTTCATTTTTAAAACAAAGTTCACTTGCCTTTTGAGCATTCATGTCTGGGTACTACCTGACTGGGATCAGGATTCCCAAAGCAGGAGCATAGATATAACAAATAATTGGCAATATTAAATTAAATAACAGACATTCTCACATGCTCACACCTGATGAAGACTTCATAGCCGAAATGTTGTGTTTTCTCTCTTCTCTTTTCATCATGGGATAAACCTGTTAGTTGTTCCTTTTAAATAAAACATGAACATTGGAACACCCACATTTTCTGGTTAGTTGGTTATTCTTTGTTAAAAGCAATGGAATGTGTAATGTCAATACAGAAAACAAGAAACATTTTTAAACATTTTTTTTAAATACTTATCGGCAAAATATTACAATACATTTTACATGAAAATGTGTTTAGTAATTCAAGAATTCAATATGTTGTGTGAAAATAGTTTGGTATGGGTTGTGATTATTAGTGTAAAAGTCAAAATTGATTATGACATGGATTTAAAATACCCGACAGCACACCCCTTTAGTCATAATGAAAACTGACCAGACTGATCATATAGTTTCTTTGCTTCTCTGTCACAGGGAGATGATGAAAGACTGGGGAAGCACAAGTATAAAAAACAAATATTTTTTTACAACCCGTAAACATACAAACTATTATTTAGACAATTACAAAGACTGAGTTCCTGAGTCCATGTTTTCATCGGACAAAAGCTACCCTCTCTTATTCATTCAAATATGGACCACCCTAGTAGCAGAGCAATCAGCATCGCACCATATAGGAGAAATACTGGTTGTTTTACAGTTAAAGACCTCCCACAGATCAGTCTGCTCTCTTAAAATTAATATTACATTTTAATAACAGTTTCTTAAAGGCTTTGTCTGTTAGGTTTCTTTCTCAAATAAAAAAAAATCCCTTAACTTATAAATCTATTTCCAGGCTCTTATTTAGCAGTTATTTTGCTTTTATTAAGTGAAACTCCCATCCCACTGGAGAGAGCAATTATAGAACAAAACAGACCACATATGCATTGGGGAGCCCAACACAAACCGCACATAGTTCCAAAACATTATTTGTGGAGTACTCCTAAGGTGGGATCTGTTGATAACCTCATCTGAAACTGAAACTAATAAGCTGATATGTTACTTTTTGATGATGCAAAAATATTACCTCAGATCACCTCTCAAATTGCTGTAATGTTTTATTTAATCTGTGCTCTTCTTGCCTCAGAAGGTCTGTCCTATTATGCTTTAGATGTCAAAGTGTAGGCCAAATTGCTGGTACTTTGGATCTAAAGAAAGGTGGAATTCACTCACAGGAGAATGAGAGCAAGAATTGTATTAAAGCAATTTACCTCTTTTCTTGCCGACACACAAATGTGATTGGGCATTTTCCTTCATCTCCACCCAATTATACCTTCCCATTTAGGGAACATGTTCAGTATGTGTAGCTAGGGATGGCTGGCACCTACTGTATTTCCTGTTTCTATTCCACTACCACTTAGCTCTTAGGCCATCCCTTACTAAGTAACTCACTATTAACTTACTACTTCACTTAGCTAAAAGCAGTACATATTTTATTCATGAATGTACTGTCTTCAATGCTACAGATTAAAATAATTTACAGAGAATCATAACTAACTTCAATCTTTTCATTTTCTAACAATTTGTATGGCAAACTGGTAACTTTTTACTTTTTTCTTTCTTGATTTTTCATGTGAGGTTTATCACCTCACACCCTTGCTACTTCAAGTGAAAAAAGAAGCCACAACTTTAGACACAAGGGTCAAATTCAGGATGGAAATAGGCCAAAATCAAAGGGCCATATCAGTTCAAATTAATCAAAAAAATTCAGAGCAAGCAGGGCAGAACATAATGAAAGAACACTGAAGATACAGTAGCAAAGTTGGCAATACTACACAATTTTAGAAAATGACTTTCATGTTTTACATATAATCTTTTGTTTCCAAGAAGAAATCGCTTTGGAGCTGCCGTTTACACTTTATATTGTCAATGAAATCTCTGAAAAATCCAACATTGTATTTGCATAAGAATTGCAAAACACTTGAGGGTGTGAACATGCAAAGTCCAGAAGTGAAAAGTACAGAGATGACCCCACTTGACCCTTGTCAAGAGGAAATCTGGAAGTGACATGTTATAAACCTCGCTCTCATCTGCCTAGTTAGACATATTGTATTTTGTTCTAAGAAGCAGGTCAAAGTACAGTAAGTCACTTCACAGGTGGACTACACAAGTGTTCTACAGTGCAGGGTACTACTGGTGACAGATTTCACCAAGGGCTATATGTAAGACTGAATTTTGTGCATATAGCAGAGATCTTATAAACGGTTGGCTGCAAGTACATTGTTAAGAACAATATAAGATGTATATTAACACTATTTTTTCATTGGATATGTAGCTACTTGGAAAACTTGGAAGAAGCAATTCCCCTTTTTCAAATTGAGGAAGAAAATGGAAGAAGCAAAAACTTCTGATCAGCTACACATCCTTTTTTACACAAAAGCATAATATGTATTATACAGTGTATCCAATTTTCTTAATCAATATCCTTTTCTTATTTGCAGTATTACAGTTTGTTTTATTCTAGTTAATTACAACTAGTTCTTCTGCATAGGGAGCATATTTCTCCCCATCACTTCAGTGTTAGCCTGTTGAGTAGTTTGCTTTAAGAGTATGCTATTCCTGCCAAGACATTTTATGAAAGTAGTAGAGCAGTTGTTCAGTAATTTTCTCAATGATACCTTCCTGATGGCATTCTATGTTGTACTGTACTGCGAATTTGAAAACCAAACAACCTTAAAGATCAGTTCCAGACAAATTATTTGTAGTGTATGAGTATTTTGTCTTGACATTATTCAAATCACCCTGATATGAAGTCTGTAGTACTAAAGAGACAGATGGGTACTGTAAAGTGACCTTGCAGAGAACAAAATGTCCCATTTATTGCATGGCATTTAATCAGAATTATTATTCATAACTTTGCTTATACCTAGAAGACTTAGTTATAATCCATAGTAAATGGTATTAAGCGATAAAATGTCTTCTTTATGTGGTAAGACCTTTGAAAGAGTTTTTCCTAAATCATCCAATATTAACTGTATAAATTATTTTTCAATGTGAATTACAATAAAACCCATGATAACAGCTGTTACATAATTTGTCATGCATTTAGCTCATTTCCTGGTTCTTCTTCCTGATTTTAACAGAACAAATTGGAACGTTTACTCATGCATGAAGCATGGGCTTAACAGGTGTTGGAATTGGTGAAATTTTGCTACTTGATTTTCTAAAAAGACAGTTAGCAAGGGTGTTGCTTATTTCACCAAAAGTGGTGTTAATGAACCTAAAGCATAACTGGTTATAAAACTGTGAACAAAGAGGTTTTTAATTGAGACAAACAGTCAATCAATTATCAATGCTGAGTCAGTAGGAAGGTTAAAGACCCCGAACTTGTAGGTCTTGAAGGAGTCCCTGGATTTTAACCAAATGACAAATATCAGCCATTAGGTATGTAGCCTATCTGTGATTACTAAACATAATGGGTTTTTGCACAAATACTTAATATCATATCAACCCCTACCTTTCAGTTTTAAAGAAGCGAATATATGTTTGAGAGATTTCCTACCTTGCCTTCCTCAATACTGTTATTTGTTGTACAATGGGAAATTTCATTTGGGCATGCCAAGTGTCATAACCTAGAATTGAGTGTTTTTCCCATTTCTGAGAATCTTTAAGCGAATGGTGAAACTCATATATATGTTAAGATAACACTAAATGTCTTCCTCTCTTTACTTATACCATTGCCATTTCATAGAAGAAGAAGAAATAAACTGATTTCACATAGTTCATTACTTCTGTGTTGGTTCTGGAAACCATTCTGTAAATCAAATTTTACTTGGCAAATTTCACTCTTAAGCTATCTGCACTGTTTTTTAATTTTTACATATTTACTATTTTCTATCGAGAGTAGCGGAAATTATTTAATGTCATGTTCTACTGCCATAAGTCATTTTCACTTATGTATAATTTATACAATCAGAATTTTTAATTTATGATGGTTTTATGTAAAGTTGAATTTGTGTAATTGGTACCTAACCTAGGCAGTGCC
The DNA here is from genome assembly GCF_040954835.1 of Lepisosteus oculatus. Taxonomy (NCBI): domain Eukaryota; kingdom Metazoa; phylum Chordata; class Actinopteri; order Semionotiformes; family Lepisosteidae; genus Lepisosteus; species Lepisosteus oculatus. The sequence goes on along the minus strand of NC_090698.1, from coordinate 38,312,134 downwards.
TGTATAGATGAACAAACATTTCTGCTTTAACCTTTCTATAGGGAACTGTTCCATACAGACTTTTATCACTATTGTCTGTTACAGTCACGCATTTTTGTAGAACCTTCCTTTTTTATAATAGGACACTTTGTCTCACTTTGGGCTGAGGATTTTATTTGTTCTCTTTATGTCAATATTACAGTTGTCTGCAGGTATTTTTAAGAGCTTTGAACAATAGTTTTTTAATTCAAGCAAAAGATAAATATTAGAATCATGTGACATGCTCACTCTACTGGAAACAGAATGAAGTCATCCTTCCACCTCCTTATAGCTATCAGGAAGCAAACTAAAACCTTAAAAGCAGGCTAGCTTGAAGAACGGTTTAGGTGTTTGTATTTCACCTGTTAGAGAATGAAATGTTTTATTTACCTGACACTCTGAAACTCTAGAAACTTTTGTCCGCAGGAGCCCTAACCAAAGTGAAGGAGAGCCAGAAGCATGTGGAGGAGGGGAAGATGGAGTCTCCGCAGGCTGAGGGCATTAATGAGCGCTGCAATATCATCTCCTTCGCCACGCTAGCGGAGATCCAGCATTTCCACCAGATCCGTGTACGGGATTTCAAGGCACAGATGCAGCATTTCCTACAGCAGCAAATCTCCTTCTTCCAGAAGGTGACGCACAAGCTGGAGGAGGCCCTGCAAAAATACGACAATGCCTAGACCCTAGATGGACTTTCACCTCTCCCCAACTTGTGGCCTTTCACTTCTGAAAAAAGCCAGATGGAATTAATGAGCATTGCTTTAGCAATACAATCTTTACAGAGAAAAGCACCCCCACCTACTGCATTCAAGCAAATTCTTACCAGCATCTTGGATTCATGACTTCTGTTTTGATTGCCTCTGTCGAGGCAGTTCTGGAAAACGGATTGGTTTGCAGGCGTTTTAGCTCCTCCTTAGTGTGCAGAAGAACATTTCAAAGACATTTGAGGTTCCATATTTGAAGAATAACCTTGCTACAGTAAAATCTGCAGAGTTTTTATTACCAAGATAAAAATCACTGCAGTGTTTGGTAGGTATGTGTGTAGGTGAGTGGAGGGGAGGTATTAACATATTCCTGTATTAGAAAAAAAAATATTGTGAAGGCAAGTTATATTTTTGCTTACACTACCAATGTAACTGTTGAAGACTGTAATATTATAAGCCTTATTTCCTTGTTCAGAAACATCTTTTGATATTTAGTACTTACTAAGCACCCAGAAGGGTGCTCAGATTAAAAGTATATAAACCATACCATTGACTGGCCTTTATCCGTTGCCTTGGATAATCAATCTGAATGAATGTGATCCCTCATAATCTTTAAAAAGTAAAGAAAAAATGTTTACAGTTTACTACCAGAGCAGCTATTGCTACTGTCTTGTGCCTTTTAACTTCCTGTCTTTATTGTTCCTGACTTAATAGTGTGATCTTAAACAATCAAGATGCAAAAACAGAACTTTCTGGCCCTGTAAGTTAGTTTAGGAATAAGAATCTGATGTCTTGATAATTTAAGCTGTCATTTATGATTCTTTCCCTTTGAGGAAAATTATAGACAGCTGTTTCTGCATATATACTTATGCATAACTCGGTATATACAGAACAGAGATTAAGAACAAGGATGCTTCACAGGATGGTTTTCATTCACTTTAAACAGTGAAACAGGATTGGAGGGTTGGATCAGCTAATAATTATGAAAAAAAGGACTGGAATGTTATAAAGTATTGGAATATAAAGACTTTGCATGTTTTTTTTTGGATGCACCAGCAATCACTGACTGTGTAACCTCACCATAAATACTCATAGCACTGCCAGTAATGCCAGTAATAGTTTATCCTTGTGGGGTAGGGTTTGCTGGTTATAGGGCTTGCTGTTAACCAAATCCAGTGGTTTGTGCACCCCAAGTGAAATGTAGCCAATTAGTCAGAATCGTAGGTCTTCAAGGCAGAAGAACAGTCGGGCAATACACATTGTGAGATGAATGCTCAATATCTGAAACATTCTACTGTAATTTGTAGTGCAGGAGGCATGAAATACGGTTTAGTATAGCAACTGCAAAAACACAATAAACTCCATCACAGATTGGTTGTCTTGTGTTACTATTGTTGAGGTGTTACCCTCACTACAAAGGAGAATATTTCACTGATTCTTGTTGAGAACAGCTTAGTCAAAGTGAGAAGTGGATAGAAAGATGCAGCTTTAGGTTTGGATAAATTCCATAGAGAGCATTCTGTCAAATTCTATATTATTCCATTAAAGTGCATGTGATTTCTTATCTGTGTAATGCACATTAGATTATTTCATTATGAAAGTATAAATGTCAATCATTTTTTCTCTCAGGTTACAATTCCGGAGTGAATAACGAAAAGCATACCCGTGGTATAATGTGGGTGTTGTTGAGAAAATACTATGTAAAACACTAGGCTGAGCTCTTGGGTTCAAAATGCACACTTAGAGAATCTCTTTCCATGAAAGTCATTCAAGAATTTAGATCTGCAATCAAGCATATTTTTACAGTGAGTGAATGTACAGTATACCTCCAAACATCATTGTTCAATTTTATAGAAAATAATAGCAAAGAGTAAAATTAGTGAATTGAGGTGAACACATTTATCCTCAAGAAATTTAATATAGAAACAAAACCAAATGTGAAATATTGGCCAAATAGCCAGTTGTTAACTCAGAACTCCACTTTACATTTATGTGAATTTATAGAAGAAAATGTTCAGTTTAGTTCTTCATGTATGGAACACAGGAAGGTAAATGGAAAAAAGAAAATGCTTGTCCTCTCTTCATCTGTGATCAGCACTCTTCAACAGTGCTTGAATTGCTTTTGCTTTGATGGTGAGGAGCTATGGATGTAACAAAAAACTGAAATTGTTGAGAAATGTGCGGGTTTTTCTTTAGTACTGTAACTGCTTAAGCCTAGAAGTTGCAAAGATAAAGATCTCTCAAACTTGTAACCTGAAGAGTACAGACCTACACAAGTGAGCTGAAACTAATCTTTCTAAATGTTGAAACTGTGTATACTGCTTTTAATGTTCAGGATCTGAATTAAAAGACAAAACATTTTATACTGGTGTTTCAAATTTCTGAATTTTATCCTTTTTGAGGTTGTGATTTTTTTTTAACAAGGATATGCTGGGTAATTTCATGATGTTGAAGCAGAAAGCTATTTCTTAAACTGATAAAAATATTTCCTGTACTCTTTTATAAAATGAGGCAAAATACTAAATACTAGTCTACTGATTTTTTATTTCAAGGGATCTCTAATGGCTCTGTACTTACAGTGTGAATGCTTTTTTTACAATAGTTGATAGAGAAAATGGATAGTGGGGTATGCAATTAAAATCAGCCTTGTACAGTATGTGGTAAAAGTCATGAACTTTGTCTTACTCATCATGCTGCTGAATACACAGTGCAAGACAGACGCTAGGTTTGGGAAATGAGATCACATTTAAAGAAATCCAGTCTCAAGGCATTTTGCATATCTGAAACAGGAAGTGTGTCAGTCTTTGCAATGTGGAGAACAGCTGACTTTGAATAAATGCATAGTATGACAACATTTTTTTATTGCTGAATAAGCCACAGTTAATATTAGGCTTAAACACTTGAGCCAAAGTGAGTTCTGCATTATTTTAAAATTTTGAAGAATAACTTAATTGTAGTTCACATCTAGCTCTAAGAAAATATATATACAGTATATTAAGTACACCAATGACCCTACAGCATGTGCTCTGACAAATTTTCAGACTGTTAAAGCAGCCTTGTTATGAAGCAGGTATTGAGGGTAGCATAAAAATAAAATCATGGTGTCCTGCAGGACAGCCATTATTCCTACTTAACGGTTCTTTATTGAGGTTAAAACATGGACAACATATTTCACTCTTTGTGGAAAATGTCACATCAACATCAAGGTTAGTACTCTGCCTGGGAGAGACCACTAGTGATTAAACTAGCATTTCAAACATATCATAAAAGCGAACTAGAAGAAAGCCAACATCAGTATCAGCTCCTTGGAGATTATGGGCCTTGGTTGGAATGAAAGGGAGAAAGAATATCTGGGAATCGAAGGTATGTTAATGAGGAAGCCAGAGTGTGCAAACTCCATATTGGTCATATCAGTCACTTTTGCGTTCATTGTAAGATGATCATTCTTGACTATCATTGATATTAGTAAATATTTTCTTTGCAATGGCCTCTATCGGTGCATTGCACAGCTCTGACATCCAGTACCTATCCTGAAACCTTGCCTAAGAAATGACAAATAGGAAAACACTAAGTTTGCAAAAAGATGTATTTCAGTAATGCCTGGGATCATGTTTTCCAGTTTCATATACTGTATGTATTAATACTGTTGATTGGGTAGATGCCCTAGCTGTCAACAGGGCTGTGAATGGGACTAATGTCATATTTGTGACAGTGAACTTTCCATCAGAATGTTGGCAAAACACAGCTGAGGTTCTGTTACCGGCAATCCATGGTTATTTGCTTGAGATATTAACTCATGTTTTCTGTGTTGTAGTAAAACAGTATATAAACTGATTAAAAGCCATGAGGGCTTTGCAGTGTCTCACCTTTAAATACAATTTGAACACACGTCTAATGAGAATCACATAATTTGCATGTGATAACATTTTTCACCTGCAGAACTGGTTAGTCTGCTGAGTACTGATGTGTTACTTGCAATTTAGTGTTTTCGATGTATTTGAAAAGAACTATCATCAGAAATTATTTCCATTATTATTTACTTCATGTAATGTTCTTTAAAAATCAGTAGAAATCCTTTTTACTGCTGTCCCCTTAGTGTAATATTGCCAGAGATCTTAGATTTTAAGGGACATACTTTATTTTTATAATTACCTGTCCTGTCCTCAATCTTTTTCAGAGTTCACTGTTGCATAGAGACATTTTCTACTATTGTTCACATGCACAAATCCTAAATATTAGATTCATGTTTAAATTGTTGGAACAGGTGTCTTCTCCCAGCAACACATACTGTAGAAAGTGATTAAAATAAAATGTAAAAATGAAAAGTAGGAGACCACAAGTTTGTGTATGCTATTATGCTGCATCAAATTTCTGTTTGCATGTTCCGAACAGTTTTAATATTGGATCTCAGTTCAATAAGGAAATTAAACCTAAAAACCTGTAGAAATAATCTAATCTAGCAGTAAATTGTGACTTCAGCCTTTTTAACGTTTTGGAAAGCATGGGAATGAAAACCTTTTATGTGGGATTAGGTCTTCTGCAAATCTGAAGTTTTGGTTGGCTTTATGAATTTATCCATGAAACCAATCGTAATAAATGTCAAATTAAAAAGCAAGTGTGTTTTGCAATTATATCTTTATATAAATCAAAGTTTCTGTCTAAAATACTACTGACTGTCTCTTGCATTGTAGAAAACATGGTCTTGTTTTAGATCATATGATACTGCACTAAAGGAAATGCTTCCCATCTGCTTTGTAAGCTGGAAAACAAATGGTTCACAATGCTGAAAAGTTGCTGATGCAAGCTGAAAGCCGTAATTCTGGCATATGGTTTTCATTTTGTGGGAGTTAAGTAAGATTCATTGTCTGTGAAAGAATCCTATTGGTACAATGTCTGACAGTGGCACTGATAACAAAAAGCTTTTGTGGTTAAGAAAAGTCATTTGAAAATACAGTCTTCATTTGAAGAAAGCTTTTTACATGAAGAAGTCATTTTTTTTTGTTGCAGAGACAGTACTTAATGTGGATTTGCTTGCATGTGTGGCTTTCTTCACACTCACTGTAATAAAATATGAAGTTTGAACGTACCAATTCAAATAATTTAGCTTGTTTAAAGCTAGTTAAATGCTCTTAAGTTACAATACCTCTTAGATTCTGCCTTCATAACTTGTGGCATGTTAGGGGAAACTACATCAGCCAGGAGTGTAACAGTCAGATGATATATGAGGTTTCAGTGACATGGGCCTCTCGTTTAGCTTTTCGGGTTTTCAGTTGGCTGAAATTCCTGCCCTGTACCCTCCTCAGTGTTTGGCACTTCTCCATTCTTAGCACAGGCCAGAGCTGGTATGACAGGCTGCACAATGGTTGTGACTGCAATCAGGCCCAACCTTGATGGGGGCCCAGTGCTGGAGCAAGGGGGGCCGATACCTAAATCTCCTTCCCCCTGCAAAGCAAAACTCCAAGAGGGTGCCCAAAATAACAACTTGCAACTTGCACCAGGGCCCAGGTGAATGAAGCACTGCTACTGGCTATAAATAACAGCTTCCTGCCAATTTATTTCCCAAGTAGTTTTAGGACTATGAAATCTTTCTGCATCTATTATGAAAAAGAACATTTGATAAGATGCAGGGATGATGAGCTGCTTTAAACTCTTCTAGTTAAAAAATGAGGCAAAAGGCCAAAAGACTGCTGGCCTTTTGTTCTTTAGAATTGTTTATTGTACACTTTTCCTAGCACTTTCCTCCTTGTATTACACTCCTCCAAGTTTTGATGCCACTATGATCATGTTTAATTTCTAAATTAAATTAATAAACAATAAAGAATAAGTTTTGGACTGTGAGAGGAAACCCTAACAAACACAGGTGGTCTCTACACATATAGTACCCCAGTCCAGAAATGGACCCAGATTCCCAGCACTGCAAGGCATCAATGCTAACCACTGCACCTCTGTGCCTCCCACAGTTCAAGGTATTTCACACAAAAATAATTCACTGTACTTGATAATTTCTTTAACTGGTAGTGTTGCCTACTCCAAACCCTCCTTATGGAAGGAATCATCTGAGAAGTGAAATAGCTGCAGAAAATTGTTATTAACCCCTTTGAAAAAAATACGTAGAAAGACTGTTTTCATTATTACCACCTAAAAATACTGATACCCTTTGGCATAAAATGCTTAGTTAATCTGATTTGCAAAGACTTTTTATTTGGTGAATTTCTTCTACGTTATGTCTTATTAATTTTTTTTCCCAATACCTGTGTGCCTTAGAATCTATTTATTGCATTAACAATAGCTTCTGTTCTATTAGAAGAAACATACTCTATATATTTATGTTACGCACTGTACCTTTCTCACCTTTGTTAACCTATGTAACACACTGAATGATTTCCCACCAAAATTTAGGTCTGGTAGTCTAGTGAAATAATACGGTAAATGCAAAACGTCAGTTTTTATGTCTGTGTCTGCATGCCACTTCTCTATGATAAATTTCTGTTTTCCATTATCTTTTCCTTGATATCCTTTGATCTGTAATATTTTTTACTTTTGCTACCCTTTGAATTTTTCTGACATATTTCCCCAGTGCCTCAAGGATGACAGGATTGGATCTGATTTCTTTTTCCAGGTTTTTCAAGTTTTATGTCTCAGGGGCTTTTTACTATATTTACAACAGTATTTACTCCAGTCCATATTTAAGAAAGTTCATGAGGGACAACAACATCTAAGAATCAGATGCTTTGTCTTTGGGCAGTTTTGGTTTAACTCATTTTGTTTAGGGGCAGCCACGTGGCCATAGAAAGAGGAGAGTTGAACCCAATTAAGAAAGAGGAGCTAAGCAAGGAGTAGCTATAAGGTGGATATGAGGTGGAGGAAGGCTGCATGAAATGTGAACAGAGGTGTTTGAGACATACATGTCTTATTTCAGTAATGATGGTGATTAGGAACAGCTGGGTGAGATTGTCTTGTCATCAATATCCCTCCCAAAATTCTTGTTAACCTATATGTAACTGCCTCTTTTCTTCTGGTTCATCTCATTGATTGAAAGGAATATGTTCAACATTGTTCTATCAGAATTAAATAAAAAGCCTTTTGCAAACAAGGAAGCATAAACCAGAAGTGTGAAGTTGTTTAAAACAGAAGAATCTTAAAATGTTTATTTTGTGGGTCACCTTCCCTGAAATGCACAATCCCTGTTTTAGAAGCACAGATCCATGTATCCCTTAATAATATATAGATTTATACCACAATAGCTGCTTTTTGAATTATAAACAGATCATTAAAATTCATTATGCAGAATAATCTGGTCAAGTGAAATATCTATTTTGGGCTTACTTGTAGCACCAGAACTGAAAGTTATTCCTCTGTCATCTTGGGATAGATATTTGCAATATAATGTGCATAGAGTACAAATTTTAATGGGCTTCCTTGCACTAGGTAAGTTCAGTGTTAATGCTGGTGATAAGTCATCTGCTTGATCAAGATCTGATGCATTCAGAAATTAATTTAAAAGCAATCAGAAGGGTAATATTCTTTTGATTCTCATTTAATTCTAAATATTATATAGTTACTGTCAAACATCCAGTAGCTCTTAAACTAATTTTGAGAGATATACTGTAGCTACAACAGGAACTGAAAATAACAAATGACATATATACAAAATATACAATTTCTTACCTTCTAAAAGTGTTGTAAGATACCCTCAGTAATCTGAACAACAGTCATTCATGAACCATAATGGTCTCTGGGCTTTTCTTCATTTCCAAAGTTCATGGCACAAAGAAACAATGAAACACTTTGTAATTGTTTGCACTTTTAAATGTCAAAAACAGTTAAAGAGATTTGATATTTCTCCCATATACTGTACTGTACACTCTTTTTTTCTCCTTCCAGAGTATTCCTGTGATCTGGAAAATATTTTGACTGTTATAATGTAAATATTGTTATGAAATGTGAATTGGTCCATTTCACAGTTGGCTGTACTTGTGTGAAAAAGAGTAAGATTAATAACATTCTTAGTATGAAGAACATTGGGATCTAGGTTGAATTATATAGTACATGTTTTTACATATTTTTTCAGTGCTTTAAGTTTCGAATACGGTTATTGATTTTTCTCTCAAATTCCAAAATATGTTTCAATTTTACAGTAACTGCCCCCCACTCTCCCCTGCAACCCTAAATTGGATGAAGCACTTAGAAAATGGATGGATAGGCAATATTTATTTTCAATAAATGTCACACTAACACCCCCAGACCACTGCAGGAAGATTCAAAATGTGCACAGTTTGTTAGAATACTTTTTGCTACAATACTTTATTGTTACAGTAAGGCCCACAGTCAGACAGCGGTGTTGGGCAAGAAGCTCTAACTGATCTAGCTCGAGGGTGACCAGCAATCCACAGGAGGAGCTATTGCACAGAAGGCCAGAAAGAAACCTGCCTGTACACACCCAGCAGCTGCATCACTTCCACTATCAGAGAGCTGACCACTTACTTCATCAGTAGTATCAGTCAACCGTCCACTACTGCACCTCCAGAACCAAACAAGTATTCCAAGCAAAGGGTTCTCTGTACAAGCTGAATTAACCTCTAAATACAGCAGTATTTGAAATATTCCAAATTTTCCTGCTTCCTTATTTTACCTTCTATTTTTTACGTGTCTTTCACATTTAGTTGTTTGCCCAATACTTATTGCTTGACCCATAATGGTAATTCTCCACTCTTAGTTGTTGATTGGTCTAATGAGTGTATTTTGAGTGGACAATCACTTGGTTGCAGATTTTACATTGGAGTAGTTCTGAGGTGATTTATTTTAACACTCAGAAGCTAATGCAAAAGATGTTTCATGTTTATGACGATTTAAAGTGAATACTTTCTCAGCCATGGAATTTGTTATTTAAATTTCCATATGTAATAATACACTAGTACAGTCTCCTGGCCTCTTCTATAGTTATGCTGGATGGATGATTGTTGAGTTTTGCTTACATAGTTGAGGTTTTCTTACAGATGTTTGACAATGTTCCAGGTTTTATCAAGTAACTACATTCAGCAGTCTACTACAGTTTTTCAAGAAACCAAATTCATTGGCAAAATTGACAATGCATGACAGAGAATTCTATCACCTTCCCTGCCAGAATAATCCCCAGATCAGCTTTATTTGTAGTATTACTGAAGACTGTTACAACCACAGGATTGTGCAGCTCAATCTTACACCATTTCCATCAACAGAACATCAGATGAAGGTTGCTAGAAGAAAAGCAGCGTTTTCCATTGCAAATATTTCTAAAACTAGAGTATCCTGTTCAGCTGATGTTTAAGCTCATAGAGGACTAACAAGTTATTCAAATGTGGAATAGTTATTTGGCTAGTGTGTAGTATCTCTTTAAAAAGTAACTTTAATAAATGTATATTAATGCCAAAAAGATGTTTGAAGTTTGCCAATTTTACTTAATAGTTTCTGTTGATGAATACATCTGCTTATGAAAATGAAAGTTGCATAGTTAACAATATAGTTAACTATGCAACTTAACTATATTGTTATTTATAATTGCATGTCAATGGTTACACAGTGATATCTTAACTATTTATTCTACAGCTATTCATTCAATTTAAATTTCCTTAGAATTGTCTTGTTACCTGAGATAGCCTCCAGTACTATAATACCATAACTTAACTGCTCATCCTGACGGCTTTGTCATTGTTGTGACTTCAATCTTAAATTGATTTTTCATATGAACAACCATTATTCAGCCTTACATCACAGGCACAAATTCCTGTAATTTTAAATGGATTCTAAGTCAGTTCTCCCTTAATTTCATCAACACTAGGCTTAATTTATACAAACATCCGTGATGCATACAAATTTGTTCCCCGCCCCCACCTGGGCTACTCTGACCACATCTCTGTTATGCTAATCCCAGCATACAGACCACTGCTCAAACGTGCCAAACTGGCTCTGAAACAGATCAGAGTATGTCCAGATGGAGCTATCTCAGCATTACAGGACTGTTTTGAGCACATAGACTGGAATATGTTCAGGGAGGCTGCTGCCTATGATCATCTCATCAACTTAGAGGAGCATTCAGCATCTGTGACTGGCTACATCAGTAAGTGTATAGACAATGTCACTGTCTCCAAATTCACCATCACATGGAACAAGCAGAAGCCATGTCTGACTGCAGAGGTCCATGCACTGCTAAGAACCCGTGATGCTGCATTCAGATCAGGTGACAAGGCAGCCCTTGGGACTGCAAGGGCTAATCTGTCCCGTTCCATCAGGGAGGCAAAACGCACCTATGCACAGAAAATCCATGGCCACTTCCTGGACACCAGAGACACACGGCGCATGTGGCAGAGCATCCAGATCATTACAGGACTACCCCACATGTCAGTGACGGTGATGCCTCCCTTCCAGATGTGCTGAACAAGTCCTATGCACGGTTCGAAGCGCTGAACGTTGTGACGATCAGGTGCTTTGCCTGTCACCAGCTGATGTAAGGAGGACACTAGTCAAAGTTTATCCACCTAAGGCTGCTGGACCCGATAATAAACCTGGTCACATGCTCAAGGAATGTGCACTACAGCTAGCTGACGTCCTCAGAGATATTTTTAATATCTCCTTGTGCCAGGTGGTTATCCCCATATGCTTCAAATCAACCACTATTATACCAGTGCTGAAGAAGTCAGCGGTATCTTGCCTCAATGACTATCGCCCCGTGGCACTCACACCAATTACCAAGAAGTGCTTCGAGAGACTAGTCATGGGCCACATAAGGTCTAGACTCCCTACACCTCTGGAACCCCTTCAGTTTGCATACCGCCCCAACCGGTCTACTGATCATGCTGTACCTCTTGCGTTTCACCTGGCCCTGTCCCACTTTGATAAGACAGACTCTTATGTAAAAATGCTTTTCATTGACTTCAGTTCCGAATTTAATACAATCATCCCCCTGAAGCTGACAGAAAAATTGAGCTTGCTGAACCTTAACACGTCCCTCTGTGACTGGATTCTGGACTTCAGACCGAGAGACCTCAAACAGTCCGGATCGGTTATAACATCTCTAGCACCATCACAATAAGCACCGGAAGCCCCAGGGCTGTGTGATCAGTCCACTTCTATTCCCATTGATGACTCATGACTGTACTGCCAAGTTCCACAGTGCCACAGTTCGAACTGCATCATCAAGTTTGCCAATGACACGAAAGTGGTGGGCAACAACCTATCTCTTAATGTAAACAAAACAGAAGAGATAATCATTGACTTCAGGAGGGCCCACGCTGATCACTCCCCACTGTACATTAATGGCTCCCCTGTGGAGACAGTTAGAAGCACCAAGTTTCTTGGTGTACACATTGCAGATGACCTCACTCAATCCCTCAATACCACCTCTCTAGCCAAGAAAGCACAGCACCATCTCTATTTCCAGCAGCAACTGAGGAGGGCAAACCTTCCCCCACCCATTTTTACCACTTTCTACAGAAGCACCATTGAGAGCACCTTGACCAGCTGTATCACTGTTTGGTTTGGGAATTGCAACGCTTCAGACAGCAAGACCCTTGAAACGAATTGTGGAAACAGCTGAAAAGATCATTGGAGCCTCCCTCCCTTCCATTTCTGTTATCTATCAGAAACGCTGCATACACAGGGCCTCCAGTATAGTAGATGACCCCTCTCATAAACTTTTTACCCTCCTATCACCTGGGAAAAGATATTGCAGTGTATGGGCTAGCTCCACCAAACTCTGTAACAGCATCTTCCCGCAGGCTGTCAGGCTCTCCAACACCCTGGAATCTACTTGCACCCACTCCAATTTCAGAAACAGGCTTTAAACCCCCCCAATGCATTGTGTATATTGCACTATGTATTGCCTTGTGATTTGCACTATCTGCACTTTGCACTATGTGTGTTCTGTCTACAATATCTTTGTCAGTGTCCTGTCTGTATTTGCACTGTGGACCAGGAAGAATGATATTTTGTTTCACTGTATGCTTGTACATGGCTGGAATGACAAATAAACATGGAATTGAACTGCATCCTTCCAGACTCAAGAGAAAAGCAGCTGTACAAACCATTTTTGCTCTTTGAATACTCTGTAAAGATAGCAGTAAGGTCTGAGGGTCTTTAAAGTACATCAGTTACCATCAGGAGGTAAGACGCCATTGTGACAATTCATACAAACAGCATGATGTATTTACAGCTTTGAATATACAGCATGGGATTTATGGTCTTGACACGGGACTCAGTCACCCCTATCTATTTCAGTGCTTATTTGTAGCTTGAGTAATGGTGTTGGAGAAGAAATTATTTCTAAAGGCCCAAGTAATCTATTAGAGAATGTGGTTTTAAATAATTGCGCCTCTCTGGCAATCCAAAGCAAATCAGATGCATCATAGTCAATTAGCAAATATCATGTACAGTACTTGTATCGGGTATAGCCTAAATAAATGGTGCAACTCTCTATTCTGTACTTCATTAAAAAAAACAATGCATGCTCAACTGGTATGCGTGATTCTTAACTGGTAGGATCACATTTGTTTGTGTATATATTTCAGCCTGGGGAATGTCTTGTTGGAATCTTCAGTGTCACCATATTGTGATATCTAATCATATACTTCTAGTCTTTTCCCTCAACAAGCCATCATCACAGAAACCTTGACTTTTTAAAATACCGCTTTATGCAGAGGGAGAGTTTGTTCAGTTCATGCCTTTGCTTATAGATTTTTTTTCTTAAAACTAATATCATCCTAAGGTTCTCCTTATCTGAGAGGCCAAATCATATCTTATTTTGCCTAATCTAAAAATCCTAAAAGGCTTTTTACATACTAACCAGCAATAATCCAACTCAGTGGCCAATGGTGTCTATAAATAGTGATTAATTCTACAAAGCAAATGTAAACTCCTTTTGTCAAGGAGATATGTTGTTATGGGGGTTATCATAGTATGTTTAATTCTTAATAGTCCTATTTATTATCTATGGTAAGTCAGAAAAAAAGCTAGTGTGTATTTGGAAGTATTAAGGATAATAATCCCTAAAAAGATGGTGCTGGGTGAAGTTTCAGAAAAAAAGGAAGTTAGCAGATTTGGCTACTTGTTCAAAACAGATGCTGAGAACTCTATGAAGTCATTCATTTATACTGGCAAAATGGCATAAGGCGGAGGGCAGTATTTAGTATTCTCAGATGAATTTTCTAGGATCAGATAAAGTTCCAAAATAGTACAAACTAGAGTAACAAATGTAGCACAAAACCAGACATTGAGACCTTAAACATAAGCTATAAATGTAAAGAATACAAAACAAAACTGTTATTAATTTAACTCAACTCCATGAAAATATTCCATAAAAAATAGTCATTTTTAAATGATTAGAACAAAGAAAACATGTAGTACAATTCATTTCAAATTCAATGGAATGTTTTATCTCAAAGGAAACAGTTGAATGTGTGTGTGCAACTTTTAAAAAACAGGAATTGCAAATACATAGAATATGATCAAATAAGAAAATATGAACAGGCATCCCATCCAGGAGTATCCCACCTTGCACCTGGATCCACAGCATTGGATACAAAAATCAGAAAATGGATGGATGAAACAAAATATTAACATTAAAATATCAAATCATAATACATAAAATAATAATTAAAAAATATATATATAATTGAACTGTATAATGACCCTGTCATGGTGGAAGGGCTTGAGTGCACCGAGGAGCCTTAGAGCTATGTTGTTTGAAGCTTTGTGCTCCTGGTAGGGTTCCCCCTTGGAAATTGGTGTAAGCTGGTGAGGGGCCAGACAAAAAATGATCCAAACAAGACTCCCAGGTGGTTCCAGTAAGAATTGAGAGAACCTTGCCAGTATCAGTGACTTTACACAACGCGGCATGTCTGAGCAGAAATTGGCTACATGGAACCATCATGTGGGCTCATCACCTGCAAGGTGTAGAATGTGAGTCAGGCACGATGCCAGTTGGATATGGGCAGGAGCAGGACAGGTCTGCATGGAAAATTAGGAAACTAGCTTGGGATGTGGAACTTCATTTCACTGATGGGGAAGAAGCTGAAGCAGGAGGTTGAAATACATTAACAAGATATAGTGGGTCTTACCACTATGCACAGCATTAGCTCTGGAATCAGAGTTCTTGATCACAGGTGGTCTTTCCTACTCTGGAGTTTCCCCAAATTAGAGGTCCCAGCAGGTGTGTGGATACTTGCAAGTATTTGGCTGGGTACCACACAGTAGGTGTTTGTCCCAGTGGACAAGAGGGCCGTTTCAATGTGACAGCTAGTGTTAGCTAAGAAAAGTCTGTTCTCTATGGTTATTCATCTAACTGCTCTGAGTATTCAGGCTCCTTTGACAATAGGCACAGTGCTCGGTAGGGTGTCATTTACTGACTCTACAGTCCTGCTGGGAGATTTAAAGATCACATAAAAGATGACAGAGACCTTGAGGGGCATGATTGGAAGGAATGGTCTTCCTGATCTGAACCTGAGTTCAGTCATGGACTGTTCATAATGGACACCACAAGATTGCTTATAAGTGTACTTGTTACCAGAGCAACTGGGGCTGAAGGTTGATGAAGGTTGGCATTGTGGTGGTATCATCAGATCTAAGGTTATATGTTCTGGACACTTGGGAAAAGAGAAGGACAGAGCTGTTAACTGATCAACACTTGCTAGTGCATGGGGTCAGATGGAGGGGACATCAACTGGACAGAGCAGGTAGGCCCAAACACACACTAAGGGTTTCCTGGGAAGGCCTTTTGGATGCCTCAATGTGGGGTGAGTTCATCTGCCAACTCCAGAAAAGTTTCTCCTTTATCCCAGGGAAGGTCATGGATATTGATTCCAAACAGAGCAAAATGACCGCAGTTGCGTAAGTGAGCTGTGGCCAGAATGAGCTCGTGCCTGTTATGGGAGGAATCCTAGGACTCACTAGTGGATACTAGCAGTGAAATAAAGCAGTCAAGTCAAAGAAGGAGGCATTCCATTCATTGCTTGAGGGGGGGGTTCTCTGAAGTTGGCTGAGAAGTACTTGTGGACCAAGAGGGCTGCAGCTGTGGCAGTCACTGAAGCAAAGGCCTGGGTATAGGAGGAGTTCGGAGGGGCCTTTCAGATGGCCTTGAAGATTTTGGGACATACCAATCAATGGCTCAAGAGGGGTAAGCGGATATCGCCGCTTACCCCTGGCTGAGGTCACTGAGATCCATAGTGGTAGGGCTGCAGGAGTGGATGACATCCATGGTCAATGCACCTCTTCAATGTTGCGTGGAAGGTAGGGACAGTACCTCTGGATTGCCAGGCTGGGGTGGTGAGCTGCATTTCTATAAAGGAGAACCAGAAGATGTGTTTTAACTGCAGAGGGATCACACTCTTCATCCTTCTCCAGGAGAGGCTGGGCTCACTCTCCGTAACATGGTGAGGAACGCAGCAATCCAGAAGGACCTTGGATGTGCCAGCTGAGGTGGTTCGGGCATCTGGTGAGGAGTAGCAGGAGAAAATTGCTGGGGAAAGAGAAGTCTGGACTGCCCTGCTCAGCCTGTTACCACTGCAACACTCAACAGGAGTAAGTGGTTAGAAAATAAAGGAATGAACATTGATGTGTTTCATTGTTAGTCTGTAAAAATCTGACATTTTGTATTGTAATGCAAATGTTGTAACTCAAATGTAAAAAATGTCCATTACAATAGGATTATTGGTTACCACACTGTAAAAATCATGTATAGCAAGCACTACCACTGCTTACACATCTTTGCAAAGGAGCTTTGTAAATTCCTATTTCCTATTCTTCCTCTTTATAAAAATTTTAAATAGATAATGGTTTAAAAGGTGATTTGTGTGTGTAAGAGAGTACTGATATTTAGAATTACATGCCTGGCAAAGGAGCTGCAATCTGGAAGTAGAGGAGCATTCTCTAAGATCTGTTTTTATAAATCTTTCAGAGGAAATTTCACCCCAAGGCTCCATTCAAACCATCTGTGAAATGCTGTTTCCCAACATTATACCAAGGGCCCAAAAGCCATTGTTTTACACATACTAAACATAATAGACGTATTACTCTTGAACTTCATAAACTGCGCAATTACTTATTTAACTCTGCAAAACTGGACTAGTTTGATCATAATTGAAAGTTAACATTTTTTTAAGCTTTTTACAATCTCTCTGAGGTCTGTGTGGGTCCTAATGCCCCAGTATAGTGATGGGGACACTATACTGTAAAAAGGCACCATCCTTAGGATGAGACAAAAAACCAAGGTTCTGACTGTGTGGTCATTAAAATTCCCTGGACGTTTCTTGAAACCTTTACCATAAGCCTTTACCAATAATTGCCTCCTAATAACCCCCATCTATGAATTGGCTTCATCACTCTGTTAGCTGATGTGTGGTGAGTGCACTGGTGCACGATGGCTGCCGTCACATCATCCAGGTGGATGCCGCACATTGGTGGAGGAGGAGGGGAGTCCCCATTACCTGTAACAACTTTGAGTGGAGAGTCCAGAAAAGCACATTATAAGTGTAAGGAATTATTTGTTGCAAATGGATCAATGATCTGATGATCTAATCCAAACTGTTCTTGAAGGAAGCCAGCTTGGCAGTTTCATGTACTGAAAACATGGATACATCACTTGTTCCACACTCCTGCAACCTTTTATGGAAAAAGAGACCCTTGGTCTAATTTCTAAGTACATTTCTACATTTCATGTTGCTTCCATAGTTTGATCTGAACAAGTCAAAATGAGATCTTACTACTGCATTGTACAGTTTAAACACTTGTTAATACTATTTCTACATTTTCCTCTTTTTATTATCCCTAACATTCTGTTTTTGTATTGCTTTCCTACACTGGTTAGAGACCATAAAAATGTGTGGACATAAACATTTGACTCTTTAAATCATTTTCAGTTCTATCTTATTATTCCAGTATTTTCTTATATCAATAGTTTATGATTTTGTTGTTGCTTTTATATATGTGTGCAAGAATCTCTACTTGTCTACATTAAATTTCATCTGCCAGGTTTGCCTAGTGCTGAAGCTTGGTGCAAACTGGAAGAGGCATCACATATAGTTAACAGAGATGTTTCCCCATTCAATCTGTAAATAACTTTAGTAAAGTTGTTTCCCTCAGTCTTTCTGTTAACTGTGGTATAACTGCCGTGTGAATAAAACCTGCAGAACCGGAATGCTTTTTGTGCATGCACATATTATTTTGCATGTGCAAACTCACCAGCATGCATTTTGAACCTTGGTCGTTTTATTACACTTTTTTTGATTCATAACAAAGAGCAGCCCACTCTGACACACAGTATGTGTGAAAAACATCACATGACAGAATACAAGAAACAGTCAGCATGGCAAATAGATATGGATGATCTTTTAGTTACAGTATCAAGGGTATGAATAAATTTGGAAACTATTGTAAATAAGAACCACAATACAGTAATACATTAGAAATAAATAAGTTGATTACAACAGATATTTTTAAAAGGAGTCTTGACTAAAGACATTTGTAAAGACATCAGAGTGTCAGCCACTCTGAATGTTAGTACATGGAAAAAGAGTGGGTTATGTTAGTACATGGATATAAATGGGTTATTAAAAAAGTAGTTTTTAATGTGTAATTTCACCAATGAGGCAAACCCCATTAAGTCTGCTGCTTTTACTATTGTACTGTATGTTGTAAATTACATTACTTTTGTTGTATACTTGAGTATCATCTTGTAGTCAAACATCACTTTTCTAATATTAACAGTCATATTTACTCTGCTAGGCAATAAGACATAAAAAGTCATGATCTGCAATTTCCAACTAACCTATAAACTGTTTTTTCTTCACAGTAATTTTTTTTAAAGTCATTTTAAGCCTTTCATTAAAAATGGCATAACTGTGCTACGTTGATGTAATTGACATAATACAAAATACATTAAAAAGTAATGCATACTGTCAAACATGACTCATTTGATATCTTTTTTAAGAATCTAGCAAAATGTAATTGGTGAAAGGTCATGAAACCTGTGAATACATCTATATATTGCAATCCTCCAGACACAACTGCTCTTATGCAACTGAAAGACTGGAGACTGGGTGAGTCAGACCCTACAACCCTAATGGAAGGATGTGTACAGTATCTGGAGTCTCCAGATGAACAGACTGTGACTTCTTTAGCTTAATGACTCCAGTATGATAAATTAACAGGTCCATTAAAATACTGTGTGTGAAACCTTCACCTCCCACTGAGCCAGAATGATAGGGAATTCAGCAGCTGTTCATAGGGTGGCACAGAGAATAAGACTGCAACCACTTATACAATTTAGAGAATACACAAAAAGATAGCACATAACAAAACATAATTAAACTAATTATGTAGCTGGCTGTTCTTCTCTCAGGAGGTGACTGCACCCACCCTGTACTGTACATCCGTGGAAAACAGTTGTCATTCCCCCGTAGGTACTAGCTTTTATCAGCAGGTCTGCTGAAAGCAGTATACCTCACAATAATACCCAGATGTCCCAACCTAATTAATTGCCACCATTTGAACCATGCATTGTGAGTTCAATTTTGTTGCAAATCAATAAATTATGCTAAATTACATCAAAGTATTTACAGAATGGCTTCAGAATTTGTTTTTCAACCAAAAAAGGTACTGCTAAATGGATGAAAAATATTTTTGTATATATTCAGATTTTGAACATTTTAATGTTCACAGGCTCCTCTTTAAGCGCCTCTTAGTATAGTATTGGAATGGGAGATCTCCAAGGAAAACTAGGCTGCCACCTAAGGTCAACCTTCTAAAACAGAAACCGAATTTCATAATCAATGCCCATATATGGTGAACAAGGACACCATGATGTAGGAAAGACTGTCCTCTGGATGAGACATTAAACCAATGTCTTATATGGTCTCTAAAAGATTGCACAAGGAACTGGTATCAGTCCTGGCTTCCTCTCTGGGCTTGAACAACCTGCATGCCCCCCCCCTTTAGTTGAAGTGGGTGCCCCTTTAGTTATTAAGTGCTCTCATGTAAAAAATGCTTTGAGATTCTTTGTGATTAAAAGCACTACAGTTGTGCAGAAGAACTTTGCTTGCTAGTATGTTAGTCTATGTACTGTATGGTTCTAATGCGTATCACAGAGTTTGAAGGGTAGGAATACTGTACGTTGTCATCTGTGTACAGTATCTCCACAGAAGACCACACACTTGAATAGAGCCCCACAATCAAAATCCTTTGTTTTTACTGTTCAATGGGAGAAAAACCTCTGCTTGTTCCATTGCAACTCCCCACTCATTCATTTAACAATGATTTAAGAACACACCCTATCATTTTTTAAAATACAATAGAAAGAAAATTTTGAACAACTGGTATGTAATCCTGGTACAGCTTTAAAACATTTGAAGTATTGAATTGCTTTATATAATGTATGTGAAGGAGTGAAGGTGGGAACATCTCAAAGAAGAAGATTTTCTGACTTGTTTTAAATCTCAATGATACAGACAAAAAGGGATTTCAGAGTGAAATAAGAAATAGAATGATAAAGTGATAAAACCCATCTCTGGAAAATTCTTCTTCAACTAAGTCAAAGAAATCACTTATAGTTACAGATGTCATTTTCTGAATGTGGACTCAAACCTGTGGAAAACCATTACATTATTGTAAGAAAACTGAAACCAGTATTATAAATTTGGTGATTTTCTAGAAGCCCTTGCCTTCACTTTCTCCTTCTCATTTATAATCATTTTTCCTTTGTCCTCCATTTTCTCCATTTTTCATTGTCCTCCATGGTGCTCATCTGGAGGACAGAAGGTGTGGCTGCATATTCCTCTGTTCCTCAATACAGGTGAGTCTGAGTTATGTTAGTACCATTTACCCATTTTAAACATACATGTCACCTGTCCTACGCCTCATAGACAAATGAGCCAGATAAAACAAAAAACGTAAGGGTACAACATGATGCACCCCAATTACAGCCAATAATGGATAATCTACAATTGAAATTGACCAAAAATAAGGAGTTAAAACACTATAAATCTTCAAACAGTCTTTGTTATCTTCTTCTGGTAAAAATGCAATCTTTTGTCTAACAATTCTCTAAGATATACCCTGGTCACCTGATCCTTTTGAGGATGTACATTTATGCTTGGATCTCAGAGGGTTAAAGAATAGACTTACACATTACAGCTTTAAATTTCTTAGTCTTTAATGCTTCTTTCTGAAGTGGCAGTGCCAATAATAGTGACTCATCAATGCCTACACCCTTCATTGGGTGTAGGTGTTTATAACTTATCAGATGGATTACTAGCTAATTCAGTCTGATGAGACTTGTACTGCAAGGAGCTGCTTAAAACATAAGAAAATAAGAAAGGATACAAATGAGAAGAGACTATTAAGCTCATTTTGTTCTCTTGATCATTATTTACTTCATTAATCTGAGAAACTTTTTCAAATGATCAAAGAATCACCTTGAACAACATACCTGTGCAGCTTGTTCCATCCACCATCCTTTGTGTACACACTTGCTTCCTGTTCTCAGTACTAAATAAATGTACTACCTCCTAATTTCTAGAAGTCTTCCCAGATTCTTATTTCATTGTTAAACCTTAATTAATATATATTAATAAATATATGTATAATAACCATAATTGTATATATGTATATGTTTTAACCTCCCCCTCATTTAAAATCTACACTTTTACAATGTAACATTTTGTAGGCCTAATCACTCCCTATATTGTCTACAGGAGGAGAAGAAAGCAACAGAATGCATTATAAATACAACATGGATGGCACAGGTTTCAGTCTCACACTTGGTTTTTTATCTGTAGTCCTTTTGACAAATCTTTTCTTCATAGGCATTTGTTTTATTTCCTGTATTTTGTGGATTTATCTTTCAGCACTCTTATTTAAAATATTTTTAAAACAGAATGAGACAAAGACAAATTCTAAAATATCTATATTTTTATACACTCTTGAAGTCACCAATATGAAATAAAAATAAATGGCTTCAAAGTCATGACTGGAAAACCTGGGTATTAGCTGAACTATTCATCTTTCAGAAGACATCTAAAAATGAAATTTGTGAAATGTAAATGTTGAGTATTTAGAGAGTAATGAGGGCTCTATACATTAAGAGCTGACAGTTTGATTGAAGTGAAGTGGTGCATTTGTTATGTTTATAATAATTTGTGTTAGGAGCACAGCAGGAATCACAAATCAGTGCATTTCAAATTTAGTCATTAAAGATGAGACAAAGATAAACCTTTATCATGTCTATGTCTACTTATATCCGTCATGTCTTTGTCTATCTCAACCCATTTTAACATCTTAACACTCTATTTAAAATACCCTGTTGTTGGATTGGTCATGTAACATTAACTTACTGAAAATCAATGTTAAACAGGTGTTCCTAATAGTGAACATAATTAAGTGGCTAATTATTTCATTGAAAAGTTATTACCCTTGTTTCTTCATGATATAACCTACCATATATAATTTGTGGTTGTTTGTTTTGCTCATTTACCCTTAGTGTTGGGTCTCATTTCTTTTAATCTTGTTCAGTGCACTAATCAACGTTAAAACAAATTAAGAATTTGGGGGGAAACAGAATGCTTAAGTATTCAGAAAATATTAAATATGTTTAAATAAAGTCAATGGTAGATAAATATGAAAAAAACAAAACCAATAGTGCTACATAAACAATTCTGTGTTCCCACCAAAGCAAGAAAAGATGTCTACAGATCAGCCTATATCTTGGAGGAGGCATAAATCTAAATTGTTTGTTGTAGTAATGTTTGACTCACACATTCTGTCGATAAACTGTTAGATCAAGACCTGTGCCATGTGCCTCCTAGGAATCAGTTACAGTGCCTTACAAACGTTTTCCTCCCTTTTCAAAGACTCTCCCATCTAGTTAAATTACAGATGTCAAATACACATGTTTAAAGTGTATTTGTCAAATACCCACATTGAACATCGGAGAGAGATGGCCTTGGCTGCATGGGCTAATCCTTCAACCCAAACAAAATGTTTATTGCTAGTATGTACAGTTCAACACCTGTGTACAAATCCCTCAGTCCAGTCAGCTGAGAAGCCTGTCCCTAGAGCGCTGTTATTCTATGTTTGACCCAAGATGTGAACTACCCCAATTCCTTGTCTGGTTAAGTCTGGTGTGCATAAAGGCAACATAAGTAGAGAACAATTACAGAGCTATGGCTTGCTACCATATCTTTATTTAACAAGTTCATATTTCTGTTCAATTATCTCAGAGAGTTCAAATAAATTGCCTAAATGTGAATTACTGTAGACTATAATAAATCAGAGCAGACAGAAAAACAATTCAGACTGACTTAGGACCTACATGGATTTTTTATATTCTTATGTTCTTCAAAGTCACCTGTATTGATGATTTCTCCTTTCCTGTAGAGCTGTTGAGTGCAAAGACTCATGTAGATTCAAACTTGCAGCTGGAAAATGGAGAGGTAAATGTCTTTGTAAACTTAGACTTTTGTAGCACTGGCACACAGACTCATTTTCAACACACAGTTCTATAAAGTTAGCAGGCTTTCAGGAAAAGATACAGGAGGCCAAACTAATAAAGGAGACTTGTTAGTAGCAAGCTCAGGGGAGGAAATTTGGGGCCCTGCCTTAGCTAAGAGCTGAGGGAATTGCTAAATTTATTTAAAGAGAGACCTCACTCCCATGCGGTTATTCCTCAATGATTTATTATGATATGCAAGTTTAAAGTTGCAGGACCAGAGTTCCTAAAACATCAGTCAATTTACATAATGCCCTCGTAGACTAAAATGTGCACCCAGTAAAATAACAGAACTGCTCATTATTCATACTGCCTTACATGAATAAAGAGAGGCCATGAGTTGTAGAGACAGCAGATATGCAATTAGAATGCCACATATAATTGGTGTCCATAATAATAATTGCTTACACTTATACAGCGCTTTTCTGGACACTCCACTCAAAGCGCTTTACAGGTAATGGGAACTCCCCTCCACCACTACCAATGTGCAGCATCCACCTGGATAATGCGACAGCAGCCATAGTGCGCCAGAACGCTCACCTATCGGTGGGGAGGAGAGCAAAGTAATGTAGCTAATTCATAGAGGGGGATTATTTTGAGACCATGATTGGTAAGGGCCAATGGGAAATTTTGGTCAGGACGCCATGGTTACACCCCGAGTCTTTTCAAGAAACACCCTGGGATTTTTAATGACCACAGAGAGTCAGGACCTAGGTTTTACGTCTCATCCGAAGGATGGTGCCTGTTTACAGTATAGTCTCCCTGTCACTATACTGGGGCATTAGGACCCACATGGACTGCAGGGTGAGTGCCCCATGCTGGCCCCACTTAACACCTCTTCTAGTAATTTTTCCCAGGAGGTCTCCCATCCAGGTACTGACCAGGCTCATACCCACTTAGCTTCAGTGGGTTGCCAGTTGTGAGTTGCAGGGTGATATGGCTGCTGGCCATAATAATAATATTTATTAATATAAATATTTTAATGATATAATATTTCATCCTATTCAAGAGGTTGTGAATGTGACCAGAGTGAGAGATCCATTGCTGAGCTGTTGGTTTGAAGAATGCATGTGTGTATTACATTATCACCCAATGAAATGACAAAGGCATTACAGCTGCCTTTCATCACTCCTGATGCACTTCAAGCACTACACCATGTGACAAAAGGGCAATGATAATGTAAGTTAAAAAAAAACTCATTGTGGAAATAGCAGACAGAAGCAAAGATGCACTTAGTCATGTCTTAAACAAGATTGACTAACTATGGCACATAAAAAAGCTATTTTGCTTTAAACTGTGTTTTTGGTATTAGCATTGTGTTATATTTATTCCATATAAGAATATTTACTTTGAATTTTGCATTGTGTTTACATTTTTTTAGGGTTACGGTTAGTAACCCTGTCAGCAATAGTTTTTGTTTGTTTGACCATTGAGCTACTTAATTTCTATCAAAGGTGCCAAATAACATCTAAATCACGCTTACTACTGGAAATTTACTAAAACGGAGGAAACAGGAAGTTTGATGTGAGAAATGCCCCAAGGGGAAACAGGAAAACATTTGAAATCCCATTTCCTGAAGTTCTAGAAATGTAGACTGCTGCAGCAGAGCCTACTTGTACTGCAGTACAAAGTTATTTTAATGATCTCCTTTAACTCTTTCTTGGTTGCTTTGTTGAAACATTAGCAACATTTCAACTGAAGAGGTCTGTACCTGTTTTTTCTTCCAATTGCAAATATTTTGAAATTATCTGGAGAATCATGTTATATATATGTTAATATTTGAGTATAATTTGCAGTATATCTTAATAGAACTATCAAAACACATTTAAGAGTTGCTAATGTGTGACCTCTATCAGACATATAATACATGCTCCTTTCATGCCCAGCGAAGTGGAGAAAAGAGTTATTAAACATGAGAAAAGATGCTACAGCCTAAGGCATATAATCAGATTATCCTAAAATTACTAATGCATAATGCATAAGCAGTAAACAGATTATACATTTAAATAACAAAGTGACATTAAACACTAGTTTATCAAGAGAGAGCACGCATCCCTTTCTGTCACTATATAACTATTTCTGCATGATATAGTGACAGATAAGGAGCCACGCTTTTTTTCTGGCAGAAGTATACACAGTGTCTGATCCATTTCTCTCAAATAAGATCATTTCTGGCTCTTTACTACTTTTAGTTTCCAAGTCATCCATACTCATTCAGTATTTGTTTGTGACTTACAGGGGGAGGAATTTAGAAATATGAAAAAACACCTAGATACTGTACGCACACCAGTAACAGACATGAACTTTCACTTCAAGTGACTGATGCTTCTAATCAATTCCAAAATATCAATGGAAAATAATGTTTTCAAAATATGACTATTAAGCTCACTGTGAATCTCAACATCACATTGTAGTGTGGGGTTATGAAATGTATAGAGAAAGGCTTTAAAAGTTTACTAATACAAGGAGGGCTAACTACAAAATGACATAACCTTTTGAGGAAAAAATGACTGAGTGATCGCTGAGTGTTTCACTTAGCTGTAAGAATAAGTGCCTAGGAATTAAGATATTTAGATAGATTAGATACTTTATTGATCCCGTGAGGGAAATTGCAGTGCAACAGCAGCTTAACACAGACAACACAGACACAGTGTAATGAATGATACAATAATAATAATACAATACAATCAGTAGAAAAGTTACTCGCAGTCCAGAACACACAAAGAACAGAACAAAACCAGAACAGAACAGTACACAAAAAAGTAATATTGCACAATGACTATAAATAAATATAAATGTATTGCACAGGTCCCTAGCATATATTGAACAAAAACGGTTTTAAAACGGGAAAAGAAAAAGAACAGATGCATCAGTTTACTGTTCAGTCCAGAAACAGGTCACTGTCAATGTTGCCTCTGCCCAGACGCAAGGTGGATGCATTGTACAGTCTTATGGTAGAAGGCAAGAATGACCTCCTGTAGTGCTCCCTGTCGCACCGTGGATGAATCAGTCTATTGCTGAACATGCTCTTCATTTCTGCAAGCCTGTCATAGAGGGGATGGGAGATGTTGTCCATGATGGCCAACAATGGTGTTTGGACACCATTCTCCTCTCAGCCATTACCTCCAGAGGGTCCAGGCCAGACCCAATGACAGACCTTGCTCTCCTGATGAGCTTGTTCAGCCTGTTGGAATCCACTGCTCTAATCCCAGAGCTCCAGCATACCACCGCGTAGAAAATGGCGCTCGCCACCACCGACTGATAGAACATATGTAGCATTTTACTACACACATTGAAGGACCTGATCCTCCTCAAGAAGTAAAGTCGGCTCTTGTAAATGGCCTTGATGTTCTTAGACCATTTCAGTCTATCGTCGATGTGCACTCCCAGGTACTTGTACGAGTCCACCATCTCCACGCCACTCCCATGGATGTAGACAGGGGTAGGTTGGACCCTCTTCCTCCTGAATCTCTATCACCAACTCCTTAGTCTTTGCTACATTCAATTGCAGGTGGTTCTCCCCCCACCATTCCACAAAGCTGCTGACCAGTCCTCTGTACTCTTCCTCCTGCCCACCCTTGATACGTCCCACAATTGCAGAGTCATCTGAGAACTTCTGCAGGTGGCATGACTTTGAGTTGTATTTAAAGTCTGAGGTATAGAGGGTGAAGAGGAACGGAGAAAGAACCGTCCCCTGAGGAGCCCGTGTGTTACTCACTACCTGTTCAGACACACAGTTCTGAAGTCTCACAGACTGTGGTCTGCCTGTCAGGTATTCAGTGATCCACGAGATCATGGAGGCATCGACTTTCATCTCCTCCAGCTTCCTCCTTAGAAGTAAGGGCTGGATGGTATTGAAGGCACTGGAGAAGTCGAAAAACATAAAACTGTACTGCTCACTACTTTTTTCTGACTGTCCACATTACCTGTTACCAGAGTAACATTCAGTTCCATCGTTGGCTACAAATTGTATGAATTGAGAGGTAGTGTATTTAAAGAAAAATATAAAACATAATCTTTGTTACCTCTGAAAAACTATGGCTGGAATAACAATAAATGTGAACTTGAACTTGATTAGCCATCACTACCAAAGACAGCAGAGTAGCAATGTCATATCAAATGAATGTTAAAATCACACTTTAGTTTATGTCTCTGTTACGACCCCAAGTGTCTAGGGGTAAAGGGGTGTAACATTTAAGATAGTTCTTTTGGAAGCAGGTGGGTTTTGGTGAGGGACTACGAAGCATGATAAGAGTAAGGAACTAGAGTGGTGCTAAAGAAAATAACAAAAAAATGGAGCTGGCTAGGACAGTGAGGGAAAGTTAACCTAACTACAAAAGAAAACCCGAAACACACGGTCTTCAGCATCTTCAACACCCTAACTAATCTCCACTGACTACCCAAAACCATACAAGACAAACTGCACTCACCCGTGCTAAACTAGTGAACTAATACAAAATCAACTAAGTGTGTAAGTGTACCCAACAACCTAAGCTAACCTTATATACAAAAGTTCACACAAAAACACAAGTGAACCAGGAATACAAATAAGGGAAAACAAGAGTAATCAACAGGAACAGGGTACAAAAGAACACAAAGGTTGAACATGTAGCACATTAGGGCAAGGTAATGGCAAAAAAAGGATAAACACACAAACAAATGAAAGCACAAAGAAACTAACAGAAAACCAACAAAACAACAAAGCTATACGAAAATACACACAAAGCAATAACCAAAAGCAAACAGGACCAAAGTCAAACAAAAGGCCTCTCCTTGCTGAAAACCTCCATGTTATATTCTGAATACGATGTGTTCTGATTGGCTGAGAGCTAATTGATGATGACGTCATACTGAAAGTGTGGTGTAATGGTGGGCCAATGGGGAAGGGAGAACAATCAAGGGTCAGCAGTGTGGACATAGAAAAACACACACACAGAACACACACTGGGACGTAAGAATGCCAAGTTCAATCAGCCTCAATATACAGTATTTACATGTTAAACATCTTTGTTTAACATGTAAATACATACAGAAGCACATGGAAATGCAAAATATTTTAAACCCATAGTTCATTGGACACACAATAATAATATTTACAAACTGAAAATGTGAGCTAATAGTTTTGTTCATTTTGCAAAATATTGAGCTCAAGTCATGTAACTTCAGAAAAACACTATGTGCTCTGTGGTATTAAAGTGAAGTTAAAATTGCCCACATGAGTTGATTAAGAATTTTTCAGCAATTGAAAAGGATATAATTTTAATTCATGAAATAACCGCAAAAGATATGACCAAACATTGTTTCAGTACTGAAAACCACCCAGTTGTTATCTTTGCTCTACGGATATTATCACTATGGATAAACTCCCAACACAACTCTTCTTTCTGATGTGAGGTTGTAAACATGTAGGACTGGATGGGGACTGGAGGGGACCAGGAAGGTCTGTAGTACATGTACAGTATAGCACATATGGGAGAGCTTTATTTTAAATGAAAATAGGATAAGTGCAGTTGTTATCATTGTTGCCTCACAGCACATTTGACCCTTAGTTCAATTCCTGCAGTGCTAGCTGTGTGGAGTTTGTATGTTCTTATTGTGTTTGTGTTTCTGTAAGGTGCCCTAGTTACCTCCCACAGTCCAAAGACATACTGTACAGGTAGGTTAATTGGCTTCTGGGAAAAACAAGGCCAGAACCTACTGGTGTAGGTGTCTGTGTGTGTACAATGATGGACTGGAATCTCATCCAAGGTGTTTTCTGGTTGGTTGAGATTCACATTGCTTGGAAAAGAAGGACATGTACATCTAATGGCATGGTCAAACAAACAAGTAACAAACGCTGCTACTCCACCACAGTCCGATAATCAGTTGAAATGAAAGAAGCACCAAATTCATTTTTCTCTTGCAAGTGATGGAGTATGGAGAAACCCTAGGTGATGCACCTGGTGAAAATCAATGTGAATGTGGGAGGGAAAATGCTAACTCCACACAGACAGCTAAGGGCAGCCATTAAACCCAGGGTCTGTGAGCAGCTATTATAATTCTCATAATTCATTAAATTTATATGGCATTTTAATTCCTGAGAAAGTCAAAATTATTTACATATTAGAGGGTGCACATTTTGCCCACAACTGAAACACTTAATCTAGATGATGTGTAGCAGCCATTATGCTCCATCAAAGCCTAATGAACTGCAAGTCAGTCAAGGAAGTGAGAAATATATTTGCCAATTGAATCAAGGAAGCCCCTGAAAGGCTAGTTTGTAAAAACACAGAGTGGAATTTGGCCAGGACACTGGTTTAAACACCTGTGCATTTTTGGAAAGTGCGATGGGATCTGTTCTGACCACATAGTCAGAATCTCAGTTTAACTTCTCATTTAAAGGATGGCGTGTCCTCTAGCACAGTGTCCCTGGTCACAATTCTGGGCCTTTGGTTGTTTTAAATCCTGGTCCAAAGAGAAGATTGCCACCTACTGGTCCACCAAAACCACTTGCCTCAATAACCTTGTTTACCTTAGAGCTCTTCCATCATAGTCCTGCCCAGACCCAGTCGTGCTAAGCTACAATTTGATAATCATACTTCCACGTTTTTCCATTGTGAAGTCAAGAACACAAATGACTTTCCTGTTTGGAATATTGATGCTTCTAAAAGCGTTTATCCAATCAATGAGAACAAGGCATGCAGCCACATTCTCACTGGTCGCCAACCTCTGAGGAGGGAGTTCTGATCAGATCAACTCACAATTTCCTTGTCGCTTTCTCTGCCACACCTTACTAGAAAAAAAGGGTAAAACCAGAACAAGAAAACCCCTTGAAATTACTTTCTATATACAGTATTGTCTACAACCTCCAGCTTAGTTGGAACTCCTATGTTAAAAATATTTCAGAACCAAAAATCAGTCAGAAATCAAATTAGGAACACATACAACAATACCAATGTCTCTTAGAAGGTACACTCTGATAACATTACATGTTGCGTTTCATGTGAAACCTTTAAAATATCAAGCAGGTTTTAGAATTCCTAGAGCTAAAATTGTTTTCAGTATCTTCTTTCCACCCTACCAGTCTTTTTAAAAGAGACAGCTTCCATTAAACAAGGATTCTTGTGTTTGAGATTTTTATTTTTCTGTGCTTTTGGAAGGTTTCACAAATTCGATTTTTTTCTTTTCCCTTACATTTTAGCCAAATTATTTTAAGCAGATTTTGAACCATCTCACCACTTTATTATAAAATCCTTAACAGTAAAAATAACTAGAGCCAATTCTGTCATCTGGAACTCACTTCTGAAGCTCATATGGAATGAAGATTTGCACACTCCTGAGTCAGGAGTATCAGACATCCTCTGGACAGGCTGCACTAACGTCCACATCAATACAGTATATAAAAGCTCTAAGTTATAATTAATTATACTGAAGTGTAATAAATAGTACAATATTTGTTTTGCAGCCAAATATCTCTAATATAATTAACAATACTCCAGATGTCTGGGTTAAAGACAAGTATTTTTGCAAAACTAGGACACAAAACAGAATAAATAATGCTTTTGGTTTTACTAAAATATTTTGAGAAAAGAATTTCCAGGTGAACAACAAATTTACCTCTCACATAATTCTTGTTGCTTTTCAGAAAAAAAATCAGAAAAGCAATTGATCTAGAAATGCAAAAATCTGAATATGTTACTATCTCTAATTCATATGTAGCATACAGTATAATAGCTTATAATTAATAAGTAATCACCATAATCTTTCATACTACAAGAATCAGTTGGAAGCTGCATTACATCATAGCTTAATGGTGTCCTATTAGTTTCTATTAAGGAACAAGTAATAGGTTTATTCCATGCTCAAAAGAGAAGAAAGAAAACATTTTGACCGTGGAGCCTTCTTCAGATGTGAGAAAGACAGGGCAATAAACAAAGTGTGAAGTCAGGACAGGTAAAGAGAGGTGTGAAATGAAACCTACAATGAATAGAGAGAATTTAGAAGATAATTAGTCTGTCATTGAGAGAAGGGGAAAGGTGTGATCCAAGCTGCAGGATAATTTTAGTTTTTGTAGTCTTTCTGATGTAGGAGTTAGGAAAACCATCTTCGAGAACAGAGACAGAGAGATTAGTGTGATCATAGCCATTAGAGGTGAAATGAGAAACAATGGATTTGGAGAAATCTTTAATCTTCACTGTTCTCTGAAGCGGTCTCCTCTCTTCACCTATTCTGACTTCACTCTACCTGATAGGCCACTCTGTCTGTGCCCTGCTCCCACCTCCCACTCCTCCTCTCTTCCAGCTTTTGCTCTCCTATGCTACATTACCTTTGCTTACTCTCCTGTCTTTCTCACACCTGAAGAAGGCTCCACAGCCAAAATGTTGTGTTTTCTTTCTTCTCTTTTCAGCATGGAATAAATTTATACTTGTTCCTTTGCAGTCTACACAGGCTGACACAGCTACCCAACTGAATTAGTTCCTATTAGTTCAGTTTGGTGAATTGAATGGTTTTCAAAAGCAAAGAATTGTGTTACAGGAAAGCACAAGAGGGTTCCATGATAAAATCAATATGATTGTAATTGTAATTGTAATTGTAAAATACTGGGCTGGAATACTCCAGTCAGGGTGGCACAGTGGCATTGTAGTTATCACTGCTGCTTCACAGTTCTAGAGCCCTGGGTTCAATTCCTGGGGTGCTATCTATGTGGAGTTTGTATGTTCTCCATGTGTTTAGGGGGGTTTCCTCTAGTTTCCTCTCACAATCCAAAGTACATATACTGTAGGTTAATCGACTTCTGCGAAAATTAGTCCAGGTGTAAATGTGAGTGTGTCTGTGTCTATGTGTGGTGATAGACTCGTGTCCTATCTAGGGTGTCCAATCCTTGTGCCTGTTGCTTGCTCGGTGGCTCCCCCACAACTGCATAAACAGATTACAAAGTGGATGGATTCTTCAGGGAATAAAGTGAGTGTTTCTATTAGAACTCTGGAGGCATTTACACTTGTCTGACATGAGGTTCTGACGACTTTCAGGAAGTTGAGTATTTCTCTCCTCTGTCTTCCTCATTTCCTCTTTCACTCTCATCCAGTATTGTAGGACAAACAAGCATGCAAAATAATTAAAAAGGTAACAAGGTCTGTCAAGAGAATGCCTATACACTTGCTAAGAAGAAATGGAAGGTAATTGCTCTTTAATAATCCCTGGTAAACTGAATCATGCTTGACATGCAGACCTACCCATGTTGACTCAGTGTGGTCAGGTGTTAGTTTCATACAAATTGTTATAGCGAGATAAGAAACTATCAACATTATTCACATTATGAGTCAAATCACAACACAGCGAGGGTCTGGTAGACTGCCTGGGGCCAGAGTCCACTCAAACAGTTCTAGTCTTTCTGATTCAGTAAGCCAGGACAGGCAGCTTGAGATGAAGGAAACTCTGCTGCTGTCTTCCCTTTTCTATTTCTTGTCCAGAGTAAAACTAATAGAAAAAAAATATTAAAAATGTATATGCATGGGGTGGCCAAGCCTTCGATAGTGCAGATGACAGGAAAGTACTTCTGGAGGGAGAACGATTCTGTATTAAACTGTAAGAGAGGTTTGGATTTGCAGTGGTGAATCAACATGAAAAGACACCAGAAACATATGTCCTTAATTCTGTACTGATCATAAGTATTCAAGACTAGTAATTATTTGGCTTTTTTTTTTGTTTTATATTTTTTTATTTGTTTGATGGTGATAAGAGTAAGATGCTGTCAAAAATATTTGGCATATTTAAATTGTTGTGAAGAATAATATGTTAATTGTTATTTTGAATTGTTACTATTTGTTTTTAACTGTTGTTTATATAATTACTAGATAATACATTTTCCACTAGCTAACATGCATTGAATGCACCTGAAATGGGTAATGAAAACTACAATAATGTTTAACATCACTCAAGTCCCAGGTGTTACACTATAACCTACAGTACCTATGTCTGAAGTTGTTTCTGTAATCAGTAGGCTGCGGTTATATACGGATCCTGTAAACTATGAATAAATGAATTAGTGTATAAAAACACACACAATCATATTTTCAACTTTACTTCACTAAAATATTTAGTTCTTGAATATTGGTTTTGGGCCATTTTCACCCTTTAGTTCATCTTTGGACCACAACAAAAAAAAAACCTTCAAAAGAAAAACTGGAAAGTTTGTGCCCCTACCTCAGAGTGCAGATGTTTTTATTGCAGCTTTATTCTGCAAAAAAATACATAGGCCTTCATTTGCGTGACACAGAACATATTAAACCGTAGTTAACATTTGATATGGTGATACATACAGTACAGTTTGTTTTCTTTTGAAACACCCTGTGGTGTTAATAATGCAGCAGGTTTAACAGGTTTTCTCATAATCATTCTTAATTTTGTTGATTGTATGTAAACAAAAAAACCAAGGACATCTTATCCAGTCTTCTCAATTGCAAAAATCTTTCAGTAATTGTATGCATAAAATAAAAAACTGAAACTGATAACGGCAACGATTTAGCAAAATAAATTGTGAGGGATTTGTGGAGTGAAAAGGTTAAAATACTTTCGAGAAAGGACTGGTGTTTTAATGACACCAATGAACAATGAGAGAAATCTCAACTTCAAAATAAATTGCCTTTTTTGTGTTTCAGCAGGAGAAAAGAATAAGTAAGGAGGCAAGTGGCTGTCTGAAATGTTGGGTTAATTGTTGAGATTTTCACAGTTCCTGTGAATCCACATTTCTAAAGCTATTATCACCCTCTTGAGTATTTAAATATGACAATGTCACTAGGTATTTTGTAAATGGAAATATGTGGTAATGAGAATGCTTAGGGAACATAAAGGGTTGAAGGAATGATTTACAAAAATTATACACATTTCTTCTCTTTCTTAACAAAGAAATGTTTCACTCTTATGATTAGTACTCTAATTATCCCAGAAAGTGTGCCTGTGATGCATCTTGGAAGACAAATCCTGTAGGAATTTCACAGAAAAACATTGCAGATTATGTTAAATAGTGGTTTTAACTGCAGCCTACAATACATTCTGTTTAACAAAAAACTTTTCTTAGAGAGGCTTGGTATTTATACTCAAACAGGTAACTGAAGCAAAAGGTACATTTAAAGTACACAGTAAAAAATATGGAATTTGAGAAGGAGATTTAAGAAGCTATTTATAAGTGTGTTTTATTATTTCCTGCATTATATTGTAATGCATTCATGATAAATAATGTGTAATATAATGCACCAGCAGGTTGAGAACTCAGGCTTATGAGAAACCTCTACTTTGTAAGATTGATGCTGTCATTATTTTTTCTCTGTGGGGGGTCAGAAACTAGGGGCTCATGCTATAAAACAAGACATTTTTACAAAATTAATTAAAATTTAACAAAATACGTATAATGTAACTCAAACAAAAAAGTGTAAACATTGCCACAGAAATTTACTTTAATGGCTGTTAATGGTTTGGCCATTTTTTAAAGCATTTAAGCATTAAAGCAAATAGTTTAAATTGTATAAATGTAGTACCTTTCATTGAAGCTTTAAATGGGAAGGCAGTTTCACTCTCACGGTTCCACAAAAACTCTTCATCTGGTACTCATTTTATCTAACATCTGATGAAAGATTAAGATATTTCTTGTTTTCCATGTTACAAATATCTCTTTGTTGTGACATGTAAATAGGAGTTAACTAACAAATTTATATTTGCAAATATACAGCACATTCAACAGCATGCATATGCGTGAGCCCACTGGACATTTCAAAGACACTGAGAGAACATCACACACACTGTATCTAACAATGTCATTTACTTCTTCTCTTGTAGAAAATGCATTTACATTGGTGAGACAAGAAGAAGACGAATCCTGGGAAGCACGTCAAAGCAGTAAGAATCAAAGATCTCTCCAAGGCAACAGTTCATTATTTCACCTCTTCTGTCCATTATCACACTAACCTTTCTGTTGGAGTCCTTTCACAGGTATTCCAGGATTCCAGACATCAGAAGGCAAGATCATTAAACTTCCCTCTTCTCTAAGTGATAGATTCCTTTCTTTTTTGGAATATCTCCATTCATTTACAAATTGTCATGCTCGTAAACCACTCCTCTTAAGGACGCTCCAGTCCTGCCCAGTTTTGTACTTATCTCCTGCACCTGCCTCCGGTTCCTGCCCCCCTATCCTATAAAAGCCAGGCGTTCCTGCCAATCTGGGCTCAGCTTTGGAAGATGGACACCCGCCTTCCCGCGAGTGACTCGACGGCATCGGCTTCACAACAGCGTCCGACCTTTTGGGTCCGGGACTGGAGGGTCTGGTCCCGTTACCCCCACTTTTATTCCCCCGACCCTTCGCCGGATCCCACTCTGGCTTTTAACTCTGTTTGTCTGTGTCTGGATGGATCTCCCGGTTTTGGACATCGGATCATTCTTGGATTTGCTACGGACTCCCTTGTACTTGTTTGCCTTGGACATCCCCCCCAGAACACCAGTGCATCTTGGACAAGCCCCCTGTTTTCCTTCCAGTCTCTTTGCATGCTTTTTTCCCCGTGTTTTCCTCACTCCTCCCCGGATAGTGCTGCCTCCATAGGGTCCTGAAAGAACGCTTCGTGACAGCTTTTTACACCTCTTCTCCAGATCTCCTTTCTTTTGGCCACTCTTTCTCATCTGCTCTGCCCTTTATTTTTCTGTTTTATTTTATGGTGCTCTTCTTTCTACTCCACTCTCTCCTTCACACTAAAGAAGACTTTATAACTGAAACATAGTTTTTCTTTTCAGAGTGGAACTCACCTTTACTTGTTCATGTGCAACTAAAGCATACTGACGCATCTTCGTCATCCAACGTGTATAATAAACATCTAAGAATCTAAGTGTGGGTTCCATTATGTCTACTCATGTTTACTGTAGCAAAAATCCAGCAGTATAAGAACATCAAAAGCATTTTATTTAAAGCTTTATTTTTTTGTTTTTAGTTAAAGTTTTATAGAGCAAGAGCATTATTTTTTTCTGTGATTTTCCAGATGGCATATACCAGTAAAAAATCTGAACATGAATGGAAGAGAGGCACCAAATTAACATTATTACATCCTGCACCCGATATCCAGGAAGGGCTAAAAAATGTCTCAATTCATAAGTTCCCATCCACCCAACTGTGGACAAACAACCTGACAAAAAGATCCCTCTCTTCCGGTTTTGCTAGTCTAAATTATTTTGAAGAATTAACTTCTACTATAGAGAGTTTTTATATGAACAAATGAATTAAAACAAAAATAAACATTGTTAGACTGCTGCATAAAATATTTCATTTTCATTTATAATCTTTTATTATAGTCTACAACTTTCCTTGGTGAAATTGACTTTTTCTGCAAAGATCTGTGTTTGGAAAGACAAAACATCAAGCCCAGTTTATCACAGATAATCACTTCTCCAAATATAATATTTTTCAGTTGATATAATTAATGTATTAATCTTTCATTAAACAAACATAAAAGGGTAGTAGGCTTCAGCAATTCAAATTGTTTCCTTCATACTGATTACCATACAATTAAATGCAGGAGGAGTTTTCAATTACAGGCAGGTGTGAGAATGCTATATTTATGTACCCATGTTAGATACAAAATACAGAGTAACAGGCAAAATCAATGTATTGTGTAATGTGCCCTTATGTGTAAAAACATCGGAATTATCGTCATGTGAATTAAGAAACTATGAAAATAATAACATTTACATCTATTGATATTTTTAATGATTTAAATACTGCGCAGGGAAGTCATCAGACAAGTCAAAGCTATCATTGAGTCCCATATTATGCATGCAATTATCCACACCTACAGAAATAATTTTGTTAAAGTAATCATGGCATACATTTGCCTGTTGACTGTTCACTGGTCATGCAATACAAACTACAACATGCCAATTTTTCAAACTAATTCCAATATGAAGTAACTTGTTCCAAACAATCATAACCTTTGTATAAAAAAAAGTTCTCCTTTTAAATGCACTTTTTGTTTCCACACTGTTACCTCTGGTTTGTGTTTTACTGCTGATTCAGAAACCAAAAGGTTTGATTGTGTCAATACTTTTTTAACCTACCTATGATTTTTAATACTTGAGCAGAGTTCAAAAATTCAAACTTTAGATGACAATTCATTTGGCCTATTAGTGTAGAAGATTCCTTTGAGCCCAGGAACATCTTTCCCATTCTTGGTGAACACAATAGTACACATTATACTGTTAAATGGATTATAACCAGTTCATTTTACAATATTAACATCCCTGGATTACATGCCTTTTCCACTACACATTCTGTTTGCTTTGTTCACCAGTCTCTATAATGTCTAGAAGATGAAAATGATATTTCTATGTTTCTCATAAGTATCCCCTTCAGTGTTTCCCATTTTATGTTACTAGTTGACTATTTTGCTTCCTGCATGCAACATTCTGCACTATAATATATAAAGGACACAGTTTTAACTAATCCTCCTCGTCTGGTGTGTGACTGTTTTGCTAACTATACCACAATGTAAAGGAACAAGTAAAGGTTTATTCCATGCTGAAAAAAGCAGAAAGAAAACACAACGTTTCGGCTGTGGAGCCTTCTTCAGGTGTAAGGGGCTATACTATACCACAATGTAGATCATACTGTTACAAAAAGGGGTTATGAAAATAAATAGAAAATAGAGATAAATAGAAATAGACTGGGTAGGCTGAATAATCATAACCCCAAATAGTAACTTTTGCCAATAATAAACCTGTTAGAATAATATAATTAAAGACACCTGAGTTCTTTGTCCTCTGGCACAGCTTTAGTGAAAAGAGTCATAAATCAGGCACTCTGGGTTAAACAAAGATGTATTAATAATGACACAGAAAAACTAAACAACACACAACATATGCATACAACATACAAGTTACACTATTTACAAACACGGCATCTCAAAGGCCTACATCCTGCCGACCAGAAAAACCAAAGGTAAACTATTCTTTTGGTAGTGTGTCTCAGACCCAAGAAAACACTTCAAAACATTTTTTTCTTGCTTTGAAGCTCCTAAGAACTACAAATGCAGAAACTAGCTAGATGTTTGACTATTGTCCCTAGATTATTGAAACATATGAATAAAAAATATAAATGATAAATTATATGTTCCACTTGTATCCATTATTGTTTCCATTATTGTTTGCTTTTTGCATATCAAAGAACTACAAAGGTAGTTACACAAAACCCACCATTTCTAAATCCCTTAGAGTCTTGATGTCACCAATTTAGTTTGAATAATAATTTCTTTACAGTTGCATATAACAGAAATTAGAGTACTTTTTAATTATTTGGTTTGGTTTTGTCACCTTTTTTAGTAGATAGTGGTTCATTGTAGAGATCATATTGCATTTGAATGTGTTGCTAATCAGGACAATAAAGAAAAAGGAATTCTAAAGGTGAATGATACACCTGAAAAAAATGACTGGATAACATTTCCCAATGACAAAGATGAAGCTTTGATGGTGCATAAACACTATAGCATAAACACTGCCCTCTGCTGTTTCACATCACTGTCATATACTGTGTTGACTGTTTCTTAATGACAGCATATCTGTTGGTTGGGAAAAAAATAACTGCAAACCACAGCCTTTTTTATCAGCCAGACTAATATACAGTACATGGATGACTTTTCTCTGTGACTAAGAGCGTGGGTAGTGGGATTCAGTTGGCTTCTAAAAACTACCTTATTAAATGGACTAAAGTCTGCTGTTGACATATTTTTAAACTGAAACCAGTTTATTAGATGGAACATTTCATGAGGCGATATTTTTGTTTCAGAAGGAATGAGGTAGGTGTTAATTTTTAAGTGCATACATTTCCATACACCCATTCTGTGGAAAATATATGTTCACGTATACACACAGACACCACTTCATATACACGCACACTGTAATCCTTTGTTATTGTTTTAGATTCCTCCACAATAGCTTATGTTAGCTTTAAGTCTAGTAATAGAGAAAGCAATTCAGGTACAATCATTTCTTATTTTTGGATACTTGTCATATTATAATGCAAAACTCTGAAGTGACCAACAAATTTATGAACAGATTAAACTTATCTTTAATAAACAATGCATGTTTAAGCATGTTTAAGTCTTGCACAGTTACAGTAAATCCAAATTATAAATCACCTAGATGCTTTACAATAGCCACAATCCAAAAACTTGGACAGACAAATTATTAAAAAAATATGCTGTCAAAAAGGATTTGTCCTCCTGAATTGGTCGTCTCTGGGTGGGTCAGAGGGGTCTGAGCACAATTCCTCATTTTCTCCTGTACAGTGCTGATGGGTTTTCACATCAAAGAGCTGCAACCCGAGATGTGAAAAATACAAAAAAATGGCTTCTCCAAATTGATTGGGTATGACAAATATAATTAGAGATTCTATTTTTAAAAACTACTTGCAAAGCCTAATAAATTTTTAAAATACTGCTGTTTTTGGTCTGTGAAATGTGTATTATTTCAAATATGTTTTGTGATTCTCTAAAGGTCCTTAAATGCTTTTTTCTGACATATCAAAGAGACTTCCTACAGTAAGTATTCACTTACAGAACAATTACATTGAATCTGCCCTTTTTGTGATATTCTACATCTGTGTTCCTGTATTCAATTTGGAATTTTCTTGTTTATATATATATAATTTCAAAACATTTCTAAGTGTTCCTTGATTTTTCTCAACATTCTTCCTGTGTTATGATTAATTCATGTACTGAAAAAATGTAATGTTTCATGATTGATTTTATTATTGAAGTGAATAATTTTGAAATAAGATTTAAAATTGAAATGTTACAATGTATATCAAAGATAATTGTGTCTTTGCATTTAATATTTACTACATCAAAGTTTGATTCTGCTAGATCAATCAATGCATATACTGTATATAAAATTATATCATGACAGAGTGAATAAATATTATACTTTTGTACCTTTGGTACGTGTTGTGGGTATTGCACTTTTGTGTCAGTATATATCCGTATGATTTGATCATATACTGTATGATCCCATATATAATAATAGTAAAAGTTTAAGTCGGTGACCTTGAATGCTACTTGTTGTGCGTTACGATTAGACTATATGTTTCACAGTAGTGTCAATCTTTTCACTCCAGTACCCTAACCATGCCGATTCACTGTCTCAGCTGCATTGAGGTTTTAACATAAGTAAAATGTGCTAAATTGTGCAGACAGATCAGCTCATGTTGATTATACTTGAAGTTAGCATTTGTATTTAAAACGGGGAAGAATTTAACCTTCACAAAATTCTTCCTTTTATTCATATTGACAAATAGGTGAGCATAATGAAACAATAGTGAAGTAAGGTTAAGAGCATGGTAAGGATAGGGGTGTGTGGTAAAGTATGGTAAATGGCAAGCTGAGACAAAGGAAATGCGTGTCGTTACATCTGTAAGGGCAAAAACACTGTTAAAGAACATTAGTTTTTAAAAAAGTGGTGAGGTTTGCCTAACCAGTGCATTATTGTTGTAATCAGTGATCTTTGACTCAAAAGCATGTGGTCTGAATGTTTTGTCACAGTATGAAATCTACATATGGAAACCCCAAGCAGGCTGACATGATGCATTTAATCCGCAAAAACAGAGAAAGGATGAAAAATCACACTACAATTAAAGATGAATAGTTTTCAGCTTTCAGACCCTAAACACAAGGATATACAGTACGTGTACAATAGCATGATGGAAAATATTAAGGTTCTACAGATTTTCCAAAAATATTTTGGATGAGTCTATATGATTTCTGCAGATCATTTAAGAACCCCCTAAAGGGGAGGTTTTTGTATTCTCTTACACAGCTTCAGGAGTTCAATATAGGGGTTGTGGCTGACAGAAATGTCCACTAAAATATATATATATGTCTTACAGAGAACTGAGTGGGGGCATCACTGACGTTAGAAAGGATCACAAACAGACAGAAATCATGGCTCTGAGAAACAATTTTGTTTGAAATGCTACTTCATTATCAATAAAACTCAAATGTTTTATTTCAGTTACATTTTATTTAAGTTATATTAAACATTAAGTTTAATAAAACTTAAAATGTTTTATTCAGCATATTATTCAATAGGTGGGCAGCTTGGTGCAGCATTGAGGTCCTATGTTGAATTCCAGACCTGGGGCGCTACAGTATCTGCATGGAGTTTGTATGTTCCTTTCTTTTTGTGGATGTTCCCAGTCTAAAGACATAGTGGTAGGTTAAGTTCTTTCTGGGAAAATTGGCCCTGGTATGAGTGGTGCATGTCTGTATTTGTCTACAGTATGTTGGTCTTTAGATGGATTGGCTTCCCATCCAGGGTGTACCCTGCCTTGTGCCCTTTGCTAGGATAGGCACCAGCTCCCCCAAAATCCTCAACCGGAAGAAGCAATTAGAAATTAATGGATGGATTGTTCTGTGGGTAAAACTGTAATATAAAATGAGACTAAGGTCTAATTATGAAAATGTAAATACTACAAACAACGCAAACTTGGTACAAAGAATATTTAACCACTGAACTGTTTGGAAAACTTTTTCATTTTTTTAACTTCTGAGGGGCAGCAGAGTTACAGGAAATGCTGACAAGAAAACAAATGACCGGTCAAGGGAAAAAATATTCAGTTTCCATGTGGTGATCTGATAATGGTGCTTAAATACCGGTTTTCCCCTTTCAAAGGGCAGTGAACCACAGATGGTAGTTCAAAACAGAGTTTTTCCTTTTTATATGTTCCAGATGTACTGAGTTGCAGAAGACTTGAATCTCATACATATTTAAATTCTAAATATCACAGTAATCAAAAGCATATTAAAATGACTTATAATTAGGCCAGGGTTTGAATAAAAAGTCTAAAATCAGTTAATTATCTACAAGCACTATACTGTAAAGTAAGTTGTACTAAATTCCATTTGACAGATAATGTAGCAAAAAACATAATAAACCATAAACATTCTTGTTGGCTTCCAAAGCCAGTTATTTATAATACAAGGGGAAATCATAAAATTCATTTCATGTTTGCAAATCCTTGTTTTGCAAACAGACTGAGAAGACCACTTCTAGATAAGCTAGATAAGTGTTGAAATAAAAAAACAAAAACTCACATGTGTTTGCACAATACTTTATTCCAAACACACAGTAAATACATAAAATACCAAATTAAATAATAGTAAAGCATGAATTCAGTGTTTCCGATGTAAACAGTAAGGTAGAGAGTGAGGTATTACCCTCAATTTAAAAGTGGTTTTTCCCCTAGGACATGAATAGATTCTCATTCATAAATGTTAAATATACAATTCCTTTCTTACATCAGAACTTAAATTTAACCCTGTATCTGTTGCTTTTGGGAGCTGACATTTGAGAGACAAATTAGTTGTTGAATGCAGCTGTCAGCGCTTCACTGAAAAAATGTCAAAAATAATAATTTCACAACTTTCATGCATAATAATGTCACATTTTGGCAAAAGTGGTGAAAGAACTCAGAAAAAAAATCATCAATGTGCTTAAACAGCATTCACTTCAGAAATACAGGTATGGTGAATGTTCTGTTTGGAGCTGTTTTCATCAAAGAAATTAGACACGTTCCAGGCAATCTTATTTGATTAATGAAACTAAACTTTTTTCATTTGTACTTCAAATGCATTTTTAGTATGCCTCTGCTAAGAATGAAATGGAAGAAAAAATGGTGTTAGAAAAGAAACCAGTGATAAAATGAGGCAAAATGAAATTGAAGGTGAAGGTGTCCAACAGGAGTGTGATTGATGCACTCATTGATAAGTGATTTTCTGCACCATGATCTAGCAATATTTGAGTGTTTCATTGAATGATATCAAATGCAGTACTCTACCTGGTTAATAAGCACACTTAAACTTTCAGAACTGTTGTTTGACACACAGAATTTACTTGTGTTCAAGCACATGGCTTGAACAAAAATCACTTAATGTTAATTTGTGGCACTGCATAAATTGCATTTTGGCCAAGCAGAATGGCCTGAATTCTTGATAGTCCAATTTATTATAATTTTATATTATAACAATTTATTATTATTATTATTATTATTATTATTATTATTATTATTATTATTATTTTATGACTGTGATTTT
Source organism: Lepisosteus oculatus (assembly GCF_040954835.1). Taxonomy (NCBI): domain Eukaryota; kingdom Metazoa; phylum Chordata; class Actinopteri; order Semionotiformes; family Lepisosteidae; genus Lepisosteus; species Lepisosteus oculatus. Next base: position 38,268,806 of record NC_090698.1, on the reverse strand, counting down.
AAAACGTTTTGCAGTCCTGTCTGGGTCTGGCTATTTGATCTCAAGACGGCAAAAACATGACCAAAAGAAAGTCTTATTAGCAAAAGCAGAGTAAATCAAAGTACTATTTTATAGAATATTTTATACTATAATGAAATGGAATTAAATTAAAACACAAAACCTAAGAATGGCTGTTCAAGAATATGTCACTATACAGAGGAAACTGGGTGAGGACCATATTGTTAATTGTCCTTCACTCAGATTCCTGGCTTTCAGTTAGAGTAATAGTCTCATAAGGATAATTGATCAATACACCCTCCTTTTTTCTTTGAAAGCATTGCAGGGTAGAGGGTAAGTGTTTTTTTCTCTCTTAACTCCCGAATATTTCCTTTTTCAAGTCACATTAGGAAAAATCAGAACTGCAATATCTAATTTAGTTTACTTTCAAAAATAACATCATCGACAAATGGATCAGTTAGTTACAGCTCTAAAAAATTGTATTTATTTTTTCTAGCCTAAATGTAGTGGAATTTGCCTGACCAACTAAAGTAGCTGGTTCACTCAAGTCACTCTTTAATTTCATGGACATAATTAAAAACTCAATTTTCACAGTAAAGTATATTTGTATAAATTATCTGATCCAAAATGCCAACTTAGTTTCCAAACAGATCCCGACACATAAATACTTAACTCTACTTAAAAATATAAGAATTTTACACAGTTAGCCATTAGAATGTGCATACAGTGAGTACTGTTTTGGTTTAGAATACATAAAATAACCCAAATGATCAATTTTGCAGGATTAAATTTAGACAGACTTATTCTGAATTTGGTTTTGATATTGCATTGTTACAAAACAATAACATCTGATTTCTATAAGGTTCTGGTCCTACTTGGAAACTACTTCAACAGATTTTGCAACAGAGTTTAGTTTATGTGAAACATAGTCCAAAAAAAGAGAAGTAAAACTGTTCTGAAAAACTCTATTTGTAAAAACACCAGCTATTTTATAGTATGAACCAGTGTTAGAGTTGCTACAGTTCTTTCAATATACTCCAATCTCTTGATTGAAAAAGCAAGGGTTCCCATCAAATGAAAAACTGATCTGTTCATGGGGGTTTCCTCCATGCACTCTGGTTTTCTCCAAAGACATACTGGTAGGTTAACTGGCTTCTGGTAAAACTGGCCCTGGTGTGAATTGTGTGTCTGTCTGTGTGTGCCCTGTGAAGGACTGGCAACCCCACCAGGGTTTATCCTGCCTTGCACCCAACGCTTGTTAAGTAGACTCTGGCTCCTCTACAACACTGAATAAAGTCATTAGAAAATAAATGGATGGATATAAGTTGTAAAAAGTAAGTGTAAGGAAAGGAAAGCTAGTGTAAAGCACTTTCAAATATTGGTTGGAGTTTGAAAAGTTAAAGCTTAATTAAATTTGTACCTTTACCTTAGTAAGTATAAGATATAGCCTCACTAACTTATTTTGTGTAAATTTGTACCATGCTGAAAAAAAATTATTCTGCAGTAAACAAAACAACAACAATGATAATATTTAAAATAATAAATAATACCAGTGTCATACTCAGAATATTGGTACAGATTGTTGGAATACAGTATGTCTGAAAAGTAAGTAACTAAGTGAAAACATATGTACAGATATTACTCAAATGAAAAAAAACTATCTAAATGAAATGAACTATCTATAGAGCATATGCTTGGTTTTCATCTTTTAATCACGAAGGTTTCACACAAAATTAGGAAGAATTTAGAGAATCGATTTAATTAAACATGGGTGTAACTTTCCATTTAAAAGGGAAGTATCCAGAACACATAGTCATTTTTAAATGCATTGTGGTAGAAAATGAAACAATGCTAAAAATAACTGAAAGTGAGGATGCTGTTTAGTTCCTTAGACAGTGATCTTTACCTTGTCCTGTAAGTAAAGCTCTCATTGAAACAAATCTCTATGTAACTCCAAGTACTGTAACTACAGTCTGGAGGTAATAGGAACATGAACATGTTTACTAACCAAGGTTAAATTCACACACAATTAAATTTGAAAATAAATGTTTATAGCCAACATTTATTTTCAAATTTTATAGTTTTAAGATTTAATAAATAAGCTGTATCAAGCCATTCATTTTTTTTACCTTTAGTGTTGTACAGTGCATCAATGAGCTGAAACAGAAGTCTATCAGCATCAGACAGGTTGTCTAAAAATGGCCTAGGCTAGCACTCTGCTTGATCTAATTCTACAGACTGTCCAGCAGCAGTAGAATAAAGATGGCTCAACTAAATCATCAGCACTAAGGCAAATTTCATACCCAGTACTGGTTGTGCCTCAAAGACGGGTTAGTAGTCCGGCAATGCTGTAAGGTTTCTGGATCCAAGTTATTCCAGGAACAAAGGAGCAAGGAGGTGTCTTGGGGACTACCAGGGGCCACCACAGTGTGTCCTTGAGGACCCAGAAGCAGTGGACTCCCCACATTGTCTGTGTGCAGGGGAGTGACGGTTACAGAGGGAATGGTTAAGCTTCTCTCTGGCTGTCCAAGGTGTGGGCTGCTAGGAGGGATGTTATTGTTAGGGTGGTTCTGAATCAAGGGTTTCTGCTTCTCCCTCCTGTGTCGGAACACTAAGATCAGCACAACCAGAATAATGATGAGAAGTAGGCAAGCTAACAGAGGGAGGATGATGAGCAGGGGGTTGGAGGCTTTCCTGGGAAAAGATTCCACTCTCACAGCAGTGTTTTTTCTTGTGGTCTCCTGTTTCCCTGAGGTGGCTTTTGTAACCGATGGCACAGATACGTTATTTCTGTTCTGGGTTCCCCATCGGTTCCTCCCTTTCCATCTCTGCACAGTCTTGACAGGTTTTTGCGTCGCTAGAACTGGTTCCAAAGGAAGGTGTAATGTAGACTCTTGTGGAGTGGTTTGGTTCACAGGCGTTCTGGTTGTCTGTAGGGGACCTTCAGTGGTGACAGCTGGTAGCAGTGTTGGATCGTACGGCACAACAGTGTATGTAAACTCACCAACAGCAGGCTGAACTTTATCCGCTTGCAGAACAAACACGAATGAGTCGTTCATCTCTTCTACTCCAGTCATGTTGACGTTGACTTTAATGGCAATTTTTCCTTGATCTAAATCATCAAACGTGAAGGACTGGAGAGGCTGTGAAGGTCTATCTTTAACTGTCAAAGCTTTAAAAATGTTACCATGCTTCGGAGGATAAAGTATTTCAAAGTGAGGATCACTGCCACTTAAGATTGATAACTCTGTGGCGTTTAGCATGTCTTTCCTCAGTTTCACTATAACACCACAGGGGATCTTTACATCATTTCGTAATTTTATCAAAGGCTTTACTGTAATGTTAACAACCTGCTGTGTCAAATTACTCTCTGAAGTGAAGGCAGTAAATTCAAAGCTGTCCTTGGAAGACATGAGATTAATCATATGGTAAGACAGTCTTTTTTGCTGAAGGTCATCCTGATCAAACTGTGTGACAACTTCATTATCAATAAGAAGGCTACCATACTGGGGAGGGGTTGTAACCTGATACTGGATTGCTGTGCTCTTACCATTGGTCTCAGCAGCTAGATGCTCATTGGTGAGAATTGCAGAGTTCTGACCCTGTTCAAGAACCAGGTCTGTATTGTTTAAAAGAAAGACAGAGATCGCAGTTACTTGTAGATTAAACAGTTTGTAGATCGGTCGATGTTGGCCATCAGTAACACTGAAATAAAAGACCCCAGAGAAGGGAGTGCCATCTTGGACAAACCACACTTTACCACTATTAAGATCAGCCTGTGTGAAGGCCATGATGGATTCATTCAAATGACCTTCCACGGCCATAAAGCCATTACTAGGTTTAGTGATTATGGTGTATTTTATGTCCTCTGGAGGGTTATCCAAGTCTACCACATTCAAGTTCTCAGGACCAAGGACAGCTTTGTCTCCCTGTACTACCCTCAGGCTTGGGGACTTGGTCTTCAGTTGTGGGGGCTGGTCATTCACAGGAATAATAGTGATGTTAAACAACTCTTCAACAACATTACTGCCATCCTGGGGACGAGAAGCTGGCTTGCTCTTCAGGTTGAGCCAGGAGTTAAAGAGGAAGCTGTCATAAGTGGTCTCAGAATTGTCATGCAGGTAGGTGATCCCATACTTGTTGACAATAAACTGGGAGAAGTTTGGTTTTTCTTTGGTCAGGTTACGTTCTCCAACTATGATTACACCATGCTGGGGGAAAGATACAACCTGAAACCAGACTTCATAAGAGTTTCGCTGATCTTCGGGCAGTTTTGCCATGAGGTTGGATGCATCCAGCTTTGACTTGTCAATAACAACTTTCTCTCCCTCTGTAACTGTAGCACCTGACAGCCACAAACAAAAAGTAAAGGTAACATCAAGAGATATATAGTGCAGTAAATAAGAGACCCACTGCACTATATTTTTAGTATTCTACTCTTTATAAACGCAGGGCTCTAGTAAGGAATCTAAAATCCAGCAGCTAATGCTATAGGTTTGTCACTTCATTGCACATACTGTACGCCTACATAAACAGGTGTAATTCAAATAATAATAAGAGACATATTTACTCTTTATTACCACACTTTGTAAGAGTCAGCATCTTCTTAAATTCAAAAAGTTCAGACTGTTAATACCCAAAATGTAGATGAATTGTTCAATGATAACATTTTGTTGGTGTTACATTTTACCTGTGTTTGCGAGGAGAAGGCTTTTAGATTCCGGTCCAGTGTTTTCATATGAAATATCAATGTTAAACACATGTGGTTCAAGGGAGGCAGGTGGGGATGACACACTGAATCTGAAGGAATCCACAGCACTCCAACCCACAGGTTCGACATTGCTTTGCTTATATGCAATCACACCATCATCCACCTGTGCAAGAAGAGACGCATGTAAGGACCTTGTATTTTTTGTGTGGTTCAAATATGCTATCATTTACAGAACATCCTTTATAGCAATTGCGTTTTAATGAGGATCTTTCAGAATCAGACAATCTACTACACTTGTTTTAGAAAATGTATTACCTTCCTTTTTCTTACTTCTACCGCTCATTGCTAATGTACATACTGTATATGGAATGCTTGATTAATTCTTTTCACAGGTTCATTTTTCTATACTTCAATGGTTTCATTATATTTCTGTCAAGTCAAGTCTGGTGTCCCCCAGGGCTCAATACTGGGCCCCTTGCTCTTCAGCATTTACATGTTCCCACTTGGTCAGCTTTTAAGATCACATGGCCTCAGCTTTCATTTTTACGCTGACGATACTCAAATATACATCCACACCAAACCCGACACTGATGTGGCTGTCTCTATTCTATCTAATTGCATCTCTGACATAAAAATTTGGATGACTCAAAACTTCCTTCATCTTAACTGTGACAAGACTGAAGTCATGCTTATTGGTACCCCCCATCAACTTCGTAAAGCCAGTCCTGTAACCCTGTCTGTAGATGGCTCTGTACTTGAGCTTCAATCAAAATTGAAAAACCTTGGGGTTATATTCGATTCTGGCTTAACATTCGACCCACATGTACAGCATACTGTCAAAACATCTATTTTTCACCTTAGAAATATTGCAAGACTACGCCCTATGCTATCATTAACCGTGGCTGAAAACGATCAACATATTTGTATTCTCTCGAATTGACTACTGCAATGCTCTACTCCCTGGGGTATCTAAATCTACTCTGAACAAGCTGCAGTATGTCCAAAATTCAGCAGCCAGAATCCTGACCAGGTCTAGTGCAAGTGTTCACATTACTCCTATCCTGGAGTCCTTGCACTGGCTTCTGGTCAAATTCCGCGTAGACTTTAAAATCCTCATGCTCACCTATAAGGCTTTTCATGGCTTGGCACCTCAATACCTGTCTGAACTTTTATCGCCCTACTCCCCACCTCGCAACCTCTGCTCTTCAAATTCTGCCCTCACTGTCCCCCAAGCCCGTCTACATTGTATGGGCGACAGGGCCTTCTCCTGCTATGCCCCCAAGCTCTGGAACTCTTTGCCCAATGATATTAGAGAGTCACCTTCTCTAAACTCCTTCAAATCTAGACTCAAAACCTTCTTCTTCAGAAAAGCCTTTACTTAACTGGTTCCATTCTTCACCCCTCTGCTCTTCTTAATACCACCTTCCACGGTCTCCTCTATTGTTATTGTTGTATTGTTGTAATTATAATTGTGTCCTATCTTGTGAAATCTTCTTATTTATTGTTGTAGTCTTCTTATTTAGTGTTATTGTCATCCTGTAAAGCGCTTTGAGAAGCCACCTTTAAAGGTGCTATATAAAATAAAGTTTATTATTATTATTCTGTGAGATATTAAAGTATTTCTTGATAACATTTGATATTCTAAAACCCCCTGAAATGATGGGTCCAAAATGATGTCATTTTGCTCTAAACTGTGATAACAAACATCACATTTTTAACTTTCTGTCAGGAGATATATAACCATTTCACACTGTATAACTGTCAGATGAATATTTTCTTTGAGAGGTCATGTCTGCTACAACAAGAATCTGATGAGACATCATATGCAAGGAAAAACCGGCAGAGTTCCTCCATATTAAGAAGATAAATTATACAATATTATCTCAAACTATGAATCAACAGTCTTAATTGTCCAATACTTACTTTTGAACTCTTATTAGTGTAACTAAAAAGGCTGAAATGCATTCTTCTGCACAGAACTGGTGGTGGTTGGGTACTGTGAAATATGAGTAATTTTATAAATAGCTATTAATTATGAGTCATTTTTATTTTCTGCACATTGAGGCACCTTTCTAAGAGAAAATTATTTTTATGTATTCAGTTTTCCTTGCAAGTAAAAAAACATTCCATACTACATAATTTTATGTTGTTTCAACCTGTATGTTATTATTCAAATTAAATTAACTTTTTAAGTATAAAATATTAACACCAATTCAGACCAAAAGCTTTTTTAAGTTTAGCATTAATTGACTTGCATGTCTGTTTTAATAATAAAAACAGACAGCAGTGACTGCGTTAACATCATATTATATAGTGGAAACACAGATAACATTTCTTATCCAACCAAAGCTTTGTAAAAAAATGACATGTAAACAGATGTTTTTATAGTCTTCCTTTACTTTGCAAAAGGATAAAAGCACAGAATTTATAATAATATTAAGCAGCCGAATATTTTATCACCAACTAGTACTTTTTCCTCAAACCCTTATATGAATAGGTCTTTCATAAAACAAATGTAGTGCCTGGAAAACTATAGTGCCATAAATTTCAGCTTGCAAACATATGGTCTTGCTGAGATTCTCTTTATGTCTACACACCATGATTTGGGTAAAAGAAGAAATTTCTGATGTTGAGTTGTCAGCCTCTATCTTGACGAGATTCCCAAGTTTTGGTGTGCTGATGAGAGTGAAGGTTATAGTTCGATTTCCTGTAGCACTGTTGTCATTTGTTACTGCCTGTAGATTTTCAGTGGAAAGGACTGTTAGAGATCCTGAAAAGACAGACAAAAACAGACAAAAAATCCCATATAGTTATAGAATATATAGCTTCAATCATATAACAAGCATTGATGTACGCTGATCACTCCCCACTGTACATTACCGGTTCCCCTGTGGAGACAGTTAGAAGCACCAAGTTTCTTGGTGTACACATTACAGATGACCTCACTCGGTCCCTCAATACCACCTCTCTAGCCAAGAAAGCACTGCAGCATCTCTATTTCCGGCAGCAACTGAGGAGGGCAAACCTTCCCCCACCCATTCTCACCACTTTCTACAGAAACACCATTGAGAGCACCTTGACCAGCTGTATCACTGTTTGGTTTGGGAATTGCAACGCTTCAGACCGCAAGACCCTGCAATGAATTGTGGAAACAGCTGAAAAGATCTTTGGAGCCTCCCTCCCTTCCATTTCTATTATCTATCACAAGCGCTGCATACACATGGCCTCCAGTATAGTAGATGACCCCTCCCATAAACTCTTTGCCCTCCTACCATCTGAGAAAAGATCTCGCAGTCTACAGGCTAGCTCCACCAGACTCTGGAACAGCTTCTTCCCGCAGGCTGTCAGGCTCCTGAACACCCTGGAATCTACAATACTTGCACCCACCCCAATTCCAGAAACAGGGTTTAAACACCCTCCGTGTGTATAATGTATTATGTATTTGCCTTGTAATTTGCACTATCTGCACTTTGAATTATGTGTGTCCTGTCTACAATGTCTATATCGGTGTCTTGTCTGTCCTTTCTATATTTGAGGTTCCACTGTATACTTGTATATGGTTGGAATGAGAAATAAACGTGAACTTGAACTTGAACTTGAGTAATGGGTAAGTCTCTGGACTTACAACTTACAAGTAATATGTTCAAGTCCACACTGCAGACACTGCTGTTGTACCATTGAGGGGGGTAAGTTGCTCCAGTATACTCAGCTATGTACGCAGGGACCAATATTGCTGTGATGGACAGATGATCCAACCAGGTAGGGAATTGCACGTTCTCAATCCACTTAACACTACAGAAATCAGGATGACCTCTGGCCCAGTAAGCCATTGTGTTCTGGTGCAGAATTTGTTAAAAAAACAAGGTTAAGTGCACAATGGATGTGGGTTTAGAAATCAGGAGCTCATTGGAAAAGATTTTGGCTTTGAAAAGCCCCTACATATTTAAGCGATTATTACAGTTCAGCAAATTGTGTTAATTGCTTTAATTTGTCAAAAATGGGCAAGTTGTGGACCACTATGTGTCAAATCCAAGACCTAAATTGTTTTCTTTCTACCATAGTCAATGTGCACCTTGATAATAAAAGTACTTCAAAAAGTAAGAATATGCAAAGTCCTTACAATGCTGGACTAAAAAGCTGTTAATGAACATGAAATGAAACTTAGTGTGCACTGTTCATAGGTATTTTTATAACTCTAAAGATTTAAAATGTATATCTAATTGGTTTTTAAGTGTGGCTGCTAGTGACCTACTTATTCAAGCGTGTAATGTGAAAGCCATAAAGGAATGCTTGATGAAAAGAGTATATTTTTCAGGAATTCATTTATGACATTACCTCCATGTAGACAGCAGGTTCGAGCATGTAGTGCTCACTCTTTTGTATATTTTATGAGGCAGTATAAAAAAATAATCATTTGTTTATATCAGAAGTGACTGTTTACAAATTTAGATTACATTGTAATGTTCTTAAAATGTTCTGCAAAAATTGAAGATGTCGAAGAAGTTAATGTTGTAATGTTGTAAGAGCATTAGCCAAATGCTTAAATCAGTTAGCGTTTGATTTTGTTTTTGTGATAAGTATGTCACAAATGTAAAATAATTTAATGCAAACTCAAATGTATAAATTAAATTTAAATAATCTTTCTTTCCTGTGTTTAATCTTATTTTAACTCCTGTACAATTATTATTTGTGTACAATATCTGCACAAAACATAGCTTTAACACTATAGTTTTAAAACTACTGGCATTATAATTTATTACTAGAATAACAGAAACATTACTATAAAAAGCAGATTTGAAGACGTAAAAAAATAAACTGAATGGATCCATTTATGTATTTAAATTACTACAATGATGGGGTCATAAGTCTTTCTGTAAAAATAATAACAGCTTACCAGATAACCTTGAAGTACTTTCATTTTATAAAGACAGAACCATGGTCTCTGGCTGACTGCCACTGTCCTTGGAATGTCCTGAGCTACTGTGAAATTAATATAAGCAAGATTGGAACTCCTTAATGTGACTGTTTATACCTTTAAAAATTATATTTCAGGGAAGTGGTTTGATGTTGAATGTTGTATCTTAAAACTTAAATCTCGCAAAATTGCTGTAATATATATATATATTTTATGGACAAATTTAATAAAGGTTACAATATAGCTTATTAAATAGACTGTTGTACTTCTCAACTATGACGGCTATAATCTTAGATAGCATAACAGAACTTTCAAGGTAAAGGAAAGGAACCTGGCACATCATAAAGTTTAATAATGTTCATTATATAATTCTAATTTATAACAAATCTTTTAGGTAAACAGGATAGGAAATATTTCTAAAAACTGTTAAAACGATAGCTTGTTCCATTTGTCTATAACCTTGTTTTCAGCACTTTTCCTGGAGGTCTGTTCTTAGAATCTGTACACTGTGGTCCATGTTTTGCTTCTGATTCTTAAGAAACCAATCTCTTAACAAGTTTGCGAATTTAGATAACTTTTACTTTCCACTCCTGGTATTCCCCTATTGAGACTACAAACATTAATTTTGTTGTGTCTGTCAGTGTAGGACAGCCCTAAATGTACTTCACTGTATAGATTTCAGAGCAGCAATAACTTTCTTATAATGTGGTGACCCACAATTCTATGCAATATTCTAAATGAGCACTGATTCTCAAGAGTTGAAAAACAAAAAGGAAGTCAGAAACAGCCTTAAATAAAAACTCACTTTCCCATTAAACCCATTCCCATTGATTTTCTAAGTGAAAAGGGGGGGGGGGGGTATATTATGAATATTATGGCCACAAAGTCATGTTAAAGCTACTGTAAAATACAAATCCTGAGGTCAATGAATAAACTCCTATTTATTTCCACAAATGTAGAGAATAGAAATTGAGGTATCTCAATAAAATAAATCAGTACAGTTGTATGCAAAAGTTTGGCACCCCTGGTCAAATTATGTTTTGTTGATTTTCTTAGTGAAAAGAAGTTAACACAACCTCTGCAGCGAACAAACTTAAACTTGACATATTTCTGCAAATTTTAATGCAGTTACTATTTATTTGCTGAATTGAACAGATTGAAAAAAATAAAACAGTACATGTGGCATGTGCAAAAGTTTGGGCACCCTTCCAGTTGATTCACAAGCATTATTTTTTTGGAAGGTCTTAGAATTTAATTGGCTTGTTAGGCCTTAATCAAAGTCAGGTGATGACAATTCCAGAGCTTAATAAATTCTCTGACTCTTTGAACCTCTCAGGGTGTCGGGCTTACACTCAACAACCATGGGCTCCTCTAAGCAGCTGATTGAGGATCAGAAAATAAAGATAATTGACTTTTACAAAGGAGGGGAAGGCTATAAAAAGATACAACCTTGCAATTTCGACTGTCCAAAAAGTCATTAAGAAATGAAAGTTAAGGGGAACTGTTGAAGTCAAGACAAGATCTGGAAGACCAAGAAAAATCTCTGATAAAACTGCTCATAGACTGGTCAGGAATGCAAAGCAAAACCTCCAAATATCACTGTAAAGGACCTGCAGGAAGAGTTAGCTGGCATGGGAGTAGTGGTGCACCGCTTCACTGTGCTTGCACAAACATGATCTGCATGAAAGAGTCATCAGAAGGAAACTTTACCTTCGATCTCATCACAAAAGCCAAGCTCTGAAGTATTTAACACTTAGATAAGCCAGAGGCATTTTGGAACCAAGTGCTGTGGTCTGTTGAAGTAAAAATTGAAGTCTTTGGCTACAATCACTGAAGGTATATTTTTGGGGAAAAAAGGAGAAGCATTTGAAGAAAAGAACACCTTGCCAACTATTAAGCATGGGGGTGGATCTATTATGCTTTGGAGTTGTGTGACAGGAAATACTGTGCAAGTAGAGGGAAGAATGGATTCTACTAAGTATCAACAAATCCTGGAAGCTAATGTCCCACAGTCAGCGAAGAAACTGAAGCTAAAAAGAGGTTAGATATTACAACAAGACAATGATCCAAAACATACCTCAAAGTCAACCATGGACTTCTTCAAGAAATGAATGATTAAGGTTTTGGAATGGACTTAACAGTCCCTAGACTTGAATATTATTGAAACTCTGTGGGTAGACCTCAAACATGCAATGCATGCAAGACAACCTAAGAATATTTCTGAACTAGAAGCATTCTGCAAGTGGAAAAAATTTCCTAAAGCGAGAACACAAAGACGCTTGGAGGCTGTGACTTCTACCAAATGGTGTGTTATCTTTTTCAGTCTGTTAAATTCAGCATATAAATAGTAACTGTGCATTACAATTTGCAGAAATATGTCAAATTTAAGTTTGTTCACTGCAGAGATTGTGTTAACGTCTTTTCACTAAGAAAATCAACAAAATGTAATTTGGCCAGTGGTGCCCAAACTTTTGTACCAAACAGTACTGATTTATTTTATTGAGGTACCTCAATTTCTATTCTATTCATTTGTGGAAATAAATAGGAATTTAATCATTGACCTCAGGATTTGTATTTTAGAGTAGCTTTAACATGACTTTGTGGCCATAATATTCATAATGTACCCCCCCCCCCACACACACACACCTAATAAATAGTTAATGATTAAAGCTAGGCAACTGAGGGGCAGACGTAGTATTCACATAAAAATACATTTAGAAAATTAATATTCTAAAAGTAAAAACAAACACTTCTTATATCACAACCACAACTAATATTCATCCATTATCCCAAAATATTATGAATTTGTCATATGGAAACCAGAAACAAAATAATCTAACATGAATTTCACAACACTCATATTGGACGTTTTGTCTACTGTACAATTGGATGATGTACAGTTGGTGATGTAAACTGAGTTTTACTGTGCCTTTTCAAAATTATTGTAATAAGAGCACACAAATGTTACAGATGAGAGACTGCTGTGCCCACACTGCTCGTCAGTATGTCAGTACGTTAATGATTCAGGTCCTGCATCAAGGCTCTTCTTGCAGACCCCCAGTGACTCAGCACTTACAACCTTGTATCCTATTTTTTCATTTTACAAAAGATCTTTGGTAAAAAACATTAATATGCTTGCATACAAAAAAGAAGCCAATCTTAATACTTCATCACAAAGCAACAATCACAAATGGTGGCTATGTTAGACTGCATGTCAAGATGGAAATAACTATACCCTTTATCCCAAAGTGAAAACCTGTAAGTAAAAAAGTAGCCACCTAAAACTATTTTTATTAACAATAGAAAGCAATGCCTACAGACACATTTCCCCGTTAGGAAGGTTCTGATAGGCTTTTATTTTCAGGAACAGACAATGAGAAGTATAGCCTGCACTTCACTATTTTAAAACATTTTAAAGACCATGACAGTTTCGGTTTCAGTAACCACTTGTGGTTACTACAAGTTAACATGCAGATTCACACTTATATATTGAAACAATTCCAATGCCTTAAAATTGCAATAGCTTAGAATCATACATTTTCCTTTGCACATGTATGCTACTGTAAATGTGAAATGTTTTGTGCACATAAAATTGAAATGAAAAATTGAAAACAAAAACAATTGGGAATAAAGTGAAAACTTTAGTTTGTCTTTTTAGTCTACTAAATGTTATTATGCATTTGTATAACTGAATGTAGTTGGATCCAACTATTTGAAATTCAGGCAAAATTTGTGTATCATATCAAAAGCTATTCGATAGAAACGGAGGCTAGGCTTTCATGAAGTTACCTGGAAACACTTTGAGAGGTTTGGTTTTTTCAAGACTGAGGACCAAGGCTCTGGCTGTGATGCTGAAGATCTGCCTTTGGGCAAAGTTCATCCCATCATTAACCTGGAAGTTAAATCCACCAGACATGGCACCTGGAAAATAATACATAACATTTTCCACTGAGTCTCAGCTGCTCCCATAACAGTAAAACATTGTTAGGTTGCTAACAAACTTCTAGTTTGCTCTATACTAGGTTTAACACTCCTTTAGTTTGAAGATATACTCTGACATTACCTAATTTAATCTGAAGCTATGTAAACACTATAGTCACTCACCACAAATTTCAAGTCTGACCAAAGTTTCCAAGAATTATTTTGGAGCTGAAAACCGATGCTTTTAAAACCAAATACAATAAGTTACAGCTTTCAAATGGAAGGTTTTAAATTTTAAAGTAGATACATCATGCAGTGAATCATGCAACACATTCTAGCAAATCTCTTGAAGACAAATGTCAATCAACTGCTTTTTCTATAGTAATTCTATAAAGATAATACCTCTCAGTTTAGCAATTTGGAAAAGTGGGGAAAACATTGGATGCATCGACAAATAGGCTAAAGTGTTCTGAGCATCTCTTACCACTGTGCACGAAAACTAACTGCCCCTGGTTAATGTGGGCCTGTGTAAAGTTGAAGATGTGTTTGTTGGCAGAATTCTTGAGTGCCAGATGACCATTGCTAGGAGGAGTGACGATATACTCCAAATCTTCTGGTGGACTGTCTCTGTCTTCAGCATTCAGATCTTCTTCAGTTATCTCTGTCACAGAGCTCACCCATACCTGGGAAATGTGTGCAGCAAAGACTTTTAACATTCAAGCTGATTTAATAACATTTACACTTCTTATTCTTGACATTGTGACATTTCAGGATTGAGGCAAAAATGTCCCATGTTTTATTAAACCACTTTTTAAGTTCCTATATTGTCTTCATCGATTAAGTTCAAGTTCATTTGTCATTCCAGCCATATACAAGTATACAGTGGAATGAAAATATCATTCCTCCTGGTCCAAGGTGCAATTACAGACAAGACACTGACATAGACAATGTAGACAGGACTAATAATACTAATATTAATAAATAAGATCATGCAAACTAAGACAGTGTACACCAGAACAGAGGCAGTGTACACAGGATATATACATAGTGCAATTTAACTGTTACAGAATAGTACAAAAATACATCATACAATATACACTAAACACTGGGGGATTTTAAACTTTGTTTCTGGAATTGGAGTGTATCATGGATGTTGGAAGGGCATGTCGTGGAATGACAAGGTGTAGACCCTATGCGGTAAAAGGGGGCAGGACGGGGGTTAGCCCTTGCTCAGGGAGTTGGATGATGTCAGAATAGAAACCTATGCCCTCAAGCCACGGACGTGGGGCAACCTGGTAATAGGCAATAATAGGTAATATTGCTCAATGCTGAGCAAGGAGAAGAGCAGACACAGGAAGTAAATACACAAGACACACCGGAAAGATATGAATAATCACAGGGAACTAGGAACAGGATAGAAGTAGAGCACCCTCTAGCTGTACAGGGCGTGACAGAGTGGGTGCAAGTAGTGTTGAGAAGCCTTACAGCCTGTGGGAAAAAACTGTTACAGAATCTAGTGGAGCTAGCCCGTATACTGCAATATCTTTTCCCAGCTGTGCTTTTTTTTAATAGGGAGGTGGTATTGAGGGACCGAGTGAAGTCATCTATAATGTGTACATCAAGAAACTTGGTGCTTCTAACTGTTTCCACAGGGGAGCCACTGATGTACAGTGGGGAGTGATCAGCATGGGCCCTCCTGAAGTCAATAATCATCTCTTTGGTCTTATCAACAAAGAAACAAGTTGTTTGTGCACCAGTCCACTAATTGCTCCACCTCCTCTCTGTATAGTGACTCATCGTTGTTACAAATGAAGCCCATCACATCGTGTCATCAGCAGACTTAATGATGTTATTTGAACTTGGCACTACAGTCATGAGTCATCAACGTGAACAGCACTGGGCTGAGCACACAGCCCTGGGGGGTTCCGGTGCTTATTGTGATGGTGCTGGAGATGTTATAACCGATCCGGACTGTCTGAGATCTCTCGGTTAGAAAGTCCAGGACCCAGTTACAGATGGAGGTGTTAAGGTTCAGCAAGCTCAATTTTCCTATCAGCTTTTGGGGAATGATTGTCTTAAATGCTGAGCTGAAGTCAATGAACACCATTCTTATATAAGTGTCTTTCTTATCCAGGTGGGACAGGTCCAGGTGAAGGGCAAGAGATACAGCATCATCAGTATACCGGTTAGGGCGATATGCAAACTGGAGGAGGTCCAGAGAGGTTGAGTCTGGACTTTATGTGGCCCATGTCTAGCCTCTCGAAGCACTTCATGATAACAGGTGTGAGTGCCACGAGATGGTAATCATTGAGGCACGACACAGCTGACTTCTTCGGCACTGGTATAATAGTGGTGGATTTAAAGCATACAGGGATAATCGCCTGGCACAAGGAGATATTACAAATATCATTAAGGACATCCGCTAGCTGATCTGCACATTCCTTGAGCACGTAACCAAGTATATTATCAGGTCGAGCAGCCTTACGTGGATTAACTTTGGCTAGTTTCCTCCTCACATCAGCGGTGGACAGGCAAAGCACCTGATCATCGGGAAGAGGTATTGTCTTCCCCACAAGCACAATATTCATGCTTCGAACTGTGCATAGAAGTTATTCAGCACATCTGGGAGAAAGGCATCACCGTCACTGGCACATAAAGTAATCCTGTAGTCAGTAATGACCTTGATGCCCTGCCACATGCGCCGCATGTCTCTGGTACAAGAAGTGGCCATGGATTTTCTGTACATGCGCTTTACTTTCCCTGATGGCAGAAGACAGGTTGGCCCTTGCAGTCCTAAGGGCTGCCTTGTCGCCTGATCTGAAAGCAGCATCACGGGTTCTTAACAGTGTGCATGGATCTCTGTAGTCAGCCATGGCTTTTGGCTGGCCTGTGTGATGATGAATTTGGAGACAGTGACGTTGTCTTTACACTTACTGATGTAGCCAGTCACAGATGCTGAATGCTCCTCTAAGTTGATGAGATGATCATAGGCAGCAGCCTCCCTGAACATATTCCAGTCTGTGTGCTCAAAACAGTCCTGTAATGCTGAGATAGCTCCATCTGGCCATACTCTGATCTGTTTCAGAGCCGGTTTGGCATGTTTAAGCAGCGATCTGTATGCTGGGATTAGCATAACAGTGATGTGGTCAGAGTAGTCCAGTTGGGGACGGGGAACAAACTTGTATGCGCCACAGATATCTGTATAAAGTCTTGTGTGTTCACCCCTCTGGTTGCAAAGTTAATATATTGATAAAATATAGGGAGAACGGTCTTAAGATCCACGTGATTGAAGTTGCCAGCAACAATGACAAAGCTTTCGGGATGAGCAGTTTGAAGATCACTGATGTCCCCGTAAAGGACTCGTTGCGCCTCTGGAGTCAGCGCTGGGCGGGATATACACAGCCACAATAAGAACAGTAGTAAATTCCCTTGATTAAGCACTTCTCTTGAACAGTACTATATCATATACATATTAAAACAACATTTCATAGGAACTACAATAAGGTCCATACGTTCCAGTAACTTATAAACATTTTTAACTTCAAAGGATGTTTATTGGATAGGTCTTTGAATGTTAATAAGAAATTATTATATTTTCTTAAAGGTTGGTCAGCCAGTAGCACATTTTTGATTGTCTAAAAATATGTTTTAGTAGGTCAGCCAAATTCTAATTAAAGCAAATAGACAGAATTTATAGGTTAGCGTATTAAAATTTGGTGTACCTCGCCTTGCTGAGGAAACAGCAGCTAGATATGAAGGCTGACATGACTGCCCTCCCTCAGCTGTGAGGAATGAGTCAGGGAGCAGCTGCAAGGCTGAAGATGCTGTGAAGGGAGGGTTGTGACAAAAGATGTGTGCAAATTCTGGAGGTGCGATATTGATGTGTAAGAGTGCAAAAGTGTGAAAGAAACTGCCTTTTCCTGAACTTCTGTTTACAAACTCACATACGTCTGTGTTTCACATCTGTGTATACAGTGGTGTGAAAAAGTGTTTGCCCCCTTCCTGATTTCTTATTTTTTTGCATGTTTGTCACATTGAAATGTTTCAGATCATCAAACAAATTGAAATATTAGACAAAGATAACACAAGTAAACACAAAATGCAGTTTTTAAATGAAGGTTTTTTATTATTAAGGAAAAAAAATCCAAACCTACATGGCCCTGTGTGAAAAAGTGATTGCCCCCTAAACCTAATAACTGGTTAGGCCACCCTTAGCAGCAACAACTGCAATCAAGCGTTTGTGATAACTGGCAATGAGTCTTTTACAGCGCTGTGGAGGAATTTTGGCCCACTCATCTTTGCAGAATTGTTGTAATTCAGCCACATTAGAGGGTTTTTGAGCCTTAACCGCTTTTTTAAGGTCATGCCACAACATCTCAATCGGATTCAGGTCAGGACTTTGACTAGGCCACTCCAAAGTCTTCATTTTGTTTTTCTTAAGTCATTCAGCATGGACTTGCTGGTGTGTTTTGGATCATTGTCCTAAAGCAGAACCCAAGTGCGCTTCAGCTTGAGGTCACGTACAGATGGCCAGACATTCTCCTTCAGTATTTTTTGGTAGACAGCAGAATTCATGTATCCATTTACCACAGCAAGTCTTCCAGGTCCTGAAGCAGCAAAACAGCCCCAGACCATCACACTACCACCATCGTATTTTACTGTTGGTATGATGTTCCTTTTCGGAAATGCTGTGTTACTTTTACACCAGATGTAATGGGAAACACACCTTCCAAAAAGATCAACTTTTGTCTCGTCAGTCCACAGAGTATTTAACCAAAAGTCTTGGGGATCATCAAGATGTTTTCTGGCAAAACTGAGACGAGCCTTTATGTTCTTTTTGCTCAGCAGTGGTTTTCGTCTTGGAACTCTGCCATGCAGCCCATTTTTGCCCAGTCTCTTTCTTATGGTGGAGTCATGAACACTGACCTTAACTGAGGCAAGTGAAGCCAGCAGTTTTTTGGATGTTGTTGTGGGATTTTTTCTGACCTCTTGGATGAGTCGTCGCTGCGCTTTTGGGGTAATTTTGGTCGGCCGGCCACTCCTGGGAAGGTTTACCACTGTTCCATGTTTTCACCATTTGTGGATAATGGCTCTCACTGTGGTTCGCTGGAGTCCCAAAGCTTTAGAAATGGCTTTATAACCTTTTCCAGACTGACCAACGTGTGGCAGTAATCAGGCCTGTGTGTGGCTAGAGAAATTGAACTCAGCTTTCCAAAGATGTGATAAACCACAGTTGATTTATGTTTTAACAGGGGGGGCAATCACTTTTTCACACAGGGCCATGTAGGTTTGGATTTTTTTTCCCTTAATAATAAAAACCTTCATTTAAAAACTGCATTTTGTGTTTACTTGTGTTATCATTGTCTAATATTTCAATTTGTTTGATGATCTGAAACATTTCAGTGTGACAAACATGTAAAAAAATAAGAAATCAGGAAGGGGGCAAACACTTTTTCACACCAGTGTACATTATAGCTACATTTATACAGCCTTTTTAATTCATTTATACATTCCTCTTGTTCATCTGTGGAATAAATAGGACCATTTTTCAATCAGTGTTGTAAACTTTCAAAGTCCTTTGGATTTCTCCCCAGAAATCCCCAAAGCATAAATGAAGAAAAAACTCTGGCAGCCAAAGGACTTCGATGGTTGAAAAGCAGATACTATCACTTAAAGTAATCAGCCTATGATAATACATTCAGGTTGCAGGTTCCAGACCACAGGGAAGAAGAGAGGAGCAGGGGCTGAATGAAATCATTCAAATCCAGCACACCTGGGCCTGATCCAATCCCCACGAGGTGTGCTGGCTTTATAAAACTGCCTCTTTTTTCAGTAAGAGAGGGAGGAGCTAGAAAACTGTCTGTAGCTACAAAAAAAGAAAATTTAGATCTATGATGTAGAAGATGAAAACAATGTTTTATGTTAAAGTTTAGCTGTTAGGGCTGTAAGGAAGACTATGATGAAATATGAGAAGAGACAAATTCATCATCACATTACCAGCTGATTTTACTGGCCAGGCATTAAAGAGAAACTTTATGAAAATTAGTGTGACAATGCCCCAGTAAACCCAGTGCCAACACCAAAAGTTCAAATTTCCCTCTTAACATCAATCAAGGAAATAATTTGGTGAAACCTCAGTGTTAGATTTCATTCATTAAGCAAATCTTTCAGGGTCATTGATCTGTGCTGGTGGTGACTGATTTGAGAATAAGATACCCTAATTCCTTCTCTTTTGTAAAGTGTCTTCCTAGACTATTACAAATGCACTCTTTAAATAATTTCTTCTTGAGTGGGGATTTCCAAGGATGTCTTAACAGCCCTAAACACTGCAGGAACATTATAAAATGCTTAAGGTGAAATCACGCTGTAATTCAGTATATACCCTCAAAAAGACAGGGCTTCATCAAAATCTTAAACCTACAGTAATTATTTGGAATGTTTACGCAAAGTGAAATCTGTAAGAGGGACAAAATCCTGTCTGCTTTTGCTTCATTCTTTGTGTGAGATTCCCAATGCCACCACATTTTTTTCTTTTTGAACTGCTGCTTGGGGGCAGCTGACTAGTGGTAGTGAATCTAATAACAGGAAGTTGGGAGGAGAGTTTATCCCCTGCTAAAATTGAAGCTAAACATACCCTGGACTTGCAGACCAATTTAAATACCTTAGGCCAGTTATCAAGAGAATATTTGCTCTATGCCCAGGATATCAACTGTACAAGATAGGAACCTAGGTATATATACTCAAACAAATAGGGTTTTGATATTGCTCCCATTCACATAATCTAATTACTTGCCAAAGAGCTGAAAAAATTGTATGGTGAGTCATAAAGACGATGCCCATTCCTGTGGTTTGGTACTTTCTCCCCTCTATTTATTGTAAATTATATAAGTGATGCACTGTGTAATGCTATTGACGTGCTGTACATTTCCTATTACACAGTTTTGAGAAGCTTTTTTATGAAGCTGCTGTTGCTGTTGCAGTGGAATATGGTACACTTATCTATTAAGATACTGGGAGTTACAGGAAACATTCATAACAGGAAAAACAACAATTATGAACTTAAGTGTACGTAGATAAACTAACAAAGATGGGAAACTACATAAAGTTTGAAATTCTGAACATAGCCATTGCAAACCATGAAAAAAGCCTTCTTTTGTATTGAAGAGTTCTTTCAGGAAACCACAACATCCTGTGTGACCAGTGACTCACTGTGCACCAAGGCTTCAGTGATTTTGTAAGACTTTATAAAAATGATATTTTTTTTTAAAACTTGATCAAAGTTTACAGCTTAATAATACAATAGAAATTTTGAAGATGTTTCTCAGCCATCTAGATAGTGTTTGCAGTGAAAAGCATATTTATGAAGTACACTTTTTTATTTCAGCTTTTCATTTTACATTGCTGTATCTTTATTGTTTAAACCATTTGTTCAATAAAGATATGACAATGTAAAATAGTGTTTGCTGTTTTTTAAATAAGACTTCCTTTATTTATTATTATGACATAGATGAAGATCAGATCACATTTTAGGAGCCATTCATGCAGAAATCTAGATAATTAAAAAACGGTTCACAAATGTTTTCACAACTGTATGTTTAACAATACAAGAACAAAAAAGGCATATTGGAAAAAATGAATTAAAAGTAAACTAACTATAAAGTATGCACAATGCCTTGCTAAGGCCTAACTGTAGCCATGTTCTGTCGTTTTTTTTTTGTAGGGTTTTCTGACTTTAGTCTCCTCTAACAGTTAAAATGCATGCTCAGTGGCATTCAAAGCAGAAGATTGACTTGGCCAATTCAAAAATTCCCACTTCTTCTTCCTGGTGAACTCTTTTAAGAATTGTGTAGTATTTTAAGGCACTGTCTTGCCATTATCAGTCACATCATCAATATAGATCAGTGAGTCAGTTCCAGAGGCAGTGCCCTAGCTATGACTCCATGCTTTACAGATGAGCTTAGGATCATTTGCAATTCCTCTCTTTCTCCACACTTCTGACCTTACATCACTTTGACAAAGGTTTATCTTTGTCTGGTCTGCCCATAAAACTTTTTTACATAAATGTTTGTTCTTCTTTGCAAATTCTGACCTGGTTTCTATTTAGAGCTGATGAGGAGCTTGCTTTAGACCTTGGAATGTCCCACTTGAGCACAGTGAACTGAGATAACTTCACCCCTGAACACTAGAGATTGTCTGCAATCTCTTTGGATGTGATATTGGGGTGTTTCTTGACAGCTGTATTTTTCTGTCATCAACTGCTGTCTTCCTTGGATGACCTAGTCTAAAATGATTGCTTACTTTTCCACGAGTTTCTTTTTCAAGACATTCCATGTTGTTGAATTTGTGATGCCCACAAAGAGACAGATCCAAAAAGTAAGCTCTAGAGGCAAGAATGAAGGTTATATATTCACAACTCCTTTAGGTGGAACAGCTAAACAATTAGCCATTTGTACAAATGCTTATGCTCACCTTAAATGGGAAGACTGAATACAATAAATGACATTGCTCTAACGGGGCTAAACATGTATGAAATATAATATCCAGAAACAAAAGCTAAAATTCTATAATTTTGCCTCACACAAATCCTTTGACCTGAAAAACATATTAAATATGTACACAGCAAAAAAAATTCAATATCTCCAATATTTGGATATATAAGGAAACACTCCTGCTCTTGCTGCATAGCTGTTTGATACATTATTATGACCCGCAGTCCTGTACTGTAAGTCAACCACTGGAACCTGTCTTATTTTGAATAAGTTTTAAGTTAGAATGAGAATAATTTCTTAAGATAATTACCTTTTTGATTTTCCCATTTCTGTTCTTGAAATACATCAATTATAAACTTAAGAGACTCTCCATATTAAAGAATCTTAACCATTAATGCCATTAATATTATAAACATATATTTATAATAATATCATGATTCTAGCCAAAAGTAACGTAATGCTTTTCATTCCTTAAATTAATAATCATCAAATGTGGTCTTTGAGAGAAAGTTCAGCAAAGCTTTTTTACAGTCTTTTAAATAATTACCTGCTTTGAACCTTGAAAAAGTGTTAATTTAGGTCTGTTGAGTGAAAATTCATTCAGTCTCTTAAAGCAAATATAGAAAGACAGAAAAGCTTAGCCTTCAGAGTCGGGAGCGGAGAAACACTTTACTTCCGGCCAGGATGAATCAGAACATATTGCCACCTTGTGGATAAAACCAGGCATTTTATATCAACAGCTTTATAGAACATCATTAAGTTACACAATTGTCACTAATCCTGGGTCACAAAATGTTAATTAAGACAAGCAAATACTAGCTACTACTAAGACTAGTATTATTAGAGTTATAACTAATCAGGTTCTGTCAACCTACCCTTTACTTACATTAAGAAAATGGAACCTGAGATACCTGAGGATGAAATTTATTCACGTTTGATTAAGGACTTAAGTCAGAATCATAGGCATTTAATCTTTGAACTTTATTTTTTATTATGTTTACTGCAAATGACAGAGCTTTCACTGTTCAGAAACAGATAATCACTTCAGAAGAGAAACCATAGTGAGATGTTTTCATAGAATTCCTAAATCTGGCATTATTTGCGGCCAAGAGAAAGGTGTAATTTGAAGGAATATTATGTTTGCAGGGATTAACAAACTGTTTTGATACCAATATAAAATTTATGATTAATACTTTCATTGCATAGAAAAAGAAGAAAATTCAAATGGAAGTCTAAAAACTTATCACCACAGCTCTGTTTAAAATTCAGATACACATGCGCAGCTCATAAGTTGTCCTTGATATTTTATCCTGACATTCTCCATTATGTTAAGTGAATTTTAGGCCAGCTCAAGCTCCAAACAAACTGTAAAAATTGCAAAATTTTTCAATTTTAAAATAGTTGGACAAGCAAATTTAAAGGTAGAATTTCAGTCCTCCATTCATCAGCTGAAGCTGAGTTGAAAGAACATCATGCAGCAAGATAGTGATCCAATATATACAAGCAGATCCGCAATAGAATGGCTGAAAAGGATTTGTCGCATTCTGGACTGGCCAAGTCAAAGTCCTGACATAACTCCTTTTGAAACGTTGTGGCCAGACCTGAAGTGTGCTGCTCACGTGAGGAAACCCTCATCTTACGCCTTTGTGTTTAAACCTGATTAAATGCATTTTTTATTAAGGCTTTGATTCAGATCTCTAAAATCTCAAAAACACACAAGAATACAGGCCAACCTACAGGATTCACACACATTTTCTGGCAATGTACAGTAAGTGTGAAACCAAGGAAGCAGCTGATGCCGTCTCTAAATAAGCCCCAAACTAGGCAGTGAAGAAACCTTCCATTTCTGAATACACAGGAAAGGTGCGGCAGCTGCTGTTCGCTTGAACATTTTAAAACCATCTTAAACACATTAGATTTTTCTTTCTAAGCCTCCCTCAGGTATACCAGCTACAGACGCTCAATCTACAGACGCTCAATCAAACGTTTTGGATTTTCTTTGAGGTAATTTAACGTTTTTTATGTACTTTCAAGTTTTTAAAATATTCAAGGGTATACCAAAATGGATGTGTAACATACATTAGTAGATTTTATGTACTTGGATAGTATACCACAATTAAATGGTTTATTTGATGAAAAATTAAAAGAAAATCTGGGCTGCATACTCCTTTATGGAAGTTCTAAACTTTGCCATTTATAATAGTGTTCCTAATATACAGTGCGGTACTTGCAGTGGAGGAAATTAATATTCAAAATCTGCTAAGTATTATAATTGGGTGTAAACACAGCAGACTTACCCTGAAGATTCTGTTGGCTGTTACAACAGGAGGCTCATCATTCACTGGTGTAATGTTTACAAACACTGTCCATGGAAGACTCTTCTTTCTAAGTTCAGTGTCATTGGCAATGATAGTAAAATTATCAGACACGGTCTCACTGTCATCATGAACATAATATACGAACTCTTGTTCAACCTACGGTAAAGAAAAATATAAATCATTCAAACATAAATGATTAGAGATAACAGGAAAACTGAACTTAGCTTTATTTATTAGATCAACAAGTTTTAGAATGCATTGGTCTTCCTCAAGATGTGGTATTAAAGTGTTGCCATTTTGATAGTTTTTTTGTACTCAAATCCACCTGTATTAAAAGGCAAATGGAATTAAAATATAAAGCATGTGAAACAGTAATACCTGATTGATTATGTAACAGTAGTAATTACTCAATGTTCTGCACTCAGGCCAAATTCTGCACTTTTGTATTTTTTTGCTATCACTTTACTGGAAATAAGTCTGTGTCTGAATTCAGTCCTCCTTTTGCATCCTTGCAAATATTTTAATAATACTTTGTCTGTCTTGGAGGTTTCAGTTCCGAAGTTGGGTTTGTTGGGTGACTCCGAAGTTGCTTCATTTAAACTATGACTCCCATCAACTATGTAAAAGCTAATGCAGTAACCCTATCTGTTGATAGCACAGTCGTTGAATCTAAATTGAAGAGCTTGGGGTGATATTTGATCTAGATTTAACATTTGACCCACGTGCAAAACATTGTAAAAACACCAATCTTCCATCTCAGAAATATTGCCAGACTATGTCTCTGACTGTCATGAAAAGCTGATACACACATCGGTCTTGAGAACTGAGAACTCGAACTCGTATCTAAATCCGCTCTGAAAAAAAATCAGTATGAACAGAATTTGGCAATGAGAAGTCTGACCAGGTCATGTGCAAGTAATCACATTACTCCTGTCCTGGAGTCCTTGCACTGGATTCTTATGAGGTTTTGTGTTGACTTCAAAATACTTATGCTCACCTATGAGGCTCTACATGACTCTGCAACTCAGTACCTGTGTGACTTTAATATCTTCCTACTCCCCACCTTGTAGCCTTTGTTCATCATACTATGGTCTCCTCTCTGTCCTCCAAATTCGTCTATAATCTATGGGTAATTGGGCAATAGGGCCTTCTCTTGCTATGCCCCAAAACTCTGGAATTCTATGCCCAAGAATATCAGAGAGTCACCTTCCCTCAACACCTTTAAATCCAGACTCAAAACCTTCTTCTTTAGTAAGGCTCTAGAAAGTCTGCCTACCCCTTTTCATCTTCTACTACATTGTAACTAAATCCACTAAATTGTAAGTGTTCAAAGCTGCTAATATAAAAGAAACAAAAATACAAGAAACATTTACAGCTGCCTACTTCTGGCAACACAAAGGTGCTTTTAGAAGCATATTTTTAGAAAACATGATAACTGCCCTTTAATTCACAAATTTAAAGAACAGAAATATTATTCTGCACATATAGATTAAAATAAAGCAAAGATATAAATCTAGCAAAGGGAGAAATACATATTTTACCTGTGTTCTAGTAAAAGAGCTGAGGTGGACACCAGGGTATCGAGAATGCTCTATATGGCCATGTTTTGGAGGGTCCCAGATAAAATACTGAAAACTCAGGGCAGCAAAGTGTTTGTTGTTAACTTTAATAACATCCTCTGTCAGAGCTTTGGAAGCTCCTTCCTTTAAAGTGATGTTATATATTTCAAGAGGGATCATGCGAGGAATAATTTCAATCAAGATCATGATTCCATTGACTTCTGTGATGCCATTTGAGACATCCAACACTATGCAGTCTGTAAGCTGGTCTGCCTCCACCTGCACATACTGAATGTTCCCATCATTGATGTCCTGTTGAGAGAAGCTCCAGATTGGATTGTTTTCACTTCCCAGGTAATGTTCTTCTCCCTCAGCAAAGCTGCGGATGTAGCCATGAGAAGGAGGAACTTTTACAGTATAAACAATTTCTGATGGCAAGTTATCTTCATGCGTAACCTAAAATGGACAAATAAATAGAGCTTAACACTTTTCAATCAGGTTTCAGAAACCAAAACATCTTGATTTACAGCTGGTATAAACATACCTTAAAATTACTGCATTTTAAATAATTTATTTAATGATGGTTTATCAAAAATGACATATTATGAAACTTTAAATACAATATACTTTGATGTAGTTGCTACTTTGGTAAATAGGACATAAAACAAAACGCTCTAGAAGAATGTTTCTATTAGTGTTTACATTCTTATTTTATTACCTTAATCCCCAAACCCATCACTGTTGTTAAATATTGCAGACTAACCTCAAGTTTTCGTTTACTGATCTTAACAGGCTTTCCTTCTTCCACGAGAAGAGTGTTATTATGCATGACCTTTGGTGGGAGCTGGTGGCTTTCCAAGTATACTTTTATGTTAACTCCTGCATCCAAACGCATTTTTTGTACCTTTACAGTGAAGTTAAAGAAGTCTACCAAATTTTTGCTGTCATCATGTCGATAGACTAAATAGCCTTTTTTCAAATCATGCTGTGTAAACACATCCACCTTCAGCTCATCCTGATAAAGCCCACCATGTTTTGGGGGAAGATACATTTCATAGATAATCTCTTTATCATCTCTTACATCCAGGTTTGTAACCACACTAAAGTTGGCAGAACTGAACATTTTCTGCTGTCCTTTTTGTACCAGCAGGCCTGTATTGTTCGCTGTCTTGATATAAGGTTCTTGTGCACTGACATCCAGCAAAGTAGATGTATAATGCTTTCCATCAGACACAAACAGCACAAAGCGACCAATATTTGGTCCATGATGGACAAATAACACACGCTTTTGCTCCAGATCCTCCTGGTGAAACTGGTAAAGTTTGTGAGAAGTGTCATTTACAAGGACCAGATCGCCCATGGGAATTCCACGCCGGGTATACAGAAGCTGCCCATCATCAAAGTCAGAGTCAGCATCATGATAGCACAAGTCCTCCAGTGTTAAAAGTCTCTGTCCATTTTTGACAACATGAAAGACTTCATCAACAATACGGACTGGCTTCTCATCATTTATTAACTTTATTGAGATGTTAAATGTGCTTTCCACAATGTTCGTCTCTGCCACTGGTCCTGATTCCTTTGCGGGCTGCTGGGTGGATGCTACAAATGTAAACTGGTCATGGGTGGTTTCGCTGTCATCATGGACATACATAATGCGCTCCTCTAGGATATCCTGGTTGGTGAATGCTATTATGTTGTCATTGCTTGAGGTAGAGTTAGACAGGTTAATGCGTATTAACTTTCCATGTTTTGGACGGTCTGTGATTCTGTAGTGCATTGACTTAGTGATAAGTGTTTCTGAGAACAGTTCTTCTTTTGTTAGCAATTGACTTTCGCCTTCCTTTAAAGACAATCCATTGTTTTTTATTATGATACTGTTGATGTCAGCTTTGATGGCAATTTTAAAATCATAGATTCCCGATTGTGCATGCTTAGAGAAAATCTGGAATGTAAACATGTCCCTTGTGTCTTCATATGGTCTGTCTTGTAGTTCATAATGCACTTTTAAATCAGTTATATTCCTTTGGCTAAAAGTTGAGTTTTTCTTTAAAATCTTATTGTTTAACAGCAACTTTCCTTTCTTTGGCAATGTTAGAAGCCTGAAGTACAGTTCATTTTCTGTTAACTTTACACCTTTGGGAATAGCGTGGAGATGTTCTGAATTCAATATTACTCTTTGTGCTTTGTCAACCTCCATTACTTTATTTTTCAGCAGTTTATACTGTACCCATTTTATCATAATAGGAAAAACAACTTCCTCTGTGGCCATTGAGCTAATGCTAACCTTGCACTTGAAATGATCTGAAACATTACTTGACTGAATTTCATAGAAAGTACTAAGATATCTCAATCGATCCCTTTCAAGAGTGCGCTGTGAAAACAAACTGGTTTGTTTCCATTCCCCATTGGAATTCAATCTCTGCAGCTCGCCATATTTGGGAGACTCAGTGACATCGTAACGAATTTCTAGTTCCTGTTTCACGGCATTAGTTTGTATTGCCAGGTCCTTTGTGCTTATCAAAGCCGCATCACCCTGCAGAACATCAAGTCCAGTAATGTTGGCAACTTTATATTCCAGTGGTATGGCCATGATTCTCAGAACAACTGTGTTACTCACTTTTTCTCCATCACTGACTCTCAAAACAATCCTGGAATTTCGGACCCCACTGTGAACATAATTTATTTTTCCTTCTTCCAAGTCAACGTGAGAAAAAGTAGTTATGCTTTTCCCTGGATTCTCTGTATTTTCCAAAAATCCAGCATCTGCATTTAGATTGCCCAATAAGGAGAAAAAGAGGTCTGTAGAATTGTTATCTACATCTGTGGCTTTTAAAGCATCAATAGTCAAATGCTTTCTTGACTTTTCTAGCAGCACAAAGAGGTTTCCTTCAGGTAGGCTTAACTCAGGTGCATCATTGGTAGGGGTTATGGTTATGTTATATCTATACATCTTATTTCCCTTCAGGTAAGGAGGAACTTCCTTTTTGCTGCTGGTGAAGACAGAGAATGTAAAAAAGTCTTCTGGGTCTTCTGAACCACCGTGAATGTACATTACCCTCCCATGCCACAAATCCAACATGCTAAAGGTATGTTCCTCTTGACCTTCATCAACATCCAACCTCAACTGACCATGAACAGGCTGTTCTTGTATCTTAAACATAATCTGAGACTGACGTATTCCTAGTTTTTTAAATTCCAGATTCACTTTTATGTGCTTTGACTCTAGAGGTGCTCGTCCTCCTTCAGGAACTACAAGGTTCCTGAGCACTAAAAACATTTGGCTGCGTTTCTTGTCCAGAGGCTTAGCACTTGTTGGTGTGAACATGGATGTTGTTGGAAGCACCGGGGCAGTCTGAGCCCAGTGAGTAGCTGGTGTAGTTTGTGTTGTTGGTTCTGGTTCCTTTTCAGGTTCACAACCTACAGAAATGTCTTTAGTTACTAAAGCATTGGGCAGACCCATTTTTACAAAATTAACCTTGATATCCTTCAAGCATCCTTTGAAAGACCCTCCTCTTATACGTTTTCCCGAAACAGAGACCAGCCCAACCTTCTTGACTTCAGCACGGGTGCTGTCATCTATGCCCCCGACAAAAAGGGAACCCCTTAACTGAAGAGCTTTATTTCGGGAACTAATGCTAGTTTTTACAGTTTCTTCATCCACTGTGAGCTGAAGGCTCCTTGAGGTGAACTGGAGCTTAATATAATGCCACTTTCTGTCATTAATATAAGTGAGGGAGGGAAGTTCACTTTTAGTCCCACTTTTTCCCATAACTGCCACTATTAGCCCATCACGGATTTCCATAGCCACAAAGTCTCCTTGGCGTGCAGAGTTATAAAGAATAATCCCTTGATCAGCAGATGTGTGCAATACGCACTCCAACACTCCTTCCTGTTGTGCATTCCAAAGGGGTAAAGAAATGTATGCTTTAGAACTAAAGAAGCTGATAGGGTCATCTTCACTTGCAAAGAACTGGGGGCTACAGCCTAGAGATACCTCATACACATTTTTGAAGCCGGAGTAGGACCTTAGTGAAGACAAAAGATTGTGCTGATTGAACAAAAGCTCATCAATACAACCTCTGAAGCCCACAGGTTCACTGAGGAGGTATGATTTGTCAAGACCTCCAGTTCCACCAACATAAAGCCCATCTTGAATGTTAAGATCATGCTGGGACTCGGGCATTTTTAGGGTTGTTTGGAAATGTTTGTCAACTGAAAGGGTAACATTGTGATTTTCGTGTTGAAATTCAACTGTGTGCCATGCCAGATCATTCAGCGGAGTCCCTCTCTCTGAGCGAAGTATTCGTTCTCCAGATCCCAAGTCCAATTTGACCTAGAAAGGAAACACACATTTTTTTAACATTCAAAAGCTTTTTCTTGCTGTTTTGTTCATTCAAAGTTGTACTGATCTCCTCAGATATGCATAAACAAGGGTCTCAGTTTATGTAAAAAGATAAATAGCAGAGTTCATAATTCTGTCTGAATAGCTAATCACAGCTAGAGATACCTGAAGACATTTGTCTTGTAGAGAGTGAGATAGGTACATCTGCTTAATAATATGAAATAAAAAATAGCAGATCCCATGACATGAAACATTAGTTGATCCATTTTTAGTTTGTATTTACAAAAGATGTGTACAGGTAGCTTTAAAACTGAGAGAGACACACGCATGTTACTCATATTACTCATACTCATTTTAAGAAGTAAATTAATTAGGTTAGTAACCTAAGGTCTAACTTACATAAAATCATATTCATCTTAGGACAGAGGTAAAACATTATGTATAGAATTGACTGATCATGACCTTTCAACAGATTCATTATATTAGAAATACGAACTGGACCATAGATCAATGCACATGAGCACTCAAATGCTGAAAAAAAATACATAAGAGCCTCCTTATAATACTATTAATATACCCGAGTATAAAGGTGTACTTTAAGTGTTTAAGGATGTTCGAGTTGGGAGCTGCGTAAGCATGTTTAGGCTACAAAGAAACAGGTAAAGGTTATTCCATGCTGAAAGGTAAAGAAAAGAAACAAAGTTTCAGCTGTGGAGCCTTATTCAGGAGTGAGGGAGAGAGGGAAAGTAGCATTCCATAGGAGAACAAAAGACAGAGTGTGTAAGAAGGGGGCAGGGAGCAGTGGAGAAATGGGCATAAAGCAAGTGAGAATGAGTTCCAAAGTCAGGGAGAACAGGTGGAGAGGTGTGAAAAGCAAAAACCTGCAAAACATAGAGAGGATTAGAAGGTGATGAGTCTGTCATTGAGAGAAGGGGTGTGATCCACGTTTCCAGGTTATTTTGGTTTTGGATGTCTTTCTGCAATAAGAGTTCTGACACCCTTCTGTGAGGACACAGATATAGAGATCAGAGAGTTCATGACCATTAGAGATAAAATTGAGAAATATCAGTTTTTATCAGGATTTCCTTCATATATTAAGGACATTAGTCACTTGTCATGGGCACCAGGGTGGGATGCAAATATTTTTGTCAGCTGGGCAGAAGAATGCTTCTTTGCTTTCTATACTGGTTTCATCTGTGCCCTAAAAGCGATACATTGACTATGTTGATGCTGTCACATGCTCTAATGTCCAATTAGAGCATTTCCTGCATCACTTCACCAATTTTCACCCATCCCTTAAATTTACAGTTAACATATCTTTCACAGCTCTTCTGTTTCTGGACACAAACCTCTCCATTAACCATCCATGACTCTCAGCTTCTGTCTATTACAGAAGGCATGTACTTCCATAACTAAGCCTTCAAAATGCATTGTTTTTCATTGACAGATGAAACCCAACACACGTTATTGAAAGGACCCTCACCCGAGCCAAAAAGCCCTTGGATTACCAACTCAAATAGGGACTGCCGGACTCATAACAGCATTTCATTGGTGCTTCCCTACCACCCTTACACCCTTTCTACTCCCAAGACCATCATTAACAACTTTCACATCCGGACAATTCTGTGTCATCATTTATTTCCAGCAACCTCATTTACTGCATCTCTTACAGAAAGTGCCCAGCAATTCACATAGTTCGCCATTTCACCTCTAACAGCCTTGATCTTTCTGATCTTGCTGTTTGCTTCTGCATAGAGAGGTTTTGGAATTCCAATTTAAAAAGGACATCCAAAATTAAAATTATCCTTAAACTTGTATCACACCTTTCCCTTTCTCTCAATGACAGACACATCTCTTAATAAATCTGCGCTATTCATTTGCAGATTTTGGCTTTCCATGCCTCTCCTGTTTTCCCTGAGTTTGGACAATCATTTTTATTCGCTTTATGCCCATTTTCAAACTGCTCCCTGCCCCTTCTTACCCACTTTTCCTTTTGTTCTACTATACGTGATTATTTGCTACTTTCACTCCACTCCCATCTGCTCCATTTGGCTCCACAACTAAAATGTTGTGTTTCTTTTCATTACCTATCAGCATGAAATAAACCTTTATCTGTATTTAGTACAACCATGTATTACATTATTATGCACACATCAAACAATTCAAACCTAGGACCTTTAATTTTGACTAAAATCTTATTCCCTAGTATTAGAAAAGCAGATTGTTGATGTTGTCACAATTGTTGTTTTCTTACATTCACAAATGAAATGCTTATTCAAGTGACAATAGTTCATATCCTAGGGTAATATTGTCTTAATTTTGTTTACAGAAGAAGAATGTTCTGTACTTTATGATCTTTAAGACTTCCAGTCACTGTATATAAATTGTCACACAACTAAGAACACAACTAATTGAACAGTGCATTATCCCAAACGCTTTAAACATGAAAACTGTTTAGTTTCTTTTTAAAGAGTGTTATGTAGTAAGGGGTGGCCCTGTGGAATTTGCCATTGCTCAAAACTCAGGCCTTGAGCCAAGCTGGCTGCATGATAATTGAGAGGTGCAATTAAATTAGACACAACTAGCCTGATGCAAGTCCTTAGCACTCAGAATGAATGGAATTTCATATGATGAAAAGAAGCTGTTAGAATAGCAACTCCCCTGAGGGCAGTTCAGGAGGCTAATAAGACCAGTTGGAAAAGAAAAAAATTCTGCACATAGGCTCCAAAGAGGAAGAAGAGACAGCAAGATCTTTGTAGATCACTGCACTACCATGCAATTGGAGTAATGCTCTTCCCAATTTGTATGAATGATCTGGCAAAGCATTTGCTAGAGTAAGACTGTGCTGGCTAACAGGACTGTGGACCTGAGCAAGCTACTAAGGCTTGAACAAGTTACAACAATTACTTCACTGAGAGGAAGTAATGATAAACCTATTGCACAGGGTTGAGTGCAAGATCAGATTTCTAATCATACATACCATTATACTAAAGATGCAATGATAATAAATTACATTTGCTGCACATCTAAGCTATTGTGATGCAATTTATTTCTTGTGTATAATGCCATGAATTAATTTTAAAATGAGAACACCTAAACACTCAGTTAAGTAAATGAACCATTTATTGTTTAAATTTCCCAAGATTCCTCATTTAAAGGAGTACCTACTGTATAGTCAAAAATTAAAGTCACATTCTCTCTTCCACAAATCTATGAAATGCTTCTTACCTCTAGTGATTTTTTAAACAAAGAAAAAAGAGTACACTGAGATACAAAGGAACATTAAAAAAGACTTTAAAAAGATTAAAAGAGAGCTAAAAAGTTGTATTGCTGTAGAGGTAAAAACTGCTATATCAAACTAGCAAAAGAAAATAAACGACAGTAAAGACTTTTAAAGGGCAAAAAAGAAGTAGATGATCAGGATAACAGGATATAAAAAACAGATATATAACAGAGTAGTCAAAAGTGAAGACATTTCCCACTGGAGTAATCCATCCATCCATTTTTTAACTGATTTAACCAATATAGAATCTCAAAGGAGCCTATCCCCACAATCAATGGATGCAAAGCAGGGTACATTCTGTGGATTCTGTAAACACTCATTGTCCTGTCCACCTATTCAACAGATAGTAAAAAGTGAAGAATTTAAATTAAAAAACAATATTAGGATTACAAGAATTACTAGTTACCTCATAAATAATACCATGCAGTACAAATATGAGCACCAGAATAATTACAGTTTTAAAAGCAATGTCAATTAAAGATGGGTTAATTGAATGTCTTCTGTCTTGGGTTGATTAGATTATAATCATACCTTATATGTTTTGACTTTTAGCACAGACACCTTTGAAAACCTGATGGACTGGTGGTTTCCAGGACCAAGGTGGAAGAACACTGCTATATTTAGAAGCCCTATCACTCTGCAACTCACAACTAGCAACCCACTGAAGCCAAGCATGTGTGAGCCTGGTCAGTACCATGATGGGAGACCTCCTGGGAAAAAGTTAAGGTTGCTGCTGGAAGAGGTGTTAGTGGGGCCAGCTCACCCTGCGGTCCATGTGGGTCCTAATACCCCAGTATAGTGACGGGGACACTATACTGTAAACTGGCGTTACCTTTGGATGACACGTAAAACCGAAGTCCTGACTCCCTGTGGTCATTAAAAATCCCAGGACGTTTCTCGAGTAGGGGTCTAACCCTGGTGTCCTGGCCTAATGTTCCCATTGGTCCTTACCAATCATGGCCTCCTAATAATCCCCATCTATGAATTGGCTTCATTACTCTGCTCTCCTCCCCACTAAAAAAGCTGTCGAATCATCCAGGTGAATGCTCCACATTGGTGGTGATGGAGGGGAGACCCCATTACCTGTAAAGCGCTTTGAGTGGAGTGTCCAGAAAAGCGCTATATAAGTGTAAGCAATTATTATTATTATATGAAATGGCTGAAATTACCATTTTTATAACGAAGGGAATGATCTTTTCGGTCCTCTGTACCTGCAGGCGAGCGGAGTGTAGTTCCACCAGGCAGTAGTCCGTCTGTCCAGCAGCCAGGAACAGCAGGCCATTGGGACTGGAGGTCCGAAACCTCGCATGGAAAGAAGTGCGGCTAGATGACTCTACAGTCTTCAACTCCACATAACCATCACCATAAAAGGAGGCTGTGAATGGGAGGAAACATTTAGTGGCTAATAATGGAAAATAATGAAAGAGATGTTGCACTAGGCACAATTCTTCACACTGACACCCCTGTACCGCACACAGAGTACACTGACACCCCTGTATGCCACACTCTGTCTGCAGTCATACAGGACACTGACACCTCTGTACCCCACACAGGAAACTGACACCCCTGTACCCAACACTCTGTCTGCAGTCATACAGGACACTGACACCCCTGTACCCCACAAAGAACACTGACATCCTCGTACCCCACACTCTGTCTGCGGTCACACAGGACACTTAAACCCCTGTACCCCACACAGGACACTGACACCCCTGGCTCAGATCTGGAGGTCTATTTTAGGAATATTGTTACATAAAAACAGAATTCATGATAGTGAAGTGAAAAATCTTGAACTTCAGTCAAAATGTTGCACTTAAAATTATGTCCATAAAATGAGAATATCATGCATAGCTATAGCATACCCTGAACCTCAGTCATTGGATGACCTTTTGAGTTTTTCCAGCTGTAGTGCACTATCAGCCTTTCCACACTGAACCATTTCAGCCCATTCTTTTACCCCCAACACTAAATACAGCAGCCCTCAGACAGAATGCATAAATGACTCATGTTATGCCCATTGGCCCCATTTTTGCAAAAACTATTAAAGATTTATTGCAGAAAAATAGAGTAGAAATAAAGCATGCACTGGCAAGCTGGTCTTCAGCATCTTGGTCCACATTTTGGTATCGCTTTTAGCTATTTGGGCTTCAAACAACTAAAAAGGGCTGTCTTAAATAGTACAGTACCAAAATATTTTACTGTATAACTAGTCATCCCCTTTGCTATTGCAAACCTTCAAGTGCACGTATTACTGTGATTAGTCACACTGTTATGTCTTATCAGTTTTGAGTGCACTGTTCTACAGTGCCTCCATGTGGCTTTTTTGTGCAACTTTCCTAAAATGCTCTTCAGCAGTTAAATCTTTAATTTCTATTGGTTTAGAGACCGCACATGCTTAAAGGTTAAAGGGCATCTTCCATTTTGTTCACATTCATTTTCAATATTGTTGGAGTTTTAAGCCTTACCTCATTGAATCTACAACTTTGTCGCTCTTGCAAGCATTGTAAGTAACTATTTATCATCTTTAGTATATGTACCACAGTTCAGACAACGAATTTGTTATCGATGTACAGTAGTTTTTTTAGCTAGAGATGTTTCAATGCTCCAGTTGCCTGGGAGCTGTAAACAAGCAGCGTATAAGCTGTGTGCTCCAGTACTATTTACTGTTTAACAGTATGACAGTTACAGCTCTGTTATTAGTCAGTTATGTAGTGCAAAGTCCGCATCCTGCATGTATTTGAAAAATCATCTAAATAAATATTTTATATACATAAATTATATTTGTACTGTATTACTGTACTACTGGATTTATTGTAATTGTTAGTGATCTTTTTCTTAGTTTAATACCGTTGCGTGATGTGTCGCTTAATAAACATCATACGATAAGGTGTTGATCCTGCGTCATGTGTGCTAGTGAGAACTATTTTTATTTGTCAATTTGTGCAGCTTTACACACAAGGAGGATGGAGTAAATGCAATTGGTTGTGGCCTCTGTGTGTAATAATAGGGGTTCACGTGTTCTCAGAATAAACACACCAGTCTGTAAGATTATTTAGTCATGTAATGAATTTCAAGAAAAGATTAAACCATGAAGACCAAAGAGCTTTCAAAACAACTCAGGGATAAGGTCGTAGAACGGCACAGATCAGGAGGAAGGTATAAATAAAAAACAGTAAAATCGGTCATTAAGAAGTGGAAGGTATATCGTACCACACAGACACTGCCTAGATCAGGCTGTCCCTCCAAACTGAGCAGCTGGGCAAGGGGCTACAGAGTTTAATGGCTGAGATAGTAAAGAATGTCCATGAGTCATCAATATTCCTGTCCCTCAACAAAGCTGGCTTGTATGGCAAATTGGTAATCCCACCTCAAATACCCAGTGGAGTTTGCAAAAAAAATCACTGAAATGATATTGTAAACATCTGGCAAAAGGTTTTGTGATCATAAGAGACAAATATGGAACTTTTTGGTCTAAATGCAAAGAGTGACATCTGCAGCAAACCCTGCACAGTGCATTACACAGTCAGCACTGTTGCTACTGCCAAGCATAGTGGTGGCAGCATTATGTTATAGATCAGCTACTTATCAGCAGAGACTGGGGAGCTTGTTAAGACTGAGGGAGATACAGCTGGAACAAAGTACAGATTAATTTTAAAGGAAAACCTGCTTCATTGTATTATAGATCTAAATCTGGGATTACATTTCATGAAAAATTTAAGAACACGTTTTGAAAGAATGGGTGAAAATTGCACATTCCTGGTGTGCAAAGTTTTGTAGTAACTTACCTGTACCTGGTAGTTTACAGCAAAGTAAGCCATTACACAAAATAGGAATTTTACAGTATAAGCCTTTCTCAAAATGTCATTTTTTTCCTTTACTTTAATCTATACTTTATCAGTATTTTGCCACATTAGAAGAGCATAGAACACTTAAACAGAACATTAAACCTTTAACTAGCCTCATAAATGTCCCCTTTATCCAAATTCAATTAATGCATGCTAATGGGCTTTTTAAAAGTATTACAAAGCAGTTGCTAAATAGAGGCAACACTAGACATATCCACAACTTTGAGTGTGATGGATCAGTTAAAGTGTTTGCTGCCTGAATAGCATTATTTCATTAAAGGGTCACAAGTATATGCCTGATTAGAAAGCATCTTTTTCCAAGTGGTTACAGAGCAGCTGATAAATTAAATGCCTGTCCACCCATTATCAGAAAGCTGCTTATTTCTGGTAAGAATGACAACAACCTGGAGCTTTCCCCAAAAACACAGTGCGGAAGAGATGGGACCAGTCCATTGAAGCATGCACACACAGGAACAATTCAGAGATGCTAGTTAACCTACTATGGGGAGTATATCTTTGGAATGTAGGATGATACCAGAGCAGCTGGAGAGTTCATGGAGTTGGGGCTGGAGAGCATCCAAACTTCACAAAAAAGGTATCCCAGTCCAGCATCAAACCCAAAACATGCAAGACCACAGTATTAAACACCACACCACCATGTGACCCCATCCATTAAATTTTATATTTAATATGTTATTAAATATTACATTTTGAATAATATTTTAATTCAAATTGCTTATTTTCAGTATTTAATATTTATAAATATGTTTAATTTTGTCACCATAACCATTATAGGCAATAATATTTTAAGTTAAGACATTTATGGGATGTTCTATATTTTTTGTTCTATACTATTTTGTTCTGTTTTACCACTAGTACCCATAATATATTTGATTCTTTATTCTAATACTATTTAATATATCTTCCCGCAGCTTGAGAAATGTTGTTGTTTTCTTTCTTGGTCAACACGGGTAAAATATTTTCACCCACTTTACTATGGCAAACCTAAATTAATTCAGGTGCATAAATGACATCACTAAGTTAAACTGTTCTGCCTTCACAGTTTTGTGTTGTTTCCTGTGCTCTGTGGCAGAGACACTGGGGTGGCATGGGGTGGCATAGGGTGGCAGCTGAAAGAATGTCAAGGCAAAGAATGTCTTGCCACCCCAGTTTTACAGTCTTATACTGATATGAAATATTTATAGTATTACCAATTCTTAATACCAATTATAATTTTTACATTTTTCCGATGGCACTTTGATTTTAAACCACCATAACATCTCATTTAAAACTCAGCCCCCCCCCCAAGCAAAAAAAATGGTTGCACCCACTACTCTTCCCCTCCTCCCATCCTGCGTGTCACATCTTGAACACAGAGCGGGCTGTGGGTTTTTTTCAATAACCCCCTACAAAAAGAAAAAAATCCACGAGCGGGACTCGGAGACGTGCAGACAGAGCATCGAAGACGAGTCATCTTGTCCGTGCTGATACGGTTGAATTAAGGTATGCTTACAAAAATGATAAATACATCGAACAAGTTTTATTAACCTTACATTTCTAGTCAATGAAGTTACCACTTCCTATACTGTCTAGTGTTGTCAGTGAGTGTTGGCTAACTTTGTGCGGCTTGTCAACATTGGCTAGCAGCTAATGCTAGGTGTGACTCACAGTTTAAATTGGAGGTGTAGTTCAATTGAACTTATATTACCATGATTCTAGAGGTTTGTACATTTCAGAATAATTATAAAATAAACAAGATAGCACACACGCTTTTAAAAAACATTAATTAAATTAAAGTTAAAATTGGGGCTACGATTTACCTCACTGTCTAGCTTCAGAATTCTATGATATTAATGTTGATGCTCTGAGGAGTGCTGAGGTAGATGCCATGAAGGCCCAGTAAGACCGCTTCAGAGAACATGTTAGTGCTGTGAAGATTAAAGATTTCTCCAAGCCCATAGTTTCTCACTTCAAATCTGATGGCCATGATCACACTGATCTCTCCGTCTGCCTTCTCAAAGAAGGGTTTCTTAACTCCTATAGCAGAAAAACATCTGAAACTAAAATTATCCTGAAACTTGGTCCACAACCTCTCTCTTCTCTCAACGACAAACTTGTTTTCTTCTAACCCTTCTATTGATTTGCAGGTTTCACTTCACACCTGTCTTACCCTCTCTCGACTTCATACCACTCTGCCTCCCCCCTTCTCCCACCTCCTCCCCTCCCCCATCTTTTGTTCTCCTATGCTTTATAACCTTTGCTGTCTGCCCTGTCTTTTTCACACCCAAAAGAGGCTCCACAACCAAAACGTTGCGTTTCCTTTCTTCTCTTTTCAGCCTGAAATTACTTGTTCCTTTGAAGCTAGGCCTGAGTCACTTTAAATCTTGCAGCAGTTTCAGGAGTTAGGCTAGCCTTGTCCAGTGAAGAAAATGCAGAGGTAGGACGATATAAGGAGTTCTTTGTCAAAGAGACCACTAACTAGTAGCAATGAGCAGAAAGGGACATCAGTAGTACAATTGCAGGATATAGAAAGAGAGAAAGAAAGGGATGAAGAGATGGAAGAAATATCTCTGAGAATCAGATAAAGAGTAACAGGGAGAAGAAGAGAGTATTAACAAAGAGCGCACAGACAATCTGAGAACAACGAGTCACAGGAAGAGGCCCCAGAGTCCCCAGCTGCTTTCCCCAGTCCAGTTGGGCCTCATGGTATGTTTTTTTTTTTATATTTTCCACTTCTTCTGTTCTTGCCCAATGTTTTTACTTACCACAACACAAGTAGTTGTTTATTTTTTAATCAAAGCTGTAGTACAGTAGGCAGCATGAGCTAGTTTTCAACTTGGTAAATATCTGTACTGAAAGTAGTTATTAGGGTTCAAGGAAATAATCACCAAAAGGTGGAGGGTAGCACTCACCTAACTTCTAAAAAGTAAGTAGGGACAATTCCTCAATTACACAAAAATGTATTTGGCCATGTCCATGTCCTGATTAAGGCCGACTAGGCCAAAATGTTTAATGCTTAACATGGCCAAATAAATTCTGGTGTAACTGAGGAATTGCCCCTACTTTTGTGACGTTAAGTGAGTGCACCTTTTGGTGTTTATTTCCTTGGATTCAGAAATTGTTTGGGTTTAGCACATGTACACATACCACATGTACAGCATACTG
The DNA here is from genome assembly GCF_040954835.1 of Lepisosteus oculatus. Classification (NCBI taxonomy): domain Eukaryota; kingdom Metazoa; phylum Chordata; class Actinopteri; order Semionotiformes; family Lepisosteidae; genus Lepisosteus; species Lepisosteus oculatus. The sequence continues at coordinate 38,228,261 of NC_090698.1, read as the reverse complement.
TCAAAACATCTTTTTTTCACCTTAGAAATATCGCAAGATTACGCCCTATGCTATCATTAACTGTGGCTGAAAAGCTGATCAACATATTTGTATTCTCTCGAATTGACTACTGCAATGCTCTACTCCCTGGGGTATCTAAATCTACTCTGAACAAGCTGCAGTATGTCCAAAATTCAGCAGCCAGAATCCTGACCAGGTCTAGTGCAAGTGTTCACATTACTCCTATCCTGGAGTCCTTGCACTGGCTTCCGGTCAAATTCCAGTCAAATTCCGTAGACTTTAAAATCCTCATGCTCACCTATAAGGCTTTACATGGCTTGGCACCTCAATACCTGTCTGAACTTTTATCGCCCTACTCCCCACCTCGCAACCTCCGCTCTTCAAATTCTGCCCTCCATACTGTCTCCCAAGCCCGTCTACATTGTAAGGGCGACAGGGCCTTCTCATGCAATGCCGCCAAGCTCTGGAATTCTTTGCCCAAGGATATCCGAGAGTCACCTTCTCTAATCTCTTTTAAATCCAGACTCAAAACCTTCTTCTTCTGAAAAGCCTTTACTTAACTGGTTCCATTCTTCACCCCTCTGCTCTTCTTAGTACCACCTTCCACGGTCTCCTCTATTGTTATTGTTGAAATTGTAATTGTGTCTTATCTTGTGAAATCTTCTTATTTATTGTTGTAGTCTTCTTATTTATTGTTATTGTCATCCTGTAAAGCGCTTTGAGAAGCCACCTTTAAAGGCGCTATATAAAATTAAGTTTATTATTATTATTATTATTATTATTATATTGGCACCACAGCCTGAAGGCCGTCTTGGAATAGCACATCCAATTGCATAGCAACAGTACTTATTAGGGTTATTAAAGTGTAATGAGGACAGCCCCATCACAGTGTAAAATTGTTTTTTTTTCTTCATTTTGTTTTTCTTAGATATATCATAGTTCAGAGGTAACAACCCTACTCAACCAACCCTGCAGACATTCCCCAAAACCCTCCAGGGTGGAGCCAAGTGAAGTTTCCATACAGAATGGTACAAGACACATCTGTGGCTAGAACACTCACAGTCCAAAGATGCAGCATATTGTTTTGCTTATAGACACTTTCCTCTGCCTAATGCGCCAAAGAGTGTATTTACTTCTATAGGTGGATATTCAACTTGGAAAAAAAGCAACATTTAAAGATAGTGGATTCTGTTCACACGCAAAATCTGAGCATCATGTTATGGCAATGGTTGCATGGGCATAGAATAAAAGAAAGATTGAGAAAAGAAAAACACATCTGTATTGGGACTGATAGAAAAACAGCATCTTTTAGCCGAAAATCAAAATTATATTAAAACATTAGGCAAAGTACTGTTGCTAACAGCAACCCAAAATATTGCCCAGTGGGGTCATAGGGAGTTGTCCGAGTCAGAAAACGGGCAATTTTCTGGAGATTTTAGATCTCTTAAGGAAACACGACCAATTTATAAAAACTAGATTAGAACAACAAGCCAAAAATGCTATATACACTAGCAAAGATATTCAAAATGAAATGCTAAGTGTTTTGGCAGAGATGGTTAAAGAGGACATTATTAGGGCAGAGCAGTGGCTCTGTGGCTCAGGATCGGCGCCTGTGGCTGGAAGGTTGCTGGTTCAAATCCCGTGGCCGGCAGAGGAATCCTACTTCGTTGGGCCCCTGAGCAAAGCCCTTAATCCCAGCTGCTCCAGGGGAGCTGTATAAATGGCTGACCCTGCGCTCTGACCCCAAACTTCTCTCTCCACTATCTTCACTGTCTGTGTTCCTGTGTGTCTCATGGAGAGCAAGCTGGGGTATGCGAAAAGACAAATTCATAATGCAAGAAATGGTATATGGCCAATAAAATGATCTTATCTTATTAAGGAAGTCAAAGAGAGTGGACAATTTTCTATCATAGTTGATGAAACTAAAGACATAAAAGAAGAGCAAATGTATTTTGTTCTTAGGTATTACTATAATGGCGTAGTGCATGAGAGTGTTTTAGATTTTCAAGAGGCAGAGAGTCTGGATGCTGCTGGTTCAATGGAAAACATTATATGCTGTTTTGAGAGGCATGGGTTAGACTATAAAGAGAACCTAGTTGGGCAAGTTTGTGATGGCGCATTCATTATTTGGGAGACATTCTGGTGAGCACGTCAGAATTAAGGAGGTAGCCAAACATGCCTTTTATGTTCAATGCAGTGCACACTGTTTAAACTTGGCGATAGTGGACAGTGTGAAACCTGTACCTGAGGCTGAAAGTTTCTTTTCCTTTTCAGAGCGATTGTATGTATTTATGTTGGGCTCTTAATGTTCATGACAAATGTTGGAAGTTCAAAAGGAAACGTTTAAAGGTGCACCAAGGGAACTCCAGCGGCTTAGTGATACACGATGGGCATGCAGGCACATAATTTGTCGTAATGTAATGGATAGGCTGTCCGCTATTGTGCGGGTACTTGAAAATATTTCAGATGAGGACAACCCAGACAGAGCTGTTAAAGCCAGAGTGCTACTGTTCAAAATAGATCTAAATTTTATTGGATGCCTTGCAGTGCTCAGAAAAGTTTTAGGTGAATCAATATTTTTGTCACAAATGCTCCAGTCAACAAAACTTGACCTTACCAAAGCCCTTGAGCTGATTGAAGCACTCCAACAGACTCTTGAAGACTATCATAGATAGTAAAAGTAGACTCCCATGCAGTCTTGTTACATCCACTCTTGGCCAGCACACAGAACCAGACAGCAAAGAGTCTTTACGAGCTAAAGTATATGACCCTGTCATTGATTGTATGATTGGTGAAATGAAAAGCCGTTTCTCCAACTCAAATTGTGAGATCACAAAGTGTATCCAGGCATTAAATCCATCAAACAGCAGGATTTTGAATGAACAGGCTATTCTCTTATTGGCAAATGCATATGGAGCAGATGTTGAGGATCTCAAACATGAACTGCATCAAACATGGAGATTATTGGATCAACAAATAAAAAGTGGAAAAAAGGGACTATTGGTGTATCTTAGTAGATCCGTCTGCATGACACAATGATAGCCCACTCAATCTCACAAATTTTAGGTGGACACGCTGACCATGATCTGCATTCCTTGGTTCAAGCATTGGCATTCAACACACGCACATACTGCGTGTATTAGGAAGGCACCTAAAAGTATAAGGCACCAGTATTGTTGTATTTTTATTTGCATTTGTATGGTGTATAACTCATTTCTGTACTATTTATTGTGTTTTTAATTTTTTATCATTTCATACGATCATGCGTTTTTTTCATACTGCTGCATAAATTTGTTGCTTAATAAGTATCCGCCGATCAGATGTTCACCCTGTGTGCCTTGTGATGGTGAGAAAGGTTTACACCAGTCAATTTGTGCAGCTTTGTACTCAAGGAGGATACAATATATGCAGGTGATTGTGGCCTCTGTGTGTAATAATAGTGGATCACATTATTTCAAAATAAACACACCTGCCTGTACGATTACTTCAGTGAGGTCATGAATTTCAAGCAAAAATTAAGCCAAGAAGACCAAGGAGCTTTCAGAACAACCCAACCAATAAGGTTGTAAGCAATGGTAAGGAGGAGGATATAAAAAATCAAAGACAGTAAATATCCTTTTAGGTATAGTAAAGTCAATCATTAAGAAATGGTAAGTACACCAGCCTGATCTTGGTAGTGTCTTTGTGGTGTGTCTCTCCAAACTGAGCAGTAAGGCAAGGAGGAAACTGGTTAGGGATGCCGCAGTGAAGTCAACACTGACTTTGAAAGAGCTACACAGTTCAAAGGCTGAGAAAGGCTGAGATTGGAAAGAATGTCCATGAGTCAGCAATATCCCCATCTCTTAATAAAGCTATATGTAAACCCATCACAAATCTCACATGGAATTTGCAACAAAGCATTTAGCTCATAGCATAAACATGAGGAAAATGTTTTGTCAGATCAAAAATTGGAAATTGGACATTTTTATTCCAAATGCAAAGTTACATCTGCTCCAGAACCTACAATACATCACTCAGTCAGCACCATTCCTACTGTCATGCATGGTGATGACAGCACTATTTTATAGCTCTGCTTCTCGTCAGCTTACCTGCAGAGACAGGTAAATCTTAGTGGAACACCTGCTTCAGTCTGCTAAAGACTTAAAACTGTGATGGGAATTCAGCTTTCAGCAGGGCAATGAAAACAGATTGAAAAGTGAATGTCCTTGAGTCACCCAGGAAAAAAACAGACTTGAATTCAATAGCAAATTGCAGTCCACCAATAATCAGTTTCATTGACCTTGAGCAAGTTTGCAAAGAGTGGGTGAAAACCGCACCTTCCTGTTTCGCAAAGCTTTTGACAACGTCCAGAAACAGCTGTAATTGCTGCCAAAGGAGCTTCTACCATGCACTGACTCTGCAGGAGAGGTAAATACATCTTCATTTATCATATTGCAAAAGTATTCAGACCCTTGACCAATTCACTCATTTTACTGAATTACAAATCCTACATTGAAATTTAGTGATCTGATATTTTTAAGCACTGAAACTCAAAATTGGTTATTTTAATGTGACATTGTTTTATTTTATTCTTAAGAAAAATAAAAAACTGAAATATGTTTTTCACACAAGTGAAAAACAATTGCTCTAATGAGGACACAATAGCTTATTATTTGGCCTCTACCTGTGAATCATTAAAATAACTGCCACATTTTCTAGATAAAAACCCCCACAGTTAAGGGATCATTATCCAGGTTGTGGATCTGATGGACAGCTGTAAAAATAAAGACTAAAGAGTATTCCAAAGAAGTTATGTCCCAGTGGGCACTATTGGTTCAATTATCAGGAAGTAGAAGCGACATCAAACCACCCAGACACTGCCTAGAAAAGGTTGTCCCTCAAAACTCTCTGTGCGATCAAGAAGTAGACTTGTGAGAGAAGCCACAGAGAGGCCAACAATCACTTTGAAGGAGCTAAAGAGTTCAGTAGCTGAGAGTGGAGTAAAGGTGCACAGGTCAACCATTTCAGGATCTCTGCCTGTATGGTCTGTATGGGAGGGTGGCACAAAAGAAGCCATTATTCAAAAAGAATCATGTGAAAGTACAGCTGGAGTTTGCCAAAAAGCATGATAGTGGACCCAGTTGCAATGTGGGAAAAGATTTTGTGGTCAGATGAGACCAAGATAGAGCTTTTTAGCCAAAATTCAAAGCAATATGTGTGGCGCAAATCTTAACACTGCCCACACCTCAAAAAAACACCATACCTACAGTAAAGTATGGCTGGGATAGCATCATGCTGTTGGGCTGCTTTTCATCAAAATTTAACATTTTAAAATGTTAAAACAGAAGGAAGAATGGATGGTACAAACTACAGGGAAATACTGCAAAAGAACCTGTTTCAGTCTGCTAAAAAACTGAAGCTTGGGAGAAAGTGGCTCAAGAACAAAAAGGTGAATGTCCTACAATGCCCCAGTCAAACCCCTGATGTCAATCCAATTGAGAATCTGTGGCACTACAGTATTTGAAAATTGTGGTGCACAAGCGTCATCCGACTAACCTGAACAACCTGGACCAAATCTGCCTGGAAGAATGGGCCAAAATCACTCCTGAACAGTGTGAAAAGCTGGTACATACGTACCCCAAAAGACTTAAAGCTGTTACTGCTGGAAAAGGTGGCTCTACAAAATATTAAAATGTGGGAATTGAATACCTAAACAGCTTCATTTCAGTTTTTTTTATTTTTCTTAAGAATACTTTCTAACATAAAACAATGTCACATTAAAATATTGATTTTGAGATTTAGTGCTTTGAAATAAAAATATCTCAAATAACAAAACTTTAATGTAGGATTTGTAATTCAGTAAAATGAGAGAATTGGTCAAGGGTCTGGATACTTTTGCAAGGCACTGTAAATACTGCACAGTAATGTTTTTATATGGTGTTTTTGTTGACATTTTCTTCAATTTCATACACTGGATTTAGTTTACATAAGAAATGTAAATTCATACTCCATGGTCGCAGTACAGTAAGTATACTATACAGTATATAGTTACTATACAGTAAGTATAGTAAGGAATTAAAAAAAAATTAAGTTGACTTAAATAGAGCATTAGACCTTTAACTAGGCTCATGAATGTCCCCTTTATCCAAATTCAATTAATGCATGTTAATGCATTTAATGGGCTCTTCAGTTTGCTTGATAGAGACAACACTGGACATATCCACAACTTTGAGTGTGATGGGTCAGTTAATGTGTTTGCTGCCTGAATAGCATTATTTGATTAAAGGGTCCATGCCTAATTAGAAAGCATCTTTTTCTAAATGGTGGTAGAGCAGTTGATCAATTAAATGCCCATCTATCCATGATCAGAAAGCTGCTTATTCCTGGTAAGGATCACAGCAACCTATAGCTTTTCCCATAAGCACAGGGAGGAAGAGAGTACTACATCCTAGATGGGACCAGTCCATTGAAACACGCACACACAGGAACAATACATAGATGCTTATTAACCTATTGTAGGTAGCACATCTTTGGAATGTGGAATGAAACCAGAGCAGCCAGAGAACTCATGAAATTGGGGGTGGAGAGTATCTATACAGAAGGTATCCCAGTCCAGTATCAAAGTTAGGACCAAAAGCTGATTCAACATTATTAACAATAGCCTTGTCACCCTATCAATTAAACTTGTAAAAACTAAAATGTGTAATTGTAAAAAGTCTAAAATATCACAAAGCCTGTATCAGAATGTCACAATTATATATTAATTAAAAATAATCATTTTCAATATTTCATATTGTCTATGTTAAAGTCTGTAACCACAGCAATTACAGGCAATGAGTTATTAAGCTGAGAATCTTAATCTATATTCTCTTTGCCACTAAGTTTTTGCCTTATGTAACAGTTTTGCCACTCACTAAATTTATGGTACACAGGGCAGAATGAAAACCTACAAATGTTAGCCTATCTGAAACTAACTGTAAAGGCTTTGATTAAAAAGTTAGCTGTCCTGGAATTAATATACCACGTTTCTTCACCTTTGCATTGGGTTCAATTTAAAGAAAATCTGTGACTGTGTAAAACATATAGATTACAAATTAGCTAATAGGAAATTTAGCTAATTTTCTACTAGATTTGATCAGAGGATATATTCTTTCCTCGTGCTCTGCATTTCTGAACTTTTTGTTTGTGCCTGCAAATCAACACATCCCTTTTATTTAACCAGATCCTGTTCTTATTAAGTCGATTCATGAAGTGATTTTTTTCTGCTTACATTTTCCTAGATTTAGCAGTTATTGGACTTACTCATTCAGTTTGAAATACAAAACAGATCCAGCCTATATCTTCAAGAGGTGGATATCAATTCCCTTCTATCTGCCATGTTCTTACATTTATTTGTACACCTGTAATGTTCTGAATATCATTTAGGATGCTTTTTGTGGATTTAAATGTCAAACGTATTTGAGAAGGTCCTTCATGCTCATAAAACAGCTTTTAAAATTAAAATAATTTTCACACCTTTTTTTTAGATAATTATTACTTGTTAAGAAATACCATTTGCTCAGAGCAAGCAGCATTATAATACAAGAATCAAGTGTTTTTGAGTATAAAATAAAGCTCATTACCTGTGTTGTTCATTTTATAGAGCTTTTTTGCTTGTCATTCTCAAGGGTGCCAATAATTCTGGAGGTGACTATAGATCTACAATTAATACAATAGAAACGGATATCTAAGTACATGAAATATAAATACAATATACAGTTAATAACCAAGTGGAATTACATAAAGCCATAATAAGTAAGGCATCTTTCTCAAAAAGGCAGATCTTTTTTTCTAATGGAAAATCACTGTAATCCATTTTCAGCAGACAGTAATCACTGGGAGCTCCCTCTCTTTACTTTGACGAACAACACCTGTTTTGCTGTACTGCTCCTCTGATGTTGGTACAAAAAAAATCAAAGACAAAAAGGTTCCCTCACAGGGGATTATTAATTTAGCCTTTAAAAGAACATGTAGAAGCTATGGTGATCTTCATCAGGGTATCACTCATTAAGAAAACACTCAACTTACAAAAGCAAGGGCCACTATAACCACAAAAAGAATTGGTGCAAAGAACAGCCTTGAAATTTTACAATAGAAAACTACAAAACAGTAGATAAACATGTTCACATTATTTGAATACATTAGTCAGGTCCTGTCATTGTCTGCTCTGTTCAAGACTATAAAAGTTTAGTTGTTTTAGCCAGTTAGTATAGGAGAGGAGAGGTTAGAGAGGAAGTCCAGAAACTGTAATTGGTTGTTCTTCACTGGAATGGTTCCACAAAATCAATATTTTTTTATATTAAGTGATAATCATAACTGTACACAATTTTCTCACTCTACATTAGAAACCTAGCTCTGCTCCTATGTGATTTAAGACCCTGCCACACACCATCAATCCTCTCCTCTTATACTCCATGTTGTCTCCTCTGCTCATCTTAGACTATCCAGTAAACTGCTCTTTGTCTTTGCTTTGCGGCCTCTTGTGTTGCTCATTCTCCTCATTTTCACCCAGTAGCACACCAGCACCAACTAAACAATTCAGAAGCACAAAGTCTCCATCTCTGCTTTAAGATGACCCTCATCACCATGTTCAGACCGTACTAATACATTTTATGATCCCTCCCTGTTTGTGATGCAATAGCTCTTCCTGATGGTTAAGTTTATTCTGTTATAGTGTTTTTTGTAATATCTCCCTGGATTATGTATGTTTACAATGTTACTTTGTTACAGTTTGGAAATTGAATTACCTGTAAATCACCTTCTATAAAGGCATCAGCAAAATAAAGTATAAATAGCAACTAAGGAACAGTGTGTATGGCATATTATCAAAATGTGTGCAGATTTGTGTACAAGATTAAATTCTCTACCCTTTGTACACATTTTAAAGATAAAAGGGTGATAGATCGGTTAATGTATAAGGGATAATTTAGATTTCTAAGTACTCCATGACTACTATTTTATTATACAGAATTATATATACATCAAGCTATACTACTACACAGTTTGCTGAAAATAAGTCACACTAAATATGCCATTCATATTTTTAAATGATCCCTGTCTAGACCTCTCAAATTGCAAGTCCTTCCACAGTTTCATCACAGTATTTTTGCTTGGTGTTTGTAATGCCTTATCTAGCGGTGCTATAGCATTGCCCCTATAAACCTTAGATGAAGAATGTGTTGAAACAGAGTAAAGGATGTTTATTTAATACAACTGAGGAGGTTCTAGCTCTCACTACAAAACAGTGCATCTGCATACCAGACATAGTTTTGTTACCTAATATCCCTCCTGGCGTGTAGTAACTAAACAAGTTTACTGTTCAGAACTTTTAAAACGTTAAACAAGACTTAAGAACACAATAACATGTGATACCAACTTGATTTTTAACAATTACTATAGGATTAATTTCTATTTAATTTTAAAAGTTATTTTTACTCTGACATATCTATGGCAGTAAAAATGGCACTTGTGTCAGGAAAGGAAACAAATAATTACTAAATTAATTCACTTTTCTAATTGCAAAATAAAGTGGAAATGTTGCTAGGGCACATCTTTGGAGAAATGACTTCAGCATCAGAATTGTTATGAAAAAATAACTTGTATAACTACAATATGTAAAACTCACAAGATGTAAATCTCATTCCATACCTTAAACATGTAGTGAAATTAGATTTTGCTTCTTTAAACTTCCACAGAATTACGATTTATTCAAGTGCGACTGTATGTTGTCAAAAAAGGTAGTGTTACAAATAGAGGGTTACAATAATGGTGAATAACAAAACGACAAAGAAGATTAATCAATACAATAAAAATTTTCTCCATTCATTGGAAGTTTCATTTCACACCTCTCTGCACCCATTCTGACTTCACACCTCTTGATTGGCCTCTCTTTCTGTCCCCTGCTCCCGCCTCTCACTCCTCCTCCCTCCCAACCTTTGTTCTCCCGCTACTTTACCTTTGCCTACTGCCCTGTCTCTCTCACACCTGAAGAAGGCTCCACGGCCGAAACGTTGTGTTCTCTTTCTTCTTTTTTTCAGCATGGAATAAACCTATTACTTGTTCCTTTGCAGCCTACGCATGCTGACGCAGCTACCCACCTGAACCAATAAAAATTATAACCCACAATGATTTTGCCAAGAATGCACCCAACATTCTGGTATAGCTAGAGACACTTGAATTCTTTGTTCTCTGGCACAGCTTATGAGAAAAAAGTAATAATTCAGGCACACAGGGTTAAACAAATATTTATTAACAATGGAACAAGTAATAGGTTTATTCCATGCTGAAAAGAGAAGAAAGAAAACACAACGTTTTGGCTGTGAAGTCTTCTTCAGAACACACCTGAAGAAGGCTTCATAGCTGAAACTGTGTTTTCTCTCTACTCTTTTCAGCATGGAATAAACCTATTACTTGTTACTTTGCAGACTACGCATGCTGACGTAGCTACCCACCTGATTTTTTAACAATAACAATACACACAATAAACTATGCACAACATAAACATACAAAATACTAGTTATGCTATTTACAAATTTACATGTGGCTTCCCAGAGGCCTAATGATCTAACCACCGAAAAAAACCTAGACTGTTACCAAGTATTCAAACTCTTATATAATGACTACAAAGGCTAAAGTAAGACATAAGTTGCCTTCTAAACTTACTAGAATACAACCTGTGGTTAAATCTCTCTCTCTGTAAACCCGGATGCTACCAAATGAATAGGAACTTGCCTACCCATTCTAAAATGCACCCACTAAGCAGGAGAAGCCGTTTTTGACCGAGGGATTCTTTACACAAGAAATCAGAGTTCCCTAAAAACTACAGAAAAGAAAACTTGTTTAACAAGGTTCAAACACTTAGATCCAATCTGGTCTTTCTGTGTGATCTGGATCAAGAAGCTCTTGCCTTCGCTTTCTCTTGTCTTCCATCCACTTCCTCTCTACTCTCTCTGTTTTATATTATTATGATTGACACTTAATCATTTACCCAGAACTCAATAAACTAAGGTAAACCACATAAACTTTATAATTGCTTTAAATCACTGAAGATGGGACATCTAAGCAAATATCTCCTTGCTATGAAGCAATTGTATGGGAATGTTGGCACTAGGCAGGTGTTACACACTGTATTTAGATTGACTTTATTAACATTATTTTTTGCACTAATTACCTCATTTCCTTATTAATGATCAATATTCTGTTTTTTTGTACTCTGTAACAATTAACTTTCAAAGACTAGAAACAACAGAAGTTTGGAGACGACACATCATTCAAGTTGGACTCTCGAATAGAATACCCTTGCTCTCAGGATGGGATGGATAGAAATTTAAACTCTCCTCCCCAACAAAAAAAAACTTTTTTTCATTAAACACTATATAAGAACCAAGCGATTTGCTTATTTAGACAAATAATAACAGTAATAATTTCTGAATTTTACCCATTTATTGAGGTTGAAATTTTGAGGTAGAGGCAATATAATGGCCTACTGTAAATTCACCATATCAGATTGGTTTTAGAAATGTGTGTGGAAGACTTATAAAACATGCACAGTACAAAGCTAGGGAGTACCAAAGAATTATTGAAATCCACACTCAATGTTAATATTTTTGCAAATGTATAGGCTTAATAAAATGTGTTTAATTCATTGAAGTGTATAACAATGAGAAACAATTCAAAACAACTTCTTATCTTTCTTCACTAAAACAGCTCCACAAACAGTGATTTTGTCATACTAGATGGAATGTTACAGTACGTGCCAAAGGCCTAACCACATAAAAGAACATCACACTTTTATTCTCATTTTAATTAACTGGAAGGTCTATTTTAGCCTCAAAATTACAGTGCAAAAGCACATAGGCATGTAAAGGAAATACAGCAGGTTTCCACAGGTTCTATATTAAAAGCTCTGAGTCAAAACAGAATAAAATACAGTCCACAGAAATGAAATATCTGTAGCTTTAGAAGAAAAGAAAGTCTATATGTTCATCCTTATTTTTTTAAATGATCTGATTGATAAAAACTTTATTATTATTTTATATATATATAAAAAAATGTTGTGCTCAGATTAAACAAGTGAGTGAGTTAACTGTTTGGAGGCACTTTATACATATTACATTAATATTATTCATTGGAATAAATATTACTTTACTGTTGTCACTGATTAAAATGAAAGGATAAAAAGGCACAAAGTGAACAAAGAGTTTCCATATTTTCACAAATGTAATATTTTAGGGAGTGTAAATCCAGACCATAATCTAATGCCTATGCATGTGTTAGTACATGCATCAGTTTGTATCCTGCAACAGATTGCCATTGTGTCCAGCAAACAGTCTTGCCTTATACCAAGTGTCTGAATGGTCTGGCTCATCATAACCTTCTATGGATAAAGCAGTTATTGAAAACAGACAGATGGGATTCTAAAGACAAAAAAAAAAACTTTGCAGAGATTACAAATCACAGAAAAAGCAAAATACTTTTATTTTTTTCTGAGATTTGTAATCTCTGCAAAGTTTTTTTTAGATTAATATTTAAGTAAGGATAGGAACAGGGTTCACTGCAGAGCAGTTCTGAATTATGTGCTGTGGACATAGTCTTGTTTCCTAATGCCTCATAAAGATGTGTTCCTGTGGGTTTATTTCTTAATGAAACACAGTTCACATTCCTCACAAGTTTAATTTCTAACGTCAAATGCAAATAACTTTAACTAATAGCACTGAGATGATTACAAATAGAATTAATGAACACTGCTTCACAAAAACATTAAGAAATTTTGCACTGTTTAACTAATTTTTCCTTCTTAATTCCAAAATACCATTCAGTGGTGATTTACAACTAAAATTTTTATCAATTTTAACAGTTAATCCTGATAGTGGTATAAGTACAAAAAGTAGCCTTTTACTGTACCTTTGTCTGAAAAGAAATCATTGATGTTAATGATGAGTAATACATGAAAGTCAGTGATAATTCAATTTGATTGCCAGATGTGATGGATTATGTAAGACTATTTTATATTGTCTGTTTATAGTTTATTTATAGTTTTTTAATTAATTATTCATATTGCAAAATGATATTCCTGGTTTCTTCTAACCCATACTGAACTGTACAACTAACAAAACTGTTAAAACAGTAGAAAACTAATAAGTGTTTTGAGTAAATTTGAGTAAAACATGCATATAACTCCTGATTGTGGGTATGACATCTAGTACACAATTCATAGAAGAGCTGAACACATTGAACTACAGGCTGTGGACAAAAACAGGAAACACTAATGTAAAGTCACTCAATGGGTCATTGGTACACCAAGTGCAGTCAGTGCAACTTATCACCCGATGAAGTCTCCACATCCGAAACGTTGTGTTTCCTTTCTTCTCTTTTCAACATGGAATAAACATTTACTTGTTCCAGTGCAACTTGTATGCACTGTGGCATAGAGTCTATCAGGGTCTGGAATTCTGCAGAATGGATGTTGCACCATTCTTCTATGAGAAAATTAATAAACTCACTTCTTGTTGATGGAGATGAAAAATGCTATCTCAGGCAATGTTCCAGAATGTCCCTTAAATGCTTGATTGGGTTCACATCTTGTAACCCAATCAATTGGGGCAGACCGGTGGCACTGTGGCTAAGGATCTGTGCCTGTGGCTGGAAGGTTGCCAGATCAAATCCCGTGGCCTGCAGAGGAATCCTACTCCGTTGGGCCCCTGAGCAAGGCCATTAACCCCAACTGCTCCAGGGGCGCCGTATAAATGGCTGACCCTGCGCTCTGACCCCAAGCTTCTCTCCCGGTCTGTGTGTCTGTGTCTCATGGAGAGCAAGCTGGGGTATGCAAAAAGACGAATTCCTAATGCAAGAAATTGTATATAGCTAATAAAGTGATCTTAAAATTCTTAAATCTTAATCTTAAATTAACTAAGAAGGCCATGATAACATCTTTGACGTGCTCACCAAATCATGGGGTGTCAACACATGCTTTGTGGGTGAGGGCTTCTTGGAATATAATGTGGCAAGGTGTAGACATATTATAGAAATGCTACAACATGGAGTGAAGATAATTGCTCAGTACCATTAGACTTGAGCATTGATCTTTCCTTTTAATGAAATTAGTGCATCCAAACCATGTCAGATAATTGTGCCCCACAGCATTGCCACAACAGAACCCTTCAGTGCTAGGAACCTAGGAACCAGGTACTCAAGGCTGTAGAATTCTTTAGGTTGGGTGCCACTCATTTTTTGGCCAAGAACATAAGATGATTCATGTAACCACATGTTTATCCACTGCTCATCAACAAAGTGTCTATGCTCTTTCCACCACTGGATTCACAAACGTACATTACCAGGTGTGATGAATGTTGTGCAGTACAACCTGACTATGGTATCCCCTCTCTGTGGTATTCTCAGCAGACTGTTATTGCTTAAAATGGGAGCTCAAACCCCAGGTTGAAATATGCAGTCAACTGATCTGCAGTTGCTACTCTGTTTTGTCTTGCACAGATATCACAGTCCTGGAGTATGCCCTTCTGTCCACTGTTGCCCCTTGCATATGATATCTTTCCCTTCTGTTGACATCACCTTAGAGCAATTGCTCTTGAAACATCATCAAGCTGAGATATCTTATTCACTGAAGCTCCTTGCAAACACACTCAAAGTAACACCCATTTTTCAAAGTCACTGACATCTCCTCTTGCAGCAAGCACTACAGGAAAACAGGCCTGTCCAGCACTTCATTTTGCTTAATTAACAAATGAGCTACATCTGTATGTAAGACCTTGCTTTCAATACACATGGGTTACATCCTGGGTCTTAACCCAAGTATACACCATTTATCCAGGTGTTTTCATTTTTAGATCTACTACCTTTAGGTGAAAAGCATAGTAGTATAGTAGTGACCATTATTACAAGCTTCAGAAAAGAAGCTGTTTCTGCAAAAAGATACGATATTTTAACATTCTAATCAAAAGAATTGATTGACACGTCCAAAATTACAGATTTACCACAAATAATCATTCTCTTTTTTCATTAATATTGTCTGATCCATTAACAAATAGAATTGATAGCAGCAATCCTTGGAACAGCAAATATGGCCATTAAAACGATAAGTGAGTCCTATTGATTAAAATATAATTATATTATTTAAAAGATCATTTTAAATAATTTAAAGAAAATATAAAAATATTCCTAGATCAGACTACACATCACATCGCGTAAATCAATTTGTTTGTTTTTTTTGGAACCCCGGAGAATGTTCTTCAAAATGTACAAAATCCCTTTATGCAAACTGTTAAGGAATTAAATCATTAAAAGGGTCATTATAACGTTATCATTTTAAAGTAAATTTCCAACCACATGTTTAAAATGCACAAAGTGACTCTATCGCAATCTTGAAATATAAATCACTGCAGTTGGGGTGCACTCGCGCTTTTCTATAAACTAAAGTAACTTGTAATAATTGTAACAAGTTGCCAACAATTGTAACTGTATCCTCTCAACATAAACACAATCCAAAATGTATAAATGTCGCCCGAATCTCCTTAGGAAAAAACTGGAGTTAAGACAATTACCTCCGATTGCAAGCTTGATCATAAGTTGGAAAAGAAGTCCATTCCAAAATATTCTTCTCGGAATTTGTACAAACAATTCCATTTTTATCATTGTAAATTCCAGCTGAATTCCAGGAACGTGGTTACATTTTCCAATTTTACATTCCAGTCCTGCTGTCGACCGCTTGATTCACTAACAAAGTTGCAGAACCCCCCTACCTGCGTCCCATTCACGCACAACAGCGTCACGGACGTGGTGTTTAACCCCACCTCCCCCAAAACAAATTGTAAGACTATCCAATTTAAAACGAACTAGTGCTTCGACAAGAAATACATGTACATCAAAAAACAATTTTGTGTAGAACTACGATAATTTAGAAACTAAAGTGTTGTCTACTTCATGATATTTACAACCTAATCAGCTGTCGTTACCTTTATACTTTCTGGACGCTTTTGGGGAATTGCCTATTCTCAACTCCAAACTATCGTATGCATACCACTCAAGAGTTTTGTTTTTGTATTTCCGAACATGAAACATGAAAAGTTTGTATCTAGTACGCTAAAATAGGTACTGGCGCTATAAATCAGTATCACGCATTGAGATAAACTATTGTTAAGATTAAAATGTTTATGTGATGCAAGTGGTTGATGGTAATATTTGAGCATTAACATCTTAAACAAATTTTGGTATTTGTACTGTACAGTATATATATGCACAATCTAAGAAGATTCAAATCACCAGTTTATCTGAAAATCTGTGAAAATATATTGCAAAATGCAGGCTGAAATGTTTTCCTGTTCCTTTTTAAAGTTAAATAGCAAGTAAATGATTATAGATCGGAACAACAAAGCAAGAGTTGCTGCTTTGTCAATAGTGTAAAAAAAACATAAAACACATCTTTGGCGAATTACAGCGTTGAAGCCCTGATTGGCTCCTTGTGCACATTCGCTGGTCTGCTGTCGGTGGCCAGTCTCCCTGTATTCTCGTTTAGTCAACTATTGCGGCGATCCGATCCTTGTCCATAGGAAAGAGGTCAAGTCTGGAGATTCGGATATATTCAGCTTAAGGGAGTTACTAGATGGTAACTCGGTTTGCTTTTTCACCTTTTAACCGGGGTTTCCACGTATTGCATAAAAATGTATATGTCGTCGGATGAAACCTCCTCGACTGCCATTGTTTTTAATCTTGTAATTCAGAACGTCACCAGCAATGCAACTGTAAATTATAATATAGATTTCTATTTGCGTAAATGGTAAATTAGATCATCTGAAGACAATCATTAGTTCAGTCCTGTGATACGCATTTTAACGACCTACTGTAGTTATCTCTTGTTAGTATGTCACTACAAGACAGACACGAACTAGACATGCAGTTCAGATAAATGTTGTACAATAATACTAGTTACCGTGTGTACAAAATGACGGTAATATCCCTAAACTGTGGAATTAAAGTAATCATAAATACAAATACGGTAGCCTTAAATGTACAGTATACACGAAAGTGTTGAATCGACAGGAGATCAAAATGTCCTGCAGAGGTCGCTTTTTTGGTTATAGAAACGCAAGAATATAATCTTATTTTTTTATAAATCGTTGGAAATTGGCTTTTGGTGCGCACGTCATGTATGTTGATACGACTGATTTGCGTTACTCACATTTTTTGTTTACATCGTTTGTGACACTATGCTTCAGGTAGGAATTGGGTTCTCTTAAATCTATTCCAAAACGTCCTAATGTTAGCTATACTTTGATGACAAGAGGCTTGCTGATGGATATCGTATTGTACATTTCAAGTCAGTTTACGAAAAAGAACTGTACATTCTGATACTGAAGGAAATGTTGCTAATAACAGTATTCTGTATTAGCCATCCATACTGTGCATGGCAGTGTACAAGAGAGGGGTAAATACTGCATCAATAACATTGTTGGGATAATACTTATCGATAACAGATAAATGGGAGAAAAATGTTAAACGTAAGATGGTTTTATAGGCTTTGAACCTTTAAATATAATTAACAATAATAATAATTCCTTACACTTATATAGTGCTTTTCTGGACACTCATATAACGTGACTCCGTAAAAAATGCGTTTAATGTCCATTTAAATATATTTTAAATGTCTGCGTAAACCACTGTAGAGTGAGCTGATATTGTGCTATTGATAACTGGCACAATTTTGAATTATTTTATGATCCACTTTTAGTTTTTTTGTTGTTGTTATGATGTCAAGGCTATATTCAGTGTTAGTCTTGTTTATACAAATCTCTTACCATGGAACTAAAATATTTTGTGGTCTTAATGTGGCCTTGTCTAAATTTGATAATGTCAGAGGCATTTTGCTTTAAAGCACTACAGTTAATCCAAAAGTTTTTAATAGAAAAAAACATGTATATTTCATTATAATTTCTTACAAGCATATTCACACAATATGAGTATAAATTAAATCATGTTTAAATATTAATTAAATCATGAGAGGAATCAGAATATATTGAAATTTTTGTTGAAAATTACACATATATTGGACAAGAGAGAGGTAAATACTGCATATAAGATAGAGTCTCTGAAGATATGACATGTCCCGCATAGGGAATGTATGTACTGTATATCACTCTGCAATTCACAGCTGGCAACCCACTAAAGCTAAACAGTTGTGAGCTTGGTCAGTACCTGGAAAGGAGACCTCCTGGGAAATCTAAGGTTGTTGCTGGAAGAGGTATTAATGGGGCTCACCCTGTGGTCTGTGTGGATCCTAATTCTCCAGTATAGTGACAGGGATCCTATACTGTAAAAAGTGTAGAGTAAAAATTATCTCCTGTGTCACTGTGGTCATTAAATTTCCCAGAGCTTTTCTCAGAAAGAGTAAGGGTGTTACCCTGCCATCTTGGCCAAATTTCCCCCTGGCCCTTACCAATCATGGCTTCCTATTAATCCCCTTAAATGAATTGACTTCATTATTTTGTTCTACTCCCCACTGATAGCTGATGTGTGGTGAGTGTACTGCCAGACTATGGCTGCCGTCGCATCATCTAGGTGGGTGCTGTATATTGGTGGTGGTGGAGGGGAGTCCCCATTACCTGTAAAGTGCTTTAACTGGAGTGTACAGAAAAGTGCTATATAAGCGTAAGGAATTTATTATTATCAATATAATTTATTTGGTGCGTGCTGCTGAAATAATTCATGAGGAAGAGCACTAAGCTTCATGGGCTAATCTATTCCTTTTTTTTTCCAACACAGCTTAATTAAATCTTAACTGACTGCCTCCTCTGATCCAATAAAAGGTAGGTGGGGTACATACTCATGTAGGTTAGCAAAATACATATATTCATTTGCCACCAAGATTGAAATTAATGCTTAGTGTTATTACTAGATGTGTCTTCAAGTATAATAAGACTTTGATATTCAGTTCTTACTTGTAAGTTTCAAACTCCATCCAAAATATCAGTATAAAGGGGCATGTTAAAAGCACATGAAGAAGGTTCTCAGGTGTTGATTTATGGTATAATTATGACATTAATTCTATTGTATAAATGTTAAACAAGATCATTAATACGATCCCATACAATTCCATTGCAATAAAATATTTCACAAGATCTTAGTATAGGATCTAGTACACTATTCTATCTTATACTACAAGATCTTACTGTACAAGTCTAAAGAGGACATTTTGACTATCACAGATGTTATTATTTACTGGATTATTTATTTATTGATTCTGCAGTTGTTATTCCAAAACAAAATACTATCGCCTATTTATTTCCAAATGCTGGTACTGTATGTTTTCATACTGTTTGGTTTGTTGGGACATTCTGGGTAAATTCCAAAAGCCATATTTTCCCCTGGGGGTAAATCCACATTTATCCAGAGCAATTCTTCTGCCTCCTGTCCAGAATTTTGGGACATGGTGGAAAGTTTTTACAGGATCTGGTATTAGATCTTGTAAAATTCTTTACCTACTGTACATCCTGTACAGTACCGTACTGTACAGCATCTTTCAGCATACAGCATGAATTCTGAATGTTGTCTAAATATTGTCTAATATTCTAATCTCCAAGATGATAATATAGGATTAGTTAGATTCTGCTCAAGACTGAGCACATCTCACAGAGAAAAGGTGCCAGAGTGGCACAGTGGTTAGCAATGGAGCTCTGTGTTTAGATACTGGGGTGTTATCTTCATGGAGTTTGTTCTCCCCGAGTTCACATGGTGTTTCCTACCACAGTCCAAAGACATGCTGGTATGTTAATTGGCTTCTGTAAAATTGGCCGTGGTGTGAATGTATGTTGTGTTTGTGTCTGAGTTTGAGTCTGTTTGTGCCTTGGGATGGAGATGGCATCCCATCCAGGGTGTATCCTGCCTTGCACCCACTGCTTCCCAGAACTCGCCCCAGGCCACCATGCCCCTGAATTTGATAAACGGTTCTTGAAAGTAATGTGATGATGATGACTGTTTGGGAATCTATAGATCATACAGGAAACTAGGATTGTATGAATGGCCCAAAGATCCTGTATGATCAAGGGGGTCTTCATTAGTAATATTTTCAGGTGATTTTTAATTAGAGTCTTATACAGATCCTTGTACAATAAAAACCCATGAAAGTTTACATTATAAAATGTCCCTTGGGAGCATCCTGTATAAATCATGTGTCATATGAATGTTTTTACAGTATATATTACATGTAAGCTACTTAAATAAACCACTGAGCCTTATATGGTTTTTAGAACTTTCTGTATGTATTTTAGATATGGGTATCTCCTAAGCAAATAAATAATATTTTGTTTAGCTTGACAATGAAGTTTAGTTTTCTACAGTTTTTTTTTCTTAATTCCTTTGTCAGAAACTTAGTCTTTCTATTTTATTGATAGTTCTGATAAATCCATTTCGAATTTGGGTTCCGACATTTATTAAAATATTAATCATGATTCAATTTTTTTAGGATTAAGGTAGGGTTGTAATAGGATCTGAAATAGGATTGTATCCTCACTTGAGTATCCCTAGAATTCTCTTCTTGAACTAGATATTGAACAAGACCCAATTTCTGTACAGGGTATTGGCCAGATTCCAGTTCCCGAATGGGATTGTATGGGGATTTTTCAGGATCCCGTGCAAGATTTCTGATCTGCATAGGAAGTATTTTTTATTTTCTGTGTGGATAGATTCATCTATAAATACTTAAATTGAATAATGTAGAAAAATATTAGATTAATTTGATATAGAACAAAAGGCATAGAGCATTAAATATACATTGGGTGGTGATGTTTAAAAGCAAGGAAGATTTTTGATATTGTTAAATGACACTTAAGACATTTTTGCACACACTATGAAAGTTGTTACTTGTCTCCTTATAATCAAGATTACAAACAAGAGGATGCCATTTGGCCTGTTTGGCTACATAAGAACATATTAGTGAAAACACAAAGAACTTTGTTACATATATGTAAGTAAATACTGTATGTGTAACATCTAGTTATGTGCTATTTGTTTTTTGCTTTAATTCCCATGAACTGGCATGATACACACTGTACCATGTAATATCTAAAATGAATAAAAACAAATGCAAAAGTAAGCCCTGAGGAAGGTAATATTATGTAAATTTAAGAGTGTGTGGGACAGCTTCTTAACACACTTTGCATGGTTGTGTTTCTTCCAGAATGGGCCTGAAGAATCAGATTTCTCTTCCCATAGCAGCTGGGGTGTTATTACTTGGCATTCCTTGTAGTGTTTCACTTGTTGTCCAGTGGATATATGGCTGGCCTAATAAACCAGGATACAGGAAGTATATAGAAGCTCTAAAACCCAGGTGCAGCAATTATGTTGATCTTTTTAAAAATAATTTTCTTAACTGAGTGGTATGTTGTATTGTTTTATTACAAAATATTAATTGTGGATATATTGTTATAGACTGGTGTAATTTTACATTGCAATGTACACACTTTACCTGTTTTCTGTGAATCTGAAAATTAATATGCTTCATATGTTTAAAAAAAACAAAATTATACAAATGGGTATTTCTTCTTTTACCCTTCTGTTTTAAAGTGTTATCTGCCCATCACCTAATTACCACTTGTTTTATTAAATCTGTGCTTACTAAGTCCTTCACTCACCACAATGAGTTTTCAACACTGAAAAAAAATAATGAGAAATTAACATGGACAAGCAGATATTTGCTTTGGGCTTTGTATTTATTGTCTGTTTTCTATGAAAAATCTGTTTCTCTTTTCTTCAGGCGGGTATATTGTTTAACAGTAGCTATGCTGGAAATGATGAAATATCTTCAGTATGGCAAACTGTACTTTCAGTGGAACTCTTGGTACAAGAACATTGCAAATAACTCATATTGTGAAAAGGTACAGTAGGTGTGAATGAAGAAAACCTTTTTTTTCTGTTATTTAATAGATATTAAAGGAAAACTGTAGTTCTAATTATTCTGCTTGGTTATTAAATCTTGATGAATAAAATAAATTAATTAAGAGAATCGCAGAAATTGACAAATTTCGAATTAAGTGTTAAATTTGCTGAAAGCACTATATGCTTGCCATGTCACAGGCAGATGAGAAACCGTTGGTTACCCCACAGGGAGAGCAGGAGCTCACGCAAATTGTGACGTGAAAACAGCCCTTCCTGTTCACTAGTTGCAATTGCCCTTTAAGTGATGTAAAAATCTTTAATCATAATGGAAATAGTAGGAAAGGAAGATTTTCTAATTAGCTTTACAGTCAATTGAGTAATGAAACAAAAATCAGCAACTGTAATACAGATTTTTAATTTTAGGCTTTTCTAAATTAAAAATATTTAGTTACAGTAGTCAGAAAACATAGAATTATAATAGTGACTTACTCCCAATTTGTATACTATCTTTAAACAGGATATACGTTTTGGTCGCCATGGAAACAAATTGGATTTGTATTATTCACCAAATATGGACCAGCCTGACTGTTCTGCATCACCAGTGATTATTTTTGTATATGGAGGTGCATGGGGTTCTGGAAAGAGATCCATTTATTGTCTTCTGGCTTTGCAAATGGCAAAGGAGTTAAATGCATCTGTTGTCTGTCCCGATTACTCAATTTATCCAAAGGTACTGTATGACAATTATCATCAGTTTTAAAGACTTATAAAAACTTTCTATTTTACCTTTCATAACTAGTTAATTGGAGGTACTGTAAAGACAGAAGATAGAATAATAAAGACAGCGAGAAATATCAAAGCTTACCTAGTTCTGCCCTGGTCTGTTCCTGCTTTTGTTATGATGCTATGTGTTCCAAAATGAACAGCACCTGTAAAGTTTTCATGGCACAGCTATACTCTACCGATACATAAAACAAACAGATGGTATTGGGTTTTAAGTGCATTATTTCTTAGAGTAGTTATAAAGTGAAACATCAGCACTGGTTGATTAGCATTGAAGCCATCACCCTTTCAGTGGATCTGCTGTGCAGATTTGTTTGGAAATGCCCTAACATTAAAAGACA
This sequence comes from Lepisosteus oculatus, assembly GCF_040954835.1. Classification (NCBI taxonomy): domain Eukaryota; kingdom Metazoa; phylum Chordata; class Actinopteri; order Semionotiformes; family Lepisosteidae; genus Lepisosteus; species Lepisosteus oculatus. Next base: position 38,205,237 of record NC_090698.1, on the reverse strand, counting down.
AATACATTATTTGAAAAAATTTAAATTATTTCGCACTTTACACTGACATTGTCAGTCACAATAATATTGGATATACAGTAACTGAATAGTTATTGCAATAAATGAAGTTTCCTTCAGTTCCTGTGCTTTTTATATAGGACTATGCATAATTTACTGAGTAAATTATTAAATATTCCTTAGAAAACAAAACCATTTTATGGGAAAGTCTGCAAAGTGTTATCTAAAATTTAATTTATTCTCTTTACTCATACAACATCCCATAGATAAGACATAAAAAATCCTGACTTTCTACATAATAATCACAAAAATCTTTTATTAAAATGAAGTCTTTCCTTACTTTCAGGGAACTGTTTTGGAGATGGTTCAAGACATTGCTGATAGTATCTTATGGGTGAGGGAGAATTGTCATATGTTTAACTTGGACAAGGCAAGTTATAAAAATGTCTTCTGGTTGTCCAGTTGTATCTTTTCAGACACCAACATTCTTTAGTGCATAAAACATACACTAAAATTAATTTTTGAAGTATTATGAAAATATAACAGTACTAAAGGATTGTTTTTTTTTATTTTTCAAGCTTCATGTATGTCCACCATAGCTTTTCAGAGTATATTACAGTATAATTATACTTGTGGAAATAATTACTCATCAGTTTGAATGTGTTTAACTCAGATCCTTGCTTTCAGTACCACTGTGCATTTTTGTTCTTCCACATGTTCAATCTGTAGTATACACCAATAAATTATTTCTCATTCTGGTCTAATTTTGCTCTTCACTGTTATCTAAAATGTAGTAAATGTGTGAGCATTTAATGTCATTCTAACCTATTTTCTGGAGGAGGAATAAAACATTATCCACAGTCCTAAAAGCCGCATACTGTATATATGCTTTACTGTACGTGACAGCATTTACACATTAAAATGTTTCCTAGGTTCATCCAGGCACTGTTTGTTAATCTCAACTCTTGTCTATTCCAAAACCACTTTCTGGTCTTAGAAATTATCTTTTTTTCCCAGGCCAACTTGAGACCCATGTTTTTTCTTTGATTGTTTCTTTATTGTCTAACATTGCATAGCTGGCAATGGATTACGTGTACATTCATAATAATTGACATTATATATTTGTTTTGATTTTATTTTAGGAAAGTATAACATTAATTGGCCACTCAGCTGGTGCCCATTTATGTGCACTGACAACAGCGTTTCTGGCTGCAGGATATGAGAATCTGGGAATTGAAGTACCAAAGCAGAAGGAGCTTGCATTATCAGTCAAAGGCGTTGTAGGTAGATACCAGATACAGAGAAAGTGTTTAACCCTGATATGCCGCTTACAGTTACAGACATTTGCATTCCTTAAAATAATCTACTTTGCTAACTGTATCCAAAGTGTTTTGTCCCCCCATTTATCTGAAAATGACAACATCGTAAAATAATTTTTAATTGTATACTTTCATCACTATGATTTTTTTTTGCTGTGAAATCGAGCCAATTACATGTAACATAAATAAAAGCAATTTAGTTGTAGAAAAATAGTTACTCATTTCAGTAACATATTTCAGTTTAAATATAGGTCATCCTCCTATATATACATACTGTATATATTTACATATATTTCATATATACTGTATGTAAAATATGTACAACAGTTTTTAAATTTATTGTGTATATATATATTAAGCTGGAGCCATGCATATTCTCAACTGTTTCTGATTTAATATAATAAATCCTTTCAGGGCTGAGTGGCGTGTATCATATCAAGGACCATTATCTGCATGAAATATGGAGAGGAGTAGAACATGTTTCCACGATGCACAAAGCCATGGGTGAACTGGAAAACTTTGATCATTATTCACCTACGCTGTTTATAAAAGCACTTGCAGAGGATAATGTGAAGAGGTAAGTCACGTTACTTTTTTGTTTACAGAAGCAACTTTGATCCATTTTAAAAACCGTCTTGGTTTTTTTCAGCCTCCCGCCCTTCACTTTACTTCATGGAACAAGGGATGTCATTGTTCCTGTTGAGTCTTCAGTCAAGTTCTCAGAGGCTCTGACATCAGTCTCTGCAAGGGTGGCCCTGTACCTCTTGCCAAAGGTGGACCACATACAGATTGTCACTGACCTTATGGCTCCCGACAGACAACATTATCATACAGTCTTTGGCTGCATTAAACAAGAGTTCAATAAAGATGCTGCAAAGTCTTAAATAGCACCATTCTTTTGTATAAGAATTTTAAAAATGTGAAGTTAATGTCTAGCTTTTAAAAGAGTATTTTATTATCAAGATTGTAGAAAGTATAAAATTTGAGTAAGCCCGCATTTAGACTCTTGCTGATAGCTCAAACATCTCTATCTAGCCTATACTAAATATTGTTCTTTTTTGCACGTTTTCATTGAGTGAAAAGGTGTTCTTTGACAGTATTTCCTGAGAAATAAATACAAATGTCCTGTTTATGTTGAAAATATTCTGTTAGGTACATAACTTAAAGAAGATTTGAAGAGCTTAAATGTTGTGTGGATACTTGAAATCTGCTTCATTGATTGGCTAGAATGTAAGCTGAATATTCATTTTTTAATTGAAAGGAAGGCTTATATGAAACTGTATTAATGGAAATTAGAAGTGATTGTAAGGTCTATGAATGTATTAATGTATAACTTATATGTGTTTGCATATTCAAGCATTTATTAAGTGGCTAATTGCTGATTCTTTAAGTTTAATATTATTAATTATTATTATTATTAATAATAATAATAATAATATATTAATCAGGGAAGACCACATTTTACACTTACTGATACTCCCATTAATGTTGTTTTTATTTTCCAAATAATTGATTTTTATTTTAAAGATTTTTAATACTGCTGTCCTTGTCTTAAAATAGTTTGATTGTCTTTGACATTGTAGGAAAGATCCCATATTTCAGAATACTCTATTTTGGTGGTATAGAAAACAAACTAAAACCACTCGCAGACCTGTGTCATCAGTCATCTGTAGATGAGACTCATATCACTGGTTGTACCTTAAGATACTCTGATGGGAAACATCTGTTAGTGAAGCTCGGAGCTGTTAGGGGCAGTTTTCAGACTGTCTTTACATTGAACTTTAACTGATGGATTTGTGTGTCTGGACATGTGGGCAAAATATGTTATTTTTGGAAGCACATCTAAGGTACTGATTTTCAGGAGTGCCAGGTGTCTTTACATCTGACTCAACTTGTTTTGCATTGTTGCCAAAATGAATGATGGGCCTTTTTAATAATTGTGCCCCATGAAGTGTATCACTGCTTTGGCAAAAAATACAAAGACAAAAACAGGAAATTAAAATATGTTGGTTGCATTACTATTCTCCCCATCGAGTCATTACTTGGTAGACCCACTTTTGGTAGCAATTTTAGATAAGTATCTACCGCCTTTGCTAACCAGAAAGATGCAGTTTTCTCCCATTGCTCTTTGTAAACTGACTCATATTCATGTCAGGTTTCTTATTGGTTCACTCAAGGACATTCACTTTTTTCTTGAGTCATCGAGTTTCTGAAAGGTGAATTTTTGTTCCAATTTTAGACCTTTAGCAGGTTAAATTTGCCCAAATTAGATTACCCTATATTTTGTTTTATCAGTTCTCTCCTCAGTCTTAACAAGCTCAGGCTTCACAGTTCCTGCTGATGAGAAGCAGCCCCATAACTCACTGCCACCTTTCTTGACAGTAGGGATGGTGTTGACTGAGTGATACACTGTGCTGGCTTTGTGCCAGATGTAATACCATTTTTTTCTTCTGACCACAAAACCTTTTTCCATATTTTTTGCAGTATCACTTAAATACTTTGTTGTAAAGTCCATGTGGGAATTGAGATGGTTTTGTTCAATCTAGTTTTGGGTATTGAACAAGACTGATCTAGGAAGCATAAGTGGGATACAATACACCTTCTGCTTTTAAATGACTGGCTTCATTTTACTCAGTGGAATATTAAGTGTCTTTGAAAAAAAATTAGACCCTTCTCCTGATCTGTGCTGTTTACAGCTTTATCCCTGAGTTGGTTTGAAAGCTCCTTGGTCTTGAAATTCACTAACTGGCTGAGAGATCTTACAGAGACAGCTGTTTATTAATTGTATTGTGTTAATAGAGATTTTCCATTTTAAACTTTAGTCAACAAAACTACAGTATTTTTATCAAAATGCCCACAACTTTTGTTGTCAGAGAATGAGAAAAATTAAAAAGGTTCTGCAGACAATAAATATTGCCTCTGCTGTTTTCATTGCCTGCATATGAATATAATTGTTTTCTTGCAAACAAGTGATTATAAAATCTGATTATTTTCTGTTCTGAGTACATACATCACTCTGTATTTCTCTGAATATTTTAATGAACTGAGCATAATCATTTGTACATTTACAGCCCCATCCAGATAAATAACCTTTGATGTAAACATACTGATTGCCCTCCTGTAGAATTTATCCATCAGTTTCCAGAAAGCAACTAATTCCTAGCATGGCATACATTGCATAGCATGTCTTTAGAAGAAGAGAGGACACCAGCATACCTGGAGAAAACTCAACTGAATATGGAAAGAGCACCACAGAGAAGGGACTCCAGTCCTGAATCAAACCCATGACCTAAGAGATGTGAGGGAGCAGTGCTCCAAAATACAGTACCTCCTATTGAAACACTCTGATCACAACTTTGCCATTTGCCAGTCCAGTAACTCGGAACATAGGTTAGGTTGTAGACAAGAAAAAGCTATCTGTCTTGCTTGTTATGTAGTTTAGTAGCTAAGTGAATCACAAACTCTCATCTAGCTGCTTCTTGATTGAGTTTAGTGGCTGAGCCTCACCTACCTGACTGGGAAGCCTGTATTGGACACCTACAAGTCTTTGTGTAAGGAGACATTTCCTTTTATTCAGCTTAAATAAATATCCATTAAGATTCCAACTGTGAGTCGTGTCCTTATTTCACACTTGTGTCTGAACCTTTTTATACCCTTTAGAATTTCATTTGCTTTGATCAAATCCTTTCTTAAGCAATTTGGTTCCTTTAATCTACATATAATGATCCCCTGTGATGAAGAATCATTCTAGGTTCATTTGTTCAAATTTTTCCATCCAAAGATTGAGCAGTTTGAATAAGGGACACTCATACAACCCAGAAATTAACTTACGGTATTATCTAATGAGATTATCCACATGCTTCAGCAATACAAAGGTTTGTGTATGGTGGACCATGCAAATGCTATCTTATCAACACAAATGTGTTGTATTCGACAGGAGCTGGTTTTAGAGTATCATATGGAACGGGATGCATTTAACCATAAAGTCAAATGAAACATGGGACCATTAGTTGAATGGCAAAACTCACTATTTGCAGACGGGACATCACCCATCTTGCTTGCAGCTGCAAAATTCAATATTGTACAGATCTAACAAGCAAAAATCATGTAACTGGTGGTGGAAAATAAAGATCAAGTCATAGTCAGCAAGTTAAAAGTAAAAAAAATAGTGATTATATTAATAGTACAAAATACTGAATAATTAAAATACATGACATTTTCTTACTAAATTCTTTCTCACCACTTTTCATTTTTATATATTTTTTAATACTTTTACTTTTTCTCAGGTAACAGCTGCTGTTGTAGGAGTAGTCACATTTGGCAAATTCAATTTTATATCTGCATACGCTAGGAATCCAAATTCTTGTGAGTCAGACAGCATTTGAACATACAAGAGGCTGTTGCTCATTATATTTAATGATTTCTTTTTAGAAGAAAACTGAGCCTTAAATCTACCATGACCTTCTCCATCTGGATTTAGGATGAAGGTGAAAAGAATGTGATAAAGGATACATGAAATGTCTTTGAAATTTCAAAGATTTACTGTATTGCTAAAGGGCAAATAGGGCTTAAGAACATGACATTGTATCTTTTTCTTGAAATTGTGCCAGGACTTTAACAAGAGGTACTTTTTGGAATAAAGGACTGTAGGTGTTTAGAATAAACGTTCCTGTTGTTGAAGCAGATCCAATGGGAACCATCAAGAAATGACTGGATGAGATTCTTAGATGAATAGACTACTAACAACCAGAATAACCTGATGGGTTGAACAGCCTACTCAAATTGGCATTCTTTTTATTGTCTTATGCTCTATACAATGTAACTGTAGAAGCAAAAACAGACATCTGGAGTGATGTTGCTTGTAAGTGAAGATCACATTTTATGTTTATTTCGCTACCTTATTAGGCTAAGGATGAAACTGTAATGTCAGAAAGTACTGTATTTTTTATGATTAGGAACTAATGGCTGTGCTACCCAAAAACTGATAAAATGATCAATTGAAGATCCACTTTCTCTTATTTAGTTAATATTTTTCCCAAACAACAAAAAAATATATAATTCTGATGGCATTGTAGTACATTGTACAGCATGTCTCTAATTTCTCCATCAGGTGTCAGGATTGTGATGCGCACAACAAAGTCCTTTGTTTTTTAAGTCCATTAGCTGCATCCTCAACATATTTCATGCCAGTCATAACTTGTAAAATATTTACAGAAGGACACCAAATGTATATTATAAGTAAAAAGTAAAATAACAACAGTGAAAGCCTCCAACAGTCTGGATGCCACACTGCTGTGAGGGGGAACCTTCTTTAATCCTGCACTACAGAATTTCCAGGTATTTTCAGTATCAAAAGGATCAACAAAGGACAGTTGACTTATATTTTTGTTGTATCTATCAGGGTAAAAAAATCTCTCTTTTATTTAGTGATGTACTGCTTGGAATAGGGAAAAGGTTTGCCTTTTGTTAAGCATATGTTTAAGTGAGTATTGAGGGAAACTGAGACTTTCTGTTATAAGAAACAGGTTTTCTCTTTTCCATATGTGGTATTTGTGCCTCAGTTGCAGGACAATGTTCTATGTACTTGTGTCTGTAAAACAGGACGCTGGTTCTCACAGATTTGTAAATATCAGTACAGAAAAGTAGTGAATGTTGTGTGTCTGTATATTTTCATGCCAAGCCTGAAGTCTATAATTGTTGACTTTCATAATTTGCTTGCAAAGCAAACTGGTGTTAGGACTTTATTTAATTGTTTTTATAGTTTTAATATCCCCTTTTTCAATTGTACATACTTTATAACCCTTCCGTATTTTCTAATTTTGAATCAAATAAATTGAACCTCTGATTGACCCTGAAGCTACAAAAAATGCCAGGGATTAAATCTGCGTTTTACAGGACAGGAATATGTATGATTTCCTAAATATCTTACTGATATCCATTGTATTCATTACATTAAGACATGACTCCCATCATTTTATAATGACTCATATATATTTATATACTTTGTACATACAGACACTGCCCTTGAAGTGTTTGTAATGTTATCTGAGGTGGCAGCTGTAGTTAAAAATGTCATGACCAAGAATAAAAAATCTAACTTAGATTGCATTAAGTTAGAGGAATGACATCATTACTCTGCAACAAGCATATTAATGTATTTAGATGTTTGTAATTCAGCAACAATTGATGTAATTGATATGAACTAGAGATAGTTTCCATCTCTTTTTTGTACTAAAAGATTAGCTTCATCCTCATTTGTAACCTTTACTTTCATCTGTGATCATGTCTATATGTTTAATATATTTCTGCATTGTATGACAAGTAATGTTTAACTATGAATAATATATATATAATATTTGAACATCACTAGTCTACACTTTAGTTTGGATTTTTTGTGAAATTATAGCTTTAACTTTATATCACATTTTCAGATTTTGTTAAATACAGAGGAATTTCCCGATATATTTTTAAAAGAAACCTTTTAAATTATTAATATAAGTAGATCAGAAATTATCATTGATGTCACAAATTATAGTAAAATGTTCATGAACAGAAAAAAAAACATTAACTAATTCAATCCTAAAATCATTGTCATTGGCTGTGTAGCATTAAAGTCATGCCGGTTACTAAATTTAAATACAGTATGTATACAATATATATGTAAAGTACTGCACATTTAAACCTCAGAGTGAGCCAGGAAACATCAAGAACCCAAGAGTGAAGTGGCCATTTGGTTTTTGCTCACATTCACTTGTAAATTGTTGACATATATAAATATTTGTGGTTGCCAAATTCTTGTGGAATGTAATAATGTGTGGCCGGGTTGTCCTCCTTTCAGTGACTAAAGACATGGTTACTTAATAATTTATGTTTTATAATCTCAAGGCTTGATTAACCTCCCTTTTCTATTCTTTCACTCTAGAAAGCTGTCAAAAAGGCATAATCTGTAAAATGAATCACCAGCATCTTTACTTGTAAACATATCTTAATACAGCATTTTTTTTCACAGTCTAAAATGTTCTGGCAGGCTCAAGACACTTGTGCAATAATCATATGATACATCTAAGCTGCTTTCCTGTTTACTTAGAATAGCTGTTAGTTATTAACACCAGGCTCTATGATTCTACTCCAAAACAAAAATGAAAAACAGCCTCATTGTGCCATGAATTAATTCTGTAAAGCCTGTCTGGTAAACAAAATGCTTGTCTTATGTTGCTTTACATGCTTTTAAAGGCATGTAAAAATAAAATCAATTTTATTAACCTTATTTTGTAAATCTTATTTACTTTCTTAAAGGTTGTGTTTATGTTTCATTTATAAAGAGATGAAGATGTCATAAATATGTTATTGTCAGGTGGGAGTGGTAGAGGGCTGGGTTGTGGTGGGCACCTTACAGAAGATTCAACCACCTACTGGAAGTGTGAGCATTTTTGGATGGGGCCAGGACAAGGTCTGGATTTGGGAGCTGTACAATGAGGATTAGGAAAGTGACAAGAGAGAAGCTGCCAACTGAATAATTCTTGATAAAAGATAAGGGGTAGCTATATGAAGAAATGTATGCAGAAAATGGATTTATTGTAGTGGAGATCATCCCTTAAGATTTACTTACATTTTACCCATTCCTTAATACTCAGATTATCACGCCTGGAAGCACTAAATGCTGCTTTGGATGAGCTATGCTTGTTGAGATACTACTTGTGAACATGAAGTGTGATTTGCTATTGAGAAAAATGGACAATGTAAAAATAGAAATGCCACAAGTTCCTCACCACCAGTTTTCACACGACCAATGAACTTCACATTAACCAGTACTCAAGTGCATTTGGAGAACTGAAAACAGCAAAACATGTGACAAAAATGGATAATAATGTAAATGAAATAAATTTCAACATCAATATAAGTGAAAAACTGGATACGGTATAACACATATATACATCTAAACACCTCCCTTCAGTCATGCTTAAATAATTTGCAAAAAAATCCATTTGCAACTGTGTACATTTTAGTTTAACATTCTTCTTGAAAGTGTTTAGATCCAAGTGTTAACTGTATAAAAGCACAAGATAAAACCAACCAATCAATTAATCATGATTTTATATGGCATGTTTTGGAGGTGACAAACAAACAAAAAAAACAAAACAAGCAAAGAAATTCTCTGTAGATTTAAGAAATTCCTTAAAACCACCCAAATAACAAAAAGTCACTTTCAGTAACAGACAAAAATGAAATTATACAGTATGTGTATCATTATCCCTTCTTAAAAGTACCTTTTTGTTAACACTATTCAAATACATATACTGTTTAAATAACATGCATTTCTTTTGAAATAATATAATTCATATATGACATAAATTACATTTTATGCTGTATCTGTCGTTAAAGATTTTTGTGTTAGTCAATATATTATGTATTTTCCTGGATGAATGGTAATACTGATATAAGGTTTTAATTTAGGTTAAGGGCAGAACCTATACATTATAGACACATTTTTAACCGGCAGCAGATGTCAGTGTTTTCCTTATGTGTATTTCAAGAGCCTATTCCCTCATCGACAACCAGTGCCACTGGTACACAGAGGGTTGTGCTGTGTTACCCAGAATGCAGTGAAGGAGCAGTGCTGGAGCTGGCTGTGTTGTTGGGATGTTGAGGATTAAAGATGGCCACCAGCAGGCGGAGCAGGGACAGTAGGCACTTCGGGATTACGGCATTATTTATTTTATATGGATGAAAAGAGGACTAGAAAGACGTCATTAATAGCCTACAAATACACCATCCTTTTCCTTATCCCTGTTCCTTGTCGACATAAACACCGATAAACTGGTGAGTTGACAGTCGTAATATCTATATTGGTAGCTGTTTCACAGAAGAGGGGGTACTGAAATAATGCCAACATCCTCTCCCATTCCAAAAAAAAAAGGAGAAAGTGCATTTGCTGCGTTTGAATCATTTGTGATCTGGTGATTAATACCATAATGGAAAAGCAATTGAGACCTTGGAGTTTTTATTCTTAGTAGGTTACATAGAAACGTTATTTTGGACCAGGAAGTGCCATTTTGTCCAGTTTTTCTTTATGATTATTTGCCGGTTTGTGTTCGGTCGAGGGTTACTGTACAGGCCGTTTACGTTAAAGGTCGACAAACATCTAAGGGCGAGGGAAATTGCAACCACCTTTCAATCTGACGATTTTAAACCGCAGCGGCTGTTGCAGGAATAAGACTAGCTGCGTTGGTCTTGACGTTAAGGGTGGGACGAACAATGTGAAGAAATATAGTGCAATAACTACACTAAGACTGTACAGACAAAACTGTGTACTTAGGCTAAGTCGATATGTATATATTTCTTTATTGTACAGATCAAGTAAAATGTCCTTTGGTTTGTCGTAATACGCAGAGAAATATTCCTCGATGTTCGGGCTACTGTAACTTGCATTTGAATCTTGTAGGCATTGTTGCCGCTGCTATTGTACTTAGTTCAGAAGAGCCTTTCTTTTCACTGATGACGTGCATGGTAAATATGTACATATATAAAATAAATAAAACTGGTATATCCCTTGTGTTATGAATTCGAATATGGCGTTTGGAGATTGCATGGATTACGATGAAGAGAAATAAGCACACTGGTTTTGCGGAACTCTGCCCTGCTCGATTGGTATGAAAGTGATGCATTTTTATTATTGGACGAAATACAGACAAAAATGGCCCAACTTGTCAAATTTGCACATCATCTAGTGAAATGGTGAATTCATTCGATAGTTGAGTTACCTACAGCCGTGAACGGTATAGGTTTGATTTCTGACTAAAGAATTCCTTAATTTAAGCAAGATTTGATAATGTAAGCAAGGTAAAGCTGTAGAAATAACGTGTGTTTTTAGCACTATTTAGTAGTTTTAATTACACTGCAACAAATTCTCTGCCGGTGAATCATGTCAACCACTGTATTAAAATTATTTGGTCTCCTTATTGACTGTATTAAAAATGTGGTCAATTAAATTCCATGGTTAAACATTGCAGCAATGAAAACTTTTACGTGGAGGAATATTTGTGCTATATATACATACTAAAGCGAGCAAAAACGAATAGTCTTTAAAAACGTGGATGGTTTTCATGGTCCGTTGGTTGCCTTCATTACATACTGGTATTGTAGTCACAATGCCTAGAGCAGTAATTGTGCTTCTTAGGTCTTAGTAACAGATTACCATTCTTGTTTGCCTATTGTAGCCACATTTAAAGCAGGTGAAGGAAAACAATGGCAAATTCAGATTGTAGTCTAGGTAAATAGTGCTGGCCCACTTTGTCAACTTAAAATATTGAAAGTATTAGACACTACTGTTTTAATTTTTCATCTTTTAAAATTAAAATATTTAATCTTATATATTAAATGTTATCTTATAACAAATTGTATGAAAATGAAAAAAAAATCTGAACAGTGGCAGTGACCATTTTAATACAGAAGTTAAAATTTAAAGAACTGCTTCAGTTCTTAATTTGTTGCACTTTGTGGAATGAAGCAGTAAAACAGAATGCTTGTGTAATGAGTCTTTGCCTTTTTCAAAACCTCATGATTTACTTTTTTTTATTTCAAGTGAGACACTGATGTGTGGAAACTGTCCTTTCAGTTCTCCAATTTGAGGTCCTTCTTTACTGCAAATGTGTGGTCCCGTTGCCATTCTTACATATCTCTTTGATACTGAATCTTATGCTGTAAATCTGAGAGGATAAAATGAAGTGTGCAACCTCCTTGCAGTTAAAAAAAAGTCAGATGTTGTTGTTTATAAGCACATTAAGAAGCCGTGCACCTTTCTTACAGTACACCTAGTCTTGAATAAGTCATACTGTGGCTTCTTGTGGAATCATTCTTGTCACTTAACTGATCAAGGTTTGATCTCATTTGGAATCTCCTTTTCTAATGGACAAAAAATAAGTTGCATCTCACAGAAGACAAAAATGGTACAGATAAAGCATGCGCGTATGATAAAATCATGTAGTGTTCACATTTCATTTAATAGCAATAGAAGGGAGAACAAATTTGACAAGTGTTTCTCAGACTCTTGCCAAGTTTTCTTTTTGACTCTTTGGCTCCTCTTGTAGTGTGCATTATTTCTCTGAGTGGTCTTTAAATTGCTGCAGCAGTGTCAACATGACCTGCTGCAAGCTCCACTGGTCCTTTTTAAGATTCGGCACATGATGTATTGAATATTATATGTGATTGTTAAGGTGTATAGACTTTACATAGGGTTTACCTGAAAAACCACCTGCTAGTCTTATAGAAATGTATTGGAAGGAATCATGTGTGATCTCTATAGTTCTACTGTACATGTTTTAAAAATAGCATTACAATTTGTGCAAGACCCAGCTACTCTTAGAGGTTTAAGTCTAAATTCTGGGAGTTTATTAGCAGCACCTGACTCTGGAAATGTAGTTCTGAAAATGTAATCTCAGTCCAGAAATACAAAATTTTCTGAAGAAATGTATTTTAGTTTATTATTGGAATTTATCTCCAGTTTCTCATCACTGGAGAAATATGTTTTTATGACCTGGTTTGTCCAAGGTCCTGCAGAGTGTGGGGATAGGCAAAGATATTTAATCTTATATGTGTAATTTCGCAGCTTGAAAAATACTCAGAACTCTCCTTTACACACCCCATGTAGCCATGTGTAGTCTGCACAAACTGTGGAAATACCAAAAGATAAGCAAATGCAGTGACATTGAATGAAGAAATTGAGTACAAAGTTGTAACTTTACTTCATGCTTCAGTGATGAAGATAAAGATCTGACTCTCTCAAATGCTGGCATTTAGTATAATTCTAATTCACAGCTTAGTCCTTGGGTGTAATTTCCCAGTTTCAGTGAAATGTGGAAAATAGTTGTCTTTTAATGATTAATCAAATAATATGTGTTCATATTAAATGCCTACTCTAGATAATAAATTATATCGGCATTAAAGAGTAAAATGATATTTCCTAAATATTGTCTAATCTTCAAGAGGTTTGGAAGTAGAGGTTAGGGCTCTGGAGGGTCATAGGTTCAAATCCTGGATGAGATGCTGATGTTCTCCCTTTAAGTAAGATACTTCACTCAGATTGTTGTACCGGTGAATCACCGGATTGTCATTGTAAATCGATTCTCATTTGACTTATCTGGTAAAATAAAGGACTGAAAGAATTTTGGTGGAGCTGTGCTGTATTCAGTGTATGGTAGTGTGTTGTGTACATGATACCAAACAATGTCACTTGAGTAAAGGAAACTACTGCAAATGTTACCAGTTTAAGTTCAATGAAATCGGTAAAAAATGCAGTCATTTCAGATGTATCGTTAATGTTGAGTCTTGAGTGATGGACGATGTGGACAGAAACATTATAAACAGGAATGTGTAAATTTCACATGCTTACATCTTTAAAAAAAATAACAGATGCTTTGCAACACAAGATTTGGGATAGTTAAATATATTGAACAGGCTATGTACTAAGTGTTTATTTAAAGGATTGGCAGGGATGACACGTCTTGTTGACACTACTTCAGTGGCTTTATTTGTCTTGTTTGCCAAAAATGTCATTTTAGTTTCATTAGGCATTTTTATTAGTGTATATAACTTCCTAAGGCACAGGTTGCAGTTCCTACTGTTACACTAGGGAGCCAGACGGGATTGGTGCTTCCTTTTCTTAGCTTTGCACAGTTTGTGATATACACTGCCATCCAAATGTATTGAGACAGTGATGTCAAAATGACTATGGTATATTATGGTATAGCCAAATGGTATATTTAAGTAATATGGATTTGAGATGAAAAGATGAATATGTATAGAATGTCAGAATAATTGTATCGACTATTAATGTATAGCATATCACATTTATTTCTGGGTATTTCTGTGCATATGTGCCTTTAACATTTTTGAATAATACCATTCCCCCCATTTTAGGTAAGCATAAATATTGGGACAAATTATCTTAAAGTTAATTGAAATAGTATAAAGCTTAGGGTTTGGTTGCAGATCCTTTGCAAGCAATTACTACTTCAAGCCTGTGACCCATTGACATCACCAAACTCTTGGTTCATTTGAGATGCTTTGCCAAGCTTTTGCTGCAGCCATTTTCAGTTGCTGTTTGTTTTGGGGGTTACTAACTTCAGTTTCCTTTTCAGCATGATTGGATTTAAAGCAAGAGGTTGACTTGGTCAGTCTAAGCAGTTGCACTTTTTTCCCCTAATGAACTCCTTGGTTGCATTGGCAGTGTGTTTCGTATCATTGTCTTGCTGCATATGAAGTGCCAGCCAACGAGCCTGGATGTTTTTCTTGTACACAGGCAGACAAGAATGACTTCAGAAGTGTACAGAAGCATCTTATGCTATAGTCATTAGTAACATCATCAATTAAGATGAGTGACCTAGTTCCAGAGGTGATCATGCATGCTCAAGCCATTGTCTGCAGTTCATTCCTTTCTCCTCATTATCACCTTGCTATCACTTTGGTAGAGGTTTATCTTTGTCTCATCTCTCCATAACACTTTGTTCCATAACTCTTCTCTGTTTCATCTCTGTACTCTTTAGCATACTGCAATCTGTCCTTTCTTTTTTTTTGAGGTGATGAGAGGTTTGCATCTTATGGTATAGCCTTTATGATTTAACTATTTAAGTCTTCTGTGAACAGTAGGTTGTGATACCTTTACCTCTGCACTGTGAAAGTTGTTTCAGAGCCAGCTGTTTTAGAGTTTTTCTTCACAGCTTTCATACATTTTCATCAGCTGTAGTTGTCTCAGTTGATCTGGTTGTTGCCGATTGCAACTAGTGGTTTCTTTCTTTTTCATGATATTCCAATTTTTCTGTGCTCAGGTTCTGTGCTATGATTGAATTCTTTTCTTTCAGCATCCAAATTGTTTGCTTTTATTCATTGACAGTTTTCTAGTCTTCATGTTGGTTTAGGCCTACTGATTCTAAAAGCAGACACTAAAGGGAAGAGCAAAGGCTAAATCCATCAATACACATTCACCGCTCCTTTATGTGTAGACAGGTAGTGCAGGAATCACCTGGCTACAAGAAATATCTGGTGGCTAATTGTCCAAATATTTATGCACACCTGAATTGCGGGAATTGAACACAGAAAGTGCTATTATTCTTCAATGGTACCACATATAAGCACTGAAATACCCAGAAATAAGAGGTGTCATTCTGTACTTTTGGTTCATATTCATCTTTTCATCTCACATCAGATTTGCTTGATAATACATCAAAAATAGCAAATTTGGCCTTACTGTCCCAATAATTACAGATATTTTTTTCTATATTAAGTTAATATGACGTATGTGCCATTATATTTTTCATACTTTCAAAGCATACAGTTCTGAAGCTGAAAGAAAAGAAAATCAGAACAATAGCACAGAAATTGGGCATACCAAAATCAATAATTTGGGATATACCGATGAAGAAAGAAACTACCAATTAGGTACCAATTAGCAAAGACGAACATCTGCAGTTGATGATGGAAAAATTATCAGAGCTGTAAAAGAAAACATTAAAGCAACTGTCAGTGAAATCACCAACAAATGCAAGAATGCCAGGCTTAAATTATCAAACTTAACTTACTTCTTAAATAAAAAACAGCTTTTTTGAAAATAAAGAATCATCAATTATGATTCTTTAGTAAACCAGAATTTTTGAATTAGCTGCAGTGTAGCCAATAAGCTTGTTTTGTCACTGCAGAACTTCACCTCAGAACTGAAATGAAACGCACATGTCATCTGAGAGACATATTGTTAAGGTGGTCGTTTGCTTTGGCAGTGTCATCCTCTACAGTCGCTAAACAGAGACAGAAACAGTGGATCTTGTGTTTCTCTTGGTGTACAGATACAGAACCTGCTACTAGGACCCAGTTCTACTGGTCTTTGGTTAACAAAGAGGGTTATTGTTGTATATGCAGACAGAGAGCCCTGTAGTCTGTGCTACAAAACTCTTTTAAGTTCAAAGTTCAGTTCAAAATAGCAGTTTCTTGCACTGCTATTGTCACTGAGTGGCAGAGTCTGTATTCAAAGCATGGAGAGTAAGTTAAATCAAATTAAGGTTTTGGGTTTGTAATAATGTAATGCCAATGCCATATTTAAACACTTTATTTTAAAGGAAGATGAAGAAGAGCAAGAGGAGTGATATGCTTATTGACATTCAATGACTGCATGCCTTTGCAAGTTCTTGAAAAGACAGACCTTTTGAGTGGCTAGATTCTCGATATAAAGTGAGACAACAGCACTTTACAAAAAGTGCCATTTTTAAGTTGTTAGAAAAACAACAGATTTCTGGTGTCATTGATGAAATTTACCCCAATAGTGCAGCAGTACTCAACAATTTTGTCTTACATTTATTAAAATGCATATATAGATAGGATTTACTTGTTTAGTGAACCAGTGTGGAGGGAGTTATGAATATTGAGTTGATATTGTACAAGCACTACATGGATATATGTAATAGGAAAAATACATTGGCACCAATATTTTTGCTTTAGACGGAATAGAGATTCTTACATTTTGGTCCTGTAAATTAATTATTGCCCTTTCTAAAATCCTTCTGTGGCTTCAGGTGTTGCGTTTTCCAGTATCATAAAAATGAGACCTTTGAAAATATAGCTAACGCCTCTATATTTTTTTTAAGTTGTACATTTTGAGACAGGTTGTGATTTCAGCAGCACCTGACTCTTTGTGTCTCAAAAAGTCATGGGTCCTGCCATCATTGTCCTTATTTTGCAGTGCAGGATTTGTCAGGTTTACCAGGATGGGAGGTCCATTGCCAACTGCTGCAAAGATTCAGCTGTTTAGATGGGTTTGAGAATTGGTATATTGCGCAAAGGCAGTTTTTGATGTTTGCTTTGTGCCGGCTGGAGTGGATGGCATAAATACTTCTAAATCTACTTCCTTTTTGGCATTCAAATAGTAAGTGGACTACACTACAAAACTAGGGAAGAAATAGACATGAATATATGTACGCATGTCATCTCTGAATTTTGTCATTTAATAATGCCTTATCCAGCAATGTGGTAAGAATTCTGCAGCTAAAAAGGTTTTTATTTCTTGTCTTTAGCCACAGTAATTCTTGAAATAATAGTTATGCTTGTGGGCAGCTGAAATTCTGATGGGTATGTGGGACTTTAAGATGCACACTTGAAACAAACCCGAAAACTTAATGTGCATAAATAAGGGTTACCTCCTGTCTTGCTAATGATACAGAGCAAAACTAAACAATAAAAAGTTGTAAGCTAGGCTGATCTTTCTTTTTTAGCTTCTTTCTGATCTGTACAATAAAAAGTTGTAAGCTAGGCTGATCTTTCTTTTTTAGCTTCTTTCTGATCTGTATATTCTGAAATACACAGTTCAGATCTATAGTCTGTCAAAACAACTGTTAAAAACAACAATTAGTTAAAAACTAATTATAACTTATCTATGTCTCACATCTACATTACTAACTGTACTCTGAATAATTTACATGATAATAATATTATTGAAATACTTTTAATTGTAGTATCGACGTACTGGTAATCTGTTGTAAAATATGTTCAGATGTGTTCACACCTCTCATGTCTCAGATTTCAGGTAGACACTCGTTAAGTTAGATTAACTTCAAATACTGATGTACAGATGGCCTCCTTTCGGCAAACCAGCTCGGTCCCAAGAACCATTCCACAAAAAACCATTCACAGAGGTTTTAGGTAATAAAATATCTTCCCTTTCTCTTTAACCTCTGTGGATTAACTCTTCGAGTCTTCTTTAATCCACTGGGGGAGCCGGAACAGCTGAATTCCTGGCAAATTCTATTCCTCTTCTTAAATACTATTCATCACATTCCCAGGAACACCACAATGTACTGAACTAGGCTCACGCCTCACTTAATGGCCAGACTTTCCCTTGATTTAGAAAGTATATGTCCCTTGTCTCCTTGTTGTCCTACTAAAATGTCTTACATGGCTAAACTGGTGCCCAGTTTCCAAATATAATCGGCAGTACTCAACAACGCTACAGTCTATGGATAATTCAAATTAAATCCATGAATACATTATAGAGACAAAATGCTCAATTCACTCTGGATGTATCATTCATCACCTAACTCAGCTCCATAACAAAATACTTCCATGACTTTTTCCATTAATCCTCTTAAACCCTTCAGACTATCTCAAATTAGGACTGCAGACTGGCTGCTGATGTTAAATCACAAGATTAAAATATCTACTCATCTGCGATCTAAACTCTCTAAAGTTATATTTATCGGAATATTACCTGACTGCTGTAATATCCTAACCTCTGATCCTGTGAAATGTTCCATTATTCAAAGCCCCAATCAAATGAACCACTTTTTAACCAGTGGAAGTTCTCTTGAACTTACAATGAAATGCTCTTTTATTGTAAAGGAATCACTAAAGCCTGCCTCTAGTCTTGTTGTCAAGAGATCCTTCATGATCTGTGAAGTAGATTTGCAATTATCTAGTAAATATAATTTATGTAAGAGATATATAACTTATTTGAGAAACAAAATAGTATTACATAACATTTAAATAATGGTATTAGAATAAAAGTTAATGTTGGGAGCATAAAACAGAGCTCATTATCTGCGCTGTTTATTTTGTACTGTTTTTTGTTTGTCTTTATCAAGTAAAGCAGTTTTAGTTCCTTTGAGATGAAACATACTACAAAAAAGAAAGTAATGATAAATATGACGTTGTCTTGTTGGTTTTTTTTTAAAAAGGGAGGATAAGATTAAAAATTGGGGTCTCAAAAAGGCCCAAATGAATCTCTTCTCAGATCACTGAAATTAACAAAATAATTTCATAAGGAATTTTCAGAACCAAGATTGTGGGATTCCTTAAGATGAATTCACTAAATTTGAGGTTGTTCTGATTATTGTACATAAAATAATCTTAGTACATAAAATAGAAATCAGAAAATACTTCATTTGAAAATAACAGGTTTGCTTAGTTACAAAATAAGGTATAAATCTTAGAGCTTTCTAAAGTAGGATAGTTTCTAACTTGTGTTATTAAATTATTGGTATGTAATGAGGTGCCTGTTGAATATCAGTTTCACTTTACTTTTTTTCACTTAGATTTTTCAGGTTTGTAATCCATCTAAAAGAGTTACATGGGCCAAATGGCCTTTACTTGTTTCTAACCTGTCTTATTTTCTTAAAAAAATAAAGCTTCTGAAAAGACTTCTCTTTCTCCCATTAAAGTGAAAAGCAGAGTTTTGCTTATGTTGTAATGCTAGTACAATATAATTACCTGAGCAATTTCCTCTCATACTCTTTAGGGACATCGTTGCAAAAGATTGCACTGTTGGAATCAGAAGAGCAATGTAATGTCATAATTAAGCAAGTATAACTTGCTTTATTAACTGTATACAGTTTGAAAGTGCAGAAGTAGGATTTTTTCACTCAACGCTTGCCCAACATGGGTTTTAAATCTGTGAAACATAAATTATTACATTTTTGTCTCCAGTTAAAACTGATTATTATGCCCTTTATCAGATACTGTATGTAACCTAAAAATAACTCATGATTATGCACTTTGCTACAATATTATAGAGTATGTAAATTAAAATTCAAAGACTTTTGCAGACCCCGGTTTTGTGCATAATCCTTGCAGCTGATATGCAGTATATACATTGTATAATTTCATGAAGAGACTGCTTCAGTTCCCCCCTTTCTCACTCTTATTAAGACGCAGATGGTACCTTCCAATCCTGGTGTGACTGAGTGCCACCCCTTCCCCCGCCCCTCTCCTAATTGTTGATGGATGCATCAGCTGTGCCAGTTCCTGTGAACATTGGCACAATAGTTTCCTTGGTGCACGAAGCAAAATGCTGAGGTTTTTCGCCAGCTCTCCTCAGAGAAAGCTTGTTTAATCACAGATTGGAGCAGACTTAAAGAATCCAGGCCTCTCTACTGTTGTGTGTTTGGAGTGTCCTACAGCAGTGGAGCCATTTTAAAATGCTTGCTGGGCATAGGGATAACAGTAGGTATGGAATATGGTGCTGATATGTGAGTTTTATGTAGCTGTTGCATTATCTTTGTCCATTATGTGAAATGGCAACTCAGGACTCAACAAGCTCTTGGAATATTTGATGAATGAGTGTATTTCATTGTTTTTACTGGTGCTTTTAACATTTCTTTATGTGATGTGGCGTCATTATGTCTAGTCTTTTTACTTATGCTACAGTTAGATTTTAGTACCTTATTAATATCTGAAAGTATGTATTGACATCTGAAATGTGCAGTAAAACAGCAATTATCTTTGTAAGAATGGAAACGTTTATTTTAGTAAAAACTGCAATTGTATTTCCATATTAGGCTTTAAGCTAAAATTTGTATACTTTTACAGTATGTGTGATACTCTTGGTAATCCACACCATCTTTGCCATATTACTCAGATAAAGTCCTGTTCTTATTCTTTTTTCTATTTCCAGTAGTTTTCCAAAATCTTTTTATTTTCTGTGGTATTCACATTTGATGTTTAGAATATGTGCATTATTGAAACTGTATGAAGGCTTTATTGCATCTATTTTCCTAGAGTGAAGTTGAATTTACACCTGCTGAAGTATGTGAGATTAATTTTGTTACTGTAAATGCCAAAGCATACCTAGCATACAAATTATTATTCACATAATGATGTCAAATCACTGTGTGCCTTTTGGTCTTTGAAACTAGAATTTTTCTGACTGTATTACTGTGTAGACTAGGTTCACAGCATGTGACAATCATTTCGGTCTTACATTCATATTTTTGGGAGCCATCTTTCACAGTGTTCAAATAATATTTGAAGAATGAAGACTGATAAAAATGTAATGTTTTTTTAAATTATTGTTGAAGTCACTCATGGTATATTTATGCTTTGCGTCTAATCGTTTTTCTTTGCTTGCAAACAACAGCATTTCCATGACAGCAACAGAAGCAAAGATTATCCATATACAGCATAAAGCTAGGCATACTGTCAATAAAAAGGACAAAGAGAGTTAGACATGATACTGCAACTTGTTCTTTCACACAAGGAGATCATTAAAACTGGAATAGAGAAGGAAGTGCATTTAGATTTTTCTTCCTTAATGTGGTGGAAATGCCCTTTAGATATTCTGCTAAAGAATTCTAAATAAATATTTTGTAAGTAGAAAGAAACAAGCCGATTGCTGGAACCTTATTGATGCCAAAATCTTACACAGTTCCTTCTTTAGGATCACTGAGTGTCAGCCTCAATACAAAAAAAAGTTGGCCAGTTTTTTTTCTCCAAAATTCCTACAAATGAAAACTTTTTCCTGGAACATTTTATTATTAAGTCTTTTAAAAATATGAATCACCAGTTATTTTTTTTGTACTCCTCTGATTTGGAGTAGTTAATTTTATTTTTCATGTCTTGGCTCACAGTTACAAACCTACACACAAGGGAGGATAAGAAAGTACAGGTAAACTCTTCTAGTCCACCCACCTTTGGGCAACCTGTCTTTTAACATATCACCGGGACAGCTTAGACCTCTTCCTATGATTCAGTGCCCATCAGGGACATGCACGTCCCTTATTGACAGCATTGAAAATGCTTGAGAGGTTGCTGAAATTTCTGTGTTGCTGAGAGAAGCCTGGCTGATTACTCCCACTCTTGGGAAATTGCTTGGTAAATTCACAGTCACAGTCAGATAGTGACATGGCTCAATCCCGTGATCACAGAGCTCATCCTGCACTCAGGTGAGCGCCTTTACTGGTTTATCACTCTAACCCTCATGTTAGCTTTTTGTAATATGGTGACCGAAATTGACTAATTAAGTTTTCTTAATCAAGCTCCAATAATACTGGAAATTTTGTAGGATTATCTTACGTTTTCGTGTCTTAAATCATTTGGTTTTGCTTATGTATTCATTTATTTCCAATGTAATTAAGGACAAAATACAAAGTGTGCCTTGCTTTTATTTTGAATAGAAATTGAAGAAGGGAGAGACATTATTGATTTGTTATTCACCTGTTCCAGCTGTATTGAAAGCAGTACTGAAATAGCTGGACCTAAGAAACAGAAAGGGGATATAAAAAATGTAAATTTCGTGCACCAATGTGCACAATGTTCACTATGTGAACAAATGGGGAAGATTTATTTCTTCTTTGAACTGAAATACTTTAATTAAAATAGAGATCTGTGTTAGTCCAGTTTGCTTGTCTTCTAAATACTTTAAGGTCACGTTCCTTGGTGTCTTTTCAGTTTACTTGGTAAAGCTTTATATCGGGCACTGACTGCTTGAAATAAATTTGGTTGGAGTAGTTTTTTTTTGGTATTGATTCTTATGTAAGGCAAATTATTATGGGTGTAATTTTGTAATCTGAAAAGGGTATTAAGTATTAATCTAGTTGGTCTAATCAATTGTTTAAAATAAGGTTTGTCGCTGTGGACAGCTTAGCTGCCTAATAAAAGGAATTAAATTAGATTTTGGTAGTACAATATAGTTAGTTTGTATTTTGATACCCTTAATATAACTTTGAATTAACACAATCACAGAATCTTATTGTAATATAAAACGTATTATAGTGTATTGGTTATATATTTTAACAATTTTAGGGTAGTGTAATTATATTAATTTTAGAGACATTACATCTCACTGTAATATCAGATTAACAGCAAACATTTGATTTACAGTACATCTCAAGCAGAATGGTTTGTGACCTGTATATGAACTGCCTTTTCACCATGACATGGTCTTGGAATGAAACAAATGGCAACATTACAACTCTCAGGCAGGCAGAAAAAAGTAAGGATACTTAAAGTGTGAATGTAAACCTATTAATATAATACCTTTTCTTACTTATCAGAATCCCAGATCATTTAATATAATATGACTGTTTTCTAAAAAATTGTAAAGTAAAGTAACATTGAGTGATTTGTAAATGTGCACAAGTTATGAACACTTGTTCTTCCTAAAGGGAAGTGACATTGTGACCTCTATTACATATGCAACCAATTTAGTTATGCAGCCAAATAGAAAACATACATTTTCAATAAACAATGAACAACATTAGCAGCACTCCGATTAATCTACTTATGACTAGATGGAGTTTAATGAAGAGTTTATTTGTTTTCTTGTCCTCTGAATGGTCTGCCATGTTAGATGGCGTAGTTCAGTCTTTTCAGGAAGTTTCCATAATGTCAAAGTGTTGAATGCATTTATAACTCATTAAAATTGCCTTTCAGAATACATTTTTGGTAAACGATATAATCATGTTAAATCATTTGTAAATTTTGAAAAGCAAATGTATTGAATATTGATTTATTATATGAAGCTGGGCAGCACACGGTCTCGGTGTTTAGCATTGCTGCCTCAAAATGCTGGTGCCCTGGGTTCAATTCCAGACCTGCGCTGCTATTTGCCTGGTGTTTGAAGGTTCTTCCTGTGTTCTGGATGTCTCCCCTGTGACAGACTGGTGTCACGTCCAGGGTGTATCCTGCTTTGCGCCCGTTGCTTGCTGGGTTAGGCCCTGGTACCCTCATGACCCTGAATTAGAAGTGAAAATGGGTAGATGGTATACAAAGCCTTTAGTTGTGCAGGCACTGGTTCATGCAGCAAGAGGAAAATGTGAGGGAACATGGTTGATGCAGGAACCACCAGCTCACCAGGGGTCCACTCAAATGCATTAAGAAGCTCCAGGTGTGCTGCATTCAATGTTCCCTGCCTTTTTTCTGCTGCTTCCTGAACTAGTTCCTGCCACAAAGACCTTTTCTATAATAAAACCAGAAAAAAAAAAAGAAACTTCACAGAGATGGATGCACATACATCAGTATAATTTGAGTTGACTTATTTCAGTGTTTCCATGAACGTACATTAAAGAAGTTTTGCCAGCCATTCCAAGCATGGCATAAAGTTTTAGTTTCCAATGATCATGTCACAAATGACTATGAGCTGCTTTTTCAAGAGGTTATTAAATCTGGCACACTGTTATGAAATGCACAGAAAAAGACTGCAGGGCAAAAAGTTTAACTACATGCTAAAGCAATTTTACTGAAATCTTCAAATCAATTGTTTGCTATCTGGGAAAGTTAGAACCCCTTCAGTCTGAAATGAAGAATTTCGTTTTAATGAATATTTTATTCTGCATTTTTCTTTTAGACTTGTCAGATGAACTGCTTTGAGCTTAACATTTAAAAATTCATGACATGGTCATGACCAGTTTACTTGGGTAACAAAGAATGTACAAATGATATCTAATGGCAATGAACTATTTTTCCAGTTCATTATCATTTGAATATTGACTATCTTGGAGACTCTTTTAAATTCTGCAAACACCAAAATAATCACTCTCACAATAGAGTTATACAGAAGGATAGGACTTGCACTATTTACCAAATGAAGTGCAGCACATATTTGGGCAATACATGGCAGGCATTGTGCACAATCAGCCCCATTATACAACAAAGGCAGAGTAGCGAGAAATTGCTTAACCAGTTGTATTATGGGGCAGTTTAAGGAAAGACAGATTGTTAAAGGCCACAGTGGATTTACAGTAGTCCTGGCTAAACATTCTTTCATTTTTTTTAAGTACCGTTTGTAGACAGTTTATTGTCTCACTGGGCATACTTCCTACTGGTCCACTAACACATCTTGTAGCAGCACCCTAGATTGCTCTTGAGGTCTCCCATCCCATTACTGATGAGGCCCAGTATTAGCTTTGCTTCTGAGATCTGATGAGATTTGCCTACAAGACGGTAACGCATTCAGTTTTTTTTTATATATTAATTTTGTTGTCTATGAATTTAGAGTTTTTTCAACATCAGTGTACTACATCCTCATTTTGCGTAATTCACAAAGAATAATTCATATTTCATATGCATTTAGTACGGTTTAGGAAATAATGTGTAGATTGCTGGTATATTATCATTGTGCAAAGGAACAAGTAATAGGTTTATTCCATGCTGAAAAGAAAAGAAAGAAAACACAAAGTCTGGGCTGTGGAGTCTTCCTCAGGTGACCCTTTTTAATATTATCATTGTGGTTCATGGTACTCTTAGAATTTTAAGTGTATCATACAAATCCAAAAATAATATTTTTTTATTCAAATTATTGCATGTTGTAATTAAAATTTAAAATATGAAAGTGTTTGCAGTTAGCAAATTAATGCAACCAGGCCCGATTCAAGGGTATCTCGGATCATGTAAAGTTGTAATCTAGGTTCTGTGTGCTTCACAATTCTGGGTTTAGCAGTTGTTTTCTATGTAAGCACACAATATTTGAACTTTTGTCTAAGCAAATCTGCTTGAGCTTGAAGTTAAAGATATATTTAAATCTAAAATCACACAATTTTTATTTCTACATATGTTGTGATTGGTATTTGTCTAATAGTAAAAATGTTGCTTTTGATATGTTATATGTTATTTAAAACAGATCAGGCTCTTGATGGTTTTAATATTTTGTTACTTTGAGAAATGTGTACTGAAAACTTTTGAAGTGTTATCTTTTTACATTTTAATGTCTTCTTCTCAAACATCTTTTTTGCATATGGTTACAGTACTTATTATACTGTTACAGTTTCTGTACCACTAAAATGTAATCAATTCATGCTTTTTTCCATAAGAACAATTTTTGCAAATTAATGCAACCAAGCCTGATTTAAGGGTATCTAAGTCTTTACCCATACTCAAAAAGCTTGTTTTTTTCAGTTGCAGTGAGACTCACAAGCAAGAAATGTTGTACCTAAAGCATTGTAAATGTTATTGATAAATAGAAGTGCTGTTTCAGTGACAGTCACATCAAAGAGCAACAATACTCTGTTGTTGGGGAAAAAGTAGCAAAATATCATATGCCTTCATTTTTGTCATTGTGATCCTCATTTTCTAAATCTTGATTTTGGAATAAAAGAAACACTTTTTCTTAGAAGTGCATTTTTTCTTTTCGTAGAAAATTAATTAGGAGATAGAACAGTAACTTATATAAAGCACCCTGTGTTTTTATCAGCTGCTGGCAAACCTATGTGTTCTGCCACTGGTGTAAGAGGGAACTGTTATTTTGACTCAATCTGATATACAGAATGCTAGACTGTTTTTGTTTTAGAGCTAACCAAATGAAAACCATGATGTTTTTTGGAGTATTGTAGTTACAGTTCACACTTAACCTTACTTTTGTAAATTGGAAAATTAAGAGCATGCTATTATAGTTGACTGATTTTTTTAAGTGTTCTTCTTGTTCATGAAATATTTGTGTTAATTTATTGTGCTCGCTTATCAGAAGTCAACTAGTGAACAACTGCTGTGAAGTTCCCATTGTGCAGGGATTTTCTCCAGCACACTATCACCCAAAAATAACATGTGCGGGAAGCTGTGACCTGCTGTGTGCGTTGTCAGGCACAGCCACTCAAACATATGGTAGATGCACCTACCACTGTTCCCTGCGCTATTGGAGCATCAGCAAGATTGGCCAAAAGATAGGCTGCATGGGAAAAACAAAGAAATAGGCACTACTTTTGCAAGGCATAGGAGCATACAGGTTAATATATAGTAAGTGTCGCTGAAGTTCTGACATATAAAAGGATTCATGCGATGGAAGCTAAAAAATACAATATAAGAGGTCCCTGCCTAAGGTCATTTTTGTCTCCCCATTTTTATGCCATTGGCTTTTTGTGATTGTGAATGTAAAAATTATCCAATTTTACGTAAAAAGAATGTAAATGTATTCCCTAAAAATTTAGTCTGGATTATTTTATTAATGTTTATATATTTTTTATGTTTTCTATGCCCCGACTTTGTCGTTTCATCTTCGTGTGGACTGTATGTATGTAATACACTACATGGTAAAATTATTTTTAACTTTAATGTTTAAAAATGTTGTTCATCACTTGCACTCTTAAATGCAAGCTCTCTCTCTCACACACACAAAAAAAAACTTCACAAGCTCTTTTTATTATTCATTTGGAATTTGAAAATGAGCAACAATTTATAAAACATTTCCAACAATCTTAAATTGCATCTAAGTGCTCAGCAAAATGGTTATTACAGTAGTCATTTTGTACACACAAAGAAAATGTGAATGTTCTATTTATACACAAAAAATGAATTTGTAGGATTGCAGACTTACTTTGTCAGGTCCTGGTCCTTATTACTGTTGAAATACAGTGAGATATTAGTCACATTTAATATCCTTGCAGTCCCCATTAACCCTGATTTCCATAATTTTGTATGGGAAATAATTTTGTGCTTAATGTTCCCTTTTTAAGTTTGTTAAAGGGGACCTCCAAAAATTAACTGTACCAGCAGTGTTTCAAAATGTTTTTTTGTTACATGAAATAACACAAACTTAGATACAGCATTTGAAGAGTTTGTTTTTTAAGCTGGCCAGAGTTTTTTTTTTATTTTGAAAAGGAAGGCTTTAATGTCTGTGTTGGTTTTCTTACAACAATTTTCTCTAGGAGAGACCTATATTTTTTTATTTGGTAAAAAAAAATCGTAATTGTGATGGCAAAATAATAATCATAGCAGGACTTAAGGGATATCGACCTTTTTGCCAGAAGAGAAAAGTCATTTAATTTGAGAAATGTACCTTTTTATGTGCAGCATTCAGGTTTGTTAGATTCTAACATTATATTGTTCACTTGGCATGTGATTATATGATTTTGTTGCATGCTAAATAGGCATGGAATTAATCTGTACAGAACCCTATTACAGTACTAACATTGCATTACAAAAAGCTTAAAGTACGTCCAGGAATTACATTGTGTCTTTCAGTGTCTGCCTCTTTGAACAGAAACTGCAACCTATGCAGTATTTCAGGATGCTTAGAAGGGGGTGTTTACATTTTTAGTCAGCCAAGCTCTGTTGGCTTCACATTTTCCATTCCCGAAGAGTTGCAGTCTGTTTCTGTGGGACTCACGATATGTGGTTGATTCTTTTTAGGACATACATTTCTGTGCAACTGTAGACAAATCCTTCCAGGTTTAGTTGTTTTTTAGTGCTTTATTCTGGAGGTGGAGAATTGAGATACTGATGTATTAAAGTATGATGTCTTGTTTCATCACTGAAGGGATGACATGGAATTTTCAGTTCTGCATTTCACATTTGAAAAATAGATGGACCTGTCAAATCTAAAATACATTGATTAAAGGTTGAGTAGTAGGGATGGGGTATGTGAAGACATTGTTGTGAGCAGGGACGTACTGTAAATGAAGAACATCATGTTCACTTGTATTCTACTTTATCACTAAAAGGCATGGCAATGTAATACCTAAGACAGAGCTTTTATACCTGGTATGTTTTGTTCTTCAGTAGATTATTTTCCCTCCCCAGAATAGTAAACTACTTTCAGTTCCATATAGAGATTGTATAATGTTGCTGCATTTTCTTTTTTTTGTGTGTTATCTGAAGATTTTTATTTCAAAGTTGTTTTTTTCTTACTCAAATTCTAGGATCATCAAGGGTTAATCCACTCATCTTTGCACTAGGTTGCTCACACAGTACTGGCACAGGAATGGTGAAGGTAGACCATGCGTACTTCTATCAAAATGTAAACACCGTTTTCACATTGTCACACCATTATAAGAAGAAAGTTAGTTTTGCCTGAAGAGGTGGTGTACCTCTCACTAATATTATCTGAGCCTCTCAAATAATATTGCAAACCTATAGATACTTAGTGGTATCTTTGATTTGCCGTGGCATGGAAACTTCAGAGTGCCCTTTTCAACTTAGCCCCACACAACTCTTATGATGCTTTGCCAGTTGTGCACTTGGAAATTCCAAACTCATTCTTCGTGTCTGGTATATAGTTTAAGACACTGTCTACACTCTTGAGTAAGTGCTTTTATTAGTTGAGATTTCCAAAAGTTCTAGATGCAGAATTTGAATCAAAGTTGGACTATATGTAGTTATATATATTAGAATAATGTAGAATCCAGATGATTGGAAAAAAATGTTCTCTTCTTAATTTGTCAAAAGTTAGAATATATTTGCTATACAATTTTGATGTTAAACTAAATAGTGCATTAACAACAATTTAATTTTCTTTTGGTCTGGTTGAATGAATCATATATACAGGCTCTGAAATGTACAATACTATGGGATAAGCAAGCCTTTAACAAGGGAGTCAGGAGAAGCTTTGTTCTGTGTGAGCAGAGAAATGTCCATTTGACCATCATCTTCAGTGATGACAGTGAGTCTTCCGTATTATGCAACACTGCAAAAATCTGTATCTTCCAAAGAGTTTTATGCTGAAGTGAACTATCATGATGATATCGTGATTCATTATGCTGCTGGAAAAGATTGCCTTCAGCAAAAGGGTTTTGTCATTCAGCAATCTGTAAGGTTTAATAATAATTGAAAAGTGGGTTTCCAGTAAGTAGCCTCTAGTGGTTCATCTTACATTATTGACAATTACAGTACACATCTAATTTACCACATCATTGTATTTGATAAGCAATACAGACTATTTGCTATTCTCTGTTCTGCAGAAGTGTTTGCAGTAATTAATATACTAAAATGCATTGCACCTAAAAACATTTTAATGAAATACTATTAAGTGTTTTCTAAAAATCTGTTTTAAAATATTGGTAAGTAAGAAAATTAAAGAACATGGAAGCTATAGTTCTGAAGAATTAATGAGTATGACTCACTTTTACAGAAGACGTTTACAAGTGCATTGATTAAGAATTTTTTTATTTCTAATTGTAATTAACAATACAAATGTTTCTATTTACAAAATTGCTTTTGTATTTCTACTGTTACAAAATACTGTATAATCATGATTAGTTATGGGTTACATCACAATCTATTCCTGTGAAGATATCAATGTAGAAAAGTCAGTGGGAGTGTTACATATGTTTGGCACCTAATGTAAGAAGTCATACTTTTTTGTAAACCTAGAGGACATTTTCGTATGAGACTAAAAGTCATACTTTTAGAATTTAACTGAAAGTAAATAAGTGTGTGTTTCAAATCTTAATTAATATACAGTGGTGTGAAAAAGTGTTTGCCCCCTTCCTGATTTCTTATTTTTTTGCATGTTTTTCACATGACATGTTTCAGATCATCAAACAAATTGAAATATTGGACAAAGATAACACAAGCAAACAGAAAATGGAGTTTTTAAATGAAGGTTTTAATTATTAAGGGAAAAAAAATCCAAACCTACATGGCCCTGTGTGAAAAAGTGATTGCCCCCCCTGTTAAAACATAAATCAACTGTGGTTTATCACATCTTTGGAAAGCTGAGTTCAGTTTCTCTAGGCCAGGCCTAATTACTGCCATACCTGTTCTCAATCAATAAATCACTTAAATAGGACCTGCCTGACAAAGTGAAGTAGACCAAAAGATCCTCAAAAGCTAGACATCATGCTGCGATCCAAAGAAATTCAGGAACAAATGAGAAACATAGTAATTGAGATTGATCAGTCTATAAAAGGTTATAAAGCCATTTCTAAAGCTTTGGGACTCCAACAAACCACAGTGAGAGCCATTATCCACAAATGGCAAAAACATGGAACAGTGGTGAACCTTCCCAGGAGTGGCCTGCCGACCAAAATTACCCCAAGAGCGCAGCCATGACTCATCCAAGAGGTCACAAAAGCCCCACAACAACATCCAAAGAACTGCAAGCTTCACTTGCCTCAGTTAAGGTCAGTGTTCATGACTCCACCATAAGAAAGAGACTGGGCAAAAATGGCCTGCATGGCAAAGTTCCAAGACGAAAATCACTGCTGAGGAAAAAGAACATAAGGGCTCGTCTCAGTTTTGCCAGAAAACATCTTGATGATCCCCAAGACTTTTGGGAAAATACTCTGTGGACTGACTAGACAAAAGTTGAACTTTTTGGAAGGTGTGTGTCCCATTACATCTGGCGTAAAAGTAACACAGCATTTCAGAAAAGGAACATCATACCAACAGTATAATGATGATATGGCCAGCAGCCATATCACCCTGCAACTCACAACTGGCAACCCACTGAAGCTAAGCAGGTGTGAGCCTGGTCAGTACCTGGATGTGAGACCTCCAGGGAAAAACTAAGGTTGCTGCTGGAAGAGGTGTTAGTGGGGCCAGCAGGAGGCGCTCACCCTGCGGTCCATGTGGGTCCTAATGCCCCAGTATAGTGACGGGGACACTATACTGTAAACAGGCGCCGTCCTTCGGATGAGACGTAAAAGGGAGGTCCTGACTCTCTGTGGTCATTAAAAATCCCAGGGCGTTTCTCGGAAAGAGTAGGGGTGTAACCCCGCCGTCCTGGCCAAATTTCCCATTGGCCCTTACCAATCATGGCCTCCTAATAATTCCCATCTATGAACTGGCTTCATTACTCTCTGCTCTCCTCCCCACTGATAGCTGATGTGTGCACTATGGCGCACTATGGCTGCCGTCGCATCATCCAGGTGGATGCTGCACATTGGTAAGGGGAGTCCCCATTACCTGTAAAGCGCTTTGAGTGGAGTGTCCAGAAAAGCGCTATATAAGTGTAAGCAATTATTATAATTATTAATTAACAGTAAAATATGGTGGTGGTAGTGTGCTGGTCTGGGGCTGTTTTGCTGCTTGCTGTGGTAAATGGAACCATGAATTCTACCAACAAACCTGAAGGAGAATGTCCGGCCATCTGTTCGTGACCTCAAGCTGAAGGGCTCTTGGGTTCTGCAGCAGGACAATGATCCAAAACACACCAGCAAGTCCACCTCTGAATGGCTTAAGAAAAACTAAATGAAAACTTTGGAGTGGCCTAGTCAAAGTCCTGACCTGAATCCGATTGAGATGTGGCATGACCTTAAAAAAGCGGTTAAGGCTCGAAAACCCTCCAATGTGGCTGAATTACAACAATTCTGCAAAGATGAGTGGCCAAAATCCCTCCACAGCGCTGTAAAAGACTCATTGCCAGTTATCGCAAACGCTTGATTGCAGTTGTTGCTGCTAAGGGTGGCCCAACCAGTTATTAAGTTTAGGGGGCAATCACTTTTTCACACAGGGCCATGTAGGTTTGGATTTTTTTTTCCTTAATAATAAAAACCTTCATTTAAAAACTGCATTTTGTGTTTACTTGTGTTATCTTTGTCTAATATTTCAATTTGTTTGATGATCTGAAACATTTCAGTGTGACAAACATGCAAAAAAAAAAAGAAATCAGGAAGGGGGCAAGCACTTTTTCACACCACTGTAGTGTCTCTTTGTGGATCAGTTTCAACAGTATGTATAGTTAGGGCTGGGCGATATGGCCAAAAACATTATCACAATAAAAATGTTCATATCAGTCGATATCGATAATTATGACAATAAATGTAAAACCATTATTTCTTTCAAGTTTAAAAGCAGATTTTTTCTCCTGAGTGAAAGTTAATTGGTAAATTAAACAACTCTTTATTTTAAGAACA
Source organism: Lepisosteus oculatus (assembly GCF_040954835.1). NCBI lineage: Eukaryota > Metazoa > Chordata > Actinopteri > Semionotiformes > Lepisosteidae > Lepisosteus > Lepisosteus oculatus. The sequence goes on along the minus strand of NC_090698.1, from coordinate 38,172,608 downwards.
CAACAAACACTTGCCAAACAGCAGAAACATTAAACAAATCTGAGGTAGAGAGTATTCAAGTCTTTTTTTATGTCAAAATATGCATGAGTAAAATTTACAAAATAAATATCTTAATAGAAAAATAAAATACTGCAGTGTGATAAAACACACATAGAAGATTGCTCAGACAGACTGCAAAGTTTAAAGTGCTCTGTTTTATGTCTGATCGTAAAAACACCAAATATCTCCAAATTACCCATTATATCTCCATTTGCTTCAGTGTCGCTCATTTCTCCACTCTAACTACAATCCTGTCAGCCACCACCGTGCAGGTAAACAACTCTGTGTTAGCTGCCCGGTGTGCAACACGCACCCGCACTCGCGCAGTATTTTGTGTGCATGTGCATATCATGTGCAAAGCATAAACATATATATCGAACATTTATCGAACTTTTGTTAAAATTATATAGAGGAAAATTATAGCATGATAATTATCATTATCGAATTATCGCCCAGCACTATGTATAGTAGGGTCAATTTGTAGCTGTTCTCGCTGTGTGAATGGAATCTTGAAATTCCTCAAATGTGAGCATCATGGCACATCTTGAAAGTCATAGGGTTATCATACTTGCCAAGCACCATCCCATCTGTGTGCTCTTTTTCAGATTACAATGACTACTGCATGATAAATTCTTGGAAGAAATAACCTACACATAAGGATAATGATAGTAGCTTTATGACTGCATGAAAATGATCAGTGTTTTCTGATGCTATTCAGGGTTAACATTGAAGAGCTAAAATCGTCATTTCTATGAGTCATAGAATGTCTTAGATGGTGGCAGAGAAAGTGGTGGAGTCTGTTATTTGCCAGTGAACATTATTTTGCTCTTGATAGATCTGGAGGAAGACAACATATGTGGAGATGTAGTGGTGAGTGTGATACTAAATGTTGAGGACAGTAGAAGCCTGATCACATGGCAAGGATTCTCCTTAGCACAACACCTTCCAATCTGGAAGCATCTATCTTCAAACAGAACTGTAAAAATCCACACAGTTCTAGGATTTCAGTGGCATGACCAGACACTATTCCAGCATCCAGTAGAACAATTGTAGGGTTAAGTCGCCAACGCCAGCAACAGGAGATAGCTTCAACCAGCCAGTCTTTGCCATCTGACTGCAGCTGTGCAGTGAAAGTGACAGGATATCCCACAACAATCTACCTTACTGATTAATAAGTACAGAAAACTCAGATATATTGGCTGCACTTTTACAGCTCAGATTAAGAGCACTGTTGGTATGCATGTCTGAGGATTCATAGTAATTGTTTTTCATAATCATGCTCTTAATTTTCTCTTGGTGTGGATGATGATTCCTAGCAAGTATGAAGATGTGTTAAGTAGAAAGTGCAATTTTAGCTTTAGCAACACCCAGGGTTTCCCTGACAAAACCTTAAATGAAATGCCAGATTTAATTCTTTAAATGTGTACTTGGCTAATTTAGCAAAGGGTAAGAGTAATTTAGCAAAGTAAAAAAGTTAACAGTAAAAAATGTGAGAAGTTTGATTTTCATAGCCCAACCCATTAAAAAAATGCTCTAGTAAATTCTATATTTACTAAAATGCTATGTATCTAATTAAATCCACTGCCATGTTCAAGTATAGATGTAGTATTCTGTGTGGTTTCATAAGGCCTTTAATAACTGAAAAAACTTGTCCCTTTTGACAAATATTGGTCTATTCAAGCATGCCTGTTCTGTTTGTTCTCTTGGCTTGCGTGTGAAATTCCAGTGTGCATGCTTCTTTCCAGTAAGATTGATGGGTTTTTTTTTGTTTCAGGGCAATAGGAAATATCCTGAAGTGAGGCTGTTCTGTATGTACCTAAGACTGTATAGTACACATGGACTAAGATGATAAATGTCCTGTCCTAGACAAGAAGTGGCTTTATAATGAACAATACAATAAGACATACAATACAGTATTAGCATTGAGCAGGTTATTAATTTTTTACATTTTCTTTTCACATTTCTCTTTCTTAATACAAGTGAAAGACCCCCAAGGGCAAGAAAGTGAAGTCATAAGCTCTGTGCTGAGTTGTACAGATATTCCCAAGATAGCTGTAGACCTATATGATGAGATATATTTTTCATAAACCATAAAACAAAACTGGCAGGATTTCTTCACATTAAGAATATTTGCTGCACTTTCAGTACTGGCCCAACTGCATTATTTAACATCATTTATAAGAGACAGAAAACTAAATGTATTTTAACAGTTATTTTGTTGAGAATCATTTTAAATCAGATATTATTACTGGTTGAAACATTACATTTAAATATAATAATGAAAAATAATGGTCAGTTTTTAGAAAAAGCTATTTTATTGATTGTATGATGATACTAATGACTGTAGTACGACATGCACAGTCAGTACCAAATGGACAAAAGCATACCATTCTTTCAGGTGGCAAAATATAGGGTGTGGAATTTAATTTTCAAAAAAGACTGACCTTAAATACAGTTTCAGACGAGCATTGTTTTTTTATTTCATAATTGTTCTGTCAAACAATTTGAAAAATCATAGGCCCAGCAATTATCTGTAGTAAATTGTGTGGACCTTTTCGAGGTTTTGTGCTGAACACTCTTAATGTTAATGTTACTCTTAATGCTCTACATGTTTTTAGTTGGTCTGAAGAAAGATCAAAAGATGATCTCCAAAAAGTGAGGACAGAAAGATAACCCGTTTTCACCCTAAGCATACTCTTTCATGAAGAAGAATATTTTCAGCAAAAAGTGTAAATATTTAAAAGCTCATTCAGTATTAAAGTAGTTAGTCAGTCAATCAAACAATTGTGCAAAAAAAAAGGCTGGAAAAGACTTTCCCTGACCCATTTATGGATATCAGGACATTGTATTGTATAGGTTTATAGAAATTTTATTTTGTTATGGTTGAATGAAGATATTTAGTTTAGAATTTGAAAATACAGCTTTACCAGTTGCTAAAAACTACTTTGACTTGTGGGTAGTTAGATGTTTTCACACATTGGACAAGTAAAAAAGCTTAGATTTGGCATTTCCTGTGTTTTTATCTTGTCAAATTATGAATTAAAATACTTACAGAAGACCTTCAAAAACATACGCACACAGTGTTTTTCCGTAGCTACATTGACTATTAAAATGAGGGTAACTGTGCTAATGCTGTGCACAAAGCCTTTACTAGCAACATTAAAAATAGCCCTTTCATGAAAAATCCTGTTATTATTTCTTTAGGACATGCACTTCTTCCTGACCTCTAGTGAGCTTATATATCAAAATTTGTCCGTTTGGACTCTGCAACATCACTCATCTACCACCTTCTCATACAAGACTGCATGGATATAACACAGGGATCTGCAACCTTTCAGAAGGATTGTGCCAGAAGTTACTATAGCGAATGCACTTGTTTTTACAGATTTTAATTGTGATTAATAAAAATGTAATACTCAAGTATAAGAACATCTAAAATTAATAAATTAATATGCACTTCTTAACATTTAGTATAATCCTTGCCCTTGCTTTCCTTTGCAGAGTTTTCCAAACACAAGCTGACACTTTAAGCAGTACACAAGCCTCTCAGTGCTCAGTTGTTAACCAGCTATGGGAGGAACAAAGAACTGAATTAAGGTGGTAGTGAAAATGCTAGTTTCTTCAAACAATCAAAGTTCACTGGCAGGGACTTCCTATAGGTCATGATAGAGATGCTGTGATCGCTTTCAGTATTGCAGATCCTGGAACTTTAAGTTCCTTAAATCTGAATGCAGTAAGTAAACCAAGTGAATCATTTTATTTTCCATGTCACGAGCCTTGACTTGGACCTCTGCTTCTTGCCACAGCATGAAACAGTACACTAGAAGAATGATGTAGGCATCTTCATTTATACTGTTTCAGGCTTTATATTGGTTTTGCATTTCTCAAGTTCTTAAGGTCTTAAGGTCATTCCTTTGACACAATTGGATTTATCCTTTGAGATCTTGACTTCTTCCTTGAATTTGATTGCTTGAATTCTACACACGTGGCTGAGCTAGGGGTCTATTGAGCCCTGCTTCCAGTTAAGGAGAAACAGAAAGCTGGAAAGCTGCTTGACTAGCTGGAGGAATCAACATGGGGGATATCGATTTCTTGCAGGGTCTGTGATATAGTTTAAAGGAACAACTAGCAAAAGTGAAGAATAAAATGAAAAAAGAGCTTTGAGCCTAGTCTGTGTATCCATGTTCCAAGAGGACTTGTCTAGCGTTTGGACACATGGAAGTACTCCAAGGAGCTCTTGCTCTAGGGGATTGCAAGACTTGAACCTTTTTGCAGGTTACCCTGCTGTTTGCCTCACTCTCTCTTACCAGTCTGAACAACTCAGAGGCCCCACAGAATCTCACAGACAGCTCATGTTTCCTGTGTGAAGCATGGACCAAACTGCCAAATGTGTAGTCTTTCCTATGTTTTATCTGCGGATTAGGAGCCTCTGGAAAATTTGTCTTTCATATTTCAACATGGTGTGGCCCTACTGCTTGTTCCTCCCTCCCTTTTTAGTAAGTAAAGGTGTTGTCTGAGGGAGTACCTCTGCATTATGGGCAGACCCATGTGATGTTTGTCTGTTTTACCTTAGGCTGGAGTTCTCTGTAAGGCTGTTCCTCTGACTGTTGTCACTGAATCTGGCTTTCTGAGTGTATCAAAAAGGAAAATGGGGATTTCTGGTTTGAATATTGATATTTGTCGCCTCCACCAGCACTCTGTTGCTTCCATATAAACCTTGGATGAGTCTTTATCTCTGCTGCAAAGGGCTGTATCCCCTGCCCAATGGTGTCGTTCTCTTTGTCAGAAGTTTGCAAAGTGATGACATCACCTTTTGTGTAGGAGAAGGCACTGCATGCATGTTTGTCCTCTGAGGTGGACTGCTCATAGCACTTTCCTGGGAGCAGAAAGGTCAGAGAATGGTGGTGACACTTAAGTGTTTATGTCATCTTGCTGTATGTACCCTACCCTGTATGTCAGATGGATGCCAGAGCTGCAATGAACTCTTTCGAAGCTTATTGGGTTCTTCACGTTTAGTGGGCAGGTTTGTGGACGTGCAGAGGTCACACAAAGTCCTTCATTACTCATTTCTTCAAGGTGTCCCATTTAAAGTTAGAACACCGGGCCAATACTGGATTAGGCAGTGGGTTTTGCACTCTCCTTTGCCCTTACTTTCTCTTAGCCTGCCAGCAACCCATTCCAAGCTGCAAGGACTTAAGCCACCTTGACTTGATTTGGTTTTACATGCACTGGCTAAATCAAGGTCTAGTGTATCTTTTGGGAAATGTGTGTTATTACAAAACATTTTGTAGTGAGTACTTTATGCATTATCTTTGATTTGTTTTTTTTCTCTTAAGTACAATCTTTGCAAAAGAACACAAACAAGAATGTTGGTGTTTCTTGTTGTGCTTGTGTTAAGACAGTTAAATGGATAGTTTGTATAACTAAAAATCTCACTGTAGGTTACTGTATATTATATATTAATTAATCTACTTATAGTTATCTACATTGACTTGTAAAACTTGCATTTTTAAAATGATTAAATTACAGTATTACCTTTGAGGCTCCTTAAACATTTCTGAGGAATACAGAATTACACTGAAATTCTTTCTTCATCTTATTTCATACATGTATTACTGTATGAGTGGGTGTGGTTAGACAGGTCATATGTTTATGTCAGAAACGAAAGTATGTCTAAACTGCTTTGTCATTCAGAAGAGAAGTCTTCAGCAGAATAATAAGTTTTACAATAAGTACCGCTTTATTTTAGAGGCACCTTTGCAACATATATGGATAGTGGTGATCTTCTCTCTTCGTATTGTGCCTTAGATTAAACTTAAGCTAAAATCCAATTTTAGAAAGTTAAAATATTTTGTTAAAGATGCGCTATAATAAAATGGGTAGTCACGGTGTTCCATTAACCTTTTGCCTATTTTTTTTGGTGCCACAAAATTAAATTCAGTTTTCTGAAGTAAAAAGGCAAAATATGTGCTCTTTCTAAATTCACATTTGGTTATGTAGTGAAACCTAAATGACATTTATTATAAGTGTTGTATTGATATCCAAAATACATGTTTTTGTTCCATAGACTTGAAAAAATCTATTCTAAGGAGCTGTTATAAATAGCTTTACCTTCAGGGGAAAGCTGTGATGCAGCTTCACATAGCATTGTCAAGATATTTTAGTGTTATTGTGCATTCGTTTAAGAAAATATGACATAAAGTTCTCTTAGCCTGAAATATCCGCACTAGCAAAGTTTATTAGTATAGTGAGGGTATTTAAAATATTTTAGAAGTTTTCCTGCCTAATTAAAAAGGGATTAAAAAATCAATGCTGACTGATTATGAATATTTTTATACCACTTTTAAATACATGAAATGATTATAATGTGTATTTTTCATTAATTTTAATAAAAATTATTTTAAAAGTATTGGACAAATTTTAAGACTTAAATGAAATATATGTATATCAGAATGGTTGTATTGTAGAAAAGATCATTAAAGGACACATGCAACTCTAATGTAGAGAAATAAAAAAAATAATCCAGTGTTATTCCTTGTGAGCAGATTATTTTTTCACTGCTGTGTGATGTCTGGCTCAGTTGCTTTTTCTTAAGTTGTAGTTTAAAAAATGGTAATGAGGAATTTGAAAGTACAATATATAGGATTTATGAATATAACATTAATACTTAATATATAATTATTAATTACAGTAGACCTGTGTTTTACACGGTTGCACATATACCCAAAATCCTCCCTTAGACTATTCCCCTCCCTGAAACATGTCAGTTGTAAGTGTATTGCTATGTCTATGTACTGTTTGTAGTTTAAAGTATGAAAACAATAATACAGCAAATAAAGTGCTGTATGTTTTTATACAAAATAGAGCAACAACCATATTTCCCTGCAACTCACAACTGGCAACCCACTGAAGCTAAGCAGGTGTGAGCCTGATCAGTACCTGGATGGGAGACCTCCTGGGAAAAACTAAGGTTGCTGCTGGAAGAGGTGTTAGTAGGGCCATCAGGGGGTGCTCACCCTGCGGTCCATGTGTGTCTTAATGCCCCAGTATAGTGACTGGGACACTATACTGTAAACAGGTGCCGTCCTTCGGATGAGACATCGGATGACTCTCTGTGGTCATTCAAAATCCCAGGGCGTTTTTCGAAAAGAGTAGGGGCATAACCCTGGCATCCTGGCCAAATTTCCCATTGGCCCTTAGCAGTCATGGCGTCCTAATAATCCCCATCTATGAATTGGTTTCACTACTCTGCTCTCCTCCCCACTACTAGCTGATGTGTGGTGAGCGTTCTGGCGCACTATGGCTGCCGTTGCATCATCCAGGTGAATGCTGCACATTAGTGGTGGTGGTGGAGGGGAGTCCCAATTACCTGTGGAGTGTCCAGAAAAGCACTATATAAGTGTAAGCAATTATTATAATTAACTAAAATAGATATATAATTAAATGCAGGGAACACTCACCCAAACCTAGTGATAGGTTTGTGATAGGTATGTGTAGCTGATGAAAATTGCACTATTTAACGTGTTCAGTATCTCAGTTTTTAACTCTGAATCAGGCACTTTTCTTAACTTGCCTTTACCCTTCGTACTTGTTTTTGGTTTATGAGCCATACTGAGGGTAATGCAGCACAATATAAAAAAAGCGATGGCGTAACTAGTTCCCAAAGTGTATTGCACCAAATTTGAATTTGTGAAATTTCCCGTATTATTTTATTTTTCATTTATTTTTCTCCACTGACTGTGTATACACAAATTGATCGAAAATGCAAATCTACTGTAAATCTTCTGTATTTTTGTTGAATGATGTCCATTATGCAACATTAGTACTGGTTGTTAATTAATATATTCATAGATAGTCATGTAGTGCGTTCTTGGCTATAAAGACCAGAGGTTATAACAGAAAATTAGTGTAATGGTAAGAGCTGTACCTGGCAGTTGTTTAAAGGCTGTTTTTTCTGTAATGTGATGCAGCATCCAAATGAACATTTAACTGCTGGGGGCTGTTGTTTGCCAGACATTCATTGCTGACCAGATTTTTGGATTTACTGACTCCTTCCTTTCTTTCTTGCAGGGCTGGCTTTGGTCTGAAGAAGCCTCTTAAAATGAACATGGTTAAGAGGATTATGGGGCGTCCCCGGCAGGAGGAGTGCAGCCCGCAGGACAATGCCCTGGGACTCATGCATTTGCGTCGCCTCTTCTCAGAGCTCTGCCACCCGCCACGCCACATGACGCAGAAGGAACAGGAAGAGAAGCTCTATATGATGCTTCCAGTTTTCAACAGGGTGAATGAAGGGGTGGGATGGGGTAGTAGTTGATTACCTCCAGCATTTTACTTCTCAGCATAACAGTGGTTTCTAACTGGCAACACACACACAATTTATTGCATGCTGCTGGTGCTTAGTGGGCATTAGATGGCTGGGGTTCTCTCAGATTTCTACATTACAGCAGTTCCTGGGACCTACTGTGCTCCTACAAGCTTGGAGTGACACCAGTGGCAAATGAGCTCTTCAAGTTGATAGTAACTTGTAAAAATTATTTGTCCTAGCAGGTAGGCATGATAGAGGAACATGATCACTCATTCTCGCTGTATGCCACAGAGGTTCCTTTTAAATTCCTGGTGATTTCACATCGGATAGAATGTATAAACACAAAAGATAAATGTCAAATGTAAAAGAAAAGAGCTTCTGTCATTTTTATTCAACACTTTTTGAAAGGACATGCTACTTTATCTCTTTCAGTCAGCTCACATTCAAATGCACAGAGACACCCACACATGACAGGGGTAAAGGATATTTATTTTTCCAGACATGTTCAATATTCTTCTGTTTACCTTTTCAGGTCATCTTTCATTAATGAGTATGTTTTGAACAGCCATTAACCACGTGAGATTTATACTGCTTAAGCACTATTTCCAGTTTATTTTTTAACATGGGATAGTTTTTAGGGATGGCAAAATGGCAACATACTGTGACTGAGACACCTTAAAAATATCAAGCAATCTAAAAGGTTTCCAAGAACAATTCCACTGATTTACTTATTTGAAGAAGAGCAGTTAGTAGTATGGTGTTTCATCTAGTAAGTTTGACCTGCAAGTATAAAGTCACTTTTCAACTCTGAAGCAGGTTTAAGAGTGATGAAACATGTTTCTAGTGAACCAGTTACAGTTCCTAAGATACTGGTAGTTTGAAGTTCACAAAAAAAATGGTGGACAGGCTGCCATTTTGGAAGCACCATTTTGCTGTGTTTATTGTATTTTCTTTGAAATAATAACTGTCAGACTGAAAGTAATTGGCCAAATAGTTTTTGTTTTGATCAAAGTTCCTGTATGGAATATGCATTAATGAAAAAAATGGTAATCCATCCATCAGAAATGTGGCCATCTGAGTTGAAGCTAGAATGATAGCTACCAAATTTGGAGTAATTTTACCAACCAGTGTTTGAAGATGAACACCTTGCCTTATGGTGTCTGTTTCACCAACAAGGTGATGACCCAGTTAACTTCTCAAGTATTGCTGCAGCCCTTAAGGTGCAGTTCTGAAACAGGACTGAATGTAATGTAAGTGGATGTAATTAAACTGCATGAAATGCTAAGTGTCAGGTTGATCACTTCCAAAAACAATGGTTCTTATTTTGGTATCATATTAGAAGTAGTCATTTGTGTTAATTTTGTCAATTTTGAACATATTAATCAGGATTAAAGTGAAGAATAGGAATTATTGTTATTGTCCTTTCCTGTGGTCCATCTGTAACAAATATGTATAAGTTGCTTCCTGCAGTGTATATTAAATACATGTATTTGGTCACATTCAAAATACTAAAAAACCTTAATGTTTCAGAAGGTAAGTAAATAAAAGCTTGGTACTTTACATCCACTTTTTTAAAACAGTTGCTCTCTGTGTACTCCTACAAGTGTGAGAGTTTGGTGGATGGAGTTCACACAGTATTTGAATATTTAACTAGGAGATAATTGACTTCCATGAATAAACCTACTAGTCAGTAAAAATAATACAAAATGTTTTATGTGTACACTATCTTTCCTCTCTGTAATCTTCTGCATACATTTGAAGAGATAAGTAACAAAGTAATCCCTTTTTCATTTATGCGTAATACAGTTTGTAGTAATAGTGCAGACATGATACTGGCCTTTTAATTGGAATTTGTGTGTTGTCTATGTTACTTCAGGTAAACTCTAGCATTACTAATTCTTTAATATACTCTTGACTACAGTACATCACCTAAGACTAGGCTGTTTCTATTAGGTATATAAAAATGTAGTTTATATTTGTTTTTGCTTTTTATGTTTCATCGTTGTTTTTCCAGTTAATGAAGAATTTAGTTTTATCATATTAATTTTGTGACAGAAACTTTGTTTATGAAGTTGTTGCTTACAAAGGATATATTAAAAAATGGTCACAAATAGTGACTTGTTTTTCAGGCATCTAAGCATGCAAATACATTTACAGATATTTCTCAACAGCCACAAACTATTGTGTTTATTTTACATAGACTCTCGTGGGGAGTAATTCCATACTTGAATTGACCCAAAATCTATTACTCTTTTCCTGTATAATTGGAGTTTTCAGCCTTTGGTCTGTTCAACCTTGTGGTCTATGAAGTTACAATAGTCCTAGTACCCTGCAAGCAATGGGCGCAAGGAATGTATACCATTATTATTACTGCTACTGATGAGTTTTTGCTTTTGCTTTTGTTTGTGGTTACACTGTGAGACATAAATATGTTGTATATTTTATGCATGCATAAGGTGGCAGTTGTAGTGAACGTAGCAGAAAGTACCAAAAGTACCAAGAGTATAGTGGTGGGTTAATATAGTAATGCCCAAAGGTAAAGAAACTGCCAATGAGCACAATGTTCAACACAGTATTTTGCTTGGAACATTGAAACTTTGCAATACAAGTGAAGTAAGCAAAAATAATGCAATAAGTGCTTAGAACAGGGACTAGAGTGGACTGGCACTGAAGATGAGCTGTGGCCACTGTGTATTCTGTGTTATGAAGTGCTGTCAAATAATACCAACTAATCCGTTTTGTTACTTAAAAACAAAACATTTATTTTTTTTGCAACAAACTGAGAATTCAAGGAAAGCCAGAAAATAATGCACTGGCTGGAATAAGGCTGGAAAACCTCATGCAATTGACAAAGATATATGATTACAAGCAGCAACAGGAACGTTGAGTACCATGCTAGGCGAGAAGGCTTTACAATCAAGTACAATCTCACTGTGACATGAAACAGTTCAATGCAAAACTGGAGAGAATGCCCAGAACATTAATAAAAGCAGATAGCAAGAATATGGAAAATTTGCTTCAAGGTTTTACAAGTGAATGTATCAACTGACATTGCAAAGCTTTCAGACCTTGATTGAATTGGCCATATGTGCAACTGCAAAGGTTATTTTTGAAGTTTTGAGTATTTGTTTTAGTGATTTTGACTCCTGCTTTGACACACCAACACATTTGAATTGGCTGTTGTGTAGCACCGTTAGCAAAAACTATGGTAGAAATGGTCAGTGTTCATTATCAACTACTTCTGCTTAGGTCCACTGAAGAAAGGTACTCATGCCCTTTTGAATTGTACATATTTAAATAAGTGCTTTTGCCTCACTGATTATCCTTTGCTAGCTAAGTATTATGCACAGATATTTTTAACCCATTAAGGGAAAAGCCATATTGTTAAATCAATGAGTAAGAATTTCACATAATTTAAATTTTACCATTTTTACAAAGTTTTGCACATGCAAATAATCTCCAATATCCTCAAAATACAACCATTAAATTTGTTTTTACAGCAGTGAAATATTTTTTTAACAAACAAATTTATGACTTAGTGCAGACTTAATAAATAACATTGTTAAATAACATATAGTTCAACCAGTAATTTTCATCCACTTTAGCAGCAAAATCAAAACACGGCATCACTAACTATGGATCATAAGAAACAAGACAACCTTCAAAATAGTGTATTTCAAATCCCATCCTAGCAGCACAATCATTCTTTGTAAGACAATTTTCATGATGACTTTCAGTAGTAAAAAATAGCAATATTCAAAGAACACAAGCTGCTAATTTACCATTTTAGAGTAAATATACAAATATACAATTGCAATATATGCAAAAGCAAAAATTTGCTCAATCGCAAAATATTAAAAATCTTATCTATTTATTGTGAAGCAACAAAGAGATTTCAACATTCCTGGAATTTGTTGTCTTTGTTCTATCAGTCTCACATTTTTATACAAAATAGTTGACACTGACAAAGGCCTGTGAAAAGGTTTGGGTTCATACAAGTGCTACAACTTGAAAAATTGACTTTTGAAAAAAGAAAATGAAAATTGTTTGTTGTTTCTTTCTACTTTTATTTTGATATTTTTGATACTTTTGATATTTCTTTTTACTTTGCGTACTGAATAAGATGGAAAAATGTGATGTTTTGGAATTCAAAGATTCAACCAGGCATGTACTCTGTATATTTTCCAAAACAATTTAAGATCCATTGGTGGACATGGCTCTGAAGGGCTGGATTGGAAAAAGGGTTAAGGAGGGTACATCATTAATGTTTTATTGAGTCCAGATGACATGTTTCTCATTACTCTTATTATTGCATTACATTTTCATGTATAATGAATTTTAAAAAAGCACGTGGTGACCCACACAATGTTTTTTTTAAGAGGTCTGCAGATATGAAAAGGTTTGTAATTGCTGATTCATAACTCATGAAAATATTTTCATTGTTTCATATTTTTGTAATTATGTATAATTAAGAACTAAAGGTTAACTTTAGAATTACTGTCAAATGGCCAGTGAGGAACCAGTCAGAAATATATGGAGTTCTGCCTTATTGGGACTAGGACTTCATTAAAGGCTGTATGAGGCAGTTCTACAGTTTTGCCAGCAGCCATATCACCCTGCAACTCAGAACTGGCAGCCCACTGAAGCTAAGCAGGTGTGAGCCTGGTCAGTACCTGGATGGGAGACCTCCTTGGAAAAACTAAGGTTGCTGCTGGAAGTGGTGTTAATGGGGCCAGCAGGGGGTGCTCACCCTGTGGTCCATGTGGGTCCTAATGCCCCAGTAAAGTGACGGGGACACTATACTGTAAACAGGCGGTGTCCTTGGGATGAGACGTAAAACCGAGGTCCTGACTCTTTGTGGTCATTAAAAATCCAAGGTCATTTCTCGTAAAGAGTAGGGGTGTAATCCCGGTGTCCTGGCCAAAATTTCCCATTGGCCCTTATCAATCATGGCCTCCTAATAATCCCCGTCTATGAATTGGCTTCATTACTCTGCTCTCCTCCCCACTAATAGCTGATGTGTGGTGAGCGTTCTGGCGCACTATGGCTGCCGTTGCATCATCCAGGTGGATGCTGCACATTAGTGGTGGTTGAGAGGAGTCCCCATTACCTGTAAAGCGCTTTGAGTAGAGTGTCCATAAAAAGCACTATATAAGTGTAAGCAATTATTATTATTATTATTATTATTATTATTATTATTATTATTATTACAGTGTGACTCAGAGCTATCAGAATATGTCTTTACATTGGCCTTAAAACTTGGACCCTAAACACCGGCTTCCCAGTTTAAAAATCTGATGTTGTGTTTGTCACATACTGAGACCTGCAAAATTTATATACAGAACCTTTATGCTTTCTCTTGTGTTCTGATGAATTTGCTGTTTTCTTCATCCATTTTTTAAAAATATGATCAAGAGATTATTGCATTACAGGAAGAAAAATTTTTGAAATGCTGCATTTCATAAGTCAAATATCTGTTACAGTATTTAAAATTAAATAAAAAAAGAATGCCATTGGTCTCAGATTTAGAAGTACATTTTGTACTGTTATGAGATATTTTTATATAGATATGAAAAATAAACATTTTGAACATTGAAGCTAATTTAATCACAGAATTTATTTAGCACAACCATAAATGGCATTGCAGTGGAACTAATACTGTAATAATGGATTTATTGTATTACTGCTTAAATGCTTAACTTAATATAATAATAATTGCTTACACTTATATAGCACTTTTCTGGAGACAGAAGAAGTTTATTTTTGGTGTGGGGAATCATCAAACATTAAAAACATGGTGAAAAAATGGTGTTCATTATCTGTAGGTTATTCAATTGACAGAAGTGGACATAAAATGTCTGTTTTGCATGTGCTCAGTGGTCAGTTCTGAGATTCTTTTCTAAAAGGTATTTTCTTTACAGATCTTAAGTATGTAGCCTTAGCAAATTACAGTAGATGTCTTAGAAATATTGTACTGTATGTGAGCCTTTTTAGTTAAATTTGATTTTTTTCTTAATACAAAGTACACTGATCTGTGTAGTTTTACAAATATAGTGACATAAATATAGTTGTAGGAAGAGATGCTGTGGTATGTGGGTAATTGCTCTCTTCCAAATCCATTCACATCTTTAAAATCAATTGTCATGTGGAACTGGCATAGTCATTAGTCACAAGTGGAACAGTGAGACAAGTTCTATGTGAAATTGGTCTAATTGTGGTTGCTCCACATCTTCAGATACAAATCTAATTAGAATTTCTTTGCTTTCATTAACATTTCTTATGATATGTTTGTATTTCAAAGTTTACACACCATTTGTTAACTATACTTTTGGCAGGCATGAAAGGTTTCACAATCTTAATGCTTAAATCACATACAACACATGGATCCACCACTAAACATTGTAAATATCTATAAATTCTGTCCGCAAACGAAGTATATGTTTACCTTCAACACTTTGAATTTCTGTTAAGTTGTGTTTCTTATGAACAGTGATGCCGATATGAAAATGATGACTTCTTGGAAAATCAAAATGTACTGTAGTGCTTTGAAATTTGCATTGGTGTTATTTCATGATACTGTTTTTCTGAGCCAAGCTGTATTTTTCTCGTCCCTGTTACAAAGGTTTTTGGGAATGCTCCTCCGAGTACAATGACTGAGAAATTTTCAGATCTGCTGCAGTTCACAACTCAAGTGTCACGGCTGATGGTGACAGAGATCAGACGGAGAGCATCCAATAAATCAACAGGTATGTGTTGTGCATGTGGAGAGTACAAGGTACATGTACATTAGTGCTTCCATCTGACACTGTATTAAGATTCTTATTTACTGTCAGTTGGTCTGCAGTAGGTCCTTGTCTAGTAATAGTCATGAAATGTTAACCTTTTTGGAACAGAATAGCACTTTATTATCAATATATTTTTTCTTTCTCAAGGATATAATTTAATTTACCTTTCTGGTTTTGCTGTACAGAAAACATGTTTGCATCCTCTGGTTTCTATAAGGAAGATCAGAAATGACTTATATAATTTAACAACTTGGTCATTGGGCAAACAGCTTCTATACAAGCATAATTTGTATTCTTCTTTATCTTTGCGTTAATCATCTTGGAAAATGACTGGTCGGGTTTGGAGCATAAGTTTATTTTGATATTTATTTAGATTTAAAAAAATGCAATCAAATAGCTGCATTGTTTGAAGTGGATTTTTAATTTAACACCAATTTGATGTGTGCACCAATATAGTGAGAGAGTAAAGAGAGTTTACATGTTTGGTTTGGTGTAAATTTGTTTCCATTTTTTGTCCACTACCTGTACACTGATTATACACAATGCACAAGACTTTTAGTGATGTCATGACAATAAGTATTGGTTTCTGGTTTGAGTAAAATATAGATTTTTTATTCTTGTAGTCCCATCTATTGATGCAGCCACCCATAGAAAAAAAATAGAAAATTCACCCCTTGGGAGAAAAAATAGAATCTGTTGAAGACATTTGTTTTTGATACTTCAGCAGCATATATACAATATGATTTTTTTCTTTTCAATTTGAATTATAACCCATGCAACAGCAAACAATAATAATACAGTGCCTTGCGAAAGTATTCGGCCCCCTTGAACTTTTCAACCTTTTGCCACATTTCAGGCTTCAAACATAAAGATATAAATTTTTTATTTTATGTGAAGAATCACCAACAAGTGGGACACAATTGTGAAGTGGAACGAAATCTATAGGATTTTTGAAACTTTTTTAACTAATAAAAAAATGAAAAGTGGGGCGTGCAAAATTATTCGGCCCCTTTACTTTCAGTGCAGCAAACTCACTCCAGAAGTTCAGCGAGGATCTCTGAATGATCCAATGTTGTCCTAAATGACTGATGGTGATAAATAGAATCCACCTGTGTGTAATCAAGTCTGTGTATAAATGCACCTGCTCTGTGATAGTCTCAAGGTTCTGTTGAAAGCGCAGAGAGCATCATGAAGACCAAGGAACACACCAGGCAGGTCCGTAATACTGTTGTGGAGAAGTTTAAAGCCGGATTTGGATACAAAAAGATTTCCCAAGCTTCAAACATCCCAAGGAGCACTGTGCAAGCGATCATCTTGAAATGGAAGGAGTATCAGACCACTGCAAATCTACCAAGACCTGGCCGTCCCTCTAAACTTTCAGCTCAGACAAGGAGAAGACTGATCAGAGATGCAGCCAAGAGGCCCATGATCACTCTGGATGAACTGCAGAGAACTACAGCTGAGGTGGGAGAGTCTGTCCATAGGACAACAATCAGTCTTACACTGCACAAATCTGGCCTTTATGGAAGAGTGGCAAGAAGAAAGCCATTTCTCAAAGATATCCATAAAAAGTCTCGTCTAAAGTTTGCCACAAGCCACCTGGGAGACACCCCAAACATGTGGAAGAAGGTGCTCTGGTCAGATGAAACCAAAATCGAACTTTTTGGCCACAATGCAAAACGATATGTTTGGCGTAAAAGCAACACAGCTCATCACCCTCAACACACCATCCCCACTGTCAAACATGGTGGTGGCAGCATCATGGTTTGGGCCTGCTTTTCTTCAGCAGGGACAGGGAAGATGGTTAAAATTGAGGGGAAGATGGATGCAGCCAAATACAGGACCATTCTGGATGAAAACCTGTTGGAGTCTGCAAAAGACCTGAAACTGGGACGGAGATTTATCTTCCAACAAGACAATGATCCCAAACATACAGCAAAATCTACAAAGGAATGGTTCACAAATAAACGTATCCAGGTGTTTGAATGGCCAAGTCAAAGTCCAGACCTGAATCCAATCGAGAATCTGTGGAAAGAGCTGAAAACTGCTGTTCACAAACGCTCTCCATCCAACCTCACTGAGCTCGAGCTGTTTTGCAAGGAAGAATGGGCAAGAATTTCAGTCTCTCGATGTGCAAAACTGATAGAGACATACCCCAAGCGACTTGCAGCTGTAATCGCAGCAAAAGGTGGCTCTACAAAGTATTAACGCAAGGGGGCCGAATAATTTTGCACGCCCCACTTTTCATTTTTTTATTAGTTAAAAAAGTTTCAAAAATCCAATAGATTTCGTTCCACTTCACAATTGTGTCCCACTTGTTGGTGATTCTTCACATAAAATAAAAAATGTATATCTTTATGTTTGAAGCCTGAAATGTGGCAAAAGGTTGAAAAGTTCAAGGGGGCCGAATACTTTCGCAAGGCACTGTATGTAATAGCTAGTTCAGTACCTGCTGAATTATACATTAATGCATTTTGTTGCTGATTGGTACAGTTTTGTTTTGAATTAAGTGTCTGGCTTGTATTATTTATAATTTAGAAGCAACTACGAACTAAGGTGTCGCCGGGGGAAAAGCAGGTGTAAAAAGGATGTTACTCACACCACACTGATATTCTCCGTTTTTTGTTCGTACATTTTCCAATTCCGATCCGTAATCCGTTTCCAGTATCCTTAAATAATCCAGATTTCAAAGTCCGTATGTCCACACCAATCCATACCGTAACCAAGTCGTAATCCGTAAATCGTAGTTGTAAACCGTAAACCGTAAACCGTAGTCCGTTATTCCTTATTCCTTTCAAGCACAATCCTAATCCCCCCCTCCTTCCTCAAAAATGCATTCACCTTATCACCTTCCGCGCTGGCTCACCACTTCTGGGACATTTATATTCTGTTTCCTGATGTAGCTCAGCTGTGTCTCCTTGTTTCGCTGCATAGGCCTTTTCCAACAGCGGGTCAGCTGGTTATCCTTGGTGGCCATCTTGCCCAGGTCTATATCTAGTATTTTCAGTGTTTCGTTCCGGAAATACCAGTTATAAATGACCCTTCCCTGGGTCCTCTTACAGAACCTATGACATTATGGGAAAATGAGGAAGTGTCACACAGCCCAAAGCCAGTGATTGCCTTCTTCCCTGACTGGGAATCATAGATTGTGTGAACACACCTTAGCCATTTGAGACTCTCAGAGATCCTGCTGTTATGATTTTATGCCCATGGAATATAGCTACCCTTGAGTTACTTACAATATACAGTAGCATGTTGTACTTCTGTTCTTTTTTTGTTTTGTTGCATATAGTTAAGCCATTCCTTTATAAAAAAAAGAAATCAAAACCAGGCCATTTATCCTTTATCTTATTAAAACAATGACTAACAATTGATTCTAATTGATCATCCAAATAATGCCAATCAAAGAGGAGAATTTTACTATAGGCAATACCTAAAATTGCTTTTGTTTTAGAGTAACTATTAATTTAACCTTTAATTGTCTTGTCTCTATTTTCAGTGCCCATTATAAAACAAGGACCTAATACAAAATAGTTTACACACAGCTCTAATGAAATAATACTGCTTATCAATATATGTTCAGTTAAAAAATGTATTGCTGTTTTGGTGCAAGCTTTCTAAACACAGCACAGTCAAATTAAGTTTATTTAAAAAAGGGACTTGCGTAGATGTTTTTTAGTTAATTTAGTACATATGTTGCGTAGATTTTAAAAATACAGTGGAAAAAGTAACAATGAAAAGTAAACATAATCTTAATAATTTGGTAACTGTGTGAAAAGTAGTCCCCCAGCCATTAAATTGTTTTGATCTCAAAGAAAGGATTTATTTTTTGATGGAGAGAGGCAGCCTAGTTCAGCACAACTTACACTGTATGTTTCACTGTCCTTATATGGCCTTGTCATCAATATTCAGAAAAAAACAAGAGCCCTTGGAGTACTATAAGATTTCGGTTTTTGGGGTCTTATATTTCTGCCGCATTGAGGTCAAATTATTTCCATCTGTGGCATAATTCTAAACTTTGCCCCTACTTATTTGTAGATGAAGCCCAGCTTCACTTTCATGATTTAGTTTCCTTTTGCTTGGGATATTGCACGTGGTGTTTAAATCGCTCTTAGGCATATTAAAATGTTACAGGCAAGCCAGACAGCTTCTGGTGTCCTTGATAGATAGCACATATTATCTTCAGGATCAGTTCAGTGTTCTTGGACACCATTTGAATATATCATTGTGTTATTTTTATTATTTGTTGTTTCTGTTTGCAAAATAGCCCTGTGGGTAGCCACTTGGAAGCATTTTATGGTTTGGTGTACACAATATTTGTCTATTATGTCTCTTTATGTGTTTCGTGAGCTATCTAAGGTAATCTAACACCAATCTTTTTATAAACTGTTATCAAGTACACTTTCTTCAGGGGGAGATCATTAAACTCACTAAAAACCTTCCCAACAAAATTAAAAATTTAGAGCAGCTAAACATTAAATTCTAAATCCTAATGTAAAGATATTTACCAAGCCTTTTTGGAGAGAGTTAATTTCAGTGCTGAACAGTGTTCTGTTTACCCCCACCCACTACTCAAATAATTAGCATTACTCAACATTCGGTAGTTTTTATGATTTCCTAAAAAGCTTTTTTGTGCCTTTGGAAGCTTATGTCTCTAAATGAGCTCAAACACATGTTTAACTTTTTAAAATTAATTAAGTTAAAAACAAACTAAAAACAAAGCAGCATATTAAAATAACTGAATGGTAGTTGTAGCGTCCTCTCATGAGACACCAGTAATGTAGGGGTTTGTGCATTTACTGGGACAATTTTTAATTGTAGCAGGAAGTCACAAAATGATTCTTTTGGTGGTATTAGAATCCAACCTTGCGGGATAACTCAAACAACGCACACACACAGGTACTAATACACGAGAATACATTTATCAATACATAAAAAGTGCATATAAACATAACAGATCTTATAGCGAGGGTTAGCAGAATACAACAGGTATATATTCAATCACGAAGAGTTACAAATACCAAGAGGGACATACGCTCAGTATATCATTCATTTAGACCGTTTCGTAAATGAACTTGGTTACAACTTCTGCACTAGATACTCAAAACAAGTACATCACTCATAGGAATTAAATTGATATCAACTAGTGGAGGTAACAATTGAATTCTTGAGCGGTAATGCAGAAAGTTGAATACTCATCCAATCTGTGGGGATTCAGATCTCCCGCAGACAAAGAAGCAAAGGCAGGCTTGTTGCTGTCCAATCCGCGCTCTCTGGCTCGGTGCCAGGCTGCTGTTGCTGCGTGCGACGTGGTGGAGATTCCTGCGGAGATTCGCTGCTGATGCTCTCTGAAAACCAGCTAGTTAGTGTTAGCTGAAACTAGCAAGAGTTTCTGCACAGGAGAAAAGTGACTGCGGGTCCCAGCAGGTCAGGAGGAAGACCGGTTCGTTCCTGATGAAGCGCTAGTCCTGATTACTGATTCCGCTGTCCACAGTTCTGACCTGTTCACGAGGCTTGCTGATGATGCAAACCTCGGGTGGATCCTTTGCTTACGCGCTGGCAACCTCCGTTCTTGACTCTTAGAACAAAAGTTAAGTCCTGCACTCTGACACACTGGCCGTTACGTGGTGGTCTGGGCTGAGTCGGAGAATGTTCAAGAGGAGCCCTGAGGCTGAAAGTCCAGCAGGCGTGCTGCGAGAATGTTCTGCTCCTGGGAACTGTTTCCCTTGGGAACTGTTCTGCCCTTTGGAACCGTCCTACAGGCGCTCTGTGTTGCCTGTTTTTACCTGGAGGAACTGCAGGTCACTCATTGGTAGAAAGTTTCATGTGCATCAGAGACACATGTGGGGTTAACCTGCCGTACCAGTTCCTGATTGGCTGATGATGAGTAACCATGCCCTCTGACCTAAGAGTTGTAAACCAACTTTGAATAAGACTCTCCATTGGAATCCCAGACTTTAAGGTGCCAGATAACCATTTGTTAGGTTGCTGGAGAATCTCAGCATTGGGAGTTGCTCCTTATCAGGACACTCTATCAGCTAGAAAAACACCTTAATTGTGAACCAAATGGAACCAAGCACCACTGACATGAAGGAGAGAGGGACTGGCAAGGGATCAGAAAACTTCCTGTACTTTAGATAGATACTTTATTGATCCCGTGAGGGGAAATTGCAGTGCAACAGCAGCTTAACACACACAACACAGCCACAGTGTAACGAATTATATAATAATAGTACAATACATACAATACAATACAAGAGTTACTCACAGTCCGGACACACATAGAACAGACTAGAACAGAACAGTACACAGAAAAATCGTATCGCACATATGAATATAAATATAGATGTAAATATAGATATAAATATAAATGTATTGCACAGGTCCCTGGCATATATTGCACAAAAATGGTTGTAAACGGGAAAAAGAAAAAGAAAGAGAACAGATGTAGCAGTAGATGTGTAGATGCGTTTAGTCCAGAAACAGGTCACTGTCGATGTTGCCTCTGCCAAGACGCAAGATGGATGCGTTGTACAGTCTTATGGCAGAAGGCAAGAATGACCTCCTATATCGCTCCCTGTCGCACCGTGGATGAATCAGTCTATTGCTGAACGTGCTCTTCATTCCTGCAAGCCTGTCATAGAGGGGATGGGAGAAGTTGTCCATGATGGCCTCTAGTTTGGACATCATTCTCCTCTCAGCAACTACCTCCAAGGGGTCCAGGTCAGACTCAATGACAGAGCTTGCTCTTCTGATGAGCTTGTTCCTTTTAGAATCAAATAAGCCTCCAAAATGTCCACCATTGACTCAAATGAGCACGAAATGCATTTTTCCAGAGGTCCTGCAGTAGAAAATAATTAAATTGCCCGTGCTAAAAGTCATGTAAATCTCCCTGTGACAATAGGTGTTTATTACAAAATCATCACTGTTGAGCACCGTGAAGCACCCTTCATTGCCCTTATGAAGTGGCTGTCATCTGAGTGTTACATAATTTTAGATGTAAATAAATTATACATCTTATGGTTATGCTGTGGCTGTCATGAATCATCAATGTTAATTTGCCCCTCAGTCATATAACACTTAATGTAAGTACCTGGTGAGGTGTTTTACTGGTTATAATGGGTGATGGTATTGAGTACTATTCAAAAGGACTTTGTAATTGGGTGAAAAACCATTTAATATTAGTATTAAAAAACAACAACACTGAATATAGAAATGAACAATTAAAGATGCTTTAAGGTTTTCTATCCTGTGACCTTTTACTGCTGTGGATGGTTATTGAATTCTTTTGCATTTTTCTTTTATTCTTTTGACAAGTCTTTTGAGATCCATTTCAAAGCTTAGTTATGATAACATACCTAGAATGCAGGTAAGAATACTGGGTAGTCACACATGTACAATTATGTAAGTAAAGAGGTAAATCACATATATTTTCCTATCTTTTTCTTAATTTATGCCTTAAGTTTGAAGTGACTTGTTTTACTCTGAATATCATATTAGTTTAGGGCAGTGGTTCTCAAACTGTGGTACGCGTACCGGCAGTGGTACGTGGAGTGCCGCCAAGTGGTACGCCAAATGACCCTGGAACTGTGTCGTGTGCGCTGAAAAATCGGGACGGGTTTTTATATTTTGTATTTTAATACATGTCGAATACGCAGCGTACGTACTACGATACAGTGCACGCTAATACTTCAGTGGACACAAGAGATACTCTGTAATTCTATACCACTCTATAGGAATGCGTGCTACGGATGCAAGTGACCAATTGTATTTAAAAAAAGCTATTGTATCTCCAGCAAATAGGGAGAAAGGAGAATGTGCGTGATTTTGGAACAATGCCAACGTTGTAAACACAGGAATGCATAGAAATACGTGCTACGAACGCAGGTAGTCTTGTGTGCACACAAAAGCGTGATAACAGAAAAATATTTAAGAACTGTTCTAATTTGAGAAAAATACACTGAGCGTCTCTCTGTTTCGCTCCCATGCGCATGAAATAAAAACTTTAAATACGGAAATAAAAATGGAAACGCAGAAAAATGCAAGCTTGCAGATTGCTAAAGCAGGTAAGCTACACTATTTTTGAAAAACCTTATTTACCGTTGGCAAAAGAGCTGACATGTATTATGTGTAGAGAAAAGGCTGCTAAACAGCTCGACCTGCTGCCCCCCTCCCCCTGAAAGACACAGTCACTCATAGAATTATTGAAATGAAGGATTATATCAAAAGTACACTGATGATAGAGTGCGTTAAGATGAGCAGATGTTTTTCACTGCAATTAGATGAGTGTAGTCGATTTGGCCAATTTGCTCGTTTACGTTAGATACGAGTTTGAGGGCATGTCCCATGAAGATTTTCTGTTCTGTAAACCGCTACCAACAGGAACTACAGGAGAGCACATATTTCAGCTTCTGAATGAATTTATCGAAGAGAATGGCCTCGACTGGATAAAATGCGTCTGAGTTTGTACAGACGGTGCTAGAGCAATGACAAGCTGACACAGCGGTGTAGTTGCACCAATTAGGTTGCTCCAGAAATTAATGGACGCATTACAACATCCACTGCGAGACCTTTGCCGTCAAGAAAATGCCTGACGATTTAATATCTGTTAGACTCTGTTGTGAATTGTATCAAGGCTCGAAAAATTAATTCACATCTGCTTTGCTCAACTAAACAGGCTCACCCCTCTCACTGAAATGGTGCTTTTTTATTAGTTCTTGTTAATGTTTTTTTTTTCCTGTAAAACACTTTGAGAAGCCACCTTTAAAGGCGCTATATCAAATAAAGTTTATTATTATAATATTTATTATATGTATGTATGAGTGTGTGTGCACGCACGCTCATGTTGGTCATTGAGAATATCTGGGATTCCTATGAGAAGATGACTTGTAGGTGGATGCTTGGATGCTTTGGTTGGATTAGGGGTGGAACTTGGTCCAAAAAGTTTGAGAACCACTGGTTTAGGGTAAAATATCAATACAATCAAAAAGGCTGAACAAATCTCAACTGTACTGTGACAAACATTGCATAATACCCTGCCATTTTATATTTTGAATAGAATGTTTTCAAAAAACTAAAAATGTTCAAATATATTTTACTTTTTAGTAGGCAGAATAATTATGAAGTGAGCTTCAAATGAATTGCTTATGATTAATCCCTGGCAGTTCTGTCTGATGGACATTCCGCTAATTAAACTTTTCCTAAATTAGTTCTAAACAAATATATGATTGTCAGCATTAGTTTTCCCCATTAATTATTATTAATTTCACAGTACTTAACATTACAGTGTAATGAAGTGACTGTCTATTTTGATGTCCTACTATCCATTAAACTTTCATGTTTATGTCAAAGATGATGACTACATCACAAGCACACACATAATACTTTATTAAAGCTTTGTTTCAGCTAGACTTGATTTTGACAGATGGTGTTGAATTATACATTTTTTAGTTTTCCTTTACTTCAAGACAGAAGTTTTGTGGGCATGTTTATATATGTATATGTATATATGTTTTTTGAGGATTTGTTTAAATCAAGAAAAGTAAAAGGTTCCTTCTGAAGTGTTAAGTTTTAAGTTATTTCTTGCAGAGGCAGCAAGCCGGGCCATAGTTCAATTCCTGGAGGTGAACCAGAGCGAGGAGGCTAGCCGAGGGTGGATGCTGTTGACCACCATCAACCTGCTGGCATCTTCTGGACAGGTGTGTTTGTGCAGGCTGCTTTTCTGTCCACAACTCAAAACTGTTTTAGAGCTTTTGTTGATGTTTGATGTCTTAATATTATGGTTGTCATGAACTTTAGTAATACATCAAGATTTCTTTACAATATAGCTAAATGTGTCAGTTGTTGAAAATTAGAAAGAATGAGAAAATATACAGTCAACTTATCAAAGACTGTAAAAGGCTCCTACAGTAATGAGACTGCAGATAGCTTAGCTTTTCTCTAGAAAGACAAGGGGTAAAATTTTTATTAGAACTAATATTGGGAAGATCACCTTGTCTTGACTTAAAATGGTCATTTTTTAATCTAGTTTGAAGAAAAATACAAATTTAGGTTCGACACTTTTCAGTCCCTTTTTCAATTTGTAACAATTATAATCATTTACTAAAGAATTCTGAGAAAGATTTCTATTTAAAGCTTCAAGCTGTAACTGTAACAAATGTCTTGCTGGCACCTACACTCTTAACGTAATTAGAACAGCAGTCTTTTCTTCACACTGTAAAAGAATTCCCTTCATAGCCAGCTTTTGCGCTATTGAATTAATTCTTTTGCCAGCTGATTTCTGTGCTGCCTTCTAACAGATAATGAAAGCCCACCCTCTCTTGACCAAAGGTCAGTAGTAATATTTCAGTGTCTGATATGATAGTGACTGTCCATGGTGCAATGAAAGATGTAACCTTGACCTTAGTCTTTACTAGCACTATTATTTTAAGAACATAAAAAAGCTTGCAATTAAAGATTAGGTTCTTATAAGCTCATTGAAAAGACAGAACATGACAGGGTAGATTGATCCAGTCTCCTGCAGCTCTGGGTAAAGAAGTGCCAACTGCACTTTCTTAGTTTCACGTTTTAGTTTGACCATTTTTCTGGTCTTGTTCTTGATGTTTGGGATTTTGAACAATTTGAGATTAACATGCATTTTCATAAACAAATTTGAAAAGATAAACCTTTAGCACAAATATGTTAATGAAAATGTTTTTGTTTTGTATTGTAGGGGTTTTGTGCATTTACTGGGACAATTATTGTAGCAGTAAGTCACAAAATGATTCTTTGATGGCTATTGGAAAACCGACCTTGCGGAATGACTCAGCAACGCACACACACAGATACAAATACCCAAGAATACATTTATTAATATATAAAATGTGCATATAAACATAACAGATCTTATAGTGAGGGCTAGCAGAATACAAAAGGTATATATTCAATAACGAAGAGTTACAAATACCAAGAGGGACATACATTCAGTATTCCGTTTCGTAAATGAGCTTTGATTACAACTTCTACACTAGATACTTTAAAGTAAGTACATCACTCATAGGAATTAAATTGACATCAACTGGGTTGAGGAAACAATTTAATTCTCGAGCTGTAATGCAGAATGTTGAATACTCATCCAATCTGTGTGGAGTCAGATCTCCCGCGGACACAAGGGAACAGCGACAGGCTTTTTCTGTGTCCAATCGGCATTCTCTGGCCCTGTGCCAGGCAGTCCTGGTTCAGCGTGAGGTGTGGGAGAAGGAGGGAGAGATTCCTGCTGCGGAGCGCTGGCAGGGGGCTCTCTGAAGACTGGCTAGTTAGTCCTGGCTTAACTAGCAGAGTTTGTGCACATGAAAAATGACTATGGGTCCAAGAAAGCCACACTCTTTAGACGGGAAGAAGACCGGTTCGTTCCCTATGTAGCGCTAGTCCTGAATACTGAGGTTCAGCTGTCGACAGTTCCGACTGGAGTTCACTCGTTGATCAGGCATGCGTTTGCGGTGGGGTACCGGCAGTTCACGAGGCTTGCTGCTGGGCTAACCTCAGGTGGATCCGTCCGACGTGCAGGCGACCTCCGTTCTCGACTCTTAGAACAAGGTAAAGTCCTGGCACTCGGACACACTGGCCGTCACGTTTTTGTCCAAGCTGAGTCTGAGAATGTCCTGGAGGGGCCCCTTCTGGGCCCTGTGCTGCCTCTTTTATGTGGAGGAACTACAGTCCTTCATTGGTTGAATGTTCCGTGGGCACTCGAGACCCACATGGGGTTACCCTGCCCTACCAGTTCCTGATTGGCTGATCGAGGTGGAGGATGAGTAACAATGCTCTCTGACATTAGGGACATAAGCAACCTGGGATGAGACTCTCTCTTGGAATCTCCCAGATAGTAAGGCGCCAGAGATGACCATTTATTAGGGTGACTGGATAATCTCAGCATTGGGAGTTGTTCCTTATCAGGAAACTCTATCAGAAAAAACACCTTAAATCTGAACCAAATGGAATGGCCTCTCTGTGTCCAGCACCACTGAGATGAGGGAGAGAGGGACTGGCAAGGGAGCAGCAAGCTTAATTCCTGTATTATTAATAAGACTTGCCGCTACAGTATTAGCTGTTAGAAATGTTGTTGTGCGACATATTGATTGATAAGCATACCTCATGGATCTTCTACTTGAAAGAATAGTAAAGTAGTAAAATGATCAGCCTTTTCACTACATGAAATGTGTGAGCCTTTCATAATAATATACCATGAGAGATATACAGTTGTATTTTGTTCAGTGTTCAATTCCTGTAGTTTCAATAAAGAAAACTTAGTTATAAAGTTTACATTGGTAACACATCTCCTGTCCTAATGATAACTTGGATTAGAAAAATTTTAGAAATGTTATTTAAAAAATACAAAATGAAGTTATCCATAAATGGATTTCTCTCAGTAAACCTGTAATGAAAAATATATGTGGTCTGTAACCTAAAAACAACCTCTGCATTGTCTTCTGAAAAGAAAGCAAGAATACATATTTGTATTGTTGTTGAGAGTCTGATTCATCTACATGAATAAGCATTGTGTGAGTTTTTGTTGAAAATCTCCCACACACTAAAGACTGTGCAGAAGTACTTATCATTTTGTTTACATTTCAACTAAAATCAGATTTATGATTGTAGGAGGTGAAGTTTATCAATGTCTGTTATAACAGCATCTGTTGCTTAAATAATTTAGTTTGTCTGCTTTATCCTCTTCATCACCGTTATGTGCTTTATTAATGAATAAAACTTTACATGGGTAGGTTTTTGTTCCGAGCATTTGACAGTTTCCCAAGGTAGATTGTGAAGAAATGAAATGATAAAATTCTTGATTAAATTGATCAAAATGATCAAATTCTTTGATAAAATAGTGAGGCAAGTACAAAATATACAAGAAAGTAGAACAGGGAATTGCATGCAACTCTTAATTGTGTATGTAAGAAATAAAGATTTCCGGAAAGATGATAGAAATCATCACCATCAGCCGCTTTAAGTGTGCTATGAGATAAGGGCTTCGCTCAAGTCCTTCCACAAATCCCTATCTTCATATTCTTGCTCCCACAAATTACAATTTTCCAAGAGAATTTCCTGTCGGTCTTCTTTAGTCTCTTTTGCAATTCTTTTCCAAATTTGTTGCTCTAGTACTGATCCATTCTTCTTGCTTTATGTCTTTTATTTACTCTTCCAATAATGTCGCCTAACTCTTCTTTGCTTTGTCAGGAGAGGGACATACAAATGTGTTAAATCACAGTGCTTTGCTCCACTTTTTGTTTTGATGCGAAGTATACAGTACAACACCTGTGTGTTAAAATCCCAAAGACAATTCCTTTCCCTTAGGAAAACACCCACGCAGGAAGCCATTTCACTTTTGCATGAAAAAAATCTCCTCCTCTACTAATAAAAGAATAAGTGGGTGTCTCTTATGCAGAATCATAATCTATAGTGTCAACTGAAATGGAAGTATATTTAAGTAACGTGCATCAGGATTTTAAGAAGATAGTGGTTTATGATGAAAGTCTATGAAAAGGAGCAGGAAGAGTATTATGCACTGAAATTAATTTCCAATGAGGAAGTGTCTAGGCAGTATTTCAGGATGTCAAAAATAACGTAATAATAAGAAGCACTGCTGAAGTTGGTGAAAGAGAACTTGATAGTGAAGGTCACTGTGAGGCACACTGCTCTTGGTCAAGAGTGCAGGCATGTCTAACACAAACCGTCAGAAATTTCTCTGGCAGAAATTTGAATGTACTGCTTTTAGAGGCGAAGCAAGACAAAGCTCCAGCATGTCAAGGCTTATGTTACTTTGCCACTAACTCAAATCAGAATCTTGACCTGAATCTGAAAATCTGTGGCAGGATTATCCATTTACTGCCACAGTCAACATGCCAAGCTTGAGCAATTTCTCAAAAAGAATGGGCATAATCCCAGTGTGCAAAACTGCTAGTGACTTTTGCAAAAAAAACCTGCAGCCCTGGATTAAGAGCGTAAGGGGAGAACATTCCAGCAACAGTCCCGGAGGGGATTATGAATAGAGCGTTGAGGCTGTAATTTTGCTTCTTTTTCTTTTCTCCTGTCCCACTATGAGGTTTCACCGGGGCAGGCTGAGTTTTGTTTTTGTCCTCACTCCTTTTCTTCCGGAAACTGCTATTTTATGGAAGCTTTTTTTTTGCATTTGACATTTGACCTTCATTTCATCTTTAAAAGACTTCCTTACGTGCCTTCAAGTTTTGATTGAACATATTCACTTAAAAAAACCTGTATGTGCATCATTTATAACTCAACAATGGGAGTTTATCAGAACAAGATGAATACTTCTGAAGAGCCAAGTATGTTATTCACTCACTTGCAGGTCTTCTATGTGAATGAATACTTGTGGAATTTACACAGTGTTTTTGGCAAAATGTAATATGTCTCCACACTGATTGTCTATAAGGGAGCCAAGTTGCACAATCTAGAAAGAAGTGCTAAATAAAGCCACTGAAAGTGCAGTTAAGAAGAGTGTTGGGGAAGTTTCAGCCTACGATTCTAGTTCCTTTTGGTTTCAGAGATCATGATGAGCTTCCCCTGGTAATTAGCTTTGACAGCTCTTCAGAATGTGCTTTTTCCCCCAAATTAGTCAAATCACAAATCATACTAAGCACGCATAAAAATAAAACACATACAAGTATTTAATACATTGTCCGAAAAGTACAGATGATCTACTTCTTATATGTTGCTTTGCCTTTAAAAATCGGCTTCTGTAAGATGTTAATATTTTTTAGACATTCTGATACTTCAGATCCTAGGCTATCCATATCTTTACATAATAACCTGTATATAACTGTTCTAAAATGTTTTTTTTATTATGTGGTATGTAGGGGGAACATTTTATAGCTAAAAAGAGTCTGAAAATGACAATGCGGAAATCACATGATATGTGATCATTGTGTCAGTCTGAGCATGTTGGGCATTGTGGAATCTTTCTTATATTGCTTTGTTTGTTTTTAATAAAACTGAAAGGGGAAAATGCTGTTATTGCTTTTATGCTTTACTTTCATGACATTTTCTACTTTTATTTTGAGAGTATGTTTGGAAAAAAAAATTAAAGCTTATCTTAGAAAATAATTGACCTTATGTCATGCAATATATATATATTGCGCATCAAAGACTCCCATCACTGTGTATCCAAGAATATTTTTAGAAAGATAAAGTATAATAATATTGATTAAATGTTTTGGCATCATTTTGATTAACTGAACATTCATGACTAACCATGTGACAAATGAATGACTGTTACATGAGCACTAAATCACTATATGTTAAATGTCACCAATGTGAAATTTGATGCAAAATATGAAAGAAAAAAAACCAAATGAATCTGGTCTCCCAACATGTCAAGTGGCTTCATATTATTGGAATGTTGGAGGCTAGAATCAAATCACTGCACTGTTGCTTTTCATCTGATGTGGTGACAGCAATTTCTAACCTGTAAAAAGACTTTACAGCCAAGCACAGTTTGTGACTGATTCGGGAGACCATGAGTCAGGACACTTTAAAAGTGTTGGAGATGTCCAAATGTGTCTGGGCAAAAATGTCTATTTGCTGCAGAACTCCACTTATAGGGATTGATGGCAACCTGACTACAAAGCACTATATTTATCAACTCCTGGTATCTCATTTGCTGTTTTTCTGTGTGCACAGTCTGATGTGACAACATTCCAGCAAGACAATGCCCATTGTTAAGCTGCTTGTGTAACAGTGGCTGACTTGGAAGATAAGAACGTAATGGTTATGTTGTTTTTGCCCTACTTGATGAGTCTGGGGCAATGTAAAGTACTTCAGGCTTTAGCTGAAAAATATTTTAGCATTTCATTAGTCTGTATCTTCATCCTGGTGATGCCATTAATAATCTAGTAATTAAATTAGATTCACAGATCATCCCTGTTGTTGACAAATGTTAAATCAGAATAATTAGTTCACTGATTTCATGTCTGTTCAACAAAATGTCAGTACACCTGCTGAAGAAAATATTTTGTATTTTTCATGATAGTTTATTTCTGAATGTATTGTGGAGATAATATATATATCTTAAGATATATGTTATCAGTGTATCTTAAAAAAGATAAATATATCGCTTTCTGTATTCCGTTTCAATTTTGCATTTCTGAAGAAGCTCTTGACATCCCTGTTCAGAGTTTCTGTTCTCTCCATGAGATTTTAGAGGTCCAACTCCGTGCTTTATTTGTAGATATGTGGTCTTAGGTAATTATTGGATGTGCCTTTGATGTTGATAGAATCAGATTTCTTGATGCCACCTTTGGTTTTTAAAATCAAATAAAAACAAAGCATTTGTGTTTCTCTTTGCTTCTTTCCCTAGAAAACAGTGGACTGCATGACTACAATGTCAGTGCCATCCACGCTGGTCAAATGTTTGTACCTGTTCTTTGACCTACCCCATGTGCCCGAAGCCCCAGGGGCAGCACAGACAGAGCTGCCCCTCGCCGACCGCAGAGCTTTGCTACAGAAAGTCTTCGTGCAGGTCAGTGAGCTGCTGACCAGACAACAATCGGACAACATTGCAATCTGTAATAATGATGTGGACAGCATGCTAAATGAAAATCCTGAATATAAATGAACTAACATTTAGCAGCATTTCTCCAGTAACATTCCAGCTTGAGTGTGACAAATACTACCATAGGGGAACAGAGAGGATAGTTTTCAGCACAGTAAATCTACATTCAACAGGTCATAAACAGTAAATGTTTAGTAAAAGTAGGAAAATTTAAATTTAGGCAAATAAAGTTTATTTTCTACTTTCTATCGGATCGGCATGTAATATAATATTTCTGATGGAAGTTTTTGAATTGGAGGATTTTCCGAATTGTTCCAGAAAATTAAGGTGTCTATACATACTGTACCTCATACATCAAAAGCAGGTTGTAACACATGGAAGAAGAAATACAGCATTTTCTTGGCAACTATTGTTTTTGTGTTGTGAATCGGAAACTGTTTTATGATACAAATAAGACATTGTCATATGTCATACTACTGTGATTCCATTGCAGTATCAAGCTAGAATTTGAAATTTTAAGGGACTATGTTGATGCTTATTTTTGGTCTTTACTAGGGACATATTTTAAGTCAATAAAGAGCAGGGTTTCAAGATGAACAAATCCATCTGAAAGGAAACAAAGAAATGGAAATTCTAGTTATTCTATGGATATTATTGAAGGGGTTGGGGGAGCTATAACAATATGATGTCACATTGTTAATTGACTGTACCAATTTTCATGTTTTTAGTGTAGGGCATGACAGTATTTTAAAGTGAGTTTGGTGGGTATGAGGATTGAGATAACAACTTTGAGCAACCCTCACAGATTCCCTTCTTTCTCTTACAGATACTTGTGAAGCTCTGTAGCTTTGTGTCCCCAGCAGAGGAGCTGGCTCAGAAGGATGACCTCCAGCTCTTGTTCAGTGCAATAACATCATGGTGTCCTCCCCACAACCTCCCCTGGAGGAAGAGTGCAGGGGAAGTGCTCATGACAATCTCTCGGCACGGCTTGAGTGTCAATGTAGTCAAATACATACATGGTGCGTGTCCAATTGCTGTAGCACTGTGAACATTATGGGCTGCTAAGTCAGCCT
The DNA here is from genome assembly GCF_040954835.1 of Lepisosteus oculatus. Taxonomy (NCBI): domain Eukaryota; kingdom Metazoa; phylum Chordata; class Actinopteri; order Semionotiformes; family Lepisosteidae; genus Lepisosteus; species Lepisosteus oculatus. The sequence goes on along the minus strand of NC_090698.1, from coordinate 38,139,863 downwards.
ACTGTTTTCATGGTCTTAATCTGCAAGTTTTGTTCAAATAGAATTTTAAGCCAGAATGGCTAGTAAAACATAAAAAAAGTTTGAAATGGCAGTATATGAGAGCAGGCTATGTGGCCCATTTTATTTGATTGGAATTTTAGCAGCTGAAATTTCATCCCGTTTATTGAAAGAGCCCACAGCTTGGGCCTTGAGTTTAGACACCCACCACCCTACCCATATACATACTAATTCACAAATTCAAAGCAAAACCCAAAAAGAAAATAGTATATTGATTGTTGCCAAAGGTACGTTCACCCAATACTTAGTTCGCAGGTCTGAATACTTACAGTATAAAGTCAACACATTTCATTTTTTTTCTCTTTAGTTACATTAACTGTAACTTATCACTCTTAGAAGTCTTCAGTTTGAGCATTTATGTTTTGAATAAAATATTACATGTAAAAGAAATATTTATACATTATTTTGTACATTTATTGAAAAGAACATCTTAGGAAGAGTTTGATTAGTTTTGCAAGGTTACAGATAGCTGATGCATGTGAGGCTATAAAGCTGTATAGTTGTTTGCAACTTCTAGTTATTATAAGTGCTGAGCAGATAATATTTTTTTATCTTTGGTTTATTTTTCCTTTCTAAACATAAATGGCAGTGTTCTTCAAATCTGTTACTTGTATAGTATTTAAATATGCAAGTTTTTTAGGGTGACCGCTATTGGAGAGCCCTCACTAACTGTAGCAGAAGCAGTGCAAGATAATGATCACTCAATGGTTCAACAACCCATTTAAAACAAACAGTGGAGGATGGCAGATGCAAGAAAACAAAGGAACAGTGCAAGTTCATGTGTTGCACAGGGCAACTTTATTGTGAATGATGATGAGACTTCACGTTTTGGATGAGTAAGAGAATGTTTATAGAGGCACAATCATGATATATAAATATATAGCCAATATATTTAAAAAATCAGCAGCCAGAGAAATGTGTGGACCTCATACAATTGTATGCATCTGAATGGTATGTACAATAGTATGTCAATACAGGGTTATAGGCGTATAAAATAGACCACATAGAGAATATCCCTTATTAGTTTTGTTTCCTGGTCTCCAAATTACTTTGAATTCAGAAAACATTGCAACCTATAATAAAAAAAAACATCCAAGAATATTGTAATGCTAAGCAAGTCCTGCAACTGCATACACATCTAATCCATTTCCAAATCATCGTCACTCTTTATAACACAGAGTGAAAATATTGTTAGCATGAAACAAAGTGGAATATTTTTTCTTGGAATCAATTGGCCACTGGTCTTCTGTGGCTTTAGGAGTCATTTTCCCTCCCACAAATCTTTTGTTTCTAATCACAGTGGCAGAACCAAGGGCCAGTGGCAGGGGCAGTATCCCCTTCAGTATGCTGATACTTCAGCTTTATGAACAATATGATTTGCTTTGGGGTGCAAAAATGTAGGGCTTGTGAAACAGAAAATTGTTGTTTACAAACATTTTTACTGTTACATATATTATTACCAATTACAGTCACCTGAAAATTATGTAAAAACAACTTTCGTATAATTTCAGGTCTGTTGAGGTCAGACATACCATTTTGATTGGAACAATTTTTTTTTTTCAGAGAAAGAGTGTTTGGCCACTTGCATACAGAATATGCAGCAGTCTGATGACCTTTCACCTTTGGAGATCGTGGAGATGTTTGCTGGGCTCTCATGCTTTCTTAAAGACTCGAGTGATGTATCACAAACCCTGCTTGATGATTTCAGGATGTGCCAAGGATACACTTTTTTGTGTGACCTTATGCTAAGGTAAAAATGAGTTTTGTTTTTAAATAACTATTAAATAAAGATTATACTTCTAATTTGCCAACGTGCTCCTTTATGGAGATCAAGGGTAAAACAGCAATGACAACAAATCAAAATCTTCTCCAAGAAGAAGACTAAGACCAATATTGTTTTCCCTAGAGTTTGGCAGGTTAGCACTGCATTATTGCTCCTGGGTTCATGATTTGTTTTTTGCAGAGCTACCTTCTGTCTGGTTGCATTGGTTTTCACCAGGTTTTCAACTTCCGCTTTCGAAAGACCTGCTGGTTAGGTTTGTTGGTGTTTATAAATTGCCTATATGCTAGTTTGTGGTAAGGGACTGACGTTCCATCCAGGTTTCAGTCATGACTTTGCTTCCAGGATAAGTTCTGAGTTGTTGTAGTCCTTCAAAGGAGTAAGTATCATTTTGATAATGGATAGATGAATGGATATTTTAGTTGGCCAGAGATTCATTTCCATCTTGGATTCTTGTGTGTTAGGCAACTAGAATCAATTTTCAGATACTTTAAACAAAATGGTTCTTTTCCCATTCAGACAAAATGTTGTCATTATCTTTTGAGTGTGCTCTTAACACTACTTCTCCACTGATTGGACCTTTGCATCTGACCTTCCAGTATCACCCATCCCCGACACTGACATGGAACTTCACTTACTGTACCTTCAGCATGGACCTGAACATCTGTATTCAAGGTCTTGACCTGTTGTGAGATATTTCAGATGACAGTGGAAATCTTGCCTAAATGTGGGCATCTATCACTGGAGTCTCTTATCCTGATGAGGATTAGAGAATCTAGTGATAGAAGTGATGTGATCCTTTAAATCAATTTAGACTTCTGTTCCTTGAAGTCTTGACAGAATCATGAGGTTTATCTTATGGCTGCTGTCCTGCAGCATCTTTTGGCCTGTGATTGCCCTTAGAAACCGTTGCATTTGCCCGAGGGCTCACAGTTTTCCAGGTCTTGTCACTCTGATAGAATCCTCATTTGGTGATTCAACCTAATAAGCAATTATGATTCTAATAATTCTGTTGCTCTGTTTCCAAGTGTAATGTAGAGGCACTACTTTGGTGGAGCTTCTTGATTAAGAAGTTTTGTCCTGGTTGCAGTACTACTTCTACTCTCTCTCAATATTTCTCCAGTCGAGCAGGCTGAAGCTGTGGCGGGTTAAGCTCTCCTGGATAGTCCTGCCGCCCTGGAATGCCAAACCTGTGCGTCCTCTTTTTTTCTGGGAGCTTGGCAGCAGGAATCCACTTCCCAAAGCCGAGTGAGCGACACAGGGCTCTTTGCTAACTACTGTCTCCCTTCACCTGTGTATTTAAAGCCCACTCTGCTATTGCAGCTTGCACTGCAGCTCCACTTTCAGGTTTTCACTTTGCCAAGCACTACAGCTCCAGTTTTAAGTCTTCATTTCTCTTTGCACTGTGACTCCAGCTCCAAATCTTCGCTCTGCACTGCAGTTCTTGGCCCTTTGCCCTTGGCCCTTTTCTGCTGGCCTCCTCTTCCCCAACGATTCTGACCCGTTTCAGGAGCCAGCCTTCGTTGTCCAGGACCCCAGGGCTCTGTCCATGCAGTCATCCATCCCTCAGCCTTGCAGCCCAATTCCTGTTCTGTAGGGAGTTCTGTGCTAGCCTTTTCTCCGACTGCCCTCATTCATGCTGCCCTTTGACTTCTCTTTGAGGCAGCCTTTTTTCACCCGACCCTTGGTGAAGCTCTTTCTCACCTTTTCTTAGGCTGTATGGGTCACTTTTTTCTACTTTTATTTTTTCCTTTTCCTAGCCACCCTCCAGCTCCCCAGTGGAGTCTTCTTTTTTTTTTCCTAGGGAGGCAGTCATCATGAATCTGCTCCGACACTTGGTGAGCATCACCCCTTTAGCTTGAGCTCCCTGAGCATTCCTTTGTTGTTGGACTGGGACCGTTCCCTGCATCTGTGCTGACCTGAGTGTCCGGGAGATGAGAGGGGACTAAGCTCCAGTCCTTGTTTCTATATCTTTTCCTAGCAGATGTCTCCACCCGTTTGATCCACAGGGCACCTATGTATCCATTTCCGTCTGTACCCGGGTGTTTTAGTTGGAGTGAGGAACATGGGAGACCTATCTGACAGAGCACACCTGGCCAGGTCTCAGAGGAGATCCCCCATAAGGGTGTGCACCTTGATTCACCAGCTCCTGGGCCCCACCAAATGGATCACAATGTGGGGGTTCCCTGCCTTACTGGTATTCGATGAGACTCCTCCTCTCACAGGAGCCTTCGGGAGAAGCACAGTGATGCCTGGTGGCTCCCCTAAGACCGTTGCACCTCACCTTTCCTTTTCTCTTGCTGTATTGCAAACCTTGCTCAGCCAGCCAGTTATTTGTTATTTAATTTTTTACTGCCTGTCCGCCTGCATGCACCCCAGACTATTAAGAGGGCTATCCACATAACACGTGTGGTCCCCTTTTTTCGGGGAGATTGACACTAGCTTTCACCCTGATTCCAGTGGACAGATTGAGATGAGGTATGCTTCTGGGGGCTGGTATCTTTCTATGCCAGCCCTTTTCCCTTTTTCGCCTGAGTTGCAGACAGCTGGCTTTTCTTCATAAAACAGTCTTTGCTGTTTTCTCTTTAATTACTGACCGATCGGCTCTAATTAAGCCCTGCTAGCTAGTAATCTATTATTTTATTTTCACTTCCCTTTCACTTCATTTTTTCTCCATCCCAGAGCTCTTGAGCCCTATTTTCGGGTGTTTGCGTCACTCTCCAGTTCCTTGTGGTTAGGTTCTGACCAATCACCACCTGCACTGCTGTATCCAGCTGCATTGTAGCACTGCAACCGTAGAATGCATCCTTGTTATTGTTATAGCTATTGTGATTATTGAAGTCTTTAAGAATCTAGATGCAATGGTTAACAACAATGTCAACATTTCCAGTTTTCTGGAGCTTCAAAGCAAGGATGTGTTTGCTTGGTTTACCTTAGGTTACTAAGTTCTTCATAAATGATGTTAGTGTCATTAACAGTCTTAAAAGACCACAAAAAATGAAACAGGCAGGTACAGAGAGACAAAAGAATAGACTGGAAGACACTACAAGACACAGAAACACAGAGAGGCGAGAGATCCTTGTCCAGAACATCTGGAAAGACCAGAATGGAGTTATTTGAACTTTCTTAAGAGAGCTTGCCATTCATTTGATTGGAACCTTGATTTCCCGTGTTGAGAAGCCCACAGTTAAACACTTCCCTGGTTAGTGTGTGCGTTTTTAGAATATTGAGATAGGTTTCCATTTAATTTTGTAGCATCCAGATTTACAGTGAAAGAGAGATTTGTAGGTTGTATAATGTTTAGTTTAGAAAGTAGCTTTCTGTTCTTTTAGCTTTTATAGGTGTTATATAAGAGTTGAATACTTGGTAACGGTCTGTAATTTTTCTGGGTGGTCAAGACGTAGGTCTCTGGGATGCCTTGTTAGTAAGTTGTACTTTCACACCTTCATATTGTTAAAGTACAGGTTACCTCCTTGTGAAGATGGAGCTCCATGACCCCTCCCTGGCCCAAACTTCAATCCCATTTCTTTCGAAGATCTGTTTCTCCTCAAACATGGAGTTATATTAGGCATGCTTCTTAAACTCATGGTTCACACAATAGTTCATATTTACCTACTTGCTACATCTTACCAGGTATAGAAGGCAAGACATTACCTCTTGTTTGGGACATTTTCTAGATTTGGAAGTCTCTTTTAGCCTGTGTTATAATGTTTCCAAATTATGTGGAAGACTGCCTGTCTTTAACTACACCAGGAGTGAGTTCTGCCTTCTGCAGCTGTGGATCTGACCTCTGAATGTTGCTGCCTAATTAGCCTAGGTTCTATGTACAGGGGATTCTTCAAAGCCTTGTGCTCAGACAGCTGTCTCATGCAGACCATGCCTCTTTACATATTGGATCTGTGCTTTCTATTGTTGAAGACATAAGAGTATGAGAGGTCTCTAATGACAGGAGGCTATTCAGCTTCATGATATAACCCCGGACAGAAAGCTGTCAGTGTCTGCGACCCTCCATGATTGGGTGTGAATTGAAAATCTCTGTCTTGTGGAAACATGGAACAATCCTATATCTTTGTATATGCATATATGTTTATTCTCTTTTTATCTATAAAGTGTATGACTGATGTATACCTTTTAAATGAAACAACAGCAGACAGCTTTCTTCTTAGGTTTCTGTCTACCAAAGTACCAAATTTGTTGGTGGACTTAAGTTTGAAGTGATTGTGAATTTTGCCTGCAAGAATTTTAAAAGATTCTTATAACAAGTCGGTAATCTTACATTTTTATTTCTCTAATTCTTTCAGATTAGAACAAGCAAAAGAAGATGATTCCAAAGATGCTCTGAAAGACTTGGTGAACTTGGTGACCTCTCTGACAACTTATGGTGTGAATGAGCTCAAACCTGCTGGTCTCACTACAGGAGCACCCTTCCTTTTACCTGGGTTTGTAGTGCCACAGCCCTCCGGAAAAGGTTTGTCTTATTTAATTATTTGTTAGTATATTCAGTTATTGATTTTTGCTAAAGTCTTTCACGGTGTAAAATTAAATTAGGGATTGGAGTCAACTGAATTTAACAAACGTTTCCAGGGTGGACATTACATATATTGTTTCAAATTAAGGGTGTGTCTGAGTAATTACTCTAAATAAAGGGATGTTATACATTTTGTGAGAGCATAGCCTCTAGAGATTCCTCTAGGGGAATGAAATGATGATCTGTTACCTCACCAGTTGGCTTATAAATAAGACAATCAAGTAAGACAATTATAATTAAGACAATCAAATCAATATCAAATCAGGTTCTGACACCATCTTGTTATGCAAGAAAATTAATACAGATTAACAAGTATACACACCCCAGACAGGGGATACTGAACATCACAAGAGACATGTTTTCATTGTTCTCCAGCATAGCGTACTAGCAAAGTAATAACCAGGTGGTAAAACCTAAGAATGACATTTTTTTACAATAACACATCTAACGTATCTACAGCTGTCTGTAAAAGAGTCTTGGTTTTTATAGGCATGGGATCACAGAGCTTGACAAAAGAGACACAAGAGCTGCATACAAAAAGTGTTTCTTAGAAAATAAAGATCCTAATCAGCAGGATTACCAGGGCTGGTTCTCTCTGAAACAAATGGCAAATATATTGGAAATTTTTTCCTATTTCAAATAATATATCAGTAAACAAGTGAGACGCTTATTTTAACCCAGTGAATATCACAAATTGGAAATTACTATTTCCGTACGTATAAGTAAATGGCCCCTTGCATGAGGCCAAGTTCTAGTTCTGAAGTTCATTCTGTTTTGTCTCAATACAAGAAACACGTTTTCTTTCTCTTCTCTCTATAAATTTCCCTAATTCTATGTGTTTTTTTTATCCTGCCCTCTCTACTGATACTCTGAGAAGGTTGACTGAAATAATATATTTAGCCATGATTAGTTTAAGTCCAGTTGAAAATCCCAGTTAGTGCAATTACCTAGTCATGTTTGTTTCTTCGAGGACAAGTACAGTACTTACCCCAGGCTGCCCAATTTTTTACCTTGAAAGAATTTAATTTAATACATTTTTTGTGTATCATTTTAAAGTAATTAATTTTAAGTTGTGTTAACTTGTATACTAGTATTCTTGTTTACAGACTTGTATGAATTTGTTATTGAAAATCTCTTAAGATGAAGTTAGAAGGTACAGTATTTTGTCAATGTGATAAATAATATTACAAAATAGCAGACAGGACATAACTAAACGTTACCTAACACTTGTGTACTTTTTATGTCTCTTGCTCACCTCTGATGGTTTAGTCAAAATCGGGTCCCAACTTAGACAAACAAATATTTCTGAACAAAAGTATATTCAAATATACAAGTATATACAGCTATGTCCAATCACTGATCAAAATTCTTCCCCTATAATGTAAGTATACCACAACAACACCTGAACAGATCAATAAGAGAAGACCTGTATTTCTGCTTACCTAGATGCCCATAATTGAATGGGAGCCAATTTCCCAGTTCTAACAATCTGTCACAGAATTCGGAAAGAACATTTTGGGCCTAAAGTAATGGCAATCAGAATTTCCAAAAATAAAGAAGACACCAAGCTCTCTTATAATAATGCTCAAATTACATAGAAAGAATCTGGTTCCAAGACTGATTAGAAAAAGGATCTCTCCTACTGGTCAATTTCAAAGATGGTGAATAATGATGATTGAGTGATGTTTATTCTCCCATCCTCTCTTGTTCCTTGTTGTCCTCTTTGTTCTGTGTGTCCACTTTTATATTCGTGCTGTGCTCCATTCCTCTGGAGGCTGGCTAAATGACTTCCATTGGAACAGCCCAGTCATTATTTATTCTGTATAACGGATATATTAATGATTTAGTGTGAAGTTAACTAACTCAATCATTGCAGTCATCCTTTGATCATTTGTGTCACTTCCATGTTTACTTGCCTCCTAGCCCAGGGACAGCTAGGTACAGTAAATAATGCCAAAACAGTCTTTATTTTTCAAAACCTTTTGAGTTATGAAATCAAGCTGTAATGAAAATGTTGCTAACTTCAGTTTCCCCCCTCACCAAGTCACAACGATATTGTGTTTTGACAATAGCCCCCTTTGCATATTAACATAAGTCAAATAAGCTTAACATAGCAATATCTAGTTTGGAGGATTGAATAAATGACCATGATTTCTGAAATTCAATGTGTATTCAATATACAGCTGTAATAACAAATGGGAATAAGTGATCACTTGAAAAATCTACACATCCATCCTAACAACAGCTAATTTACAACATCATTGCGGTTTTATGACCTTATGACCTAATGGTTCTGCCCAATGACATTTGGCTATTTCAGAATAAGTAAACTAATTACTTCAGGATCTGAACCAGAAATTTGAAACTTTTGTTGATGCAAAACAAATTAAGGAACAAACGTGAACTGATGTTCTGAGCACTTAGGCCTAAAGGCAGATATGTTAATATGGCTTTTAAGGACGTTGCAAATTACAGTAAAGTTTCAAATAAATATTGACAGCTTTATTTAAGGATGATGAAAACTTGTTTGGAGAGCTTTTCATGTATATTGACCAAGAATGAGGCGGAACAGTAACAATTTATAATGCAGGAGCAGTGCAGTTTGAATATAGAGGTACTCGATGATGTAATTCTTGTTTCACAAAAGGAACTTGAGAAAGCTAAAAACACAAATTTTATGAAAAAGTCAGGAACTTAAATGTCTAAACCCTAAAAATGCAAATTAATGTTGAATTTAATCGAGCTATGTGCAACTATATATATGTTGCAGTACTTGTCTGTTCTCACTGTTTTAGGTCAGATTCTCTCTATAAGAACCCTAAGAAGACTGAACATTTGATTGTTTGACGCATTGTATCTAGCACTCCATCTCAAGTTGTTAGATTGAAGTGAAGTGATTGTTGAACTGTTTCAAGTAAATCATAAAAAACAGCATTAATAAATTACTTCTGTAATTTACAGTGTACGAGGTGAGAGGCGGTCTTTTTTTATGCAAGCAGACCATTATTCACTGCACGTGAACATTACTTGTTGCTTTCGCTACTTTATTTCCGTAGAGACAAAATATAGCATGCATATACAGTAATTTGAGCAACACAAACATCTGTAAGAAAGTGTTTATGTTTGCACTATAAATCATTTTAGTGTTTTTATATTTAAATTTTCTTTTCTTCTTAAGTATAATGTAAACTTTTATTGAACTCTTTAATTCGTTTTAGAAAGACTTACATTTAAACTAAACTTGCTAACCTACAGATTTGTATACATATTTCAAAAGTAGGTTCATTCTACCCTTTTTCTCATCTAGGTCATGCAGTGAGGAATATCCAGGCCTTTTCAGTACTTCAGAATGCCTTTCTAAAAGCTAAAACTAGCCGATTATCCCAAATCATTCTGGATGCTATTTCAAATATTTACGTGGCGGATAACGCTAATTACTTCATTCTGGAATCCCAGCACACTTTGTCTCAGTTTGCTGAAAAGATATCCAAGCAATTGGAAGTACAAGGCAAATATTTTGAGCTCTTGGAGTTTGTGGTGTTCAGCTTGAATTACATCCCTTGCAAAGAACTCTTCAGTGTCAGCGTGCTTCTGAAGTCCAGCACTTCATACCAGTGCAGCATCACCGCTGTGCGGACACTGCTCAAGTTTAGCCGTCATGACCCTATCTTCGGTGACGTCTTTAGAGAAGTGGGACTGCTGGAGGTCATGGTCAACCTTCTGCACAAATATGCTGCTCTCCTGAAAGATCCCACACAAGCTTTCAATGAACAAGGTGGGGAAGCATGCACATATTTTTATTTAAGCAGTGTCCCAATTTTAACTCTGAATGCTTTTCATATGAGATTGCCTTGTTACTATTGTCCTCTCGTTCACAGGTGATTCTAAAAATAACAGCTTAATGGAAGACCAAAAGCAGCTGGCGTGGTTAGTGATGGAAACTTTAACAGTTCTTCTTCAAGGCTCAAACACAAATGCAGGTATTTAGCCACTGTCTCGTGTCCAGCTTCAGTTGCATCTAGCTGATTTTGTAGCTATATACTGCTAGTCTATGAAAATGTATTTTCTAAAAAAAAATGTCTGCCTTTTTTTGGAATAATATACTAAACGGCAGAAGATTCGTAGAAAACATTTTATCTTGATAATTGTAATAAAAATTAGCCATAAATTCAGCCTCTGCTGTTTAAATTCTACTGCTCCTTCTAATGTGGTTATTAGTCATGTTCAGGTCTTCCTTTAGAATGAGGACATATCAGCAGGCTTCTTAGAGGAAATGTGACTTGTGAGGTAAAGGTTAAGAACAGCACAGCTCCCATCAGGAATCTGAACTAAATTTATTTCTGTTCGTGTTTTGCTCTGGACCTTGCCAGTTTTTTTTACTCTTCTGTTTCAGAAGTTCTAAATTCCTGATTACCTTTTGTTCTGGCAGGAGGAAAATTAAAATGCTAATATCAGTAGTGACTTGCCACTATATTACTAATCATGTCTTTTCTCTTAATAATGTTGCAGTGATAACATTGACTTTGTCCACCTGTATAAATAAATGCACTTACTTACTAGCTTTCACTTGTTAAAAAAGACTCCTTCATTTTTTTGCAGTTCTTTACTACAGGTTTTACCAAAGAGGGTAACCTTTCTTCCTACAGTTAGATTGCCTGATTTTTTGGTGAAAAAGAAAATTGTATTATATTGTTCGCTAATTTAAATCACAAAATATATGAAATTTCAAGGTATGCACAGAGCCATATTGCTGTCATTATCTACAGTGCCTTGCGAAAGTATTCGGCCCCCTTGAACTTTTCAACCTTTTGCCACATTTCAGGCTTCAAACATAAAGATATAAATTTTTTATTTTATGTGAAGAATCACCAACAAGTGGGACACAATTGTGAAGTGGAACGAAATCTATTGGATTTTTGAAACTTTTTTAACTAATAAAAAAATGAAAAGTGGGGCGTGCAAAATTATTCGGCCCCTTTACTTTCAGTGCAGCAAACTCACTCCAGAAGTTCAGCGAGGATCTCTGAATGATCCAATGTTGTCCTAAATGACTGATGGTGATAAATAGAATCCACCTGTGTGTAATCAAGTCTCTGTATAAATGCACCTGCTCTGTGATAGTCTCAAGGTTCTGTTGAAAGCGCAGAGAGCATCATGAAGACCAAGGAACACACCAGGCAGGTCCGTAATACTGTTGTGGAGAAGTTTAAAGCCGGATTTGGATACAAAAAGATTTCCCAAGCTTCAAACATCCCAAGGAGCACTGTGCAAGCGATCATCTTGAAATGGAAGGAGTATCAGACCACTGCAAATCTACCAAGACCTGGCCGTCCCTCTAAACTTTCAGCTCAGACAAGGAGAAGACTGATCAGAGATGCAGCCAAGAGGCCCGTGATCACTCTGGATGAACTGCAGAGAACTACAGCTGAGGTGGGAGAGTCTGTCCATAGGACAACAATCAGTCTTACACTGCACAAATCTGGCCTTTATGGAAGAGTGGCAAGAAGAAAGCCATTTCTCAAAGATATCCATAAAAAGTCTCGTCTAAAGTTTGCCACAAGCCACCTGGGAGACACCCCAAACATGTGGAAGAAGGTGCTCTGGTCAGATGAAACCAAAATCGAACTTTTTGGCCACAATGCAAAACGATATGTTTGGCGTAAAAGCAACACAGCTCATCACCCTCAACACACCATCCCCACTGTCAAACATGGTGGTGGCAGCATCATGGTTTGGGCCTGCTTTTCTTCAGCAGGGACAGGGAAGATGGTTAAAATTGAGGGGAAGATGGATGCAGCCAAATACAGGACCATTCTGGATGAAAACCTGTTGGAGTCTGCAAAAGACCTGAAACTGGGACGGAGATTTATCTTCCAACAAGACAATGATCCCAAACATACAGCAACATCTACAAAGGAATGGTTCACAAATAAACGTATCCAGGTGTTTGAATGGCCAAGTCAAAGTCCAGACCTGAATCCAATCGAGAATCTGTGGAAAGAGCTGAAAACTGCTGTTCACAAACGCTCTCCATCCAACCTCACTGAGCTCGAGCTGTTTTGCAAGGAAGAATGGGCAAGAATTTCAGTCTCTCGATGTGCAAAACTGATAGAGACATACCCCAAGCGACTTGCAGCTGTAATCGCAGCAAAAGGTGGCTCTACAAAGTATTAACGCAAGGGGGCCGAATAATTTTGCATGCCCCACTTTTCATTTTTTTATTAGTTAAAAAAGTTTCAAAAATCCAATAGATTTCGTTCCACTTCACAATTGTGTCCCACTTGTTGGTGATTCTTCACATTAAATAAAAAATGTATATCTTTATATTTGAAGCCTGAAATGTGGCAAAAGGTTGAAAAGTTCAAGGGGGCCGAATACTTTCGCAAGGCACTGTATGATTCAGAACAAGGCAACAACACTTCTGGTTACAAGAATCGGCCCATTACATAGTATACAAAAGCAGGGTTGTGAATAAATCTCTTTTAATCCAATAGGATTGTTGTCATAAAAACATATTTAAGGCACATCTTAACATAGGACTTAAAATAATTATGATTAAAAGATCTCTTAAATCACAAAGATAATTTTTTGTCTATTTTTCTATCAAGCACTGATATCACCCTCTCAATACACTCTCTTTTCATCAATTACTTTTTATGAGAAAAAAGGGTAGGAATGGCACCTGGTTTGAGCACAAGTTTTGGCCCAGTATCTGAAGTGTTAATATATTTCATATTATGTACTGTCAGGCTTCATAATCATGTGAAATCCAAATCAGAGAAAATTTCAACAGACACATCCAAATGAACAGTATTTGAAAACAATATTTTATTGTTGTATTAATGTACATACTTTAGACCAAGCAAAGTTTGCTAGTGTATTAATTTATACAGCATATAATGTTATAAAACAGACACTTAGAAGGTGACATGTTTTAGAAACTTTATCTAGACTGCCTATTTGAATAAGTGCAACTGAATTAAATTCAATATATTGATTTTGAGATAGTTTTGCTGACAAATACTACTTATTTGTTAATGCTGCATGCAGATCACGATGGAACATTTCTGTGGTGAAATGTCTGCTTAACAACCTGTACTTATTCACTTAGGAAGTACATCACATTACATTAGTCATTACAGTGATTAGTAAGCAGAAAAGTCCAGTTTTCTTGTGTCAAAATTCTTGTGAATTCTTGTGAACTGCTCTTGCCTGTGACCAGCATTTTGTGACAAGATTGCAACCATACAGTACTTTCACAAACTTAATTTAATAAGCTTAAATTTGTGCTTAATGATTCAGGTTAACTTTCATCATGTTTTGTACATAATACTACATTACAGCACAAGTAAGGAAATTAGAATTGCTATTATCTAAATTTAGCTGTGAATACTAAGTGCTATTTGATAGACCATATCTTTGGTCTTGTGTTTTAGGTGTTTTTCGGGAGTTTGGAGGTGCCAGGTGTGTCCATAATATAGTAAAATACCCCCAGTGCCGAGAGCATGCTCTGATGATCATCCAGCAGCTGGTGCTGTCCCCCAGTGGAGATGACGACATGGGCACTCTTTTAGGATTAATGCATTCAGCACCATGTACAGAGCTGCAGCTGAAAACGGACATACTGAAGGTGATAAATTCCAAATTTGTGTACTGTGTGCTGATGCCTTTGTCTTGTAAAGTGTTTATTAATACATTTCCTAAGGAGTGTAAATGGGGCTTACAAATTTTCTGTTTATACATTACCAGAGATCAATCTATTGAAAAAATGTTTATGACTATCATTATTGTCTGGATCTGCAACTATACTATATATTAATTTTATTAAGATAATGGGGGGAGGGAGGTTTTTTTTTATTTGATTACAATACTTGTTTTGGAGAAAAACTGATGTTGTCATTTCCTGTTCATGTCTTTGCTATAACTTTAATTGTACTGTAATATCTATATATGGTTAGCATTGCTGATTCGCAGCACTGGGCCTCCAGTTTCAATTCTGGATCTGGGTTTCTCTGGTTTTCTCCCACAGTCCAAATACATACTGGGAGGTTAGTTGGCTTCTGGAAGAAATTGACTCTCTGTGTTTGTGTGTCTGCCCTGTGATGGACTGGTGTCCTGTCCAAGGTGTACCCTGCCTTGTGTGTGTTGCTTGCTGGTATATAGTAGATACCCGAGTTTCTGATCACAGGGTTGAACCTGGGTCATGTCACTAGTTTACTGCTGGGTATTCCCCAAGCAGTGATGTGCAACTGACTGAGCACTTCTGTGGGGTGGGCGGGATAAGTGGATCAAGCTGCTTTTGGTGACACAGTAGCACAGGAATATTTAATATGGGTAATTGGGATAAACAGAGCTCACAACAGGCCAATTTTGCTCTGATCAGGAAAGCCCAGAACAAGACTATGAACAAACCAAAAACAAAACAGTAAACTGTAAGAATAACATGATAAATGGAGATTTTACAGATGTAACCATTCAAAATGCGTGGTAAAACCCTATACCACAGGTTTTGATTTACAGGCAGCCGTGGTACTTAATTCGCTGGCCAAAGATGATCCACAGGTGGCATGTGTGGTGTGTTAGTTATTAGTGAAAATCTTGCTTCATTTAATCTCTCTACTGTGCATGTTTAAATCTGCTAAATATGTAATTTGACAATCAAGGGGAAATTTTGGTAGCTGAGCATAAAAGTAACAGAAGCACAACATCATATCGTCATAAATTATATTAATTTAGGGATATAAATATATTATATATAATGTATATGGCTGGTAGTGTAAGCTTAAATAAAAAGTACAGTATTCCACTTCATAAACATTTTACGCATCAAAGTCATTCACTAATTGTGGTTATTTTGGAAAGGTTTTGACGTGCTCATTCTGACTATATTAAGTTTATATACTTTGTAAAAAGCTATAATGTTTTAACATTTTCTATGAATACGTGCTGTTATTATTTCAGTAAATGTGAACTTTTTAGAATTCACTAAATAGGGAATATAATATGGAGTCGCATAACTAAAGAGATTAATAACAATATTAATTTAAGGATCTTAATGTATTTATATAGCTGGTAGTATTACTGTAGTTCACTTTCCGAACGGCCCCTTGGTGCAGTGGGTTTGTCAATAGGGCTAGGAGATCCAAGTTCAATTCCCGCTTAGGGCACAAACAAATACTCCTTTTTTAAAAATAAAATAGTAAATATTATGTACACTATATTAACAATTATTTATTGTTTTTTATATTACACAACATATTCAATGTTAAATTATATTAATAATGAATAAGCAAATGTGAATACTGTCAGTAGTGGGAGTAAAATCCAGTTCTACCGATTTTATTCAATTCAAAATACTTTATTCAGTGGGGGCAATATCACACAAGACTTTACATCAAGCCTTAAAATGAAATTGTATGTATTATAATTGTAGTTAAGAATAACAAAGTGGTATTAAAAAGACCACTGCAACTATAATAATGTATATGAGATACGATGTTTCAGATGTCAATAACGTTGTGAAAATTTGACACAAAGCCTTCAAACTACAGGCATTTTAAAGATCGCGATTTGTGAACATTTTCACAGCTTTTATTTAAACAATATCTAGTACCTGGTTGCATTTTAAGAGACCTTAGTTTGAATAAAGTAGATCCCAGGTGTAAGCGAATTCATAATGCAAGAATGCATTGTTACATTTTTTATGCATAAGTTTAAGTGTTCTGAAGTCTCTCAAAAACGTAAAAGTATGTAACATATAATTGTATGGCACGATGGGCAACTGATTCTTTTAATTTTTAAAGAAAATCAAAAATAAGAAACAATAACTTGACCCAGCCTAAATTAGACATTGCATGACTTTAAAAGCAATAAAAAATGGGTGATTTTTCTTCCTCGTGATCAGAATCTTTGTGTAAGATGTAAGTTTTTGTTTACTTTTTAAATAAACGTTTAAAACACTTTAATTTTGTAAACGCAACACACGTTTCGTGCACAAAAAAAACACATTCCCCCCTCTCCCTGTGGTGTGAAGCAGATCGGCAGGTTGTTTAGTAATAACAAGAATGAATGAACCTCCAGACCATCTCCAGGATACTTGGAAAGGAGGGATTGTTTCATGCCAGCCAGCGCATTATCACCTCGCAGTAGGGGGGAAGGGAAGTGAGCTGTAATTTCGCTCTCCATCAGTACACTTTCCCAATAGTCAATGATGAAGCTTTAGCCAAATAATTAGTTTAAATACCACTTTTCATGTTTTTTATAGCTTTTAAACTCATTCAATGTCTGTTAGGCAGGTACATGTCGATGTTTCTTATTTTTGATTTTCTATAAAAATGTTTAAAAAATCAGCTTCCCACTTTCACCTTGCCGCAACTATATTGGGGATGTAGTATTTTTGGGGGTTTGTTCAGGATCTTTGATTTGTTGTGTGGAGCCCATTTTTTTCCCTTGGTTCACGCATGCTGCATTTGGGGTTGTTTTAGTCTGTAGTGGTCATTTATATCACAGGTATTACGGGTTATTGTGGTGTCCATCGTGGCTTTCTGTTTACTCTACACTTGACTTTGGAACACTTTGAGAAATGTTGCAAGGCAGATGATTTATTGCTAGTTGGCTTTAGTCTCTTGGTTTACTGGGGACGTATCAGCTGTTAAACTGAGGAAAGGATACAACCACCACTCCACAGACAGACAAAGGTGATAAAGATGATAAAAAAACATTCAAAAGGCTGCAGTGTGTTAACACAAACTAACAGAGCCACTTGTGACAGCAAGGTGACTTTCTGTTCAATTGCATGAGAGCTACAGAACAGTCAGATAGATTTTAAATTCTTTAAGCAACATTAACTGTCAAATTCACCTACTTTGTGCAGTACATGATTTCTAAAAAGGTCCCCTTTTCTCTCGTGCAAACTCATTGAAGATGTATTTTTTTTAATTCTGAAACCTGGACGATATGCCTCAGGGACTCATTCATAGTATAATCAAAACAACCCCACTCCCCGCCCCCGCCGGGTCTCACCTCCTGCACAAGCGAATATCACGAAGTCAGGTACACAATTAGACCGAAACAATAGCGCACAGGGCAGTGAACGGCGGTGTGTTCGTATACTTTATATACAGTATGACACCGTATGATTTCAAAGCCAGTAAAGTATATGTTTAATATTTTTCTTAATCAAAATTTTAAGTTAAATTTCTCATTGCTGAAATTTGTATTAACACAAAATATAGATTTTCTTAATGCGGATGTAAACCTGAAAGAGGCACATTGCGTTCGCAACACGCTATAAAAACAAACTATTTTTACACGTCCTGCTATATATAAAATACAGCCAAAAGGATTGCTCTAAAGGTTAATTCTAAGCTGAAAAGACAAGGCTCAACATGTCTTCTCTAACTCTTCAGTTTACAGCTCGTCCATGGTCATTAATTATTAATATTATTAATAGTATATTCTGTATTGCATTAAAATTGGAATGTTTTTACAAATATTGAGAGAGAGGACACACAATCTGTCTCCTCTATAACTCTTCAGTTTACATAATAATTCCCGCAGAGCCCCACAACATCGTCACAACATCGTAAACAACAGTCGCTGGCTCACTAAAAGGTGTGACACATCTGTCTTCAGTGTCATGGTATGTTTTTAACACATTGATAAGATGTTCTCCGGTTGCTGGCAGTTGTAAAAATAATACTTCGTCCCTCCTTATTCACAAAACCATCGCTTATAATAATTCATCCAGATACACGCACTCAGGAGCCAATTTTGCCAGAAACAACCTCTGAGTAAGTCTTTGGAATCCGCAGTACTGTACAGTATATAATATACATTGAAGTCTTAAATTTAAAGTTAAATTGTTGGCTGATTACTGGGTGGATTAAGACAAAATAACAATTTTCTTAACTCAGATGTAAACCTGAAAGAGGCACATTGCGTTCACAGCAAGCTATAAATAGTGGACTATTTTAATATATTTGGCTATGTAAAAAACAAACCAAAAGTAATGCTCTGATTGGACTTTCAACCACTTCGGTGCTGCGCGCTACATTACAGTCCATGAGCGTTCCATTTGTCCATTACAAAATAAATGTTTTTTTTCAAAATGAATGTCAGAATGTTTCCAGAACATCCACTTGTGATATTTTAGCTGCTTGGTTACACGATTCCATATTAATATTACTATGAAGTGGTATTAAATCAATACAACTTTTTTTTTACAATATTACAATAACAAGAAGTGGTGTTCTTACTACGTATTCTTGGAAAAAGATGAAACATTATAACTTTTTATGGAGTACAGTATATAAACTTTATATTGTTACAACAAGCACATTAAAACCATAACCCACTGTAAGTTACCAAGTTAAAACTTTGATGCATAAAATATTTATGAATAAGGTAAATCTACTGTGTGTATATCAGGTCCCTCAGCATTGACCATGAATCAAAACTTGGTGTTTTCTGGCGACAGCCCAAATGCTCCACACATCACGTGAAGCTTTCACTGCTCGACCTGGTGGTTTTACAAAGTAGTGCAGTCCCACAACAGATTATTTCTAACAAGTTGTGGTGTCCTACAGACAAAGAACTGCAAACATCTGCAGTATTTATGGCGCATTCTGAATGGTTGGATCTATATACAGGTTTTTACAATAGAAGATATCAGTATCAGCCTTCTTAGTATTGGGTAATGTTAGTACAGATGCAGCCATTCAAAATGGGTGGGGTATTTCGCGGCATACCCCGGTGGGCGTGTCGCGGTATCACTCGGTATCACGCAGTATCACGCAGTATCACGCGGTTAATCGTGTCATTTGACGTCATGCCGGAAAGTATCCGGCATCACCTTGTAAAACCGCCAGGGGGAGCTTAACCTCTCATGTACAGCATTTGAGCTTTTAAATTTGAACTGTGTATTACAGCATGTTAATCATCAGTCATTAAAATGTTGGTATATTTTATGAAAGCAAGATTGCTCATTTGGACAAAAGTACACAACCTACCTTTATCAGAAATATTTATGCATCAAAGCCTTTACCGAAGATATTACTAATAGTATTAAGAATGAATGACTTTGGACAAGCTGTATACTCAAAGTATAATTTCTTTAGCACATTTGTACAAGCACTTGGAATCTGTCCAAGCCATACTTTGTCAGGCATTTTGTTTTACTTCAACGGGCATAAAAAACTCCCTTGCTTTTAACAGGGTGTTTCATAATTTCTAACTACGAAAATTATTTAAAATGCGACACTTATCATTCAACTAGAGCTCAAAATATCACAAGGATCCTCAAGAGCACAACAAAGACTGTATTAAGAGATACTTGTATGAGATACATGAGAATTCAGGCTTTTTTATCAACGCTTTCTTTTCCGTATACCAGATATTATGGAACCACTTCAGAAGGGTGTCAGCCAGTCAGATTCCAGGAATCGGTACTTTAAAGGAAAAATACACACCGGTATTCCATTTCTCCCTAAACATTTTAAGCATCGAAGTATTTAACTAACATGTGAATTAGCGTGTGAAAAAGTGGTAGTTTTAAGCTTTTCTGCTAATATAATATGGAATCGCGTATCTAAAGAATTTAATAACTATATAATTATATTTGTGTACTGCGACAGGGCTGTGTAGGGCTGTTTCGCCTCTTTCTTCCGACTTCCCTTGTAGCCCACTGGTCTACGTGCCCGATTACCAACTCACGGGTTGTGTGTTCAAATCCAGCTGGTGCTGGACTTTTTTCTTAACAAACATTTCTTCGAAAAAATAGAATAGCAATATTATGGACAATCAATTGACTTTTATATTTCAAAATATCACAACATGATTGATTCTAAGTCATTTTTGATAACAATGAATAGTCACCTTCTTCCCTTCTGACAAAGGTTCCTGCTTCTGCTTCCTGCTTCTATTGTGTGTGTGTAATAGAGAAAATTTTTATAGAGAAATGGAGGCTGGACAGTATGCGTTACAATATAAACATTTATATTGATTTAAATCGTGTTTTGATTTAAATCGCAAACGCGTGTTTAATTATATGTGTTTTTTTAATCATAATCAGACTAATGCAACATAAATTGATACAGTATCTTTGTCTTCTAAGTATCTTAATAAACTTTCAGCATAGCTTTCTACCCGTTTAGATTTATTTTTCTTGGGATTTTGGGATCAAACGTGGAAGGATTAGATTGTAATCGTTTTTATTTTTCAAATACATTTTAGAAAAGTGTAATCTATACCTGCCCAGACTGTACGCCTTCCTAAACCCCGCCTTTCACTCCTGTCCTGCTCTTCCCCGCGCACCCCAGCCGGGCGCTCTTCGGCCTCTGCCCGGGACGAATGTATATTTGGATATTTACACCCGGCGCGGCACCGAGGGAGCGTCTGCATTTATAACTTAGTTTTTAAAATTAGTCAAGCAATATGAAGCATCTCCTTCTACTTTTAAGTCCCTTAAATACATTGAGCACAGCTTTCTCACCACTTAAGATTACTTTTTGATACCATCCTTACACAAAGCAGAAACTTTCCAATGACATACAGTACAAGTGGAAAGATTACAGATTTTAATTGTCTAATTTTGTTACGTTATACGTTTTAGGAATGTTTCATCTAAACAAACACCACAAAACTATTCTCGATTGTATTTCTGAATGTTATGTTACACCTACAGTAGTTCACTGCTTTAAATACATCGAATTAAGAAAGTTAGGTGTAGCACTTTAGATCTTTTTTTCTGAACCAGGGAAAATCTGATCATGTTTCTCTATAACAATAATAAAAAACTTTATTTTACATATCACCTTTAAAAGTGGCATCTCAAAACAATACAGTAGATGGAAAAACAGTTAAAAGGGACCAAAGTAAATACCAGACAAACACAAACGCGTTTTTAATAAAATTCTTCTATTCATTCAGCAGAGAGTGAGAGGGACATCCAGCAGAGAGAGACACACACACACTTATCCAGTCTCTCGAAATAAAGCTATTTTTCAAGCAATGCAACAAACGTCGGGCAATGTGTTTTTTTTAATCCAACATTGACAGCCACATCTTAAATCTTGTCAGTCAGCTCTTTTTTCTCTATTTGAATTGTGGCTTACACATCGCACGACTTTAAAAGCTAGAAAGACAGGTTTGGATTCACATTAGCTGGCGAGCCTTGTTAACAAAAAAACAGACAATACACAGGGAGGAGGAGGTCAAGCGAGAGAGAGAGTTTTTTACCCTCCGTCTAAAAACCCAAATAAGCTGGGGCAGAGAATCTGGGGGGATCATTGCGTGGTACAGAGCGGAGCTCAGTCAATTCTTATGGAATGTGTTTTCTTTCTTCTTTTTTTCAGCAAGGAATAAACCTGTTACTTGATTCATATGGATACCCGGTTACGTTATACATTTTAGGAACATTTCATCTAAACAAACACCACAAAACTATTCTCGATTGTATTTCTGAATGTTATGTTACACCTACAGTAGTTCACTGCTTTAAATACATTGAATTAAGACACCCAAATTAATAATGTAACATGCCACTGTTTGTGCATGAACAAAGTTATACTGAGATTTCCTTAGATACGCGATTAAAAATAAAATAAAAAAATGTTTGAATCCCCGGCGGAACACATTCCATAAGAATCAGCACTTTTACGGTATATATCGCCTTTAAAGGTGGCTTCTCAAAATGCTTTACAGGATAAAAACAACAAGAACAGCAACAACAACAATATTGTATTTCATTTGCACTTTGAAAACCAAGTAATAACTTAACTATATGTGCAAAAGTTTCATATGTTGCTGTTGTGAATGCCTCTTGTGGAGTGTATCTTATTTGCCTTACGTCCTGGTTATCTCGCTCGCCCTCCCCCCCCCTCCCTCAATTCAATTAAATTCAAGGTGTTTTATTAGCATGACAGATGGGTACAATCAGTGTTGGGTATTTTCTTTGCTTTGAGATTCCACTTTTAAAGGTGATATATAAAATTTTAACTAAAATAAATTGATATCTTTGTCTTCTAAGTATCTTAATAAACTTTCAGCATAGCTTTCTCCCCGTTTAGATTTATTTTTCTTAACTAGTATACTTTAGATAATTTTTTCTGAACTGGGGAAAATCTGATCATGTTTCTCTATAACAATAAAAAAACATTATTTTACATATCACCTTTATGTGATATCACCTTAAGGATGCGCAAAAAAATTTAAAATAGTCTTCTTTAGGTGTGAGGGTAGGAGTGGATCGCAGCAGGCATAATCGGCAAATTAGGAAAACAAAGAACAGGACAGGCGAGACGTTTATCCAGAGAGCGAGTGATCAGAAAAAGGAACAGCTGTTACACCCAGGTTTTACGCTCTCTCTCTGTTGAATGAATGAAAGCATTTTATTAAAAACGCATTTGTGTTTGTCTAGGTATTTACGTTGTAATCTGTGGTTTACATCTACTGTATTGTTTTGAGATGCCACTTTTAAAGGTGATATGTAAAATAAAGTTTTTTATTATTGTTATAGAGAAACATGATCAGATTTTCCCTGGTTCAGAAAAAAAACGATTAAAATCTGTAATCTTTGCACTTGTATGTCATCGGAAAATACAATCAGTTCCTGCTTTGTGTAAGGATGGTGTCAAAAAGTAATCTAAGTGGTGAGAAAGCTGTGCTCCTCAAAGCGCTTTACAGGATAAAAACAATAACAACAATAGTGGCTGGGCAAACTATTTTTTTTTATAGAAGTACAAAATGAGATACTGTATAATGATGTGCATGAACAAAGTTATACTGCAATTTTCCTTAGATACGCGATTAAAAAAAAAATTTGTTTTTGAATCCCCGGCGGAACACATTCCATAAGAATCAGCGCTTTTATACAGTATATCGCCTTTAAACACATATATTTAAACACGCGTTTACGATTTAAATCAAAACGCGATTCAAATCAATATAAATGTTTATTTTGTAACGCATAGGTGACTATTCATTGTTATTAAAAAGACTTAAATTCGATCATGTTGTGATATTTAGAAATATAAATTTGTTTGGTGCTAGTGAGGTTTTATTTAATCTCTGACCAAGGGAAACGTTTCATTTTTTCAAAGAAATGTTTGTTAAAAAATAAAGTCATAGTTCCATGGGATTCAATCACAGACCATGTGACATGGGAGTCAGGAAACTAACACACAGCGGCACCAGATTTGACAACGCTATAAAAACGCTATCAAATAATGTGACTAGGCACAGAACAAGTTTACAGCACAGTACAATAATAAATGCTGACCATGACTTTAGAAGCATAAATTACCTTACACTCAATTTAAACACAAGCTGTCATTAGCCCTCTAAGCTGGTTCATACAGAAATGTAGAGATCCAGGCTCAGAACACACAGCTTCATTAGCGAATACATATTCAGGACAACTAGAGAAGACATTTTACAGAGGATGGATTTTTAGAAACATCTCATCAGTGACATCACTGAAGTCAACTCCTAGGTACCGTAACTGTCGTGTGGATAATTTCACAAGAATCAGACAAAGGTTTAAGCATCGCTTGTTCTAGATAAAACTGCAAAAAAAAAAACAAAATAACAACCCATAATGTACTTCTTTGCGGCTCTGTTTGCCCAAATCATATATTCACAACGTGAAATCTAGAAAATAATATTACGTTACCAAAATCCGCAATATGGAAACAGAACCTGTGTAATTGTTGACAGATGATGTACTCGTAACATTTTTACAAGACAAACTACAACATTTAAAAAATGACTTGTATGTACTTGATATCTTTAATCAATCCACGGCCACATTGTTAAAAGCAGAGTCCCAGCACAAAACGAAACTAAAACGCATACCGTTTCGCGCTTCTTATTAGTTGCTCAAAAGTAAATTGACCGTATGAAATGCATAATATAAACCTAGAAACATATACGTGAGCAGTATTTACGCACTGTAGTATCGGTGTTAAGACATACAGTACCTCTCAAATACTGTAAATCAAGTTAAAAATATCTCAAGACCGATTCTGGTCATAATGAAACCATGTTTCGTGTATGTTTTCTTTAAAGTACCGAGACCAGCCATATACTGTATGTTTATGTTCCAAAATTAATATCGTTTATGGCCTTCACACACGTTGCAGTATGCTCCTATTCTTTTTATGCTCAGGCACTAAGATTTCCCTTCAGTGGTAAAATTCCATATGAATATTCAATACTATAACGGGCACAGTAAAGAGGTTTACAGTAATTCTTTCTACGACAGACCAACGGACCACGAGTGCCCGTCGGTCAACCAATCACGTACCGCGGTACCCCGCGTCGTCTTGCGTCGCGATGCGTGACGCCGTAGCCAATTACCTCCGGTACGTGTCTGTACCGCGCACTTTGAATGGCTGTATCTGTATATCTGACACTGAGGTTTTATAGAAGCTAAAGAAATTCACAGGCCTAAAATAAATAGCACATCCATTCTTAAATGCCTAGACATCAATCCTATTGGCACAATGAATACAATGCAAGAACCTGAAGCCAATGCATTAGCAGGAAATTATGAAATTGTTCCAAATGGGTAGAGGAGGATAATGGAGATGAGTATGAATTTAATGGCTACACATTTATTTTGGGAAAGATAAGTGGCATAGTACGGGTGGGAGCATGAGTTAACATATCAAAAGAAACCCAAGACCTGGTGAAATGAAGCAAGAGGATACTGACGGTTTAAAGTCTATATGACTTAAACTGGGAAATAGAAATTCAAATGAGTGCTGTCGACCAAGTAGCATAATGTATTTTGAGATAAAGAAGGTATGTTGCCATGGTGATGTTGTATTACTGGTAGATTTCAGTTTGTCACACATAAATTGTGGTATTGAGATGGGGCATACAATGATTTTTTATGACATGTTTAATTGTTGCTTCTTAACAGAGTCGGTAAACTTGCAAACCTAGTCCTTTCAAACCTAGCATGAATATAATAAACACTTTTGTTTACTAAACAAAAGCAGTAATTTACAAACAGAGACAAATTCATGTACTGGGCACACATTTAACAAACTAAAGTTAATTAACTGATTAACATTGATAAGTGCAAAGTGATCTTTGCAGGAAATAGGAACCTATGCTAATGCATATTGCATTGGTGATTCTAGGCATTAGGAAACTATGCATGAAAGAGAGCTGTATGTTTAAGAATTTACATACATTTTCTTAGCAAGACTTTTGGAAGAAGGACTTAAAATTATGACAAGAGTTTCGATTTACTTAGATACTGAACTACTTAAAGAGAAAGTGGTTGGCAACCTGTACGTACTTAATTTTTGTGTGTGCCATTGTTTGTGTAGATTTTCAGAAATAAGGGCCGGAATTGCTCAACCGAATCATAGCACAATTTCTTTATTCTACGGCACAACTTGAAAAGATGAGTCAAATGTAAAGACATCAAGCATTTGTTTGCTATAACTTACACACAGTATTTCACAGCTATATATAAACAATTACAATTCTGGGAGTACCAGAGCCCTACCTTTAACAGACTTAGAAAATGCATAATTCTGCCTGTTTTTCAGGATAGATTTAAAAAATGATACTTAACTAAGACTGTTTTCCCATTCAAAATATTGTATCACAAACCATGAAAGGTTAACCTTAGCCTATGAATTCCTATATATGGGAAATGGGTATTTCAACAAACAAGTAAAATAAAACAGCAAACCATTTTACATACGAATATGGTACATTTAAAGTATTCAGATTCCTGGACACAATTTTGTTTCTTAGACTTTATGAAGGAGTCCACTCTCACAATCCGATCAGATCTCCTCCATCAGAGTCTACCTTTTCATTTGTCTCTTGTCTCTGTTTGTTGTATGTCCTATTTATTCTTACTTGAGACCTACTTTGTACTACTGTATGTCATCCCCATAACTGCTGGCTAAATGACCTCATTTAAATAGTTCAGCCACTATTAAATAGTTATGTTCCAAGAAGGCTGACAGAATGGTTTTAAATAGAATTTGTTTATCCTCAATAAAAAAAGTAATGTTCATGAAAATTGACACCTTTGGCCATATTTACTGACTTAAAAGACATAAAACACATGTGTAAACCCTTAACACAATGCCCATTGTTTGTAACATTTTCATAGGACTAAGCCTATAGTAATGAAATCTGTTTTTCAAAGAAATTCTCTTTGATTTTGTTTTTTTATTGTGGTTTAATGGAGTTTTATAGTCTAGAAAATGTCACACGCTTAAAATGGAATTAGCAGTGTGTGAATTCTTAGCAGTACAATATGATATATTTATAGATTTTAAGTTTATTTAAACTATACCTTATTAGTATGCGTTCCCTGGAAGAAAATATGTTTTAAGTGATAATTCTGGCATTAAAAGGACATAGCAGTAATGAATGTCCTTCAAATGAATCACATAGCAAAATTAATTCTGTTTATTTCACTTTTCTGCATTTCATGTTCTTGAAGTATGAAGTGTGTTCATTTATGTAGGGGAACAGTCTTGATTGGTATTTGCTTCTTAATTAAGAAAAAGTAATGCCCCACTTCTCTCTAAAAAGTGTTTTTGATTATTATTAAGAAACATGACCCCTAAAGGTACATTTTCAAATACATAAATTAAGGTTGTATAGTGTATATAATAAGTGTGTTAAAAAAATCTAATTTTTCCTGGAATTCTTAAACAGGAAGAACAGTGCTGTGTTGCATGCACTGAGAATGGATAAGAACATTTTCTATAAATTAGGTGCTGGGAGTGTTTTCAGTTAAGCTAAAAAATAGTAAAAACAATATTGATGGAAACTAAGCACTGTTTTCAGAAAATACTCATGCATTTCTTATTCAGTACACAAAATGTTTTTTAGAAAATAAACTCTTATCCTTTCTGTGCTAGTAAAAATCTCACAATGGAATTCTGTATTTAATTAATTTGCTATTAGCAATTTGCGATTTGTTATGTTAAACTGGATGAATATTAGTAGTCTGGGAACAGAACCAAGCAAAACTGAAAGAATTAAGCTAATCCCCCTTTCCAGTGTTGTTACGTAATACTCAAGAAAATAAATATATTCTCAATGGTACCTAATAGACAACACATAATGCAAAATATGAAATGTTTCAGTTGCTTAAATAAATTTAAGAAAAATAAGTGTTTAACGGCAGATTAATGTTGATATGAAACGTTTCTATAAAATCTTATTTTCCTGTGTCAGGCACTTCTTGCTGTCCTGAGAGAGAGCCATCGCACCAGGACAGTGTTCAGAAAGGTGGGGGGGTTCGTTTACGTCACATCTTTGCTCGTCGCTATGGAACGGTCTCTGTGCTGCCCCCCAAAGAATGGCTGGGAGAAGGTCATCCAGAACCAAGTGTTCGAGCTCCTGCACACCGTCTTTTGCACGCTGACTGCTGCAATGCGGTACGAACCCGCTAACTCGCACTTCTTCCGCACGGAAATCCAGTATGAGAAGCTGGCAGACGCTGTGAGGTTGTTGGGCTGCTTCTCTGACTCCAAGAAAATTGGCCTAGCAACTGTTGTCCCGTCCAACTCACAGCCATTTCAAAGATTGCTGGAGGATGATGTGATTCCTGTGGACAGTGTGTGTCCCACTCTGAGACATTGCAGCAAGCTCTTCATATTCTTGTACAAGATGGCCACTGATTCCTTTGACAGGTAGGCAGCTCTATTAGGTACCGGTGTGCCTTTTCTGTGTTTACTGTTTTTTACCTGTTTTTGATTCCCACATGTGAAACATTATTTTTCTCAGTTGATAATACAGTTGTTGTCCCATATTTCATTGTTCAGCTGTAAGTGCAGACAAGGACATAATGACATTTGAAATGTCTAGAGCAGAGGTTGGATTAGGTTCTAGGCTCTTGCCATTTTGAGTTTTTTGTGTTTAAGATTTAATTGTGTCTTAATTGATAACCTACCATTTTGACTTCAATTAATTTTTATTAGGATTGGTTCATTTTAAAATAAAATGTTAATATATACTCAGATTTAGATGTATTCCTGTAATGTTTTGGCCAAAATAGCCCTTATTGCTCATTGAGATAAAACTGGAATGAGACATTGAAGTATCATTTTTTCACTGTGCTAGGTGTCTACTTTGAATAACATGTTTTAAGCATCACCTTGCCTGTTGTAATCTGCTTTGTAGAATTTAAATGTATGATTTTATCATCATCTTGGTTGCTTGCTTAGTAAAATATTTTGAGGCTTATCCTATTTGGTCATTTGGAAGTTACTATATCATTTAAATGATAACACAATGGTTAGTTCTTCACCCATACCCAGAAGTAATACTGTTTATCATTAGTGTGCTTTTTGCAATACTGGTACTGCCTTCTTATCTTAGAGTATGTTTTTGGCTGAAACTGTCTTGTTTTGTGACAGTTTTTAATGTATAAAATTTCTAAAAAGCATGCTTCCAGCGCTTTTCCTTAATAATTAATGCATACATGCATTTTTTAATGACTGAGTGTTATTCCTTGAAGGATACATTTCTGGAAATTCTCTGTGATAATAGCAGAATGATGAGCAGTCAGCAATTAATTATTAATTAGTTGCAATGGGCATTGAACAGGCTAGGCTAATGAAAATGACTGTCATTTCATTGAAACAAGTTTTATATTTCAATGCATGAAAATGACAGTTAAACATTATAGCTAAAATATAGACAACAAATATTGTAAAAGAGAAACATAAAGTATTGATAAAGATAATGTTTTCCCATATACCACAATGCTGCAGGTATGTAATGGAGTAATGGAGAAGAGATTCTTTTGTCTTTTAGATGCATTAAGAACATGCCTGATTTGCACAACCTCACACATTTTGTGCTTTGTTGGAGGCAGGGAAAACAATAGAAATAATCTCACTTATTTCCTCGTATAAATACAGATTTTGAATGTAAATGCTTCCAAGGAAAAGTTATAAATTCTAATGAGCAGCAATGAAATAATGTAAACATTAACCACCTTATGGCTGGTTGTGAATGTTTACTGATAACACTCTAAAAAGAAAATAATCACTTAAGAAATATTAAAATGTTTAGCTGGTTCAATAAAGGAAGTTTACTCGTGATTGTTCTGTTTGTCAGGGTAAGCAGCCAAACTTGGATCAAAGACATTTTCTGAAGTGCCTTAGCTCTCAGAATTTCATCCTTTACAGCGGAGAAATTGCCTTCTCTGAGACTATTTTTGTTTATGTGCATTTGTGTATGTATGTGCGATGGTCAAATCATGTGTCTGCTATAATTTGTATTCCTCTTTTATGTGTGTGCATTTGTTCTCAGCTCAGAGTGCTAACAAGCTCCCTACCTGTTTTTCTCTTAACCTTTCACGTTTGCCTGGCTGTCCTCTGCTGTCTTGTGTATGTAGTCGTGCTGAGCAGGTGCCTCCGTGCCTGACACACGAGACCTCCCTGCCCTCTCCTTGGGGCACTCCAGCTCTCTCCAGAAAGAGGTACTGCTCACTGCAGTTTTCTTTTCTGTTCACATCATTCTGTTGATTTCTGCTCATCTTTTCAGTTTCTACACCTTTTCTTTTTTTTTCCAGTTTCTGTAACAAACTCGTTGCAGCTTTTTTGTTAGACCGCAATGCACATTGTTGTATTTTTGTGCTGTCACTTGTCTCAGTGTCTATTTTTTGTCATCCTTATTTGATGAAACGCTATTGCAAGAAATGGGATTTAGGGTTAAAGATGTGTGTCATTACCTGGTTAGCTTTGTATAACTTGATGAAAACATCTTGTGTTGTCTTATGTATTATTCATGTTTTGAGAATATTGAGAATATATCTTAACTTAACAGCTCAGAGCTTAAGTTGTGTTTGATATGGTTATATATATATGGTATTATACAAAAATAAAAAAAAAGGTTCTGCTCCTGTTAATTAAGTACTCAGTGTCTTTTAGGATTGCTGAATTAAAAAATATTCATAGAAAGTTTTAGTTGTATAAAATTAAATTAAGAAGCTCCAGACCCTGTGGAACAGCAGTCTTCCAGACTTGTGGCTCCCTGTGGTATCCCTTTTTTTTCATTGATTGGGCTGTTTCACTATTAATCATCAGAGTTCTGACAAAATAATAGAATTATCAGTAAATAAAAATTACAACTCAAACAGTTTCATAGCTTCCGCTTTATATAAATATTTTATTATGTTCTTTTAAATATCGGTTTTACAACTTGTCTGATTATTTCTTATTCACACAGGCCTGTGACTGTACATTCTGATGTACTATACTTAGGTGTTTTTTTTATTAAAAAGTAATCTTATAGCATTTTGGATAACGACTTTTGAAGGGTAGCAGAGAATCTTGCCCTGAAGGATATTCACAAATGTTGTCTGAGCCATTGGGTCTTGGCCTTCAATCACACTGGGGTTTGTTAAACTAAATCATTTTTTCTTTTGCCCTGTGTAATTGGATGTAGAGATCTGATATTTTGATATTTTGGTCAGCTTGCAATTGAAATTGTATAAAACTTGTACAAATTATGTGTGATCTCTACTCCTGCAGACATGGCTATCATGGCGTCTCTGCCCCAACCTCATCTCTGTCCATGAAGGCTGTCACTGACCTGAAGCTACACCTAGGCGCCCCTCCCTTGCACTCCCCTGATGCAGTGATCATTCACCCCGGAGCAGGGCTAGCCATGTTGGACCTCCTTGCCTCCGTCACCTCTGAAATGCAGCCTGAGGTACAACAATACACACAAACATTCATTGAAGAAGGCAGTAACCGAAGAAGAAGGCAGTAAAAAACATAATATACAGTTGCAAGAAAAAGTTTGTGAACCCTTTGGAATTAAAAATGTGTTCTGATCATCAACTACGTCACAGTAATAGACAAACACAATCTGCTTAAACTAATAACACAAACAATTGTACGTCTTCTTGTCAGTACTGAACACACCGTTTAAACATTCACAGTCTAGGTTGGAAAAACTATGTGAACACTTATATTTAGTAACTGGTAGAACCTCCTTTAGCAGCAATTACCTCCACCAACTGTATTCATAAAATAATCACACCCAAAACCAAAAGATCACAAAATGGCCTCATATTGTGAAGGCAAATACCTTTACAAAAATCTCTGTGGATAATGATAATGCTCTATAGATAGAAGAATGTCATATTGTAGCTTAATAAATGTGTGTCAAGTCAGCTTGCTGCTGTAAATATAACATACATTCCCTCTTTTTAAAAGCTGTTCACTACCAAAATATGATTTTAAAAATACCTGGACAGTAAACAGAAGAGTTCTGTTCTTAACAAAGGAGCAGTAATTAATAAAATTGATCAGGTCAGGAACTGGTCAGGAAATGACAAGAGTCGAGAATTTTTTACAAAAGTCTGTTAGCTAGTGTATTTCTGTCATATGTTCACACCTTATAGCATCCCTGAGATGATAAGTGTGTTAGTGGAAGATCATGCAGATGTGCTTTGTAAAATGTGAAAGAGTCCTTGTGAAACATGAGTAATGCCATGTTACTTCGGTTGGCTGTTATCTCCCAGCATGCCCTGGACCTTCAGCTTGCCATAGCAAACATCCTGCAGCTGCTGGTCCACTCTGAGAGGAACCAGCAGATAATGTGTGAAGCTGGCCTCCATTCCCGGCTCCTCCAGCGCTGCAGTTGTGCCCTGTCCGATGAGGATCACCCACTGCACCCTCCGCTGCAGAGGATGTTTGAGAGACTTGCATCACAGGCTTTGCAGCCCATGGTCCTGAGGTATTCATTGACGTATCTAGCAGTTTGTTAGCAGATGCTTCACTGCCACAGAAGTCAGGCTTTTAAATTCTGGTCAGGAGGTATTTAGTAATATCCTAATTCTGGATAGATAATATCTCCACCTTCAAATTTGGAGCAGCAGGAAGTTAACGTAGAAGTTTTGTTTCACCTAAAAACAAGTTCAATGAACTCATAGTATGTTTTATGAGGTCTTTCTAAAAGAGAAATAGTAACATGATCTTTTCCATTTTTTTTAAGAGCTCCACAAAAATGCACTTTAATGGAGATTACAGTTTGCTGTAAGCCTGGTAAATGCCTTTGAAAGGAGAAGATTTAACTTATATATTTATAAATATTTTATTAAAATAATTATTGAAACATTTGTTATCTTATTGGATATTTTTTTAAAGTGTCTTATTTGTTTTAGACGACTTCAAAAGTGCTTTTTAGTGTTTTATCAAAGAAATGTTTAGAAATGCTTAGAACAGGAAAATTTCCCCATCTTTGCTTTACAGTCTAAGCTAATTTTTGCTATATCGTTTTGACTTTTGTCATACTGGTGGCAGCACTTGGTTACTGAAGTTTTTGATAGATTTTTCTGAAGTAATTGTATTTAAAAGTGCAGTGTAATTGTCCTATCCATTCCAATGTCAAGTCATATCAGGTTTTGAATAGATAGACAGTTGTGTACTTGTATGTACTGCAAGATGGAATTTAAAGGTACCTTTTCCCCCTAATGTTTGGTTTACTTATTGATTGGGGAAAAAAAATCTAAAACTACTGCATTGTTAGATGAAATAGATCAGATTTTATTATAATTACCTTACTTCCTGGATAAAGAGACTGACTGATATTTCATGAAGGCATCTGCAGCAAAGAGACTTTGTTTTTTTTGTTTATAAAGGGAGTTCCTTCGCTTGGGAAATCCCTTGAATTGTGGGGCATGGGACAAGAAGCTTCTGAAACAGTACCGCGTCCACAAACCAAGTTCTCTGAGTTATGAAGCTGAAATGAGGAGTAAGTGAAAAATGCTTATTCAATATTCAAATAAAATAAACCACATAAAAATCAATCCCATTTAAATAGCTTCTGTAGACTTTGCAGTTTTCTTCACAGAGCATGGTTTTTGTGTTCACCCAGCTGGTTTTAGAAATGACAGTTAAGAAGACTTGCCTACCCATTGGGGAAATATTGTTCATTCTTGGTTCTACCCCAATTTGCTAACTCTTACTGATAAGTTAAAAAAAATAAAATGCACTTATACTGACTGAGCATGTTTGTTAAAATTGGAATTAGCATTAGATTTTTAGATTTGGGAATTTATCAGGATCAGTGGTTTTGCAGCGTGTGATTTGGCTCTCAAGTTTATCCCAGCAGAAAACCTTTCATTATGTGGTTGGTTTGTAAAATGGTCACCATTTTAATTTAAAAATTTAACAGTATATTTGATATCCATGAACAAGTGGTGGAAATTCCGAGATCAATATTAATTTCACTTTAACATTGGATGTTTAAATTAAAAAAGCTGCAGTGCCTAACTAACTGTGTTACAGTGGTGAGCTATGATATAAAAGTAACTTCTGCAATCTGATTCTGTGAATGAAATTTCAATGTCTTCAAATGATTTATTCCAGAAGTTATATTTGCAGACTCATTTCTTTTTTTGAACAAGTTGAAAACCTGTCATTGAAAATGTACTAAATATTTTCCATACTTGCAAATAAAACATTCTCAGATTATACGTCTTATGATACCCCAATGAAGTAGCCGGTGACCTTGGCCAAGTTTATGTGTGCATTTAAACTGCTAGTTTTATTTATTTATTTTTTTAATTTCTAAGAGAATATACAGCCTGCTTTCCCATGAAATGGGTGCTATTTTAAGTAGATAGCAGATGTAAGTAGATTCACAGATTATTGAATAAATGGTTTTGAGGATTTTTTAATTATATTTTTGGGGTTTGTTTTCTTCCAGACAGTATGACAATGTCAATGGAGGGATTTGGCCCTGACAGTGTGTTTACTGTGAATGAAGATAACAGTCAGTACAGAATAAGCAGAAGTCTGGTTAGATCAGCAGAAGGAAGCACAGTACCTTTGACCAGAGTGAAGTGCCTGGTCTCCATGACAACCCCACATGATATCAGACTTCATGGCTCATCAGTCACCCCGGGCTTTGTGGAGTTTGACACGTCTCTTGAAGGGTTTGGGTGAGCTGGATTTATTTAACACAGACTTGTATAAGGGAAATTTTATACAGTTAGCAGTCTGTTGTGTTTTAATACTTTTTTCTGCAGAGAATTGTTTTTGGAGCCATATTGATTCATCTATACCACTGCCATCACTTATTTTAAAGTATTAACAAATGTGCCCTTTAGCCAGGTAGATTTGCCTTCAGAAAAAACACAAACTTATCCTTTGGTTTAGATGAAATTTTATTTTTAGCTTGTTAAAAGTTTGCTGCGATGGATAGGAGTGAAAACAAATATAAATTTAATACCTCAGTTCATTAATCTTTAAAAAGTGTTATCTGTTATAAAATAAAGTTTCTTCAGAATATACACATTTTCTCATTAAGTGTTTTGTCATTCTTAATTCAAAACTCAATGATTGACTGTTTCTTGTATCTTTTTATGTAATTTTCCATTTTATAAAACACAAAGGTAATATGATTAAGTCTTTGAACCATAAGAATCTAACCTATATCAAAGATAGTCAAATTTGGTGAAATGGCAGAAGTAGTGAATGTTACGTTTCACTGCTATCTATTGAAATGCACTTAATTGATTATCAAAGTAAATTGCTTGTAAATCTTAGAGTAGTCATTCTGAAAAGTGGTCTGGCCCTTCATGAGTTATGTTTTTTTTTTTCATATTCCTGCAGTTTTTTCTATTTATTATTCCATTTTAAAAATAAACTTTTCATAAGACATGCCACCTATACTTACAAAATGTTAATTTCATTTTCATATTATGATATTCTACTGTAAATTACCGCGAAGAATGAACCTGAACAGATTCTTTTAATAAACCAGTAGAAAAAGCCTTGCAGTCATTTTAGGGAAATCTTCTTAGCTAATTATAGGATGTTTCTCCCCATTTCTTCTCTTAGTCACTGTGTGACAGTTTTCTTTCATGCTGTGATGTGAGATTGAAAGGAATCATCGGCTGAGTAAGGGGCCTCCATGCTTCTGTGAATTCATGACTCACTACTGACACTTAGGGTCATAGCTCCTTTGAAAAAGTCTTCCTCCTTGGCCACAACCAGAATGACAGGAATGAAAACCCTATACATTAACTGGCTGTTGCCTGTAATAGTGCTGGTTTTTGTGTTCTTACAGATAGATATTTTGACCACACATTTGCAATACACAATGATTGCACCAATTATTCAGACTGTATCTCCTAGTTTCCCTTTGCCTCTTATATGTAGAAGCTGGTAGTGCAAATTGTAGAATTTGTATTAAGTGAGAAAAAATATGGATATATTTCAGTCAGCATATAAAGAAAAATCTGAATGTTTTAGCACCTTTGGAATAAAATGGAAGGTGATAGTATTTAATGGTTGGGTAGTTAGAAAGAATCTCTACTTGACTGGTTTTGGCAAGGAGAAACATTTTGCCAAAAAATGTCTCCAGAACCCCTTTTTTCCAGGTTGATTCATTTGGTTAGATAATTCCAGGTACATATATATTTTTGTTTGATTATAATGAAACAGACATCAAAAGATTTCAGACAGATACATCTGTAGTTCATTTGAGAAAGTATAATAAAACAGAGTAAAAGAATTTTCTTTCAAGAATCAAGATTTTGTATATATATAAATATAAATTTTGTAAACTGTTCCAGCCTGAATTTCTGTGTGCACATCTGATATCAAATGTTTGTTCTAAAAGTTTTCTTATCACAAAGGAGAAAAAATAATAATTTCTGTATTCACTTTATTTAAAATGTACTACTAAAATGTATACTACATGTTTTGTATTTTCTGTATAAAGAAAACAAATAATCACATTTCTATATGAAGGAAAATAATAAGATAGATAACACAGTATGAATAACTGTTGTAGGCACTATGCACACACCTGGAATTAATGGATCTCTTTTATCATGCAGGTGTCTTTTCCTGCCCAGTCTGGCTCCCCACAATGCACCATCCAGTAATGTCAATGCATCTGGGGTGAATGACGGGGCTGTTGTCAGTGGAATAGGAAATGGTTAGTATATTTTTTTTTGTATATCATGTATTCTTTTTCAGAATATATTAAACATCTCTGTTTAATATATGAATTTGCTTCAGTGTTTCATTGATTGTATTTACTCAGCTGTGGCTACAGGAATTAGATTTTTTGAATAATCTTTGGTTAGCTTATCCTAAATGCGCACATTATTTTGTATCAAGAGTAAAGTTATTGATTTTCTAATATCAAACTATATAGTACAAGTACATAATCACAAAAATATGAAAAAGGTTGTTGTTGCCTAGATTTGTCCATTCAAAGTATAAAGATTTGAAAATGCTTTTGTTAATATTTTTAAATATATCACAACTCAAACTGTAGAATTTTGTTATGGATACCGCACAATTTTTATCTTATTTTCTCGTTTCTTTGTGCTCATTGTAAAGTATTTAGATGTGAATTTAAATATCGCATCTTTCATACAGCCACAAGAAAGGCAGAAGCCGCTGTAAATAATATTATCAAGAATTTATGAAGTGATGTAGGCATAGAGTCCTAAGAGTGTGGCATGATAGAGGAAATTGAATGTTTCCTGCTGTTAAAATCATCCTGAAATGTCTGCAGATGGTGTCATTTATATATAGATGGGAGCTTGTGTTCCCTGACCTATATTTAAAAGTGACATCATTTCTGTTTGAAAAACATTTATTCTGGTTTTTAACACTGGTGGTTTGCTTAGAACCTTGAAGTAGCCCTTTTGGTGTGCCATGTTTTTACAAAGATAATGGGAAAAAATAGTTTTAAGTGCTCATTATTGAGGCGTGTCTTAATAAAAGACACCTAATTTCAAAAGTATTCTTTTGTAAAATCTGCATTATCCTATTTTGCTTTCCCATCTGTTTTCTGTAAAAACTATCTTGAATTTTAGTGTATACTGACACAAACAATCTTCCTTCATGTTACTCATTTATTGAATTTAATGGGTTTTGCATTGAAGTTTCAATTGCCTTACAATTGCAGGTACTGCAATAATGTTGTTATTCAGAGGTCCACTGGAACCCTGGCTTATAGGTGATTAATTGAAGTTGATTGAACTAGCTGTAAAACTGGTCTACAATGGAACAAAGACTGTGCCCAGAATAGCTACAGTACTTTTGTAACTATTAGGTACAGTGTACTAAGGCATTGTTTACTGTTTTGCGTTTCACTTAAATAAAAAAAATGGGAGGTATCGAATAAGTAAATTAAAGTAATTTTTTTTAAAATTTGTTACAGTTTTCTGGTCATTTAGTCCAGATCTTTCTAGCCTTTAACTAAATTGTATTGTATTTGGCAGGTGAGAGACTGTTTCCTCCTCCCTCTGGTTTGACATACTCCTCCTGGTTTTGTATCGAGCGCTTCAGTAGTCCTCCCCACAACCACCCTGTGAGGCTGATCACAGTGGTACGTCGGGCCACCTCCTCTGAGCAGCACTACATCTGCCTGGCCATTGTTCTTTCAGCCAAGGACCGATCGCTCATTGTGTCCACCAAGGAGGAGCTGCTGCAGAACTATGGCAAGTTCACTCAGGGCTAATGATCCGTGGTACAGCTAAGCATTAACATGAATACCCTTTAGCATGAGCATGCCTGGGCTTTATCTTTCCTGTTTTCATAAAAGTCATGTAAAAGTCTTGGCAATGCCAGTTAGTGGTGTTGTGTAACACAAAATTACAGTAGAGTCCCGATTATCCGACATAAACGGGGCCGATAGTATGTTGGATAATCGGAAATGTTGGACAATGCGGAAACTGAGTATACAAATCATAGATTAATGGAAGGCAGTATAAGTATGAAATCTGGTTTATTAATCTACTGTAATACTAAAGTAGTAGAGTATAGAACTATTGTTAGTTATTATTTAAAGAAATTAGTGATTGGAATCTGTTTTCCAGATGTGCTTCTCTTCCTTGCGGCAAGGTCTCACCATTGTCTTAGTAACATGACATCAGTGGCAGTTGCCTCCTCTTGTTGTTCAGTGTAAGCTAGTGACACTTTGAGACCCTTGGCTATGATTCTGATTGAAAGAACTACTTTCTTTCTCTTCTCACTCTTCATGTTTCACAAATAATACAATTATATTAAGGGAAATGTAAATGTAAACAATAGGAAAAATAAAACACAATCACTGTATATACAGACAAAAATAAATCATGAGTGCAAATGAGCAAGCGAAGCTACGTCAATGGCGGCACATGACGCACTGAGAGACAAAGCAGCATGGGATTGGGCAAAATATTGTAGCACCCTGCCGAACGCTTTAGCTGCTGCACAGTGCAGCCGCTAAAGCATCTGGCGAGGGTGCTACAATATTATGCATGCGCACGCATACAGTATGTAGCTTGTTGATTGGCTATATTGGTTAAAACGGAATGTCGGATAATTGAGACTCTACTGTACCACTATAATTGGCGTTAAAAATATGGTGACTGCAGTCTGTTCATGTTGAGTTAGTACATTATATGGAAGTCAGCCCTGGTATATGTGAAACCCTTTTAATATTGCATGTTTTTCTTTCCCAGTGGATGACTTCAGTGAGGAGTCTTCCTTCTACGAGATCCTTCCTTGCTGTGCACGTTTCCGCTGTGGAGATCTCATCAGTGAGGGACAGTGGCATCACCTAGTCTTGGTGATGAGTAAAGGCATGTTAAAGAACAGTGCTGCCACGCTCTACATAGATGGGCAGCTAGTGAACACAGTCAAGGTATGGACCAAAAAGAAACTTTTATTAAATTTCTGTATGTTATTCTAGGTCTCATTGATCTTAAGAAACTACTTTTTCTCTTGTTGTTATCCTAGTAAAGAAATAATTTAATTATTCTTCTTGGAATTGTTTTTGGCACCACTAAGACCCACTTCAGACCCAGATATACTTTGGTACTCCTAAGGCTAATCATATTTTTATGTTCAGTGTGTTACCTGGTATTTATATTAAAATATAATGACCATCTTTTGATTCTTAAATAGGGTGATGAGGGTTTACATATGAATGTAAAACCTGACAATTCATTTTGTCGCTTTAATAAAGCCAATGCAGAAATAACCCAGGTGATGCAGTAGATGGAAAGGGGTTAAGCTGTCAAACATCAAATATTTATCATGTACACAATAAATTAGAGCAGTAATATAGAATCCTTCCTTCAAATAAGTCATAAAATATTTATATGTCATTCTGCAGAAACATTTCTTTCTAGTGCCTTCCTTTTCACTTGTTTATTCTTTTATGCAGGTACCTCAAATGTTTTGGTGTAGATAATATGCAGATAATTATGATATGCTCAGATAAACAATTGCCTTATGAAGCACAATAGCATCATTATAAGTAAACAGTTCGATTTTTTAGTTTAACAGCAAAATTACATTTGATTCTGAGTAGATACTAGAAACATTAAAAGTTGAAAAAATAACACCTGTTATGAAACATAATTTACTGTTTTTTCTTCTGTATTCAGTGCCACATATCAAGGAAAATGCAAGTTCTTCACTTTATTATAGATATTAAATTTGAAGTGGTTAAATCTTAACTAAGATTTCAAAGGCTGCGAGCCTTAAATAAAAAATGGTATTTTAAGCTGCAGTGGCCTGTTATAAAACATAAATGCTTTTGTATGTCTGCATCAGGAGGGGAAGAGAAGAAAATGAAATTTAGACTGCCCTAGTTGTTCCCAAGTTGTCTATAAATCTCATTATAAAACCAGTATGGTTTTCAGTGACAAGAAGCACATGAGGGCAGCAACGATGGTTTCAGCTGGTGTTTGGACTCTAGAGTGGTCAGACAGCTGAAAGCTTCTGTCTAGGGAGAAACTGTGCATCTGAAGAGCTTGCAGTGACAGACTCAGACTATAGGGAACAGTTTAGTCACATCAAGTCTTGCATAGTGTTTTGTGTCAGCCATCAAGAGACCTACTGTAAAATAATAAAACTGACACTTTGCATTAAAATGTCAAGTCTTTCTTCAGTATTTTTAAGATTATTTTTAAAATGAGATTTTAAATAAATTTAACGCCTGTGTAGGTTTAACATGTGCCACCACTTGCCCTTTTAGAGTTATTCAGATTGTTCATATTTACTCTCATACTGTTCAGATATCACAGTCAGGCATCATGAACTAGGTGTGCCTTATTTACAGTGAAGTGTCATGTCTACACTCCATCAGCACAGGATTTTCTTCATATCTTTTTTTTCTTCCAGTGAACTCCAGGGATTATAATTTTTGAGTAATATTAAAATTCTAAAATTTAAAATGAGGAATAAAATATTCTGTTTTTTATTTAATGTGTTTAAGTGAAGCAGGTAAAGTTTTAAAGCAGAGATAAATCCTTTTTTTTCTCCCTGTGGAATACTGCATTATATGGTCTTAAAAATCTGCAGAAGGCCCATGTAGCTTGTTTGATAACTTGGTATTCTTGTTTGGAATTGTTTTGCTCCTATGAGTGGTTCTAAAGTTTTTTTTTAAATGTATTGCCTCATCTTGCAGAAATGTTCCCCTGACATACACCTGCCAGACCCATTTGTCATTTAACATGCTCCCTGCTCCAAAAGGGCCTATAAGGATTGTTAGTGCAAAAAGGAAGTGCAACATATCTGGCACTGACGTCACTGCACGTTTGCAGACTCAGGAGTCACTATTGCACTGAGACTTAGGAGAATCTTGCCTGAGGGTCTGTTTCTATGACTCAACCGACAAAGGTGCAGGTCAAGCTGTAAGACCCAGAAATCATGGGTTTCAACCAGGGTCATGTCATTAGGCTTCATGTCATTAGAATTAGAATTCTGTGACCAGTATTCTCCAAGAGAGGTTGCACACTTGATTGTGTGCACAGAGGTTAGGAATTTAGGAACAAGGCTCTTTTGGCTTTTGGCACACAGTGACCTCTGCAACCTCTTGAAATTATGGGTTGCTGTCAGTGAGGGACTACCTTACAATACACTGAAACTCAGATACAGGGCTGTGATGCCTGACTTGTCAAAAACTGAGTATCTTAAAGGTGAGCAGATTAGTTGAGTCTGCCTACACTTTCTGATTCTCCTCTGTGTGAAGTTGCAGTATTTGTAGCCATGAATCAAGATGTGAAAAACCTACAACTGGTGCTTCTAAAATAAGTCTATGGCCAATGCAGTGAGAATGATGCTTTTGGTCGTCAGTCAGACAGTGATCTTTGGGGAGATGGCACTCTAATTCAAGCATGACAGCTGCCTGACATGTCACATGCACAAGTATTGCATGATTTAAAATGTTTTTTTTATTACACCTGAGGAATCAGAGAACAGTGACAATCCATGCATTTACTTTGTAGCAATTCACTTAGTTATACCATGCTTTTAAATGTTTTTAAATATTAATCGATGTTTTAGATGTGCAACTAAGGCTGATCTTCCTATTCAAATGTGAAAGTGGAATTAAACAGGTTAAAATTTCTTGATTTTATGATGAAGCAATAAAGCATACAGTACTGTATTAAACTAATGTAACTCACATTTTTAAACTACGCATTTGTTTTTGTTAAAGTTTGCACACTCCTAGGGTACAGAAACAATTGCCTTTTCTCATATTTGCACAGCAGATTATATGAAACAAGTAGAAAATTGTAATGTACTGTAGATAAGAACTCCATTTTTGACTCATTTTTTGTAGAGCATTTTTCTCAGTATTGAATTCCTCCCCTTGTGTAATTGCAATCTCCCCAGCTCCACTATGTACACAGCACACCTGGAGGTTCTGGTTCAGCCAACCCACCAGTGGTCAGCACTGTATACAGCTACATTGGCACCCCCCCTGCCCAGCGCCAGCTTTCCACTCTGGTGTGGCGTCTGGGACCCACACATTTCTTGGAAGAGGTCCTGCCAGCTTCCAGCGTTTCCACTATATATGAACTGGGACCCAACTATGTGGGTAGCTTTCAGGCAGTCTGCCTCCCATGTAAGTACAGAATGCAGTACTAATCATTGTTTAAGACTAGTAGACCTTGTAATGAAAACAAAAAAGGGTCATTTTATTTTTTACAAAACATGACCTTTGGTCTCAAACAGCTATTCTGTGTTGTTAAGCTACATTTGTTTTGTGTCTAGAGCTTTTCTTTGACTGTCAAGAGTAGGAATTTAAGAAGATTCCTTCGGATTAATTGCAATTCACTTTTTTCAAATCGGTTGTTTTTATTTATTAAGAAATATGGACAGGAATTGTTTAGGAGGTAATGTGGTGATTCTTAAAACAAGCATATGCTGTGAAGATAGCAGAAGACACTAAACTATCTGCAAATGTTTCACGTAAGACTTGGATAATTAAAACAGAGAACATTAGGTAAAGTAAGTTAAAAAATGCAAAAAAAGTCTGCAGTGCTACATAGAATGTATTCATGCAAACTTTTTTTTCCTAAATTAAGATGTTGCATAAGACTTCTGATCAGGTGTTGACCTATTTTTCAACTAGAAAAAAGAAAACACATAGTTTAAGATTGTTTATTGGCCATAGCCAAGAGAATATAAATAAATAAAGGGAAGTTTAAAAAATATATATATTTCATTTTTAGGGATATTTTTTTTCCCTTATCTATATTCTAAAATATGAATAAAACATTTGTCAGGAAAAGGGAATTCAGATGTATTTTTACAAAATGTAATAGTCCCAGATGACTCTGTAGTTCATTGTTAGTCTTATCTTCAATGGGGTCTTAGGCAGTCTTATGCCTGACAGGCTCATTTAAGTAGTAGGCTAAGACAATTTATAAGTGATTGCTCTGTGATGTATTTCATAACCAGCACAAGTACTGTTAAAAGAATGCAGATATGGAAATATATTTTCTAGGATGAAAACCTGTTACTACTTTTGTGGTTTATTATTTGGATATTAGCTTATAATTGCAGAAGGATAAATAATTTTCTAAGTATTTGTAGCTCTGCAGACTCTGACAGACTTCCAACTGAAAATGATCAGTGTTTACTTCATATGTGCATTGGGTTTTACAAGTACTTTAATGGATCGGACATTTTTCAGTTTTTCATCACAGAAGTACTTGATATGTTTTTAAATGAGCATTTGTCATTTAATTAATTAACTTTGTTATTAATTGTCACCGTTGTTTAATTCTGTTATGCTTCAGACTTGGACCACAGTGGCAGTGAAGCAGTGTATTTCTGCTGCATCATGATCCATATAAAGGATGTTGTTCTTCATTTACCGAGTGTCTTTGTATATTTGTTCTTGTACTAATAATCACATTAGACTCAGCATGACTGAGAGACTGTGAAATCTGATTCATTAGCATGGTGCTCTTACCTGATAGCAGTGAATGCTCTATCACATTGAATTAGAAAAATAATGGAAAGTTTGAACTTTGAATGTCACTATTAACAAAAATAAGGAACTTTTGTGTGGTCCAAAAATGATTTCCTACATTGCTTAGAATATTAGAAATCTCAACAATGATTTCACAGATTTTTAGTGAGTGTCTTGTGCAGGCCATGTCTGTGCCCGAGCCTGTAGTTTCTAACTGAAATGTGCCATTCATGAACAGTGACTGCGTTTTATTTATGGAACCTACAGTACAAGAAGTATAAACCCCCGGTATTGCTTTGAATTCTCATGCTGCTAAAAAAAATAACATTTGATTATATCTGTTTTACTGTGTGCTTTTACGAGTTAGTAGTTCTCATTGTAGTTTTCAGTATCGCAAATAACAAATAACTTGGGTTAATATGACATTTAACATTTTAGTTTTCATTTCCATCTTAGTTTTATTCAGGGTAACATCAATATTAAAAATTTCTGTGGGCAACCAGATCTATACACAGTACTGTTTTTTTTATTTTACTTTTAATTAAATCTGTCAGGTTGAAATGCATACAATGCAAAATGCAATTTGGGGTTAAAAGGATTTTAGAATCCCTTTCAACACTTTATCTTTTGCAGGTAATACCTATTATGTACATTTTAGTTATCTATTGTTAAACTCTTGTCAGCTTTACTATAAATAGGAATGTAATCTGTGGAAAGTAAATTGTGTTTGTGTTATGTAGTTTGCCTTTAACCTTGAAAAACTAAAATAATCTTGTGAAGAAAACCGTCCATGAAATGACCTGACCTGAGGAAATGCTTATCCTTCAGGTAAAGACTCAAAGGCTGAGGCTGCTGCTTCATCTCCTGTGGCCCTAGTGCCTGAAGAGAAG
Organism: Lepisosteus oculatus; assembly: GCF_040954835.1. Lineage (NCBI taxonomy): Eukaryota > Metazoa > Chordata > Actinopteri > Semionotiformes > Lepisosteidae > Lepisosteus > Lepisosteus oculatus. The sequence continues at coordinate 38,095,372 of NC_090698.1, read as the reverse complement.
GTGTCCTTTGGGCTATATGCCCTCTCTGTGTCCTCACTCACTGTGGCCAAGATTAGGAAGGTCTACAACAAGCTGGACAGCAAAGCCATTGCCAAGCAGGTGAGGCTTCACTTTAAAAATTCTTTGGGTTAAATGTGCCTCGTTTCATGTTATTTTGTGTCATCTTGCAGAAATTGACTTTAAATTATTGATTTTTTTTATCATCAGGGGAAGGAAGTTGATTTTGAATCAACAACTGAAACATCTTTACTGTGCATCTTTACTCCCTTAATTTTCTATTCAAATGATGTTTACTTAGGCTGCTGCATCTGTAGAGCACTTTAGAGAAATGAACATTGCACCGACAGCAGTTTTACAGAAGCAACAGTGCTTGCTCAGCACTATAACACACAGGCCCTTGAACATCCAAAGATTTTGAGCTAGGATGATTTGTTTCTGTATTTGTGTTTATGATATTTTTACGTAATAAAGTCACAATCACAGTATGGATACAGTTTTTTGACAGCTTTTAAGAATTCACCTAAATTTGTTACTTTAACTGTTAAAAGTCCCAGGTCTTATTTCTTGAAAGCAGTGTTGATAAAAAGCTATCACATTTACTTTTTTTACTATTTGTTTTCTAGTTAGCAGTGTCCTCTCATGAAAATGCAACTCCAGTCAAGCTGTTACACAACTCTGCTGGACATCTCAATGGACCGGCACGTACTATTGGTGCTGCTGTCATCGGTTACCTTGGTAAGTGTTAAGATGATAATAATGTGATGAAATTTCCCAACTTGTCATCTGAACTTGGCAAGAAACCCTGTTTACTAGTATTGCTCTGTTGAATAGATTGTATATTTTGAGTGACTGGGAATATGGTCAGATATGCTGATGGAAGAACAGCTGATTCTAAATGAGTGTGCCTCTAGGGACGGCATGGTAGAACAGTGGTTGGCATTCCTGCCTTACAGTAGTGAGGCCCTGGTTCAACTTTGGACCTGGGGTACTCTCTCAGTGGAGTTTGTATGTTCTCCCTGTGTTTACATGGGATTCCTCTGGGTTCTCTGGTTTTCTCCCACCCTCTAAAAACATACTGGTAGTTTAGTTGGCTGGGATAATTGGCCTTATTTCTTAAATTCTTACCACCTTATCACCTGGTATGCTTTACATTTATACGCTAATATACGATATATGTGAAGATACTGGTGAAGAATATTCTGATTTCTAAAAAACTGTCAAGTGAAAATTAACAAATTAAATTATAATAAAATACAGACAAACCAGTTCTCTTTCTCAAACCAACAACAGTATTGATACTTGTTGTTCTAATTATTTTTAACCCTCTTGAAGGTGTAAGAGCTTTTGTTCCAAAGCCAGTTGCAACAAACTTGCAGTATATTGGAGGGGCAGCTGCCATCCTTGGCTTGGTTGCCATGGCGTCAGATGTGGAAGGGCTGTATGCTGCAGTGAAAGCTCTGGTGTGTGTTGTAAAGAGCAACCCTCTGGCCAGCAAGGAGATGGAGAGAATCAAAGGCTACCAGGTAGGCACAGTGTGCAAAACACCACTATGTGCTATTGAGTATTGAATTTAACATTCAGACTTGTGTAATCCATACATAATCATAATCCTATGCTGTAAAGTAAATGTCTCTACTTCTTAGATATTCTTATCAGCAGACCATCAATCTAGGACACTTACAATGTCATATTGTTCAGTATTATTTTTTAGGGTTAAAGGTATCATCAAATGAGTGAAAAAATAATTGTTAGAATTACAGGGAGATTACAAAGTTTTTTTATCTTAGATTACCAGTTTATGGACATAACAGGTGTATGTGCAATGGTGTGTTTTACAGACCGTACAGTGGCACATACAGCTGCTTTGTCCTCGTTAGTACTGTAAGACTAGTTTGTTTAAAGTCTATCAAGCCTAAAAACTGTTCTATGCTTTTTTTTTAATATGGTGTCATTTTTCAAAAACTGTCTGACATTTAAACCAAATGGCTAGTGTTGTTACTTGTATAAGCTACAGATGCAGCCATTCAAAGTGCCCGGTACAGATACGTACCGGAGGTAATTGGCTACGGCGTCGCGCATTGTAACGCACGGTGACGCGCGGTACTGCGGTACGTGATTGGTTGACCGACAGGGGCACTCGTGGTCCGTTGGTCTGTCGTAGAAAGATTTACAGTAAAAATCTTTACTGTGCCTGTTTTAGCATTGAATATTTATATGGAATTTTACCACTGAAGGGAAATCTTAGTAGCTGAGCATAAAAAGAATAGGAGCATACGGTAACACGTGTGAAGGCCATAAACGATATTAAGTTTGGAACATACAGTATATGGCTGGTCTTCGTACTTTAAAGAAAAAATACACACCAGTATTCCATTTCTCCCTAAACATTTTAAGCATCGAAGTCTTTAACTAACGAGATACCGGAGTCAACAAGCATACTTTTAGAATTTGATTAAAAGGGAATATAATATGGAATCGCGTATCTAAAGAAATTAATAACGATATAATTATATTCATGTACCGCAACACAAGAATGGTACACGCTGTACATTGTCTGTTTATAATGTTTCTGTAGTGCTCAACACTCTGCATGTGACCTTGCCTTGCATGTGACCTTGCATGTGACCTGTGGGTTAGGTTCCTGACTCCCATGTCAGATGGTGAGTGTTCGAATCCAGCTGAAGCCATGACTTTTTTTTTAACAAACATTTCTTTGAAAAAATTAAACTTGTCCCTGGGTCAGAGATTAAATAAAACCTCACTCGCGCCAAACAAATTAAGATTTCTAAATATCACAACATGATCGAATTTATGTCATTTTAATAACAATGAATAGTCACCTATGCGTTACAATATAAACATTTATATTGATTTAAATCGCGTTTTGATTTAAATCGTAAATGCGTGTTTAAATATATGTGTTTTTTGATTCACAATCAGACAAATGCAACATAATTTGATATATTTGTCTTCTAAGTATCTTAATAAACTTTCAGCATAGCTTTCTGCCCCGTTAAGATTTAATTTTCTTGGGATCTTGGGATCAAACGTGGAAAGATTAGACTGTAATAGTTTTTATTTTTTAAATACATTTTATAAAAGTGTAATCTATGCTAAAAAGTTGTACACCACCTGCTATAAAGATATATATTGTATACTTTCGGGTTCGGATAGGACAGACACGAGAACTCAGACTTGCGGAGTTAAAGCAAGTTAAAGCCTTGATTTTATATATCACCTTTAAAAGTGGAATCTCAAAGCAAAGTAAATACCCAACACTGATTGTGAACTTGAACTTGAACTTTATTGCCATATGTAACCGGTACTGCTACAATGGAATTCTTACTTACAGAAAGTCTCTCGTTTGTAAAACAAGTGTAAAAAACAAAACAAAGCGCAAACAGTGCATCAAGACAATGTACAAACAAACAATAGACAATGTGCAAGTAAACATGCAGACAGTCTGAATGTAAACAATACAGACGTGTAAATAATGACTGGAGACGTACAATAAATAAATTACAATGAGGTAGATGGTGATGGTGTAGGTGTGGTCCGAGGGGGATGGCTAAATGTGTTCGCCAGTCTCACTGCTTGTGGATAGAAGCTATTGAAGAATCTAGTGGTAAGTGTCCGTATGCTCTTATATCTCTTGCCTGAGGGCAGTGGGGTGAAGAGCTCATGCCCAGGGTGGTGACTGTCCTCTGTGATGGCCAGAATTCTACCACGGCAGCAGTCCTCATAGAGCTGTTTAATCTCGGTGAGACCGCAGCCGATGATCTTCTGGGCCATATTGACCATTCTCTGCAATGCCTTTTTTTCTCGCGAAGAGGTGTTGCCATACCACACGGTGATCCCGTTGGTGAGGACGCTCTCGATGGTGCAGCGGTAGAAGTTCACCAACACATGTATTGGCATCCCCCATCGCTTGAGGCACCTCAAGAACTAAAGGTGCTGCTGAGCCTTCTTCATGATAGAGTCAGTGTTCACAGTCCAGGTTAGATCTTTAGAGATGTGGATTCCCATCTGTCATGCTAATAAAGCACCTTGAATTGAATTGAGGGAGAGGGGGGGGAGGGCGAGCGAGAGAGCCAGGACAGACAGGCAAATAAGATACACTTCACAGACATTCACAACAGCGACATATCATAAAACGTTTGCACATATAGTTAAGTTATTACTTAGTTTTCAAAGTGCAATGAAATACAATATTGTTGTTGTTGCTGTTATAGTTGTTTTTATCCTGTAAAGCGTTTTGAGAAGCCACCTTTAAAGGCGATATATAAAACCGCTGATTCTTATAGAATGTGTTCCGCCGGGGATTCAATTTTTTTTTTTTAATTGCGTATCTAAGGAAATAGCAGTATAACTTTGTTCAAGCACAAACAGTGGCATGTTACATTATTAATTTGGGTGTCACCTATTGCCAGAAAGCTCTAAATTGCATTTTGAGTGCGGTTTTTGACTTTTTCTAAATTGCAACCCATAAATAAAGCTGATACAGTTTAGACTTTGAATTATTTTAAACTGTATTACAGCAGCACGATGGACAATGCAGCGTAAATTGCAAAAATGCACTTGGAATCTGTCCAAGCCCTACTTTGTCAGGCATTTTTTTAATTGCAACAGACATAAAAACTCCCTTGCTTTTAACAGAGCGTTTCATAATTTCTAACTACGAAAATTATTTAAACTGCGACACTTATCATTCATTCCATTCCATTCCATTATCAGTCTTCCATTTCTCCCTAAACATTTTAAGCATTAAAGTTTTATGAAACGGTACCCAAATATGCGATTGCTGTATAGAATGAATTTTAATTTTAAAAAATTATTTAACACGAAAATTAAGCTGTTTACATCTTCCGCCTGAGAAGTCACCCGTTGCTACCCAACGCAGAAACACAGCCACTCACTAGCAAAGAGAGGACATTAGCTAGCCAATATGATAAAGAAATAAATGATTATTTTGTTTATTTCTTTTGCACATTTATTTGAACACTTCCATCGATTGTACAAGCACTTGGAAACTGTCCAATTCCTAGTTCATCAGGCATTTTCTTTTACGCTGCGGGCATTCTCCCGGTCTGGCGCCGGTCTGTGTCTTCTAGGATATAATGCCAGCGAACTCTTGTTTTTATGTCCACTATAACAGACAATCTCCTTTGCTTTTAACCAAGTGTCTAACCCCTCTGATTGGAGAAAAAAGACGTGCTGGTTTGCTATACATACTGTACCAGGAAGATGATTTCTCTCTATTCGAAACATGTATTTTAAAAGTTTAAGAAGTAAAAACCTTACAGCGTACACAGATTTCTAAACTGATCAGGATCGTTATCTTTGTCTTATCCATAATAATGTTCACCGCTCTGTTCAGCAAATTAATAATAAACTTTATTTTATATAGTGTTTTAAACGAATAAGTAATTAGATTGCTCATAAACCTAATCACTTTTTCTACATAAACACAGCTTGATTGCTCTCTGAAAATGCTTTTTCTTTTTATTTAGGCTCAGATTTCAACTATAGATCGGATTATTATAAACTTTCTTGGAAAAATGTCTTTTATGTAAACTATGTTTGCTGTTAATTCATTTAGGGATAGAATATGTTCATTGTCTTCCAATCGAGTCGAGTTGACATCAGAAGCTTGCCACGCCTGGACTGTTACACCAACGCATTAGCATGTTAAAGCGATTTCATTGAGGAGCCTAGCTTTCTTAACTAGTAAGTACTGTACTTCCTTGGCTTTGGAGGGGGGAGGTGTCTTTCGCTGGAAATCTCGCCCCCTTCTACTTTGAAAATACCTGTGAAACCGGTTTAATTCATCACAGCCAGCACTCCCGCAGAGAGGGGGGTTGTACTTGTTAATGTCTTAGCCGGAACACATCATTATATCTCATTTTGTATTCCTATTAAAAAATCGTTTGCCCAGCTAAACACTATTGTTGTTATTGTTGTTTTAATCCTGTAAAGCTCTTTGAGGAGCACAGCTTTCTCACCACTTAGATTACTTTTTGATACCATCCTAGCAGAAACTTCTTGTATTTTCCGATGACATACAGTGCCTTGCGAAAGTATTCGGCCCCCTTGAACTTTTCAACCTTTTGCCACATTTCAGGCTTCAAACATAAAGATATAAATTTTTTATTTTATGTGAAGAATCACCAACAAGTGGGACACAATTGTGAAGTGGAACGAAAACTATTGGATTTTTGAAACTTTTTTAACTAATAAAAAAATGAAAAGTGGGGCGTGCAAAATTATTCGGCCCCCTTGCGTTAATACTTTGTAGAGCCACCTTTTGCTGCGATTACAGCTGCAAGTCGCTTGGGGTATGTCTCTATCAGTTTTGCACATCGAGAGACTGAAATTCTTGCCCATTCTTCCTTGCAAAACAGCTCGAGCTCAGTGAGGTTGGATGGAGAGCGTTTGTGAACAGCAGTTTTCAGCTCTTTCCACAGATTCTCGATTGGATTCAGGTCTGGACTTTGACTTGGCCATTCAAACACCTGGATACGTTTATTTGTGAACCATTCCTTTGTAGATTTTGCTGTATGTTTGGGATCATTGTCTTGTTGGAAGATAAATCTCCGTCCCAGTTTCAGGTCTTTTGCAGACTCCAACAGGTTTTCATCCAGAATGGTCCTGTATTTGGCTGCATCCATCTTCCCCTCAATTTTAACCATCTTCCCTGTCCCTGCTGAAGAAAAGCAGGCCCAAACCATGATGCTGCCACCACCATGTTTGACAGTGGGGATGGTGTGTTGAGGGTGATGAGCTGTGTTGCTTTTACGCCAAACATATCGTTTTGCATTGTGGCCAAAAAGTTCGATTTTGGTTTCATCTGACCAGAGCACCTTCTTCCACATGTTTGGGGTGTCTCCCAGGTGGCTTGTGGCAAACTTTAGACGAGACTTTTTATGGATATCTTTGAGAAATGGTTTTCTTCTTGCCACTCTTCCATAAAGGCCAGATTTGTGCAGTGTAAGACTGATTGTTGTCCTATGGACAGACTCTCCCACCTCAGCTGTAGTTCTCTGCAGTTCATCCAGAGTGATCATGGGCCTTTTGGCTGCATCTCTGATCAGTCTTCTCCTTGTCTGAGCTGAAAGTTTAGAGGGACGGCCAGGTCTTGGTAGATTTGCAGTGGTCTGATACTCCTTCCATTTCAAGATGATCGCTTGCACAGTGGTCCTTGGGATGTTTGAAGCTTGGGAAATCTTTTTGTATCCAAATCCGGCTTTAAACTTCTCCACAACAGTATTACGGACCTGCCTGGTGTGTTCCTTGGTCTTCATGATGCTCTCTGCGCTTTCAACAGAACCTTGAGACTATCACAGAGCAGGTGCATTTATACAGAGACTTGATTACACACAGGTGGATTCTATTTATCACCATCAGTCATTTAGGACAACATTGGGTCATTCAGAGATCCTCGCTGAATTTCTGGAGTGAGTTTGCTGCACTGAAAGTAAAGGGGCCGAATAATTTTGCACGCCCCACTTTTCATTTTTTTATTAGTTAAAAAAGTTTCAAAAATCCAATAGATTTCGTTCCACTTCACAATTGTGTCCCACTTGTTGGTGATTCTTCACATAAAATAAAAAATTTATATCTTTATGTTTGAAGCCTGAAATGTGGCAAAAGGTTGAAAAGTTCAAGGGGGCCGAATACTTTCGCAAGGCACTGTACAAGTGGAAAGATTACAGATTTTAATCGTCTTTTTTCTGAACCAGGGAAAATCTGATCATGTTTCTCTATAACAATAATAAAAAACTTTATTTTACATATCACCTTTAAAAGTGGCATCTCAAAGCAATACAGTAGATGTAAACCACAGATTACAACGTAAATACCCAGACGAACGCAAACGCGTTTTTAATAAAATGCTTTTATTCATTCAAAGCTGTTCCTTTTTCTGATCACTCGCTCTCTGGATACACGTCTAACCTGTCCTGTTCTTTGTTTTCCTAATTTGCTAATTATGCCTTCTGCGATCCACTCCTGCCCTCACACCTAAAGAAGACTATTTTAAATTTCTTTGCGCGGTGTATTGTGCAATTAACCCTTGTATGTGCTGTCCAGATTTTCCCCGGTTCAGAAAAAAAGATCTAAAGTATACTAGTTTGTCACTAGTATACTTTTAATACAGTCTTTGCTGTGCTCTAGAGGATCCTTGTGATATTTCGAGCTCTGGCTGAATGATAAGTGTCGCAGTTTAAATAATTGTCATAGTTAGAAATTATGAAACGCTCTGTTAAAAGCAAGGGAGTTTTTATGTCCGTTGCAGTTTTTTTGCAACATGAATATAATTATATCTTTATTAATTTCTTTAGATACGCGATTCCATATTATATTCCCTTTTAATCAAATTCTAAAAGTATGCTTGTTGACTCCAGTATCACGTTAGTTAAAAACTTCGATGCTTAAAATGTTTAGGGAGAAATGGAATACTGGTGTGTATGTTTTCTTTAAAGTACCGAGACCAGACATATACTGTATGTTGAAGTTCCAAAATTAATTTTGTTTATGGCCTTCACAGGCGTTACAGTATGCTCCTATTCTTTTTATGCTCAGGTACTAAGATTTCCCTTCAGTGGTAAAATTCCATATAAATATTCAATACTTAAACAGGCACAGGTAATACATTATATATACATACACAAACTGTATACAGTACAGTTTGCATACGGTAATATGTCTATGTTTCTAAATCAATCTCTTTTATGAGCATGTGAAAGGCATGGTGAATCGATTCTCAAAAATTACTGTACTTTGCATGATTGGAAACAAATGCGTGATTGCGAAATGCTGTGGTGTTACTTTTACAAAGACAGTCAATTAAAAAACTAATGTGGACCAGGGCAATACTTTGAGTTTACAGCTTGTCCAAGGTCATTCATTATTAATACTATTAGTAATATCTTCGTTAAAGACTTTGATGGCGACAGCTCAAACATGACAGGTTGAGCTTTATTAGCTCTACCTTGCGGAAATTCCGGATGCTATTATTTTGCTTGCGGAATTATAGGAGAATTTAAGGTAACTAGCAGTATTTACCGGTAATTTGCGATAGACTGCGTAAAGCGCACCTCAAAATAATGCGGTATCGCCCACGCATTTTGAATGGCTGCATCTGTAGTAAAAGTTGCATCAGACAGAAAGCCATTAATATCTGATATTCTTTTTGGATCAGTTAATTGATTGAATGATTAAATTGTACCTCAAAAGATTCTGCTTAACTGTGTGTTTCATCTTTAAATTATGACCTTTGTTCTTTAGATCATGTTTACGTTTGAAAGAAGCTTTTGTGCTCTCAGTCTTCATGGTAGTGGTAACAAAGTGCTTTGTGGGGGTCCTAGTCATGCAGAAAATGTAAGAGGTTATTTGTGTTTTGTCTTGTCTGACCTAGTCAGTTCCATACCAGGCTCCATACCAGGCTCTGGTGCTTGCTTGGCAGGATTAGTAAAGTAGCTATGAATAAAACAGTCACATTTTGAAATCATATCTATTCAAACTTACCGACATATTGTGAACATTGTAATGCCCTGTGATTTTTAAAATGTGCTCTTTGAGAGCAGTGTTGAACTACAAGCTTTTAATATAAGTTTAAAGAATACCAATGAGACAGCATCTTCAACACTAGTTTCTAGAGATAGTGACACATTTCCTGCACTTCAGTTTACAGGTTTTACACTTTGGGGTAGTAATAGAACTGACAACTTTTCCTCTGGGATAATTCATTTCCTTTCCCTCATTACAATAACTGCATTAATGCACAATGAAACTTAATTAAAAATGAAGCAATTAAAAATGTAAACATTTAATATTTAAATATAAAAGCATACACTTGCAGTTTGTATTTAGACCTCATCACTACAAATGTAACATCTATTATTCACATTTGTTCTCTTTTCTGTGTATTTTAAGTCAAATGAGTTTAGTTCAAAAGAAAATAATACTGGTAGTTGTTATAGTATAGGGCCATCTGGTGGTTAAAGATAGATGCACATTGACAACATTTAATACACGTTATGCAATTTAGGAAAATTATAAACTTTTCTCACTTGTAGTGGAATATTCTTTATTGTAATAGTGTTGTAATTTGGAAAATTTGATCTGATGTAAGGAAATGTGCATATTGTTTTAAAGAGCACTGGAGCAAATTGTAGATGGCAGCTCTAGAACAGAACTAAAATATGTTGTTGGAGCAGAGTAAGGGTCATCTCTACTCAGATAGGTAGATGCTTCTACATTCAGGAACAGCTAGCTTATGGCCTGAAGAACATGCAGGGTCACTTGTCTTATTTTATCTGAGAACTCCGCTTGATTGAATGAATCTTTTGCCTAACTACTCAAAAAATTACTTGTTGACTAGATTCAGCCAGTCAAGATGTGAAGATTACTTACATGGTCGTGGTTCTCCAAGAAAAGAGCTCAATACTGTTAATTAAGCACCTTTCACATACAGTATACTACTAGAACAGCCACAATAAAAACTATACTTTGCTATCTGGTTGTATCTGTTTTACAGTTAGGGTACCTTAATTCTTGCAATGCAAATGATATCAAGTGTGACCAAACTGTATGTCAAAGTTAAACGTATTCATTCTGTAACACACTTGCATCAGGAGAGCCTAAAATTCTTGTACTGTTTGATTAATGTAGCAGTTATTCATGTGCAGCATTTTATGAACATGAGAAAACTTTGATTGAAAAGACCTTTTAACTTAACATGCTGTTTCCTTCTAAGATAACAATTGTGTCTCAGCGTCAGGTTCAGCGATTGTGAATTGAAAGATAAAAAGATTGAACAGTGTACTTCCAAATGTAGCTTAATGATTTATAATGAGAATTTATCTTTCCCATGGTTAAAAGTGTTTCATACCGTCAGAGTGTAACAGACCATCATGTCTTGCTCTCTCAACTTAATTTGAAATAGTTACTAGGGTCACATTCATTTAGGTTCACATTCCTTTTAAATTTTTGTAAAGCTTAGTCTGATCTGGTTGTACTCGACGTTTAGAAAGATTGGAAAGACCAAAGGTAAATTTTGGTACAACACAAAAATCAAACCTATATCATTTCAATTTGCAGTTTTCTAATATATAAGGTCATTGTATAATAACTGTAGGATCCAAAACACTTCTGTAATGCCACATACTGCCAATCTTAAAATAACAGTTCTCTCAGCAGAGCCTCATGAGCCAGAAATGATGCCTTCTGCTACCACGAGTAGGAGATGTGCCTCTCCTGATGTATTCTGACGCATCATGGCCATTACAGCATCTGTACACACTTAAACATTTGTGGGGAAACAGCATAAGCTTTGTACTGTGAACAATACAGGGCCAACACTGTCTTGCACAATGCAGTAGCTAGGCAGCAATATTTTGCATTATACTCTAGATTTTAAACATCCATATTCAAGACTGTGTAATAGATTTTACCTAAGCTGTATGTGTTTAGTTGGCCTGATATTAAAAGCATTTTCAGTTTTGAATATAGAGCCCAGTATGTTTAATAATGTGAGTAAATAAAACAGATGAAAAAAATAACTGCAGGTAATTTAGACAATGCGTTATGGTACAGTTGTTATTGGGAACTCCATATTATACCAAAAAATGATCTCATAACACAGCATAATGCAAATAGCATTAACAACAATTTAGTCATTTTTCACAACATAAAACAGTATGTAGGTTAGGATACAATGCACTGACTTTCTTTTTAGTTAACAGTTTTATTTACAGCATATACACAAACAACACGTGGAGTTTAGAAGTATATTTTCACCATGCAATAACATTTAAGCCCTTCCATTCTGGTTGAAAACTTGCAAAACTGATATATTTAATAAATGCTCAGCATCCAGAGTTGGTACGTGAGGAGTTTTTTTTTGTGACAAGAGCATGTGATATTTAATACGTATTGTGGAAAGATACTCTACAATTTATAGTTCTAGAAGCAAATTAGTTTTTAAGGGCATGTTTGGACAGGCTCTCAGATCTAATTTTTATATTATATATTTATATGAAACATGCAACTTTCCTACAAGAAATAAAAGTGTTGGTCTGTAATCACAAACTCCTATTTTAAACTATGTATTGAAGAAACAAAAACAGGTGTGATGATGTATGCTGTAGAGGCACTTTTTTTTTCCTTAGCATGTTAATGTGGCCTGCTGTATTACAGAAGACAGTTTTTTTTTGTATTGGTAAAAGTCTGATACTTGAGTTATTTTCGCATGGATGTTTTAGTGTACCCACTAGTACTGCAATGGGCATGAAATGTCTGAATAAATCAGTATACCGGTATATGTCTTGTTTATGGCTCAGGAGGCTGCACTGAGAAGACTCATTTTTTTTTAATGGGCAGTGCAACAGTATGGGGATGTTTTGGAACAAATGCTTATAAAATGACCTAATACATTTGGAACTGCTATTTGGTATGACTTATACATGATTGTTGTTTTGCAGTGAATTTCTCTTTAGGTTCCTTCATTCCATCCTCATAAATCATGTTCATATTCCCTGAGTTTGGTTTTGATCCTCTGATTTGGAAAACTTAAGGCTTTTATGTCTTTTTATAATATGCAGACCGTGATTGTTTTGCAGTATTTTGGTTTTCCCATCCTGGTCAGTTTATTCTCTGTGTGTATGAGAAACATGTTGAGTTAGTTTGGTGTTTAGACTGAAGAATTTATTTTTTTCCTGCTTTAGTTACTGGCAATGCTGCTGAAGAAGAAACGTTCCCTTCTGAACAGCCATATTCTTCACCTCACCTTTTCCCTAGTGGGCACAGTTGACAGTGGTCACGAAACTTCCATCATTCCCAATTCCACAGCTTTTCAGGACCTGCTCTGTGACTTTGAGGTGGGGTTCTCCATATGCGATTCAGGCTTTTTCTACACAGAAGTAAGAGGGACCATACTGCATATACACATATTAGTGAAGAGTGATGGTTTTGCAGCTCATCATATGTTTGTTTATAGGAATATTACGATCAAATAACTAACTAGCCAGTTGTGTCCAATTCAGTGTTTATGGATACAAATCTTAAATTCATGAATGTTTGTTAAAACATACTTTTGAAAAGGATATGCACCTTAAATATATTGATACACATTAAATGCATTTTGTGAAAAGTTATTCTCAATCTCAGTTACTGTATATCGTATCAGTCTCTGATTTCTCATTTGCTTAGTTTTATATCTGTTTATCTCACAGGTCTGGCTTCATGCTCCGTATGAACTGCATCTGTCGTTGTTTGAGCATTTCATTGAACTCTTAACTGAGTCAAGGTGGGTATCTCAATAGGTGTTTTGATTTTTTAAATGCTTATTTTATATTTGTATTTTATGGTTCTAAGTCTGAGCATACTCTGCTATTTGTAATTACGGTGAAGTTGAATATTAATAGAATTTATATTTTGAACATCCTACAGATTAGTTAGTTTAATACAGAGTTAAATTACAATACATATGCTGACATAATTATTGCCTTCATAATGTGACTCCAATTATCTTGCTCTTATTATATTATTATTAATATTATATTATTATAAATAAATATAACCTTGTCAGGGAATTGTACATGAAAGAAAAGCCAGAAAAAAAGATAAATAGAATCTCATACTTTGTAGAATCTTGTCATTGTTTGATAGCATTTTGACCATGGTACACTTGTGTGACTTTGACTTTTGCATAGTCACTAAATAATCATTAGTTGATTGGATCCAGGTTCTATGATTTAACTAGTTAAATATCAAGCCTGGCACAAATCAAAGAGTAAAAACACACTGAACAAAGTTTAAAGAAAGGGACCAGAATGTCCCACTTAGCAAGAGAACACTGCCTTCATACTGTTCATGCTGCTCGCATAGTGTTTTAACGCAGCTAGTAATCTCTGGTTTCTTGTAGTCTCCAAAAAATATCCAATTCTAAAGACTATGGCAACATATAACATGAGTTCCTCAACATCTTAATAATTTCTTTAATTGTTTCCAACAATGTAGCACAGATACCAGTTCAATACATCCCATAAGTATTTAACTGGTTAATTAAATAATATTTCTATTACACAGTGTTTCTGTCACATACTTTATTAAATTCAATTCTCATGTTGTGTGCTAGCAGCAGATTAAATTGCATTCCACACCATATCTTTGTTGTGAAGTTGTTTTATGGGCTTAGAGCGCTTCTATAATATTTTTAAGCAGTCAATTTTTTAAATGAATCCTGAAATAAGTTTCACTGTTTACTTGGCCCATGACATCATTAGGTTCTTGTCCAGTTCAGGCACAGGGTTTGAAATGTCAGCACAGGGAAACTAGTCTGAGTTGGACTGACCAGCACCCCTACAATATTCTAATAGTTTTTGGTGGGAGTGGTGGGCTGGAGAGGTACATTGTAACATTTACTTTAAGGGGTGTGTAAAGCCCCAAACACGGCCCTACTGGATGTTAGCAAGTGTGGCATTGATCTGTCAATGTCCTAATTGACTAGTATCTGGAGAGGTTCATGTGTTGTGGTCTGGGCAAGGGTGTGTAGTTGTAACAGTTATTTTGACAGAATCCTACAGTACAGCACCGGCAACCTGGTGCAAGGTATATATTGCAGATGTACAAATTGTATTTATTACAACGTTAGCCACACACTACCATTATTATAATAATCCATAAACTAATTCAATAATGGGGACTTCCTTCTACCACTATCAATGTGAAACATCCACCTGGGTGAAGCAATGGCACCACTCATGACCCATCAGCTATCAGTGAAGCCTACTGATAGATGGAGATTATTAGAAGGTCTGCTAACACCTCTTCCAGTAGCAACCTTAGCTTTCCCAGAAGGTGTCCTAGGTACTGGCCAGGCTCACACCTGCTTAGTTTCAGTGGGTTGCCAATTGTGAGTTGTGAGTTGCGAGGTGATATAGCTTTTGTGTACTATTATAGATTAAGGCATTGAAAAAATACTTTTTTGAATATAGATTGCCCTCCTACCTTCTGGGAAAAGATATTGCAGTTTACGGGCTAGCTCGACCAGACTCTGTAACAGGTTCTTCCCACAGGCGGTCAGGCTCCTCAACACCACGGAATCTACTCGCACCCACCCCAATTCCAGAAACAGGCTTTAAATCCCTCCAGTGTATTGTGTATATTGTACTATGTATTGCCTTGTAATTTGCACCATCTGGACTTTGCACTATGTGTATCCTATCAACAATATCTATGTCAGTTTCCTGTCTGTATTTGCACATTGGACCAGGACGAACGATATTTCGTTCCTCTGTGTACTTATGAATGCCTAGAATGACAAATAAATGTGAACTTGAACTATTACCCAGTAGTCCCCGTGTTGATCAGCCTGTTGTTGAAATACAACTATGACATGCCTTTTTAATAAAATATCACAAAGACACATACCCGCTTCAAACAAGCTATTTTCATTTTCCTAATAACTTTGTAAATGTGCAGCTATAAGTAATAGGCTTATTTTCAATATTCAGTGTTTGCCATATAATTTTGTTCCCTCAGTGAGGCAGCTAAAAATGCCAAGTTAATGAGAGAGTTCCAGCTCATTCCCAAGTTGCTGCTGACCCTTCGAGATACTTCTCTCTCCCAGCCTACTATAGCTGCGATCAGCAATGTCCTCAGTCTCCTTCTACAGGGCTTCCCAAACAGCTATGATCTTCTCAGGTAAACCATACCATGCTCTAACATAACAAACCCAGTGCTATTCTAATGTTCTTGATTGTAGTTTGTATCTGGCATTATTTTAGCGAGTGCCATGTTTCAGATTTGTTACTGGATAATGTCTGGTTTTGGTGTTATTCATAGATTAAGGCTTTAAAAAATACTTTTTTCAATTGAAGTAATACATTTTCCAGTGATGCAGTGTTGTCGACACTTTGTACAAAATGTGACTGGTCCATGCTTTTTCAAGGGTGACAGTAGCATTGTTGTACATCTGTGCTTATACAGGTTTGGCCAGTTCATTTCCTCCACTCTGCCCACTTTTGCTGTCTGTGAGAAATTTGTGGTCATGGAGGTCAACAATGAAGAGAAAATAGATGGAGGTAGGCATTTAAGAGTTCTGAAAAGTGTACACTTATATACCAACATAAAATGAATATCAAATTTAAGATTTAATATTTCCAAATATTATTAAGATGATTTGTTAAATCCCTTAGGTAATGTATGTCTAGATTTAATAATTGTTAATTACTTTGTGTAGCATTATTCTATCAATTCACACAAAGATCTGTGAACTGACAATTCAGATTAATCACCATCTCAGTATGCCACATTTACCATTTGTGTCACTGATAAAAGCTAATGTCCTCACTGCTGTACCTACCACTGAATATATTCATATTCAATAAAATATACATAATCAATGTAGAACTTACTTTTTAACCATTCCAAAATAATAAAAAGAGTTCTTTGCAAATGTAGTTTTTCTTTTTTGCCATTAGGAAATGAAGATGATTTTGGAGGCCTACTTTCTGCCAGCCTTATCTTGTTAAGAAATAGGCTCCTTGACATTTTACTCAAACTGCTCTTCATTTGCAAAGAGAAGTCTACTGTTAATATACAGTAAGTGAGCTCTTAAATCCAGTAGTGTTATGAAACTTTTGGTCAACGATACAATGACAGGACAAGAAAAGGCTGGTGTAATTGTGTTTACTTGTAGTATTTGTTAATTATAGACGTGAAAATAGCTAAATATGTTGCTTAGAATGCCAGTAGACTGTGGTAAATTGTGAATTAAGATGAATGTGAAGATATAAACTAAAGATTTTATAGACACTTGCTCATATCTTCAAAGTGAAATCTTTAGAAGATTACTATATCGGTTACCATAAGACTTAATTGTTTGGCCAATTGATTGAATTGATTTATTGATAGCCAGGGGTTTTCCTTCCTATAGTGTCTCCAAAACTTTACAAGGCATGGAGTGTCTAAAAATATATTTGTGAGCAGGTCACATCAATCTGGCACAATACCCCTCTCTGTGTTTTCTGTGCAGAGCATGTGAGGAGCTGGTAAAGACACTTGGGTTCGACTGGCTTCTGATGTTCATGGAGGAGCACCTGCACTCCACTACTGTTACTGCTGCCATGAGGATTTTGGTAGTCCTGCTCAGCAACCAGACTATTCTATCACGCTTCAAAGAAGGTCTGTCTGGGGGTGGATGGCTGGACCAGACTGACTCAGTCCTCACCAACAAAATTGGCACAGTGCTAGGTAAGCACAGATCATTTATTGCTTAATGACTTCATATTAATGCTTTTAAGTCTTTTACCTCTTTGAATTCTCTGATATTTGAACAACACAAGCAGACATTTTCCTTTTTAAATACAGTGTGTACTAAATCATTCTTAACTAAAGATGTTGCCACACAGAACACGCTGTAGAACTCATTGCCATGTTAGACTCATTGCCATGATCAATAGGTGGCACTTATGGTGTGTTAGATGGTGAAGTCATTAGCCTTATTTAATTTGTAAATGGAGGAGAAATATTATTCCCAAAGTCCAGTAGCTGAAAATCGCACCCAAGCATGTAACCAAGTAGTGATGAGCATGAGAAATTTTGGTAGCTGAAAATAAGAATTGTTTCTAAATGTCATTAACAACATTAATTTATGGATACAAATATATGTATATAGCTGGTAGTGGTAGATTATTCCACTTATTTTGTAAACATTTGCATTAGTTTAGATATGTTTGTTTAAACTACATTTTGCTGTTGTTATTGTTGTAATGGAAAATAAAATGCTCATAGTTTGTAATGATGCTTACCCAAAATGAGTAATGCCTTGGTACAATGGTAAAGTGCTTGTATACCACCTGGGAGGTTCCAGGTTCGATTCTGGACAGGGCATACGTTTATTTTTAACAAATATAGAAAATTGGAAATAATATGTATACCGTATTGACATTTTTACTCATTCTACATCCCAGGATGTTAAATAGTGAAATAATATAATTAGTTAATTAGTAATAAAAATGAACATTAATGTGTTAGCAAACGTGAATACTGTCAATGGCAGGAGTAAAAAAACAGTTCTACCACTTTCCAGCAACCCTTAAAACAAAAATTGATGTTTGTGATTGTGTATATTTTCTTTAAATTACTTCTTGTAAAGACACTATGTATAATATTTGTTTTATAATTAGAATCTAGAATAACAAAATGGTATTAAAAAGAAAAATAAACTACAGACATTTAAAATTAGTGGTGTTATGAAACAATCACCAATCTTAAAGATTTGATTTGCCTTTTTAAGAAAATGTAATTGTTTGCTAATTTTCCCTTTTTAAGGCTAAAAAAGCAACTTGTGGATTTTGGAGACAGATTTATTTTACTCTTCACACAAATTCACAGTAAAAACTAATAGGTGAGAATTCTACCACAGAGCCAAAAGTCCAAACACACCGTATTAAGCATTCAGTGTGCCACCTGTACTATTTTACAAAATAGTTAATTACTGCATAAGATTATTTGTAAATATAAAAATATTTATAAGATTCTGTAAAGGAAGGTGGCAGCCTTCAATTGACTTCATATTTTGTAGTGTATAAAGTCCAAAGCTAAAACCACAGAAGTGAATATAAATTAAAAGGTAGAAACACGGCAGTACAAAGGGTTTTGATACAGTGCCAACAAAATTTGTCAGCTCCCAATATAATTAAGTGAATTACAATTTCTTACCACTATACATGATAGTATGCTTAATTAAAGTATTTTCTCAAATAATTAAGAGGCTTTATAAGTAGCAGAATATAGCTAATTAAATTGCCTATGTTACTTTGTATAACATCTTTTATTAAGATTTTCATGAAGATCTAATTACAATTTGTCAAAAGTATGCAATAATACAGGCCATCCAAGAGAGTGACAGACCTTTTCTTGGTTGTTGATCTTGTGCCTTTTGCTCCCCAGGTTTCAATGTGGGCAGAAGTGCTGGAGGCCGGTCAACAGTGAGGGAGATTAATCGGGATGCCTGTCACTTCCCTGGGTTCCCTGTGCTCCAGACCTTCCTGCCCAAACACACCAATGTGCCAGACCTCTACTTCTTGCTCATGGCCCTGTTTCTGCAGCAGCCTGTCACTGAGCTACCCGAGAACCTGCAGGTAAATGTTAGTACCATACCTTTCATTCTAACAAAAATGTCACAATACCAATTGTATTATTATTCCAATTGATTATTCTAACTAATTTCAAGTACGTCCACATACTGTATTTAAGGTGCTATGCAAAAGTATTTAGACCCTTGCAGTTTTTCACAGTTGTTTTTTTAAAGCTAGCAGTCATGACAATTGGAAGTAGCAATTGATATGTGTTAAATGCACAGCCTTCTGCATACATTTAAAGGAAAACACACAAAAAAGTAGTAAATACAGTCATGTGAAAAAGAAAGTACACCCTATTTAAATTCAATGGTTTTACATATCAGGGCATAAATAACAATCATCTGGTCCTCAACAACTTCTATAATTAGATAAATCTATCCTCAGATAACAGACAACACATAACAGATTTCACTATGTCATTATTTATTCAGCAAAAAGTGAGCCAAAATGCAAAAATGAAGTACACCCTTACTTCTTCCATAGGAATTAAGAAGGTAATTGGCAGCCAGGTGGTGCTTATCAAATGCACTTAGTTGGTCATCAGGAAGTGTGACCACCTCTATAAAAGCAGAGTTTTTGGCAGTTTGGTGGTCTGGAGCATTCAGATGTGTGTTAAAACCATACCAAGGAGAAAAGACATCAGCAATTAATTTAGGGAAGCAATTGTTGCTGCTCATCAATCTGGGAAGGGTTATAAGGCCATTTCCAAAGAAATTGAAATCCAAAATTCTGCAGTGAGAAGGATTATTTACAAATGGAGAACATTTAAGACAGTTGCCAATCTTCATATTGAACCTATCACTCACGTTGATTCATATATGTACTTAGGAGTACACATAGACGGTAACCTGTGCTGGATTACTCATGTTGAGAGTGTTTGCTCCAAAGTTCAGCAGCTCTTATATTTCTTGCGAAGACTAAGAGTGTTTGGGGTTTGACAGGAAATAATGCTACTCTTTTACTATACTGTAATCGAGATCATTATCAGATATGGTATAACAGTGTGGTTTGGTAATTTAGCAGTTCATTTAAGATCTCAAATTACCAGTCTCATCCAAACAGCTTTGAAGGTCATGGGAGTGAAACAGCACCCCTCCCTGCAGACAATCTTTGAAAAAGCCGTATTCAAACAGGCAGAAAAAATTATATCAGATCCTTCCCACATCATAAATTCTGAATATCAACTTCTTTCTGGCAAACATTTAAGGGTTCCCAAATGTAAGTCAAACAGATACAAATGTTCCTTATAACAATACTTATACTTATAACAATACATACTGTATGTAGTAAAGTTAAAAGGCCAGTGAAAGTTTGAGGTGAGTTTAATTTGTGATGGAAATGGTAATTTCCAGAGAACACTGGGAGCAGAAACACAAAAGGTTCATCCCCTAAAATGTCCCAAATTCCAACAGTGTTCCCAGCAAGTTTTATAGTCAAAAGTTCAGATATGGTCACCCTATATTATTACCATGGTTTTTTTTTCGAGTAGCTATTCCACTTATAGCCCAATGACTGTTCCTGATAATGTTATCCCCCATCTTTCAGGTATTCCTGAGATGTCACATACAACATGAAGTGCCTGTTTAAAACTCAGTCAAGCCAGTTTAGGATTGATGGACATACTCTAATGTTCATTTTCTGCACTTTACAATAATTTATTTTTTTTATAAATAACATTTTTTTATTTCAGAGTTGAACTGTCATATGTAAAAAACATCAGCAGGTAACCAGGTGTGTTAAAATGATTTTCATTTGCAGTTTGATCTGGACTCAATCTGGACCTTTATCTTCGGAGTTCCAGCCTCCAGTGGGGCTGTGGTGGGATCCATTCACAATGTCTGCACAGAGGCTGCCTTTCTTCTGCTTGCAATGCTCAGGAGTATGCTCAATTTAGTAAGTCTGGACATTCACAAATCCTTGTTGAGAAAGTGCCCCAACAAAGGAACATTAACTGCCCAGTACTGTAGTGCAGTAAAATACTTAATTGCATAAGGTTGTTAATAGGTGAATGTTTGTGTTCTTTACTTAATGTTAGTTTTGATTAATCATTCTTTCTTACCAAGTCTGCAAGCACCTGAGGAGTCGCAGGGGTCACTGATTCATTTAGAGCTGAGAGAACCCTATCAGACTATTCCCAATCCTACGCTTTTTGGTGCTGAACCAATTATGTACTGCTGTTTTGGGAATCCTGGTCATAGCCAGCAACTAGCATTGCCTAGGTTCAGACTGATGACATCTTGATCACAGAGCCCAACCTACACTTAAAGCAAGTGCTTTTACCATTTGAGCCACTGAGGAGACCTACATTTGTCTTTCTTGATAATTTGGAGCTATCTTTCTATCATGAAAGAAAAATGTTGATGCCTCCTATTATCTCTTTAGAAGTGGGGTAATGGCGTTGATCAGCAGACAGAACCATAATGATGCTGTATGAGCAAATTTCAGCATAATTCATAAAAAAACTAGCAATTGCATATTGGAATATGTGGCTTTTAACTAAAAGGTTAGAAATACCTTTTAATTGAAATATTTTATTAACTAGATTAATGAATGAGTTGCAAATTTGAGATTTGTGTATTTTGTGGGACTGAGAAATTAAATTAATTTTTTTGTCTTACAGCCATGGCAGTCAGAGGAGGAGGGCTCATGGCTTAGAGAATACCCTGTGACTTTGATGCAGTTCTTTCGGTACCTTTATCATAATGTGCCAGATTTAGCTCCGATGTGGATCAGCCCAGAATTCCTCTGTGCATTGGCAGCGACTGTCTTTCCGTTCAATATCAGACCGTACTCAGAGATGGTATGTTATCCTTTAAGAAGATGATATAATTAGAAGTGCTTTGTTCCTATGTATTCAAATTAATGGTGCTTTAAAACTCACGGAAGAGGAAACATATTGCATGCACTAGTTGCTAAAAAGCAGTTTCTTGTACAGGTTGTTCAGAGTATCTGTTATTTTCTGATAAAATCTTTCATAATTCAGACCCTAAAAAAAACAATCATAGAGTCTGGTTATATACAGTAGCTGCTGTCATATGTTGTTTATAACCAAAATAAGCTTAGCATGAAGTTATGGTAAATGCTTTGATTGTAATTATTTATTTTGTCACGTTTTCAGTGTTTCCAGTGTGTGTTGTGTTTCCAGTTGTGTTAAAGCAGCTGTGTTTGTGCAAATCTACAAAGTTTGTGTTTCTGCAGGTGAGCGACCTGGACGATGAAGTTGGCTCTCCAGCTGAAGAGTTTAAAGCCTTTGCTGTCGACACTGGCATGAACAGGAGCCAGTCTGAATACTGCAATGTTGGCTCCAAAACCTACCTGACCAATCATCCGGCTAAGAAATATGTCTTTGATTTCATGAGGGTGCTGATCATGGAGAACTTGTGCATGACCCCGGCCAGTAAACAGACTCCGATTATTGACCTGC
This sequence comes from Lepisosteus oculatus, assembly GCF_040954835.1. Lineage (NCBI taxonomy): Eukaryota > Metazoa > Chordata > Actinopteri > Semionotiformes > Lepisosteidae > Lepisosteus > Lepisosteus oculatus. The sequence goes on along the minus strand of NC_090698.1, from coordinate 38,072,800 downwards.
TTCTGGAGGTAAACTGTCAGTTTTGTACTCCTTCAGTTTACGTCTCATTGACATTCTGTTATAGCTCTACGTACATTGAGTTTGGAAAATTATAAGGAGATAATTAAAACAATTTTTGAATGACTATAATTATTTTTCTATTTTTAAATAATGCATGTAACTACCTAATATTGATTATCAGTGTATGGACGTCCTTTCAAATGACAATTAAATATTATACATCCCTGTTAACATTCAGGAATTATATTGCCTTGCAAAAATATTCCCCCTCTTTCAACCCATTTTGTTTAATTACTGCTTATCTATCCTGTTATGGTTATTGGTAGCTGCTATTGAGGTCTCTCAAGAATCTAGGGACAATAGTCAAGCATCTAGCTAGTGTCAACATTTGTAATTCTCAGGAGCTTCAGAAAAAGATAAGAACGAAAGTGTTTACTTTATTCTGAGACAAACCGATCAAAGGAATTTCTGGTTTACCTTGGTTAACTAAACGGTTATAGGATTACTTTTTGGAATTGGTGGATAGGTTTCCAATACACCTTTTAGCATCTGGGTTTATATATAGAGATACTTAACTCTAAGTGGTATTCTGTTTGGTATGTGAAGCTTGTTTTTCTCTATTTTTGTGCCTTAGACTTCATATAGATTTTAATACTTGGTATTCTGTTGTTGGTCAGGGTGTTGGCAGTCGAGATAACGTGTTTGTAAATAGTGTGACGTGTAAGTTATATGTGTATGTCAGTGTTGTTTAGTTTGTGTTGTTTTTTTAACCAAGGCCGTGCCAGAAAATAACTCAGGTGCCTCTAATTATATCACTGTTTAGATATTTTCTTGGCAAAATCTTAATTTGGGTGTTATGATTATTAATTTTACTTAATGATCAACCCTCTTGGTCTGTTTTTGGTAATTCTCTACTTTCATAATCTGTATTTTTAACAATGCACATTGTCACTCAGTAATTAAAACTTGAATGGTCAAATGTAACACTTTTATGTAAATGTCATAAGTCAACAATATCCTTGTCACTCCATGATGCTGGCCTGTATTGCAGAATGGCAAAGCCCATCTGTGCCAGTCACGGCCATTTGATGTCTTGGAAGGATTATGTTGCAAGGATGCTTCTCATCTACAGGAACAGAGAAGTTGAGAGGAAAATGGAAGGAGCAAGTTACAGACAAATTTGAGAGAAACAATGCACTCTGCTAAACACTTAGAACTTGTAATGACACAGCTGATTACTGGGTGTGAGTCACATCAGTAATAAGGCTGAAGAATCCAAGTTCCAGAGCCGGGATGAATGAGAGGCAATTGAAGTGGTAGATGGAGAAATGACAGGCAGCAGCTAGAACAGATGGAGCTCAGGTTGTACAGAGGTGGCAGTGACCCGGCTGGAGCAAGTGCAGCATGCTGATTAAGGGATTCATCAGAGTCAAAGTCAGAGTTTGGTAACAGATAATCAGAAAATAATATCAGGACAAAGGGAAGATCTAAAGACTAAGTCAAGAATGCAGGTGGAAAGTCAGTAATGCAGGAAGGACTCAATGACAGACTGAAGCACTGTAAGCTGGTAAACTGACTTAATGTCAGAGCACCAAATGCAACCTGGATTACATATCCTTGATATAAACCTGGTAGTTAACCAGGGGCCAATGATGAGGGTTGGCTGATGATGAGCTGGCTGGAGTTCAGCTGACAATGGGCATCGCATATCGGAATGTGGTTCATTGCCATGGTAGTAGACGACTGCAAACCCGGGTTTACTGCAGTGAGAGAGAACTGGGACAGGGTAATCACTGAAAGCACAAGGTCAAAGTTACAATGAAGGTGACTTAACAGAAGAAAGTGAATATTTTAAGTAGCCCTGTCAAAGTTATGACTTGAATGAGATCAGGCCCATTGTTTGTTCATCAACAATCTCCAACAAACTTGACCAAGCTTGAGCAAGTTTGCAAAGAAAACACCAAGTGTTGCACCATGTGTGAGGAGTTGGTAGGTACTTACCCAAAAAGATGTGAGGCTATAATTGCTGCCAAAGGTGCTTCTACTAATTATTGACTCGGGTTTGAGGGGTACTTATGCAATCAACGTATTTTAGTTTTTCGTTTTTTTTATGTTTGGGAGCAATTTTTGCTAATATTTCACCCATAGTTTAGATGAAAAAAATTCACTGTAAAAATGTGTAAACTTTATTTGCAGTTCAACCAAATGGGTGTTCATTGGAATGGGGTGAATGCTTTTGCAATTTATTGTATTACATGTTACAGCATATTACTTTTAAAATGTATCTATAAGATGCAGTTTTTTTGGAAACTCTGTCATACAAGTTGCCAAATCTAATTGTCTAATAAAATAAGGACAGTTGTAGAATTGGTGTTTATTGAGCAAGTGGAAGATTCAGCAATATTTCTGTGTTTTTGAAGGCTTCTCCAGAAAGATCAACAAGAACCCAACAGAAGGAGTTTCAGTCTTATATCCTGGACAGTGTTATGGAGCACCTTCTTGCAGCTGATGTCTTGTTAGGTAAGTCTATGGCTGGACAGACACTTATTTATTAACAAATACCTTGTTAAAAAGTATTTAAGTAATCAGCATGAGAAGCTATGACCAGAAATAACCATGATATTGTGTTTTTTAACAATCATAACCATTTTCCAAATTTACTTTAGAAAGGATGGCTTCTTAATGGTGTAGTTTGTTTAATGGAAGCTTTTTGAATAGAAAAAAAAAAACATGGAAAAAAACTGTCGTTTAACAGTCCTGCACTTTCAAGAAAGCCTTTACAATATGTGATGAAATATGTTGGTATGGGTTGAAATAACTGTAGCAGCAAAATGCTATCCATGTTATGACATATTATCAAATTATTTAATAGCATGACAAGTTAACATACCAGAATAACTTTAAATAGAGACAGAAAATATAGTTTCTGTTTCATACAGCCTCTTACACATGTTATTACAATGAGGAATATAAAAAAACAGTGTGGCTTCTGCTAATTTGTGGTTATTCAGTCGCTGTTTTCCAAACGTAGATTTTGAGTAGTGTTTCACCTGAGAGACCTCAGCTAAGTGTTCCCATTGCTCAGACCTGAATTATTTGCTTGTAAATATGTATAAAATTTAGATCAAATTATATTTAACATTCTTCTCTTGTTTAGTATTTTCTTTAGTAGACCCATACCTAATTATACAGGCATTGCAAATCACTGGTATCAGGCCTATGCAAAGACTGAAAGGCTGTTTCTTGTAGAAAAACTGTGTGGTGGATTCAGATCCTCATCATTCATTCAGGGTTTACTGTTTATGTAATGTACATATCTCTAATTATCTGTAAAAGTTAGAACTGGAGATTGAACAGAGATTTATGGAAACAGTAAAATGTTCTCTTTTGTTATCATCGCTTGCTTTACCAGTTACGAGAGGCTAAAGTTATTGTGGTATTTACAGTATATAGACTTAGTGCTCTGTCTGACCTCCCTAATGTTTTAGTCTTTCATGAATGTGATGTGAAGTTTGTCTGTTTAATTACTTGTTTTTTCAGGAGAAGATGCATCACTGCCTATCACAAGTGGTGGCAGTTACCATGTCCTGGTGAACAACGTGTTCTATTTTACCCAGCGTGTGGTGGACAAGCTGTGGCAAGGGATGTTTAACAAGGAGTCCAAGCTGGTGGTGGAGTTTATCATCCAGCTCATTGGGCAGGTAGGTTGAGGTCTGGTTTTGGAATGCCTGGGGCTACGTTCATTTCCTGAAATTTTCTTAAAGAATAATGATAAGAAAAATGGCATTGGGTTGCTGCGTTTGTTCTTTTTTTATTGTTATACTGTATGTAGAAAACGCAATATTTTTCTTAGCAAAATATATGATAAACAGACGGGTACTGTTAAAAATAATCAGTGTTTATTAGGCATACCATCTGTTTTGTCATTTTCCATTACAAAGAAATTTCTATTACTTTTTGATATTTCCTTAAGTATACACATTCTGCCACAGGACAACTAAATTTCTTGACTTTTCTACTGATTCTTCAGCTTTAAAATACCAAATCTTCAGCTGTAAGCCATTTGGTGTGGACTCATCTGTAAACAAATACCTCACGTTTTATACCGCAGAGAATATCCCAGCATGTTCTAGTTTTCATTTTTTCATAAACTAATAAGTGACAGATTTATTTAATCAGGCACAAGCCTCCCACTGATAAGCAAATTTGTTTAATTCAGTAGGCTTAGCTGTATACTGCAATTGCATAGAAATTAAGCAAATGTGATAATGTAATTTGAAACTGAAAAAATAGAACAGACTGTCAGTTTTCACTGGTGATTATAGAAGTAAATGTAATTGTTTTTACCTTTGTGTAAAGTGTAATGGAGCTTTAAACTAAATCATTAACATAATAGTAGTTTGTTTTACATGTTGGATAAGTCTATAACACCTTGAAACTCTCATAACCACTCAAACTAGTCTCAGCTTGACTTAGAGGAATCGGCAGATTTTTGTTTGCTCTGAAAAAACAAATACATAGCATGGTTTTCTGAATGTTAAATAAGAAGTTTAACGTGACAGTTCAAGAAATTATGTATGTTCAGCTATGTATGTATGCAGTTTGATTAAACTAAGTAAGTAAACAAGTGTAATTGAACATTACATTTAAAATTAATATACATCAGATAGGATGCTGTTGTACTAATGGATGGGGTTAAAATCCTTCTTTTATTATGATGCACCAGCTGTCTTTGTAATACCAAGAAGCCCATGTATATTAGTGTTCCTGAAAATATTGTTGCACGTAAGGAGTTCATTGTGTATCATTTAAACCAGTTCAGCAGTTCTTATTTTTTCATATGAGTCAGACAATAAGCAGGTCACCATAGCATATGATTTACCTAAAGTACACAAGCTCTGTGATGATGTACGGACAGCAGATGAACAGTGATGTTTCAGTATGTTAAAGTAGCTGAGATTCATGCTATCCTGGCATGATTCTGAGTAAATGCCAAAGCAAGACCAAAGCCTACTTGTCACACCCAGTCAGCCTAGAGCACACAGTCCTCAGTAGCCCCAGGAAACAGCAACATTCTCACGGGGAATTGCAATCAGACACACTCAGGTCATTTATCAATACGTCCCATGTTCTAGCAATGCTCCAATCAGTCCTCCTAATTATTCTATTCTCCATTTAATACTGTTTACGCCTCTTGATGATTGTGTGAGCCCTTTTTCAGGAAGCGCTTCACTCTGTCTCTGCTCAGAGAAACATCTCAGCCTGAAGGCCAGAAAACTTGAATCAGAAACCTGAAACCTGATCTATCAGAAACCAGCATCAAGCACCAGTCCAGTGGTGTCTTCCTACAGCTCCCAGTTTATTCAGATTGATGCTGTTTCATTTTAAAGTCAGTGGACGCCAGTAGTGCTGCATTCCTACAAAATGTCTCAATACTTGGTAGATGTCAGCCAGGAAGATCACTTAGACAGGTTTGTGTAGGCAATAAGAAAAGCTCCATAATTTTTTTTCCGGGAACCAAAGTCACATGCTGGATATTCAGCTGAAAGGTCACAATAACGTACTCACTATGGAGTTCTTCAATCATACAAAGTGGAAATCAGTGTGCAAAAGATTAGCTCTCGCATCCAAGACTATAAACTCCTGCTGCTGTCATTTGACATACCATTCTACATAAATCCTTTGAGTTGTCTATTAACAGTCCAAGAGAAAGCAGCTTAAAGTCTTTCTCCTTAATACCTAATGTACATGAAAGAAGTACAACTCTGGTCCAGGGGATTGTTACTTGTATTTTATATCCACTCAAGTCATAACTACCTAATTAATTGATTGCCATGTAATTTGCCCCTTTCTGCTCACCAGTCTCTGTAATGACTCATTTAATGCGATGTAGGAGCAAATAACTTCAGATTGTGCAGCAGCCATTTTACTTCAGAAATGTTCCAATGTGATGTGTATGCACAGTTAACAAGTAAGTTCCATTTTTCGGCAAATCTGGTTCGAGAACAATATTTCTAACGGATTAAAAGATATGTATTCACAAACCTGCTTCTTTACAGTGTAACAGGGCCACATCATGTTATTGGAAGGTTTGTTGCCTAATTCTGAATTTGAAAATATGGTGCTGCACACACCTGAACTCATCAATGCCAATTCTTTCTAACCCCAAAGTATAAAAATAGTGTTGCAGTTCCCCACTTTATTATAGACATTTTAATTAGTTGAATATTGGTTTCAGTTCCCCTAACCCTACTTTTAAGGTCTTATAGGAAAAGTAGGGTTAGGGGAACTGAAACCAATATTCAACTAATTAAAATGTCTATAATAAAGTGAAACAATGCCATCAGAGTAAGTAAAATAATATATTCTGGAAATCATATTGTATAGTTTTTAAATTAGTTTCTGACATAAACATAAGAATTATGTTGTGATGACGCTAAATTGGTCATGTGACATGTACGAGACCCTAAGCAATGTTGCTGTTCCACTTCTTACACATGCTGATAGCTTCCTCATTTTTTTTATTTTACGAGTTGTAGATTAATTAACAAAAACACTGTAACAAGTCATGTAGTAACAGACAAATAAGTACTAGAACCTGAGATGAAGTTTGAACAACTGAGTTTATTGTATGCAAGGAACAATAAGACCAAAGTATTGTTCGAAATATAGGTACAAAACCTCCAGTTTATATTGCAAATTTCACCCTTCCGCAAATTGTTACCATAGCAATGGGGGGGCACCTGTGTTTGGACATTCCCAAGACCTTGAACACTTTTAGTGGTCAGTTTTATCTTTCCTTAGTTGGGGGGGGGGGTCTTTATCTTACACTTTGAATTTCATATTGATTAACTCCCATCCCTGCCATAACTCAAAGGTGCCTAAGCATGGAATGTCTTGTGTCACAAGAAGTCTTTGTGCAGAAAGAAATCAGTTAACCCCTTTCTCACATCTTGTATCTTTCTTCAAACAGTATTGCTTAGTCCTTCCTGCAACTTATCAAGTATTTTATACTTTTTTCTTCTTTTAAGCTCATCACGCATCTAGGTTGCTTAGCAACAAAGGACTCTTTGTCCTTTCTCATACACTGTGGAGCCTCATTTATTTATTATTTACCTAATGACTATCACATTATTTAGGAAATCTCTATTACTAACACTTTTTTGCATAATCAAATAGTAATAACTATCAAAGCCCACTAATATGCGCAGAACACTGTAGGAATGTGAAAGACATTGTGGAAATCTCTCAAGCATGCATGCACCACAGCTTACAGATGTTTCTCAAGCTGAAAGATACAAGGTTGTACAAGGTAAAATAAGTACAGAAAATTCAGTATGGATACTCTTAATCACATTAGGTAAATTTGCATATAGCAGGAGATTACTGTATTTCTTTTCAAAATTACATTGAAAAAGGTGAATTGTTTGTTGTGGCCCTGGATCTTAACTTGTAGGATAAGAATTATGAAATAAAATCATTTTCTTTTTTACATTTCTGTGTCTTGTGGCTCCAATTTACATTTTCGGTCTCACTTATGCATAGTGTGGGATGTCACATGAATTCTTTATAAAATTCTTATGAGGAAATTGAAACTTTGAACTTATCATGAGGAAAGATGTTATGTTGTTATGCAAATTAAACATTAACAGTTGAAAGAAAAAGTTTGTGAACCCTTTGGGATTACCTGGATTTCTGCATTAATTACTCATAAAAATGTGGTCTGATCTTCAACTAATAGGCAAACACAATCTGCTTAAACTAATAACACACAAACAATTGTACTTCTTCTTGTCAGCACTGAACACATTGTTTAATCATTCACAGTCTAGGTTGGAAAAAGTATGTGAACCCTTGACCAGGTAATTCCAAAGGGTTCACAACATTTTTCTTGTAACTGTATATCTAAATTCCTCAATGTGTGCTCCTAGGAAGTTTGTTTGCATTTAATATTTTTTCCATTCTGATCAAATCCAATTAAACATATAGCTTATTTAAAACCAAACTGCTTATTTATGGTGAAGAATCTCCCTTATTATTTTTACATCCAAAACATATGTGAATAATCTTTTGATTATTCCTTTGAATTGTAAGGAGTTTAATCCTCACGTTCATATCCATGCCTTTGCTGCACGCGTCTTCCTAACATATGGAGTTCCTTTAACTAAACCTAAAGTTTGTATACACATGTAGTGAGTACCTTGAATAAGAGAATACCGGTACATTTAGAGTATTACAGCATCTATGTGAACATAATGAGATTTGATCAGATGATTCTCATTAAGTGGTATCTAGAAATCCTGATCAGAAAGCATGGATTACAGTAAACAGGATTTTTTTGGAACCACATACTGTATGTATTTTTGTTACAACCATAACTTAAATTTTGATTAATTATTTTCACTTAGTTGTGGTCTGATTATCCAATTTCCATGTTGCATCTTTTTTTTTTTAAGCAAAGCTATTTTTTTATTGAATGAATTATGCCAAATATGCTGCATTCCTAAGGGCCTTAGCTTTGAAGATTTTTTTTTACCTTGAAAGCTCAACAAAAGTATTTTTCTGTTGTTCTCTTTGCCATGAAGTCTAAGAGGAGATCTCAAGGCTTATCCCTGGACCCCATCTATCACTGCCTGAACAGGACCATCCTCTACCAGCTCTCCCGGCCACACAAGACCGTTCCTCAGCAGGTGGCACTGCTGGACGCTCTGCGTGTGCTCACTGTCAACCGCAACCTCATCCTGGGCCCAGGCAACCATGACCAGGAGTTCATTGCTTGTCTGGCTCATTGTTTCATCAACCTCCATGTGGGAAGGTGAGAATCTCGCTGTGTTAAAGCAACACAGAGAACATTTTTGAAAACAAGTCACAAGGTTTCATAATGTTCTTTTTCATTTGTACCAAAAATTGAAATTGAATTTAAATTGAATGTAGTTTAAAATACCTTTTGAGAATTATTTTAATAATACGTTTCATTTTTTGTTTTTGTATTAAACAGTTTTTGTGGTGATTTTAGTAGCTTGTGATAAATTTTGTTTTGGAATTAGTTATCATGTATTCTTAGCTTTTAAAGAGCCCAAGTGTCCTACCATTTCTGCATTAATGACTGGATAAAACAAATGCAGCTTTCTGGATAGAGAAGTCACTGCTAAAATTCTGTTTTCACTAGCAGCGTTGATGGCTTTGGTCTGGAAGCCGAAGCTAGAATGACTACATGGCACATCATGATGCCTTCTGACATTGAACCTGATGGGCCACACAGCCAGGATGTCAGTGAAGGTAAACTTCTGAATTAGGGCAACATAAATTAGGACACAATGTAGGACATCTACATCGTAAGCAGTCCAGTATGGGTACAGGACTTTTTGAAGTACTGCAGTATTTTTGTGGTGCTTTTCTCAGGACCTTAAAACTGATCGTCAGATAAGCGGAGAATTGGGACATTATTGTTCTGAACATTTATGTTTTCAGAGGTTTATAAAATCCATATGTTTGACAAAAGATCATGAAACACAAGAGTGTAGAGGCCTATACAAAGTTGTGTCAGAGTGACTGTATTAACTGATAAGTCAGATGGTTTGTTTGCCCAATTGGATTTTTCAATAAATATTTGGAAATTTCCCATAATATCTTCTCTGAAACAAATAAAGATATGATGTACAGTGTCACCTTATATCCAAGATGTACATTGAAAAGTTAAAATAAAACTTCAAACAAGTTCTTGCTTGATCAACTAGAGTGAAATTTAGACAACTTAAATGAAATGTTTTTTATGTTTTGTTCTCTTCTGTTTATCTTAGGTCGTCAACTTCTGCTGAAAGCAGTGAACAGAGTTTGGACTGAGCTCATTCTCAGTAAGAAGCAAGCCTTGGAAGAAATATTCAAAGTGCCCTTGCCTGTGAATGACCGTGGCCATGTAGATATTGTCACTGCACGAGCCCACATAGAAGAGGCAGCTGCTAAGAGTTGGCAGAATCATCTAGGTTAGTTCTGTAATTATTTTCTAATATATTGTTTGTTGAAAAAAGAACTCTTTAGAGATGCTAATCCTAATGTAAATTGCATGCTATGAAAAGTCCAATTTTAGATTTTGCATTTTATAGCGTATTTAAAATGTTATATGTGTACTGCTTGATAAACCTGGTGTACTATCCTGTTGTAATCCATATCTTAACCTTCATTTGAACGATGAATTACATGAAGTAAAACATGAGTTTCTGAAATGAGCCTGTTGATGATTTTAGTTATCTATGGGAATAACTAAAATCTCTGGGATCTAGATTTCTATTGCAGCTTTAGGCGCAAACCAGCTAAACCAATAATTTCTTGATGGTTTCTAAAGGGAAGAAATTGTAATCTTGTGTTTCTAAACTCCTGTGAATACTGCAGATACAATAATAATAATAATAATTGCTTACACTTAGTGCTTTTCTGGACACTCCACTCAAAGCTCTTTACAGGTAATGGGGACTCCCCTCCACCACCATCAATGTGCAGCATCCACCTGGATGATGCGACGGCAGCCATAGTGCGCCAGAACGCTCACCACACATCAGCTATTAGTAATGGAGCCAATTTATAGATGGGGATTATGATTGATAAGGGCCAATTGGAAATTTGGCCAGGACGCCAGGGTGACACCATTTCGAGAAATGCCTTTGGATTTTTAATGACAATAGAGAGTCAGGACCTCGGTTTCATATCTCGTCCAAAGGGCAGCGCCTTTTTACAGTATAGTGTCTCCGTCACTATACTGGGGCATTAGGACCCACATGGACTGCAGGGTGAGCACGCCACGCTGGCCCCAGTAACACCTCCTACAGCAGCAACCTTAGTTTTTCCCAGGTCTCACATCCAGGTCCTGACCACGCTCACACCTGCTTAGCTTCAGTGGGTTGCCAGTTGTAACTTACAGGTTGATATGGCTGCTGAAAATAGCTGTGCAAATACTCAAGTTTCTTGAGTTGTATGTACTAGTTTTTTTTAATGCAGTTAGAACCTCTTTTCCTTGTTAAGTGTATGCTCTCCATTACAGGGTGATATGGCTGCTGGCTATGTACAGCAACCTAGTTTGCTGACTTGGACATACAGTAGGCAATATAGACAGTGAGAGTGATTTTTCCAAAATTTGGCTGCAAAATAAAATGTGCCCCTGAATTTCCCAAAAGGAAACTTTTAAAATTAAAATTTTCTAGATGTAAGTATGGGTTTTTTTGTTGGTTCATATAGACATAATCTGGAATTTTCACAGGACATTATTGAGAGATGAGAAAAGAAACAGAAATTTGAAAGCTGAATAGTAACACTGAGGATTGATCGGACTTTTTAAATTAAATGAGCTGCAAAAACTTAGCTACACGTGTCTAATCTAAGTTGTGAAAAAATAGACTTGTAGAGGTCTGATAGGAATATAGATGGTTTATTTTTAAGATGACTTTTTTTTCAACCTATATTTCTATACTGTTTTGTCTGCTGTGTGCTCCTCTCCAGCCCATGAGAAGAAGAGTATCAGCCGGGGAGAAGCCATAGCTCCCGTCTCACAGTCCAAGCTGTCCAGAGTCAGCAGTGGCTTCGGCCTGTCCAAGCTGACAGGAGCGCGGCGCAATAGGAAAGAAAGCGGGCTCAATAAAAGTAATCTCTCTGCTCAGGTCTGTGGAATAGATTCATAGAGTGAATTGCGAAGCTGACAAAATCCAGTGTAAAACTTTAGATCTCATATTAGTGATAAGGCACTGTGTGTGGAATGATAAAATACTATGGTGTGTTTGAGGACATAAAATGATTGTAGTGGCTTCTTTAAAAGATTATGTATATAAAGACTATATAAAGTCTATTTTCTTTGTAGTTGTGATAATTCTCAGCTACAAAGAAAAAAGGTAACTCATTTTTGTTTGACTGTCATCTTTACTCTGATGATTCGTTTTACATGTTAATTCTGATTAAGAACAATTTATTGTAAATATTTCCTGCCTCAGATGGTCTTTCAAGTTACGCAGCCATCGCTGTATTTATATTATTATATATTTTAAGATTTAGACATTTAGTTTTTCCCATTTGTTGTATTTTGTGTAAACATGTAAATTTTCATTTCTAAACATTTAAAGATTCTGTCCTGAATATTGTAGTGATTAACTTTATTTGTCCTAAATGTATCACCAAATGGTAAAAATGCTTCACCGTGTTCCCCGTCCTTTAGCTAAGCTGATATGCGTGCAGTTTTCTTTATCCAACATTATATATACTTTGTGTTAGTTTCCAAACTTATTGGTATAGTTTCCATCTTCAGGAAACCTTCCAGTGGATGTTTACCCACATTGCTGTTGTTCGGGATCTGGTGGCCATGCAGTATAAGGAGTATCAAGAAGTAAGTAACGAATGTGAACTCACTTAGCATAAAACATTCAAAGTGTCTTTTATTATGTTGGACATAACTGGTACAGAACTGAGACATGACTGAAACAGAGAACCTTGAAAAGAGTTTCTACACTTCCTTGTGGGTAGCTGCGTCATCATGTGTAGTCTGCAAAGGAACAAGTAATAGGTTTATTCCATGCTGAAAAGAGAAGAGAGAAAACACAATGTTTCAGCTGTGAAGCCTTCTTCAGAGAAGGCTTTTATCTCTTCTCTTTTTAGCATGGAATAAACCTATTGTTCCTCTACACTTCCTTGACTGACTATCCATATACCTTATCAGTTTTTTTTATTAACTTTCCTGAATTAGCTAAATATTTCATGCAAGTGTCAATTTTTTGGTTTAGTTTATTGTAGTTTATGTTGTATTTTGAATAGTGCAAGCCAAAACACTGGGCCAGTCAATGGTATTACAAACTTTTGTTTATATCCCTTTAATAGTACAACTAGATATAGTACTCACTCCTGTATTCTGTACCTGAAATGATCATCTTTAGAAATATAGTACTAAATCAATTATTTAACTAAAGACCAGTGATAAATATTGTATTAAGCATTTACCACTGTGTATGTAATCCTAAAATGGAGAGTATTTGGTATGGTATTGTAAGAAATCGCATCATTCAGAGACCGCACCATTCTGTACTCATAGGCAGAATCTAATGGTCAGCACTCAGTAGTGATGTATTTTAGTAACTTTATCACTAGTGGGATAGTGGGGAAATTATAAACAAAATCCAAGATCCAAAAAGCTAATTTTCTCTAGTACTTAAACAAATAAATAGTACGGTAGATTAGTTGACAGTATAAAATTTAAAATTATCTTCCTTCTACTCTTCCCCATGCAGAGGCAACAGAATGCCCTGAAGTATGTAACTGAGGAGTGGGCTCAGATAGAGTATGAGTTATTGAGAGAAAGGGGCCTTTGGGGGCCACCAATTGGATCCCACCTGGATAAGTTCCTGCTGGAGATGACTGAAGGACCCTGCCGGATGAGGAAGAAGATGGTGCGCAATGACATGTTTTACATCCACTACCCCTATGTTCCAGACACAGAGCAAGACACCAGCTCCCAGGTAAGCACATTTCAGTACAATAGATCCACCACGCCTAAACCAGCAGAACAAACCACTTCAGATTTAAACATATGATCCGAAGCAAACTGACTTTCTTTGCAAAATGAGTGAAATACAGGGTTGGTTTTGAACTGTTTAGCATTGTAGTAATTGAAATTGCTGAAATTATTTTTCTGCAAATTCGGTTTAATGTCTTGTAACACTTTTAACTGTCACTGTGTAGCTTAAGGTATTTGAATTATGCATTAAATGTGTTACCAATCCTTCAGTTTCTATAAATGTGGGGTCATGTTTAGGTCAATTAAAATCCTATGGATTTAAAGACAGCTTAATCTTAAACATAGTGTTTTATCAGTATTCGGAAAAATGTGAATAAGCTATAGATTTTAGCAAACAGGGGTATTTGTTTTCTTCCAAAGTATTAAGTACATTTAATTAAATTAATTGTACATAATTAAAAAATCTATAAAATCATTCTCAATTTAGCACATCACCAATTAATCCAAAAGGAGCATTCAGAAAGCAAGAAATCTGATGTCCCCTTGTATCAGAAATGCTACAGGGTCTCTAAAAGTTGCATTTCCCTTTAGGTCCCCTTTATTAATAATGTAACAATGTTATTGATCAGGGAGGGGGTCAATTTAAGTGAAGCAGAAGCATTGTGGTTTTGTCAAGCTGTTGTGTTTCTGTTTGGTTTCCCCATTGTTCCTTAACATTTGGTATGCAATTTTTCATACAAAGCCTTCACAAAATCTCTCAGTGCTGGACTTTTTTCACTTGGGCAGTGTTTAAAATATTTTGTATCATTCTTACTGCTAGTTTAATGACCACTTTATATGTAATTGGTCAAATACTAACTGAAACACTAGATTACAAAGATGTGTTTTTAGACAATCAATTTTTTGCTCCATTTAAAAACTTTTATTTTTTTCAGAATATATATTTTTGTTTTCTTCTTGATATATTTATTGTCTGTATTTCACGTCTCGCTATCACTATCCTCAAAACCTCACACAGGGGAAAATGAGGAAGTGTAGGCACCTAATACAAACCATTCTTCTTTTAATACACAGGCTGGAGGTTTAATCAGCACATCACTTAATGATAGCACATCAAACCTGAAACAGCCACAACACTGCATGGTTAGCTGTGAGCCAAAACAGCTTTGTCTGACCAATCCCACCCTACCCTTGGCAGCCTCTTGGGGGTATTCTAGTCACAGTCAGCTAGTTACTTGACCAGATACAGCCTGCATTTGGGCGATTGTATTTACTTGTTGAGTCACTCATTAGGCTCCATAAAGTTTTTAATTTTAATCAAAGCTTTCTTTTGTCTTCATTTATATTAATGCTAATTTATGAAAAAAAATATTTTAAATTTTGATTACAAAAATATATTTTACACATACTGTACTGTAGTGGCTTTAAAACTTTACAGTATCATATTGTGTTTAGAAGCAAATAAACATGTACAGTACAAAACTAAACGGAGGCCAGATTGAAACAGGTTTTGCACTATATTTAGATTTTTTTGCTACTGTACTGTAGCTGATTTACTCCACTGTACTTTTTGGTTATCTGTGGATGATGTGATTTATGTGTGTGACATATCTAGAATTCTAGTCTTTTTGTTCACATACCTGTATTACTGTACATGCTGTGAAGAAGTACTTTCTGTTCTGTTTTAAATAAAATATTAGAATGAGCAACTTTCTATGCCATGCCAATACAATACATTAAGAACTAGGAACTTGGATTATAGGGTGGTTAAACAGACTTAAGGAACGCTAAAGTTTTTTAATTCAAAAATATAGTAAAATACACACTTTGCTTGCTTGGTGAGGGAGACAGTGATTTACATTTTGTCTTAATGCTAATTATATAATGTAAATGATAGAAGTGAATAGATAGAAATAAATATAACATTATATAAAATATGTAGTTCAGGTCGGTAGCTGCGTCAGCATGTGTAGGCTGCAAAGGAACAAGTAATAGGTTTATTCCATGCTGAAAAAAAGAAGAAAGAAAACAACGTTTCAGCCGTGGAGCCTTCTTCAGGTGTTATATAAAATATGACTTCATTCTCATGATGGTGCAAAAATTCTAGTGTTTTGCATGTTCTTAGATAGCTAATTAGATTAGCTATCTAATAAGGACATGCTTTGAACCTATGAACAATTGTCCCTTTTGTTCAAATTTCAGTCCCCCTGGGCGAGCAGATTAAGTAGTATTTTGAGTATACAAATTAACTGCATAACTTGTGTAGAAATGCTGAAATAGTAGGATTACCAAACAGGAAATAATGTCACACAAAATTATCTTAATTTGAGTTAATTTGAGCAATCTCATTTTGTATACAAACCTGGGAAAATATAGCCAATCATTAAAAATAGTGAATTAGGAAATGTGTAATCAAAATGTGAAGGTGATATTAAGCTGTCAGCTCAGTACATAATCTCCTGTCACAGCTTGAGGAACAATGAGCCTGTCCTACAACAAATTTTTAATATGTTGTATGTTATAGGTAAGTGCCCTATGATGTATTTGTCCCGTAAATGTCTGTAGATAATTGTGTTGATTGTATACGCATAGGCAACACTGTAATTTATCTTCCAAGCCAATAAAGCTTCTTGAATGAATACAAACACAGTGGAGTGTGAATGGCTGATGACAACTAGCTCAACCAGTTGTTGGGTACACTCTGGTTAATAACACCTGCAGTTTGCTTTCTCCATCTGTCTGTGGTGGAGGGGCTTATCCTCTTCTGCCACTCTTCCTCAGTTTAATATCTTATATATTCCTAGTACAAATGCTGATGGGTTTATGAGATTGAGAATGTAAAGTGAATATTTAATGGACTGTGTGATATATAAAATTAATATAAATATCAATGTAGTAGACTGTGTACCATATTTTTTGTTTTTATTAATTTATAATAATGACATTCAGAAACTTATTTTTATTTTAGCTACCATCATTTTTCTTTAGTTACATAATACACTCATACCCCGGTATCTGAACCTAATTCGTTTCTGAAAATCTGTTCGGAAGGCGGGAGATCGTAAATTGAAAAACAAATTTCATTATTTCTTATGGGAAACATTCCACCCCGAAGTCAAGTTCACTCAAAAACCACCCAAAACATATAATACCATACAGACCATTATAGCATTAGTGAACAATGCAGTTCTACTAAAAAAAGCCACCTATATCTGTAAAATAATTAATGTTACCAGATTTACTTTTTTCATTCTTTCATATAGATCGCTATCCACACGATCTACTAGAACGATGTGTATACTGTTGTTGACTAATTTAAACAACTGTTGTTGTTACAGTACATTAAAGAATCTTTTTCTCTTCCTTAAGACCCCATAATGAACAGCAACTACAAAACAAACATAAAAAAACACTTTGAATATGAGAGCACAAGCTTTCGTTGTGATTGTAAACAAAGTACTTCTGCACCCGTACAGGAACAAACAGCTGTTCAGTGGCACTGAATTCAACTGATCGCAGAAGATTCTCAGCCAAAATCAGTCACTTTAATGTGGATTAGCAAAATTTATAAAAATTTATTTAACTTATAACAAATTACAAAGTACAAATTCTTCATGTTCGGGTAAGTATACATTTGCATACCGAACATTCTTTTATTTCGGTATGAGTGCACCATATTAATATTCCATATTAAGAAGATTTACAAAAGTAGGACAGCAGATTAAATTAAGCTAATGTTTTCACTAACATATAATGCACCACAGGTGCCATCTATCGATCTTCTTTGGCCAGTGAAGGTTTTTTGGGCAGTTTGATTCAGGGTAACACATCAAACCGAGGCATGGCGCAGTCAGTTTACCGTGGAAATGAGTTTTGACAAGCAGTCTGTTTCTACTTTAGAAATGGCTGTTCATATGCCCTTTAATGAAGAATAGGTCCTGTGAATGCACCTGTTTATGTCAAACCTGCCTGCAATAATGAGTCTAATATCTCTTTCCAAAATTTAATTTTAATTCATAAGATATTTTCTAATCCTAAACAATGTCTTTTTAGAAACCCACCCGTTACCGAAGAGCCATAAGTTATGACAGCAAGGAGTACTACATGCGTGTCCTCTCTGGAAATCCAGGCATGTATCAGCACTCCATTGAGCAGAGCTCAGAGGGGGAGACTACACAGCATGAGCCTGAGCATGGAGAGGACACTATCGCCAAAGTCAAAGGTAACAGCCTGTTAATTAAGCTTACAGTGCTATTGAAACAGCAAGCATATTACCTTCTGTTAAACCCTAGCATATGGTCTCATGACATTCTCAGAACTTTGCAGTTAATATATTATGTGATGTTTTAACAGATGGTGTTATTGTATATTATTAGTTGATTATATATGCTTTTTTATTCTTAACAGTAGTCCTTTATGGTCAAATTACAGATTTAAAGATACCTTTAGATGTTCAGAATCATCAGAAAAGACCATTTTAATAGCAGACTTAAATTTTTTCGATTATTTAGTCATTAGATTGTGACTGCCTTCTGTTGATGTCAACTTAAACCAATATCTGGCTGTACCCCATTACTCCCAAGGCTTAGTGAAGCCCCCACTGAAACGCTCACGCTCCACTGCTGACGGGGCAGATGAAGACAGCCAGGAGCAGCTGCAAGACCAGTTGCTGGAATCTGGGGCCATGGATGAGGAAGAGAAGACAGATAATACTACTCTGCTGAGGTTACTGGAAGAGGGAGAGAAGGTTGGATATAGTTTTTGCTCTTTTGTTGTGGAATTCCATGATAGGTGCATTACTTTAAAATAGTGTGACATGTTTGGGGTGGCCAGGTCACAGCCAGCAGGATCTTGATGCTGTGGGCACAGTGTAAGGCCAGGAAATAATTCTTAGTCCTTATCCTTCCTGTGAATAGAGCACAGAGCAGTTCAGCTTTCTCCTCTTCAGATCACTCCAAGCTTCCAGCTTTTTAAACAGTCACCTGGCCAACTGTCTTCAAACAGTTGGTCCAGACAGGGCTGTGCTCTTACAATATGTTTTTTTGAAAATAGTGGTATGTTAGAATTTATGACAATAATTGACACTTTATATATACAAAAAAGCAAAACCATAAAGAATTTCCATTCTATTCCTCATCCCATCCCCCCTCCCACCATCACTTCATGGGTAGTAAATGTCCTCCCTCCCCAGCCCTCAGATGACCCCAGAAATGCCCCTTCAGGAGGTAGCCCTTAAAATGGGCTTAATGGTGCTTTGATGGTGTCCATTGCCCTCAGCCTCAGTCTGTCCCACTCCACCAGCCCCTTGGACTTGTGCAATTGAAAGGTCCATAGAAACAATGCCAAGAAAGGAAAGGGTTCACTGACTCCTGGGGAAGGGCCACCAGTGCTGGGGAGCCATACACTTAGCAAATAAGGGAGAAAAGCATACATTATTTCCAGAACAGACTTCGGGCCCTAGAACACAACCACATCTAATTGTTTCCACACCATGTGAAAAAAGTGGCTATTGCTCCTTGGGGATATAGATTTTGAGTAGTCAGTGATTCTCATGAAAAAACATTTCTGAGTAACTAAATTCATTGGAAAAACTGACATGCTCCTGCCAATCAGGGTTTTTAGAATTGAAAGTGCTCAAACACTCAAATTACTCCAAATACTGTCCCAAGAAATGTCTTCATAGATGAAAGTCCTTTATTCTTAATTCAAAAAGTCCTTTATCCTGAATTCAAATAGTACTACTCACTAGTGTGAGTTCTTCAATTAACTGCTAACTACCAAACAGGCTAGATATCCAGATAGTTTCCTTTCATTTGTAACCTTTCTCATGTTCTCAGTAGATGGGCATAGAACGTGCACACCAGTCCTGATGTTATTTCTCTTTAGTTCAGCATATTATGTAATGGATGGGATTGAAGCACTACAGTTCAGAGAACACCATAAACACAAATTGAGGTGCAAACATGCAAATAAAATAAAATTAGCCAGAGTTTGAATTGTGAATAATTTTACTATGTCCTTCAAATGCAAAGGACTGACTGACAGATGGAAGGCCAATGTGATGAAATATGGGAGAAGACAAATGCTCCTTCCAATTTTAGTATTTTTTTATTTTAATTGACAAATAAAAGATGATTAGGCCGAATCATGATCTAGATCATGATCTAGAGTAAAAAATCGTGTACTCTGTGAAGAAAGCCCACTCATTCTTCCAGTTTCAACATGAAGCAGGATTATTGGCATGAACTAAACTGCGACCAAACGCGATGCGAATGACCAAAAATTAAATTTAGAATTTTAGTATAGAATCGAAGGCTGCATTTTAAGAAGGAACAAACTGTATTGTAGTATTTTAGATTTTTTTTGTCTTTTAAATTAAATTAGCTTTAATTGCAATTTGTCTTTTACTATTGAAGAGTATGCAAGTTAAATGTATAAAAAGTATTGGACAGTATATCAGTACTGTGCTGCACTAGCTTAGTGAGTGTTAAATCTGCAAGTTACTTCACTTCTGTTATCTCTAAGTAGCGTGGCACCATTATGTGGTTCTTGAGACCAATAGATTGGCACATAAATCTATTGAATAAATCATTTTAAAAATTGTCCTACAGAGCTTTCTGAAACTAAAAAGGTACTTCATACTGAGAGCATTGTACTTTGCGTATATAAGCCAGATTCTGAAGGTGACCGAGGATAAGTCTTTTTCCATTCATCAGCAGTTTATCGGTAGCCTGATTTTTATGTGATTAATACTCCGAGCAGTGCTTCAGTTCTTGCACACCTGAGTATTTGTTTCCTAGACTGTGATATAAATAAATTGGAATGTTTTAATTGGATTAACTAATTTTATCACAGATTAAATTATTTTTTTAAGTGGCAGTGTTCTCTGTGATTTTTCATTTTTTTATTTATGTCTAAATTCTTTACTGATACGCAGCCATTATTTCTTATTTATTTAAAAAAAAAATAATACCACAAGGGAGCTTACCAATTCTAGATTTTAATGAGGCCTATATAGTAATCAATTAAAACAGGTGGTGTGCATCAAAATAAATGAGAGATGAAAAACAGGCTGTACCTTGCTCTTGTGAAACTTCTGGATCAATTAAAAGTAAAGTATTGTGTTCTCCTTTTAAGACATAATTCAAAGAAGAAGGGTGGAAGCCTTTACTATGCCTCTTCAGCTGGAGTTTTTCGGTATCTAGTTAAGCTATGTGTAACATCCACTAATATTGTTTACCATGCAGAAACAGATAATCAGCTTTACATTTTTGGGGATATAAATAACCACCTGAACACCCATATTAACCATTAACATTTTGTGAAGAATTGGCAAACTGACATAATGACCTTATGCAGTATTGGTCTTTTGGCGCCATTATTACCTGACTACAGTCAATTCTTGCAAAGCAAGGGCCTGTAGACCTCTAAGAAAAAGAAAACAAAATGGTGGTCCGGTAGGTCCTCAGGACCAGAATTCAGAATTTCCAATCCAGGTCAATAACCATAATAACCAGGGACACTGTGCTGTAGAAGGTGCTGTTTTTCTTATGAGAAAACCAAGGTCATAACTACTTGTGGTCATTATGGATCTTATGACATTGTTCATAAGAATATGTTGCTAATTCTGGCTATATTGCACTCTGAGGTTGCATAGTCTTGGCATGCATACATGCAAATTATTTTTGTGACAGTATCCTCATTCCTCTTGGTCATGTTTAAAATGAACATATATCGTTTATTGTATCGACACAGTATTCCAAAACCTGTTCTGTTCCCGAGGACACCAATGAAGAATCAGTAGATCAAAACAATGTGTGTTTTGTTTGGTCTTTAGATTCAGCACATGTATCGGTGTGCCAGGGTTCAAGGCCTTGACACAAGCGAGGGACTGCTGTTGTTTGGGAAGGAACATTTCTACGTGATTGATGGCTTCACCATGACAATTACAAGAGAAATCAGGGACATTGAAACCCTGCCTCCGAAGTAAGTGCAAATGCATTCAATTTGATTGATATCTCTTTTCATAGAGCCTACATATTACTTCATATGTGAAATGTCTGCTGTTACCTTAGAAAAGCAGTTGCAGTTGACATAGTTATTGTTATGAAGACATGTCAGTTTTCTTCTGTAGTAGACAGTTTTCCTACTGTCTGCCTTTGCAAATTACAGCTTTGTGACACTGTAAATCAGTGCATGATGAAGACTTTCAAAAATGGCTTGTGTTCCTAGTCCTAAGATCCTGATTTGCCTGCTGTTACAATAACAAAACTAAACAGAAGTAGGTATTGTATGAAGAGGAGAGTTATAATTGAAAATGATTTAAAAAACCTCAGATGTTTTGTTAAACCTCTCAGGTTCTTTCATATGACGCTTTAAAACTCAACTTTAAATCCATATATAATCAATGTAACGCTATATTTGTAAACTAAAATGATTCTCCATCACAAGATATCGTGTATTGTTTCTGGACTGACCTTAATCCAATGAATGTAATCTAAACAAGTAAATCTATTATTAATTTTTCAATTGGTAACATACAGTATACCAATAGAAGAAGGCAGTTTATTTTAAGTCCGAACACTATCTCTCTTCATTTTGTTACAAATAGAGTTACAAAAATAGTGAATATCAGACAATGAGAAGATTTTGCCAAGACTATACCCAAGCGGTTAGTATAATTAGAAGCACCTGAGTTCTTTGTTCTCTGGCACAGCTTTGGTAAAAGTAAAAAATAAAGACACATTGGTTAAACAAATATTTATAATGGCAATACACACTAAACTAAAAATACAGCATAAAAGTTATGCTTTTTACATACAAGGCATCCCAGAGGCCCACATCCTGACCACCTAGAAAAAAAAAACAGACTTCTATCAATTATTCTTCTACCTCTATAACATCTACACATACTGTACCAACAGGAGAAGTAAATCTGCCTTGTAAATGAACAGAATATGATTATACAGTTAAATCTCTCTGCCTGTTCTGCAAATGCATCCACTAACCAGAACTGGTTGTTTTTAACCAAGGGATTCTTTATTGAGGAAATCCTAAAGTTTCCTAAAAGCAACAGAATGGCAAGCTGTCTTCACAAGGTTCAAAAATGTAACTTGAATCTTATCTTTACAGATGTCTGGACAAGGAGCTGTTGTCTGACCCTTCCTCCTTTCTCCTCTCTTCTCTCTGCCTTCCTTTCTCTTCTTCTGTTCTTGCCTTCTATCCCCTTTCTTTCCCTTCTTCTTCTCCTGTCTTCTTTTTTCTCTCACCATAGCCCATTTTATTCTGTGGTCCTTGACTTGATTGGCACTTAATCATTGACCCAGAACTTAAATCAACCAAAATAAACCAAAGATTCCTTTAAACTGTGTTCAAAAGTGTTCTCACACCCAGCAAAACTAAAGACTTTAGTTCCTCTCTTGCTTTGAAGCTCCAAAAACTTCTTCAATCTTTACTCTAGCCAGATGTTAAACATCGTATCTGGATTCTTTAAGACACTTCAGTAGTCACTTCCAATAGCTGTTACAGTATCTTTCAAAATGCTAATGCAAGAAACAATGGGTATAGTCAGGTGTTATACATGGTTTTTAAAATACCTCAGTGAAAAGTATGACAAAGGTGCTCCAGATAATTTTTTCCATAAATAAAATATAAAAGTGGTGGTGACACAATGCCTGTTTATGCTTTTTGTTAAAAGTATGCACGAGCCCATTATCCCCAGAGGTGCCAGGCAAGGTCAGAGCCAGCTGAAGAGAACCTGCAGTATTTTTGCCTATGAAGACATAAAGGAAGTGCACAAACGTCGATACCTCTTACAGGTGAGATGATTAATGACCTTGCTTTGGTAACATAAAGCGTATTACATCTGTAATTGCTGTTTATTAAGATGGCTTCCTTAGATTATGAATCAACCCATTGTCATACATAATTAGAATTAATTAAAATGTTTAAGTCTGAGATTTCTGCAGGGGATTTTTTAATCAGAAAGTGGTTTTTCATTTCATTTATTCATTTCATTTATGCAAACTGATTTTCTGTTTGGTCTGTTTTTTTGGCAGCCTATTGCAGTAGAAGTATTTTCTGGTGATGGGCGGAATTACCTGCTGGCATTCCAAAAAGGAGTTCGAAACAAAGTCTATCAGAGGTTTGTGCTATGTATGGTATTTTATTCAGACCATCACCCAGCTGGGTTTTGTCTGTTCACAACCATTTTGAAGTTGTAAGCAGTATTTTGGCCATTTTAGCGCCCTTTGTTCCATTTGAATTGTGCATTTCTGTCACTCTTGTCTTACCAGGTTTCTGGCTGTTGTGCCCTCTCTGGCAGACAGTTCAGAGTCTGTATCAGGCCAGCGGCCTAACACCAGTGTGGAGCAAGGGTATGTACTGTAGATCTGATTAGGCCACCTGATTATTATCAATGATTATTGATCATTATAACAAATCAGAACATTACCTCACACCATTAATCTGATATTTGTTAGGGGTTTTTGAGGGAATTTATCATATATAAACCATTTTTAGGGTATGTGATGAAGTGTACACATTTTTCAGATGAATAAAGTATAGTTGCTTCCTTATACTGTAACTTTTCATTATGTGTGTGAAAATGTATTTTATAAATTCATTAAATAATATCATTCAGTATAACATGCATGCATAATGGTTTATATGTTGTGAGTATGTTTTAAGTAAAAACTACATTTTTTCTTGTGATAAGTGGACTCATGAAGGATTTTAAAGCTTAAGATTTTTAACATATTTTATCCATTTACTTCTCTCGCAGAACAGTTAATAGTTAAAGCCTTTGTTTGCTGTGTGTGATATTGAAACAAAATAATAACTTTTCAGAAAAGGAAGCATTTCTTTAAACAGATCAATGCTATGCAGTGTATATATTCAGATGTATTTATACATACTTTTATGTGGATAGATCCGGTTTGCTGAGTACTTTGGTTGGTGAGAAGTCAGTAACACAGAGATGGGAGGTACGTGCACTTATTTAATTTATTTGTAGATTTTTATTGAAATATTTTTCTATTGTTCTAGCCAGGCATTTAAGTGTAGATTTTATTTCTGACCTGTGTTTATGTTGTAATGATGGCTTCTTTTACTGAATGTAGGCAGTCCTGGCTTTTAAAAACAATATGTTCCTGGAATCCCCATCCTAAATTAGATAATCAAAAATCAAGCCTTATATTCACAGTATTGAAAAGGGAATTAGAAGACCGATTTTCACAGAAAGGTAGAAATATAGGATTTACTTATACATGGAGTAACTAAATACTGTAATATGTTAGGAAACAGTTCCATAATGCTATATGTTCATTGAACATAAGGCTTGATTAAAGTACAGCTTTTTATAATTCTACTTTTTTATTCTAACTGTGCTAAATATTTGTTTTACAGACACATGTCATCTTATCCATTTTACAGAGAAAATGTTTCATGAAACAGTCCCTTGCTTTCAATATGTAGAAGTTGGATCATTGTAAATCAGACTCATGTAGGTCATGTATTTAATGGCTGAAACGTGTTTCCTGTTTATGCAGCGAGGAGAGATCAGCAATTTTCAATACTTGATGCACCTGAACACACTTGCTGGCAGGTCTTACAATGACCTCATGCAGTACCCAGTCTTCCCCTGGATTCTGGCTGACTATGATTCTGAGGTACAAGGGAAATGTGAAAAGGCAACTATTTTTTTATGCAGGACTTGGGAGGAGTGAAAGAATAGTCTTATATACTTACTCTGATCACAATTGTCTAGAATTGCTTTGGAAAGAGGGGACTTGTCTTCTTAAGCAGGTATAAAAGTGCTCATTTAATTTCATAGTATGTTTATTTATTATGCATTTAAAAAGAACTCTTAAACAGAGTTGTGTTGTTTATAAGTTTTGTTCTTAGATCAGTTAAAATAATTAAGGGTCTTTCTGGCCAATGTTTGAACAAACAAGGTATCAAATCATTAATGCATTAATGTTAATATTAACATTATGTTTATGTTAAAAAATAATGGTCTTAACAGAATGATTTGGTAATGTTAAAATAGAATTGGATCTACTCAATATGCAGTCAGTTTGCCTAGTTGTACTATGGGGAGCTACAAATTTGTAAATGCTGTCTTTAAGGAATTGGACCTCACAAATCCCAAAACATTCCGGAACCTGGCGAAGCCTATGGGAGCACAGACTGATGACAGGCTATTGCAGTATAAAAAGAGATTTAAGGACTGGGAAGATCCTAATGGTATTTTACCTGTGTTGTCAGTTTTTCTCTACAGACTTCACTTCTTAGCATTCAAATTTTGTGATTTTACATCAAACACTTCATTTTTAATGAATTGTGGCATCCATTTGACTTCTTTAATATATATTTATCCATATTTAAAACCTACAGAGGTGCAGAGTGTTAAAGGTATGCCTGTAGTTCAAGGAGTTGGAAACAGATTTTTAGGGACTCTTTTCGAGCCACTTTTCCATAAACATTATTAAAATGTTCTAGGTGCAATCCACACATGACAGTATAAAAGGCAGGGCAACTCGATACTTTTGCTTTGAACAGAATTTTCTTTTAAAGTTAATTGACCCATAAGATTTCATTTTAAAGGGGGTTCTGTTAGGATACATACAATTCTTATACAAAAATAGATAAAATATAACACAAATATCACAACAACAAAAAAGAAGAAACACAAAAATAATTAAAAATACAAACTATCTGCCATGAAAGGTAACTTGAATAAATGAAAATTAATGAGTATAATTATTTCAATTACAAGAATTGTTTTACATTCTGTTCTAAATAGAAATTTAGTTTTTAAATACACTAGTGTGATAAAATACACTAATTATGTGATCTTAGTTCAGAGTAAGCTATTCTAATCCGTTGGAACTTTATAGCTAAATGCCTTTTCTTCCAAACTCATAATATAATCAGGGAACTTTAACATATATTTTACTCATATTGTTTAGAATTATGCCCTGTATTTTGTGCTGATAGAAGTTCTTTTAAACAAGTAGGAGTTTTTATCTGACTATATTTGAAATGAAAATAATAGGAAAGACTAGAGATTGCAGATTGATCCATTTAATGCTTAAGCATGATGATTAAGTCCTTGACAGTCAGCTTCTAAACTAGAAATAAGTGTACTTTGGAACAATATCAAATTGAAATATTTTCTAAAATAAGATGTTTTAGTCTTTCTTGCAAAGGAATATTAATTTTTACCCTCATTTAAAAATGCCTATTTTTTAAAACTAAAATAGAAAACACTTTGTGAGGACATTTATCATACAACTATTAAGCTGTAAGATTTCATCATATGTGTACATACATGTAGTCTTCAAATGCTTATGCATGTTGAATTAATGATGAAACTGAAGTGCAAAGTAAAAGTAATTCTAAATTCTTGAGATAACAAATAGTGAAATGTTATTGCTGATTGCCTGGGAATATCACCAGAACTCCTTGAATGGACTTGCTCTCTTCTGATGTGATTTAATAGGGCTTCTTTCCAATTTGTACCTGGATTAATAAGTATACTTTTACTTTAAATTGACTATTATTTAACTTCAATTAAATATTTTAATTTAAAAAATGTTTTATTTTGTTCTCTTAGGGGAAACTCCTGCCTATCATTATGGGACACACTACTCCTCAGCAATGATCGTGGCCTCATACTTGGTTAGAATGGAGCCTTTCACACAGATCTTCCTTAGGCTTCAGGTAAGTCTCATTATGCATGATTGTTTGACATAGGTTCCTTAGCAAAATAAAAGTTGCCATAATATCCATCCGTTCTTCAATCCTTAAGTTCTATTAAATGAATAAAAAGGTCCTACTGTACCTTCATAATAGCCGTAACATTTTCTCCCTCATAAAAAATACCTTTTCAAATACAGTGTTATTCTGATAAATTGTAATGCACTTACAGTAAATGGGGAATATACGGATGCAGGTTTATGACTCTAGTTCGTGAGATAAAATATTACTTTAGGTCCACCCATAAAATATTGAATGATATTGCAGTGCTTTGACATTTCTTTGATTTCCTTTTGTTACATTAATCTTATAAACACTGAGCTGTTCATAACAAAATGAAGAGTAAAAAGAAAAACATTTTTTTTACTGTACACATTCACAAAATGCTCTTCGACTACAAAAATAAAAGGGACAGGAATGGTCTTTCATCATATCTTAAGTGTTGTACATGTTTTGAAACATCACAGTCGTTTTGTAGTCTTTTGTTAGATGTTTGAATTTTCTAAATATAAAAAATAGTGGTAGAATGGAGCGCATACACTAAACAAGGAAAAGGGGTTTTAACTGCAGTTGAGTACATACAACTCAAGTCTCCCTGAAACTCTTCAAAACTTGAGTATTTGCAGCAGCCATATCATCCTGCAAGTCAATACTGGCACCACTGAAGCTAAGCAGGTGTGAGCCTGGTCAGTACCTGGATGGGAGACCTCCTGGGAAAAACTAAGGTTGTTGCTGGAAGTGTTGTTAGTGAGGCCAGTAGGGGGTGCTCACCTTGAGGTCTGTGTGGGTCCTAATGCCCCTGTAAAAAAAGGCATCGTCCTTCAAATGACACGTGAAACCAAGGTCCTGTTTCTTTGTGGTCATTAAAAATCCTAGGGCGTTTCTTGAAAAGAGTAGGAGTTGTTAACCTTGTGTTTTAGCCTTTAATTCTTTATTGTCCTTTATCAATCTAAGTCCTAATCATCTAGCTGCACATTACCTTTAAAGTGCTTTGAGTGGAGTGTCCAGAAAAGTGCTATATAAGTGTATATAAGTGTAAAGAATAATAATATTATTACAGGTGGGTAGCTGCGTCAGCATGCGTAGGCTGCAAAGGAACAAGTAATAGGTTTATTCCATGCTGAAAAAAAGAAGAAAGAGAACACAATGTTTCGGCTGTGGAGCCTTCTTCAGGTGTTACTGTTATTACTATTATTATTAAGCGGCTGAACTTAAAGGTAATTATATGTAAATAGCATTTAACTTAGTTCACTTTTAAAATGGAGAAAACTGAAGAAGTTAAGCCATGCAGGTTCACCAAAAAATGTTGCCCACTGCTTCAGAAGATAATTACAGGTGTTTGGTTCTTTGCTTAAATTTCCTCAGGGAGGTCATTTTGACCTTGCTGACAGAATGTTTCATAGTGTCAGAGAAGCCTGGTTATCAGCATCCAAACACAACATGGCCGATGTCAAAGAACTTATCCCTGAATTCTTCTACCTCCCAGAGTTTCTCCTTAACTCTAATAACTTTGACTTAGGTAAGTAAAATAATTTTGATTTTGTTTGTAATTTTGTTTTCTTACTCTATAATTAGCTTTTCTAGATAATAGACTAAATGCTTTCCATAACACATTTCTTGATATACAGAGACTGGAATTTGTTCTCCGGTAAATGAAAAACTAAAGTACTATACTTCAGACCCAGTATACAACAAACACTTCCAGAATAAAGGAGTGTTGATAAAATAGACAGTCAATTGAATGTTTGATGTTCGTTAGCATTAAATGTTTTGAATATGTACATATATAAGATCAGTTCTTGATTTTTAGTTTGTGTGAATGGGATTTATTTTTATTATTGTTATCTATTAAGATAAATTAAGAGAGTTTCTTTTAGTCTGACTTTCAGACAGCTGACTCTGATGATCACAGACTTGAAACTCAGTGGGAGTCCAGCAGTTTTTTAGATTTTTTACTGCATTTTTTCCCTGCAGTAACAATGGGAGAAATGGTGAATTATTCACTTCTGTAGTGTAGGAAAGGTAGGTAGTATATATTAAGTTAAATAAAACAGAACTATTGACGAGGTAATGCATTGTGATAGCCTTATTATATCTGGCATTGTGTAACTAGTATGTGCTTAACACTTAAAATAAAAAACACTTTAAATAAAGCATCTGTTCTCATGTCTATTAATTGAATTAATGTTTATGTTCAATGATAATAGGCAGCAAACAGAATGGCATTAAGCTTGGAGATGTGATACTGCCCCCTTGGGCAAAAGGAGACCCCAGAGAATTTATCCGGGTCCATCGAGAGGTAAGAAAGTATAATTTCAGCCTGTGTCATTTTACTTTGCTATTATTAAGTTGTGAAATATGATTCTAAACTCTAGCAATACTTTTGTAAACAATTTGTGTACTAATGTGCTACAACTAGATCTCTTTTTGAACTGTGTCTATAATGTATTTTCCTACCAAATGTGCTGCAGTTATGTTCTAGCCTTGAGACTACTTAAGATTGCATACAATTCTAAAAATCACAAAACAATGGAAAGAAAAAGTTTTAGGTGTGTTTGAGAGTTGTAATATCACATTATATTTAGAAGAATGTTAATTCTTCATACTAAAGCCAGTGTGTTGGTGTATAAACACAGGCTCTGGAGTGTGACTATGTCAGCGCCCACCTTCACGAGTGGATAGACCTGATTTTTGGGTTCAAGCAGCAAGGGCCTCCAGCAGTGGAAGCGGTAAATGTGTTTCATCACCTCTTCTATGAGGGCCAGGTGGATATCTACAACATCAATGACCCACTGAAGGAAACTGCCACCATTGGATTCATTAACAATTTTGGACAGATACCCAAACAGGTACTACTATTTTTACATTATAAAAAATAAAGTTGTTCAAAACTAATATTATTGTACATTTTAAGTATTAGTTATGTTTACATTAGGTAGGCGGTATGGTGCCACAATGGTTAGCATTGCTGGTCCCTGGGTACAATTCCTGGGGTTGAATTTGTATGTTCTCCCCATGTTCTAATGGGTTTCCTCTGGGGGCTCCAGTTTCCTCCCACAGTGCAAAGACAGTGATAAGTTAACTGGCTTCTTGGAAAGTTGGCTGTATTGTGAGTGTGTATGTGTTTGTGACTGTGTGTTCCCTGTAATGTACAGGCTTTCCTTCCAGGGGGTTTCCCACCTTGCATCCAGTGCATCCTGGGAAATGATCTAGGCCACTGGGACTCTGAACATGAAAAGCAGTTATTGAAAGTGATGTGATGATATAATGTTTTCTTGAGGCGTATTGAATTGTACTTCACCTATTCTGTAGTAGTGATGATTCTTGATAATCCTTTTTTAGACTGAATGTTGAAAATCATCTACTGCTCCCTGTAGAATTCTGTTTTGGAAAAAGTAAACTTTCCACTTCATGAGTTAATGTCAGCATTGCAAATCAGGTTATTTGTAGGTTCTGGAGAAGAAAACATTTTTCTTTTTTAAGTGGATATGCTTCTGAAGTTACAGGTTTCAGTTAACTGTTTCCTAACAGTACACACGTTTTTGTGTTTGACAATGAAATAAGGCAATCACACTGTTTTGTTTTTAGCTATTTAAGAAACCTCACCCCCCAAAACGGGTCCGGAGCAAGTCAAATGGAGAGATTCCAGGGATCCCAGCTTCTCTGAGCTCTGCTGGAGACAAGATCTTCTTTCATCATCTGGATAATTTGCGCCCTTCTCTGGCTCCAGTTAAAGGTACTGTAAGTGACTGTGGCTCATATCACATTTTAAATACCAATAGTCAAAAACTACAAATATTTCAAGCACTAGTAGGAGCATCTGTAATTACTCTCTGGGAGGCTTGGTTGTCCAGTGTATAAGAAAAAAAAGTTTTACCAGAAAGTTCATGCTTCAAACTCTGACATAGTACCGTTCTTTGAATGAGACACAAAACCAAAATTTAGTTTTGGGTGTTCAACTCTCTAGCCTTTGTAAATCATGTGAATTAAACAACTTCTCTACGATCTTTAATCATTAAGATTCTAGGCACTGAATAATTTTGATGACTGGATGTATTTTTTTTTTAAGTTTCTAAGCAGTGGGATGCCTATAGTAATAGTACAGTTGTCTTAGGAACCACTGCACCAATGGATGTGAAAGTTGTAGATTTCATCACTCTCAGAATTGCTTGAGAATTGTACCTGACAAATAGCAGCATTAAATACCCCATTACTATTACAACTGCAATAGTTCATCACCTGCTTGATGAAATGCACCCTGCACCACTGGCTGCTCTTCCTCAAAAACTGTTCGCTCAGTTCACTCCACTTGGTAGGTATAATTTAGGTGACAAGGATTTATAATACTGCAAAACAGAGTTCCTGTTTCAATCAAGCTGGCTCTCTGACTGCCATTTTGTTCTCTTTTCAATACATATCTTGTACTTTTATCGTGATATCTCATAATATCGCTGTTCTCTTTTAAGAACTACACGTGGCACTTTCATTAGTTTTCGAGACATATTTCTCTTAATAATGCCTCAGATTTATATCATGTTGTTAATTTTT
Source organism: Lepisosteus oculatus (assembly GCF_040954835.1). Lineage (NCBI taxonomy): Eukaryota > Metazoa > Chordata > Actinopteri > Semionotiformes > Lepisosteidae > Lepisosteus > Lepisosteus oculatus. Next base: position 38,041,005 of record NC_090698.1, on the reverse strand, counting down.
CTAGAACTGAAGGAACCAGTGGGACAGATTGTCTGTACAGACAAAGGTATCTTAGCCGTGGAACAGAACAAGGTTCTCATCCCTCCAGCCTGGAACAAGACCTTTGCCTGGGGCTATGCGGATCTCAGCTGCAGACTGGCAAATTATGAGTCTGATAAGGTGATCGATCACTTGGAGATATCTATATTGCGATTTGTTTGTGACTGGATCAGACAGTGAAGTGTTTCTCACTGATTTTGATTTGTCTTACAGACATTTAGAAATTCTATCTAGCTGTTTCATCTTCCAAAAAGACTTCTGCAAGGTCTTAATGGACATTTGGACTTTACGTTGATTTTTTTAAAACTAATAAAAGGTCTTCTTTGGTTAAGATAAGATCACATTATTAGCCATATACTGTACAGTTTCTTGCATTAGGAATTCATATTTTCGCATACCCCAGCTTGCTCTCCGTGAGACAGACACACAGACAGGGAGAGAAGCTTGGGGTCAGAGCTCAGGGTTAGCCATTGTACAGCGCCCGTGGACTAGCTGGGGTTAAGGGCCTTGCTCAGGGGCCCAACGGAGTAGGATTCCTCTGCCGGCCACGGGATTTAACCCGGCAACCTTCCAGCCACAGGCGCAGATCCTTAGCCCCACAGTGCCACTGCTTGATTTTCTAATCTTTCTGTTCTTAAAAAAATATTTTTGTTGTGTATTTGGAGCAGTTTTCTAATGCAGGATAATGTTGAATAGAGGCTTACAGGTTTTAGAATTACCAGTACATTAATACTTTTAACAGTAAAGAACTGTTTTCTAAAGGTTTGCTTTTTCTTGTTTTTTATTCATCTACCATTCGCTGAAATTAATGTATAGTTTTACAGTTCCCTGGTGTGATCTGTTTGCAGGCTGCTATTGTGTATGAGTGCCTGTCTGAATGGGGTCAGATCCTCTGTGCTATTTGTCCAAACCCTAAGCTGGTGATTACTGGAGGCACAAGCACTGCGATCTGTGTATGGGAGATGGGAACATCCAAAGAGAAAGCAAAGACACTCACACTAAAACAGGTAAGCCGTCATTCATCCCTAATCAAAGACAACCACGTTTGATACTGCCAAACATTAGTTGTCTTAAATAGAAAATGATAGCATTTTTAAAAATAAAAATTGTTTTATCCCACAGTAATTTCTGATAAAGGGCTACAAAACATTGATTCATGATTATATAAAAATTAGGCATCTCTCTTACATTTGTCTTATAATTTACTGGCTACACTTGTTAGCGATTCAGAATTACAATATTTATTATTATGTTAATAAAACTCATATGGAAATTTCATATATTGTATATATCCACATTCTGTTATTTTTGTGATATTGTGATATTTAAAATTGTGGTCGAAATTTATAAAGAAGTGTAGGAAATTGGTTAAAGTGTAATGCACAACAATATGAAAGTTAATTCCATGCTGAAAAGTGCTTTTGGCTGTGGAGCCTTCTTCAGGTGTGACACAGCTGAAACCTTGTGTTTCTATTCTCCTCTTTTCAGCATGGAATTAACTTTTACTTGCCCCTTTGCAGCCAACGCATGCTGACGCAGCTACCTACAAGTGCTGCCTTCATATAATTGCATTAGGTATTCACTTATTTTTTTGAGTTTAAGCATAAAAAAGTAGCCTAAAAATATTTTCACTTAAAAAGTTGCTGTGCAGAAAGACATGATGCCTTGTTCTCTTTGCGTTTAAATGATTTTTCCTCCTACTACATGGAAAAACTCAATTTTTATATTGAAACTTAAGCCATTTTGGTTGAAGATCGCAGTTAATCCTGATAGATCTGAAATATGCATTACCTTTATGGATGTGTAGAGAGGAATAATGTAAAATATAAATAATAAATATCAATAACATATGAAATTTGCTTAGATTTAGTAACAAATGTGACAGAATAGATATTAAGGTACTTAATATTGACTGTCTGTGTATAATTGATATTTTTAAATGATTTGAGATCAATGTGAATTAAAGATTGCTAAAGCCTGGTTACTTCTAATCCAAACATAGCATTATTAACAACGGTGTTGTAAGATATTATATTATTATGTAACAGTGTTATAATAATAGAAAACTTTAGTGGGGGGCTTTAAGTAAATTGTTAATGATAACCTCATGCATATACTGTAAATCCTGAGTGGGCTCAGCTATGTGTTGTATAATGTGGTATATTAAAGAGAACTGAAAAATAACCAATTAAGTGTTCTCAGTTTTAAATAAACATCGACATAGTCATCATGTTTTTAAAACATGGCCTGTAATGTAATGGCTGATTAACTCTTAACCTGGTACTGTAGGTGTCATTCTATTGCCAATACATATACAAATGGTGAAATGGGGAACTACTGTTCGAAATCTGTTACTGCCACATCACTTACTTTTGTATTTTTTATAACACTGGGTTTCCCCAAGAAACTGTTGGCAGTTATCTAGGTTGTATAAGTATTTATTTATAGTAATGTGACATTAGTACAGCTTCTCCACCCTTAGAAATGTATGCTTTGAATTTACAGGTGGTGAGTATTTGTTCATGTGTTTGTGAAGGTGCATTTTGAAGAAACTTGATGTGATGTCAGTGAGATGTATAATTAAAACCTGTTTCCTCTGGTTGCAGGCTTTGCTGGGTCACACAGATGCTGTGACATGTCTGACAGCATCCTCAGCCTATCACATCATCGTCAGTGGCTCCAGAGACCGCACTTGCATCATATGGGACCTCAACAAGCTGGCCTTTGTTACACAGTTACGAGGTCACAGGGCTCCTGTGTCAGCTCTCTGTATCAATGAGCTAACAGTACGTAGGCTGCTCTGAATTGAATCTCAGTTACAGCTGTTTGATCTCTTATTGTAGTTGTATGAATTTACAGCAACAAAAATACTCACAATGAGAGATAAAATTATTTAAGTACATTCAGATGTTTTTGGTTGTCATGTAAAATTTGTGAATAGTATAGTTTACAGTTGCTTTTTCATGTTTTAAAATGCTATTCCACAAGACACCAATACAATATAGCTACCACAGTAATGCTGTATTAATGCTTTGTTCATATTTAATTAAAAACTTAAAAAAGTGAATATATGGGGAAGCAATTAATTTATTTTTGAGGTTGTGTGTTATTTACACTCTGTTTCTGTGTTACCAGGGAGACATTGTATCCAGTGGTGGTACTTACATCCATGTGTGGAGCATCAATGGCAGCCCAATTGTGAGTGTTAATACCTTTACTGGACGGAGCCAGCAAATCCTTTGCTGCTGTGTGTCTGAGATGAACGAATGGGATACCCAGAATGTCATAGTCACAGGACACTCTGATGGAGTTGTGCGGGTAAGAAACTTTTACATTTGTAACCATTTAGTATTTTTTCTGTCATCTACTGTACTGTATGTCCTCCACTTTGTATTTGAATAAAAAGGGAAATTAAGTATAAAAGTGTTGCACAGGAATAATTCCATAACTTTTTCATGTACAGGCTTCAATGTGTGTGTTATTCTCGTGAAACTTAACTGATGTCTCACCGCCATCATTATTAAAGTAATTGAAAGTATAGAACTGATAGTTGGATATAATAATAATAATAATAATAATAATAATAATAATAATAATAATAATAATAGATACTTTATTAGTCCTGTGAGATAATTAATAATAATAGTACACAATATAGCACTAGTCTGGACACATGTGAAAATATAAACTTCTGAAGAACAGGTGGAATAATTTTCATATTACATTTTACAAAATAAACTTTTCTTTGCTTCGCACATTGGTATGTGATTTAGTATACACATACAAGGACAATTGATTGAATTGAAAGGTTTCAAACTATTTGCTGAGCCTAAGAGCCAAATAAATTTCCAAAATAAATGAATAATTCCAGATAAATAGCAGAAATTTAATTATTACTCCTTTGGGGATAAAATACTTCAACTGAATTGTTCGTAGCCTCACACAAATTAATTGCAAATGTGATACAGAATATTAAAGAATCTCTTAAATAGTGTAAATCTTAGAATCTGTCCTTCATTTGGATTATTTCAGGGGTAACCTTAATAATGTTACAGATCATTGAGGTTAAAACATGTTGACACCCTATTTTTCTAGTTTTGGAGAATGGAGTTTCTGCAGGTTCCTGAGACTCCAGCTCCAGAGCCAGTAGAGATACCTGATGTGCCTGACTGCTGTGCAGAAGACAAAATCGGTGAGCTGTTTAGTCCACCATATATCTTTGAGTGAGGGCAAGGCTTAGGACTCGCATATCATAGCAGAATTTACTGCTTTAACGTTTTCATTAAACCTGATTCTAGAAGAAGTAACCCAGTGAAAATAACAAACATGAATACTTCCTTTCTTTTAGTTTAAAAACATCAGCATGCTGTTTCTTTTAAGTGTTAACTGTTTTTTTCTCATTGAAAGTTCCAAACATTTCTGGTGTTTATTTGTGGCATAAATAAAAAACAACAACTTTTTTTTCTTAAAATAAGTTCATTTCATAGGAGGAATGATTGCTTTCTTTGTGGAATGTCTATTGATAGGGCAGGAAAGAGCACTATTCATGATTAATGGTTGCTTCTCTAATCAGAAGGACAAGTGGCTCATGATGATGACAGCAGTGACTCCGATGGAGATGATCAAAGTACCAGTCAGGAAGCCAAGCCACGAGTGACCCACAGCCAGCAGGGCAGCGCCATTCATAGGCCAAAGAGCTCTGTGAACAGGCCGGGTACTTCCTGGTCTGCTGACAGCGGTTCGGATGATTCTCGACGGTGGTCAGACACTCTCAGCTTGGATGAGAAAGATGGCTTTGTGTTTGTGAATTACTCCGAGGGCCAGACCAGATTCCCAGTGCAGGCACACCCACAACCTATACCACAGAGCAGTATACACCCACAGCCTAGTGCACTAGCACATGGGCCAGTAGAACCCAGGCACTACAACAAACTGCGACCAGGTGAGTTGTGCTCCTCATAGTATAATCCACATTACTGTTAAAGACTGAAACACTGGTATTTACTGCTGTAATAAACAGATTTATTTTTTCTGTAAATTAACCTTATTATTGTCTGTAGACCGGAAACGTGGTTACACACTAGTTATATCCTCTGCAATACAGCCATTGTTATTGATACTATAAATTAATGTGTTTATTTTGTGTTTCTTCTAATCTTGAGCAGGCTATAGATGGGAACGGCAGCTAGTTTTCAGGAGCAAACTGACTATGCACACTGCTTTTGATCGGAAAGACAATGCTCATCCAGCTGAAATCACCTCTCTGGGCATCTCAAAGTATGATTAATATTTTTTTTTAAATTGACACTTTAAATTGTTTTGAATGCTTAATGCAAAGATATACTGTATAACATTCAGTTAGTTTCAGTAATGTACAATACAGTAGAGATCCAATTAGGTTCCATTCTTGCAGCAATACCTGCATCAATAAAAAGGTCTACCACACACAGCAAACCATGCACTTGTTTTCTGTTGATACAGAGAACAGTGTGAATTTGTAGTTCCCTCATTTTGTGAAGCTGCGCAGATTTAAGTTAGTGAAAGTGAAACCTAATCATCTAAAGATATGTTATCTAGTCGTCTAAACTTAACACAGGGAGAACATACAAACTCCACACAGTGGAGATAGTACCCCAGGAAGTGTACCCAGGGCCACAGCATGTGAGGCAGCAGTGCTAACCACTGTGCCACCTTGCCATCCCCTCATGAAAATATATCATAATATATAAGCAGTTTAACAATCTATACCTTTTATGTCTTATAGCTTAAGTTCCAATGTTCAAAACACCATAACTGTTCATTATATTTATTTTGAACAATTTTATTTTTTTAATCCATTACATAATAGGTTAGGTGTCTGTCCAAAATTGTTAATGAATCCTATGGTGACAGTTTCCCTTTGTGAGTTGTTAATGTCGTAGACGGGTCTCTCCACCAATGTTTTTTTCCCCAAAATGCTCATGATGCTCAAAACACTGATATTGGGGCCAGCTGTCCCAGAAACCGGCTAACCTACCAGTATGTCTTAAGACTGCACCACCCATACTGTAGGAAACCCACATGAACACAGGGAGAACAATCAAGCTCAATGCTGTAAGCTCCTTAGGAGTTGAACATCACAGAAATGCCAATCACTGTACTACCATGCTGCCGTAATTCAGAAATGCTTTTCAATTGAGATTTGTTTGTACTGTGAAGCTTAAGGGTATCTGTTTTTATTACATTTTCTACACAACAGGTAGTGTGGGAAATTTGAGTTTATTTCATTTTCCTTTTCATAGCTAAGATAACTTATAAATTATGTCTTCCAACAGAAAACATTTAAAAGGTGTGTTTGTGTGGTTGTCAGATAAAGATAAAGTTAACATTACACCAGCCAATTTTTTAACAAAGCTAAACTTTGCACTAAACTAAATAAACACGAAAAAGGCTTATTAGCTGAAGGTTTTTTTTATTTCTGCTTTTCAGCAGAATGGGATTTACCTTTACTGATTCCTAGATAAACTCACCTTAGGGTATTACAAATATTTCCCCAGATCCTGTTTTAGGCTCCAGCAGAGGGTTTTAATGTGACAGCAACATAGAAATAGATTTTTTCTAAGTATGTGAGGTACAGTGATTATTTTTGTCAAAGTCATTTATAGTAGCATACACCATGACATGTTTGTGATATAAAAGTAGAGGAAGTCGTTTTCTAGAAAGAATTGTTTCCTTTGCGTTTGTGCTGTTCTGTGATCATAGTTCGAAACAAAGGCTCTATTTTATTATCAAAAAAGTCAGATTTGTGCTTCACAGTAGATTGCAGAATGGGCTGGCAATTTATGGTTATTTGATTTCTCTATTTGATTGGAAGGGTTTTAAATAACATTACTGTTTTTATGTATATTTGTAGTGTAATATTTTAGGTTGTTTTTTGTTAAAACTTTGTTGTTTAAGTGAATTATATGGTTAAAATCTGTTCAAACTACAGCACCATTGCAGCTTAGCTGTGTTATGTATGGTTAATTGTGATGGAGATATGATGGGTTGATTTATTTTAGGGACCACAGTAAGATCCTCGTGGGCGATGGCCGAGGTCGGGTGTTTAGCTGGTCAGTGAGTGACCAACCCGGCCGCTCAGCTGCAGACCACTGGGTGAAGGATGAGGTGGTGGACAGTTGTTCAGGATGCACAGTGAGATTCTCCCTCACAGAGCGGCGCCACCACTGCAGGAACTGCGGCCAGCTCTTCTGCCAGAAGTAAGACATTTTACAGTTACAAAAAATTACAGACCACAGTGAATAATAGCATAATAGAATTAAATATATATATATATTTCTAAATCATTGTAATCCAGCACAGAGTTTATTGTTGCAGTCTTTATGTAAAGATTCACATTTATATGCATCCCAGAGTAAAGTACAAAATTTAACTCTTGGCTGTAGATCTTCCATATGAAATATACAGTATACCTGTTACAGGAGGTGCACCAGATTCAATACACCCAGTTCCCTGGGTTACAGAAGGGTTTGGATCCTCAAGACTTTACTTAAGCTAAATCTTGTGTAATTTGGAAACGCACACAACTTTCTTAGTCATTTCTTGAATACAAATAGAGAATTACCATTCATGATATTGCAGTGAACCTCGCTTATTTTCCCTAGCTGTGTCTGTGAGTGAGGAAAGAGGTACAGGAGAGCACAACTTTAAACTCACAGTGTTTGTGCTTTAATGGGTTAAAGGGGGACAGCAATGCTATTTTCATATTTCAGGGTTAGAAAGAATCAGCATTGATGAATGCATTTCAAACTGCAATAAAAGTACAAAATGTACACAGTAACTTGTAAAACTTCCAATTTACATCACAAAATAGTGGAAATGTCCAGGTATGCATAGCGCCATGTTCTGCAATTCAGAAAGAGGCAACAAAACTTCTGGTGATGTGTTGCAGCCTTTTTACATTGTAAACAAACTAGCACTTCAGATCATTTTATACAATAGAAATATTGCCGAAGTTTGACTGACAAATTTACTTTGTTACCGAGATTTAATAACTGGTTTGAGAAATTGCGACTGCAGTTCCCCTTTAACTGGTGTGTCTTATTGTTGGAGGGGGTTAGCAAGAGAGAACATAGCAGCAGCAGCTGGAAGTCCATAAGGCTGAGAAAGAAAAAGGAAACTTCCCCATTTATATATATGCAAAAATAATTGAAATACCCTATAATTAGAATAATTTAATACTAACTATAGCATACAAATATCCAGTAAATAAATCCATTAGGATTGCATTTTAACTAATTTTATTGCTAGTGAATTAAATGTCTAGGACACTTAAATCAAATATGAGACATAAAAAGGGTGCACATTTGTCTGAATTTTACAACCGGCTTTTACCATTTAAATTCACTTGTTATGAGTTGTGCATGAAGCTAACATCCTTACCTTTTGTGTTTGAAAAGCACCTTAAGATTGCAGCTTGACGAAAGGTATGAATTTGAAAAAGTATGTGCTTTGAAAATACTTTCAATCATTGCATCACAATGATGTGATGAGCAAATAAATTTAAGAAACATGGCCAAATTAACCATATCACACTTTTTTGTTATGTTTTCTTTGTCGGTGTACAGTACCGGTTGCTGTTGGACTAACACAGAAGTGCTTTTTCTTAGAGCTTATCCCTTTGCCCATCTCCTTTCATTTCAGGTGTAGTCGATTCCAATCGGAAATCAAGCGTCTGAAAATCTCTTCCCCAGTGAGAGTGTGTCAGAACTGTTATTACAACCTGCAGCATGAAAGGGGATCTGAAGAGGGCTGCAGAAACTAGCGACCCCCATCGATGAAATGGCCTGGCAGAACCACTGGCATTGATACATTGATTCTGTGCTGTTTTCTTGTTAGGCTTTGTGAGACAGAAAGGAATTTGAATGGAGTCTGGACATTCACATGCATTTATTTGTACTGTGTATAAAGCACTGATTTAGAAAAAGGGATCACCAATTGCATTTAAGCGTATTGTTCCGTATGTGGCAGATAGATGTGATGGGGTAAAAAATCAGATCTGGTGATTTTTGAAAAAGGTGTTTTCCCCATTCATGTCTTTGCTTGGTCTTGCCGTTAATGCTAACTAAACATCTTTAAGGAAACACTGGCTTTTTAGATTTTAGATAGATGGTATATTAGGCCTCCACACAAAACTAAATGAATCTGTTTATATTGTAAATAAATGCAATGGCCTTTTTAACAAAAATAATTAAAACACTTTTGCCTGTTACATAGAAATTCTGACTAACCACTATTCACTTTAAAAAATGAATAGAAGAGTTTAGTCAACATTACTAGTTACAGAATCCCAGGGGGGATAGATGGGGGATTATGAATGTTAGTAAAAATGACCATGTATTGACATATTATTGTGTTTTAAGTGCAACAAACTCTTAGTGTTTGATTGCAACATGTATCATGTTTATATGTTGCCCACAGTATCTATACATCTGCTCATAACTCAATTCACAGAAACAAAACAAAACCTCTCATGTTTCCAGAGCTCAAAACAATATTTACATGGAGTGTGCTTGGGAAACAGTATGTTCACTAAAAACAGCTGGCACTGCATTATATCATCTCAGTGTTTTCGGCATAAATGTTTCTTTAGTTGTATATAGTCTATTCCTTCTATAAAAGCTATGGCCAGAAGACTGGCATGGCTCTTAAGATTGACCACTTTGTTCTGTAGAAAGCAGCTTGAAGAAACATATCATTGAAGGCTGGTTCTTCTCCTTATTAAGCTTATTAATGTGTGAAAGGAAGGAAAATTATGGCAAATATTTCAGTGCAGCTGAATTAAGAATTATGTCAGTGGTACACACAAAATAATGTGAAATCCTGACAGTGATTTTACAGAAGGGTTAACAATTTGCTGACTCTATCACATGTTTTGAGAATGATTTTACTACACCCAAATTAATTTGGCATTATGCACCTACTTGTTCTTGTTCTAAGGAAGGATTATTTGTGTGCAGATTTTATATCAATAAGATGTCATCAGTAATTTATAAGGTGAGATTTCCTGTCTTTAATTCAAATGTTTTTTTCTGTCTTCTGTTTCTTCTTTTTTTTTAAATGTGATTTGTTTTCATTCTAAGCATTTTCATTTTCATTTCCAAAGCAAAACTAATTTAAAAATTGGAAATATAATGGTATATTTTTCTAATACCCATTAAATAGCTTTATAATTAGTTTTGTATCCAGCACACTTTTGAATGTGAATCAGAAATTACACGTTTGGAGATTCAATGTACTCATTGACTAAGATTATTTTCTACATTATGTTTTAAGTGTTTTAAGTGTTGATGCACACAGTGCTGCATATACACTGCCAGTAATTGTGCAGGTTGCCACAAGGAAGGAACACTTCCTTCAGCGTTATGGAACCATCACCATAAAAAGCATTTTGTGCCCTTGGAGAGAAGCTGTTTATGGCAATATTTGCAGATCAAATGAACCCACTGAAGGCTTTGTGAACTTGCATACAGAGGAGTGTCAAATAGTGTAAGTGGTGAGTGTTTAGCAAAACTGGTAAACTTCACAATGTTTGTGTGCGCCCTTCTTTAATGATATTGTTAAATCTTGGGAATTCAAAGCAAGGGAATGTACAAAATAACAATTTTTAGATGTTCACTATATGCTTCTTTGCAAAAAAAGAATAAAATGCAACAAAACATTTGATAATGGAATTTCAGTGTCTCAATATCTGTAGGGACAAACCTCTTTATAATATGAATTTAGAAGTTACTTATGAGATCAGATATATTTGCTTTTCCCTAAACTGTCATTTTTGTATCGGTACTGTGGGCAACCATTTATTGAAATGCTGCTTTAATGGTTAGAACCTTATTGGATGACTTTGTTTTCTGTGTCATACTTGTGAAATGTTTTCATAAACCTTTCGTTATATGTAATATAAGTAGAACTGTGCATTTTATTTTGTACATTTTAGATGGTAGCCATTATCCCCCTTCTCCGCCATGTAGCGTGCACTCTATTGTTATTATTGTTAGAATAATTAATGTACTGTATGTATATTTAGTGTGCAATTGTAACATCAAGCTGATAGAGACCTGCTGTCTTATAGCAGCTTCCAGAAACTTAATGGTAAACTGTTCTGAGAGTTATTTTGCACCTTCTTATGTACAAACTGTAAGGAACCATAATTTTATCAGATACATTTTTATTTGAGCGCTATCATTTTAATGGACACATTTCTTTACAGTAAATGAACTGTATAAAGTATTTATGCAATTATACTGTTTTTTTTTATTTCAGCAAGTTTTGTTACTTGTTGCATGATTAACACAGCTGACTTTCTGTGTCAGTGCAATGTATATGTTTTATTTTATTTTGTTTCATAAGGCATTAACTAATTACTTGTAAGCCCAGAAAGACCATTATGTGTACAGTTATGATGAGAATACTGGAAAACTGACAGAACTCTGGTGGAATTTTGTACTATATATGAAAAACAACAGGTGAAATCCTTGGGTTATTTTTTTGGTGGTCTTGTGCTAGACTGATGCATTACTACAGTATCTAGCGTGCAATCTGTGATAGCTGAATGTTCATTGTATATTTGTCTTCAGTAAAACCTCAAAAACTAGGATAACCCAACAAAAATATGTAACTATAATGCAATAGTTCTGGTACTAATTTTTTTTTCAATTAAATTCCTGCTATTTGCCACCAACAGTGTCCTGATTTATTATATTTCAAATGTGTAAACAATTATTTAAAAATGCATTGTGGCATCTTTTTATATGCTTTTTTGTTATTCCTTTTTTATTCTATTTCAGACTTTCCCTTTATGTTTTGGTAGGAGTAAGATTCACTATGGGAGCTGAAGATGTAACATTCAAACCCTGTAAAAACTCATATGTTAATTAAACAGACTATAACAGTATCGTATACAGAATATAATATTCACCCACTTGGGATTTTTCACATTTTATTGTTACTGTATGTAATCCAAATGTATTTATTTGGGATTTTTTGCCCTTCAGCAATTCAGCATACTTCTGTCGAGGTGAAAGAAAAAAATATTCAGATCTTCCTCATTGATGTAAAACAGAAAATAATGGATTGCACAAGAAATCACCCATTTACAGTAACACACTTAATTAGGGTATGATACAATCAGTTGCTTTTAAAAGTTACATAAGTTGAATTATGTCCACAATCCTGTGTGCAATTAAGGTGTTTCACATGAATGCAGGTTAAGTACACATATCTCTGGGAGGTCCCACAATTGATTAATCCATCTCCCAGCGAAAACTGCAGCAATCATCAAAACAATGGAATATTCAAATCTGGGATAAGGTAACTGAAGGGTACCAATCTGGGGAAGGGTATAAGCACATTTCCAAGTTATTTAGTAACCCCAAAGCATATTAAAGTCCATTATAAAGAAATAGAAGATATGGCACAACTATGAATCTGTGCAGAACAGGGCATCCTCAAAAACTACAAAATAGTATTTTAGCACTATTTAGGGAGGCCAGTGTAATGAATATACCTGTGTATAACAGGGATCTCAGCCGCCTGGGCTAGGGGAGTTCTTCTTTAGCTCAGCTGGCAAATTCCACGTTGTGTGACGCCAGAGACCCGGGTTCGCGCCCAGGCAGTGAGGGACGAACCGGCAGGGCAGGAGCAGCAAGGGCGGAAACCCCAAGAACTGTTACACCAGCAAGATCCCTATGACAACTGTAAAGGAATTACTATCCTTCACAGATGAGATTGGAGAGATGGTGCATATGACCAAATTTTTAGGGTGCTTCACAGATCTTGGTAGAATGGCAACATAAAAGCCAACGACAGTCTGTCAGAATGCATGTGGGAAACTTTTGAGACCAAGTGGAGGAAGATTCTATGGTCTGATGAGACCAAAATTGACCTTTTTGGCATCAGTACTAAGTGCTGTTGGCACAAGCAGGACACTGAGAACACCATCCCAAGTGTGTAGCATGGTGGTAGCACCATCATGCTATGGGGATGCTTTGTTGCATCAAACAAATTGCATATAGTACACAGAAACCTTTGAGTAAAACCTGTTGCAGTCTGCAGGAAACCTACTGTAGGAATTGGAAGAAGACTCATCTTCCAGCAAGACAATGACCCAAAACATACAGCCAAGCTACACTGGAGTGATTTAAAATAAAAAAAGCCAATGTTCTGGAGTGGTGCAATGAAAGCCTGGACCTCAAGTCAAGTTCAGATTCTGAAGCAGTAGTTAAAAATTGCTGTTCACCAGCAGTTGCCATCTGTAAACCAATCCTAAATGGAATAAAGCTTTCTTTTGCCATTTCTCTGTTGAGTACCAATAGGCCTTCAATTTGACATGTTGCATTAATAAAACCTTTTACAAAACATTGAGTTATAATAAATCTTAGCATGAAAATATAAAAGGAAAACAATTAGAGTTCTAATGTTGAACTTGTGTATTTGTAGAAATCTAGTGTAATTAATGCAATTTTAAACTCTTTATCTTATTTAGGACAATTAATATTTATTATTATTGTTGCAATAAAGATTCTCAAACTGTTATCATTAATACTGCCAGTACTGATGTCCCTTTCTGCACTAAATATCTATTTTTAAATCTCTGAGACTATACAATTTAAATTACATTAGTGGTCTGGACAATTCTTGACAATGAAGCTACATTTAATTTAACATTGTCGTTACCAATGTATATTCTGTTGAGAAGCCGTGACTATACATATTTTCCAAATTTTACCCCCCTCCCTCCAACACAAAAAATATGTTTTATTCCTGGATTTACTTACAGTAGGCCTCCTAGCAGTCCAGCACTTTATTAACTGGGAATGTAGCTTCACTCTTGATTACCACTTGAAAACATATTTTATCAAAGTCAAGAGTTTGCTTCTTGGGAAGGGTTAAAGTTGACAGGAGATTGTGAAATCACTGATAGTAATAAACTGTTACCACTGATTTGTATATGGCTGCAATGCAGGGATCTCATATTACACTGCTGTTTCATATTTCTCCAGCAGTGTGCGCAAGCTAGCACAAAAGGGAATCACTTTACAGGCAATTACCTTGAGATTTGAGCACATATGGAAAGAACACGCGATACTCATTTCATTCAAATAGAGCCCATGAAATTTGGTACAGTAGGTTTGTGTACTTTATAAGTTAAATAAAATTTAAAAATTGTATTCTCACAAAACAACTTCCAGGTTTAGCCAAAGTGTAAAAAATGGAACAAATAAAAGGTTAGTGCAATTTATGTTGTATTAATGCAACTGATGTACAGAGATCAGTTAAAATGCTGAAAAAAATATTTTATTTTAAACTGTATTCTTAGATTAAACATACTTAAAATTTTCAATATATGAGCAATTTGTTGTTTATTGTAGGTATATCATTGCATGTTTTTAAACTTTTTTATCACATCTAATAAATATGACAAGTGTAATTATTAAATCAATATTAATGTAATAGTTAATATCCACATTAAAATATAAAAGAATTGTAACTGGATTATCTAAAATGTTTAGATTTAATAAATTAGTAGAGTAACAAGCAAAGCCTAAACATAAATTAAAGAGATAAAAGAATGAATCTACTTGTTTTGACCATTTCTGAAGAAAAAATACACAAATAATGACATATAGAATATATAAATATTTCTTCATGAACAATCACAATATTGAGTGGCCAGCCTCACAATTCAGAAAAACCTGAGGTTTATGTAGTTGTGTAAATACATTGAGTTAATGTATTATACTTGTTGTATGGATCTAATCTGTGATCCTACACCTGAAGGCTTTGATATAGTTTTATTTCATGTGTATTCTAAGATTGGTAAAAAAAAAGGATATTAACAGTGGCCCACCAGTGAGGGAGCAGGGTATACAGTACCATTTACGTGTTTGAAAGAGTAAGGTGAAATGATTTATGCCTTGTCACTTCAGGATGAAAGTGATATACAGTAGATTATTAATTTTACCAAAACAATTTTAAAGTAGTAAAGCACTTTGAGTCACTAAAAGCCTAAGTGCATCCAGTTAATGACAGTAAAGTGTGGAGTGCAATCTTTTATATTATTAATATTTTTGGCTTATATGATCTCCATGAAACAGAAAATTGCATCTTTTTTGACAAACAGTTAACACATGTTAACTGTTTATATAAAACGTTCTATATGAAGCAAACAAGAAAAAAGGTCCTTAAAGTGTTAAACTAATCATGTCACCCTAATAAAATTCAAATGAAGAAAAGAAAACTCCTTGTGAATCACCTACTCAAAATGCCCTTCTTCCTTGTTCTTCCTTACAGAACAATTATAGAAGGTAAAATAGAGTTAGGTTAAAAGTATTTGGATAATTTTATGTTTTCTAACCATCGTCAGTAGCTGCTTTACCATCAGACAGTTTTAGAGCCTAATCCAGGAAGCACAGGTTGCGGACAGGACACCAATTCATCATAGGCTAACCAGGGGGCAATTCAGAGATACCAATGAATCTGGACAGTATGTCTTTGGACTTGGAGGAAACCCACCTGGACCTGGGGAACATTCAAACTCCAAACAGATTATGCCTCAGGCCAGAATCAAATCCAGGACGCAGGAACAGAGATACAGTATAGGGCCACCATTTTCTAACTTCTGCTACACAGAAATCCATGAGTCTGCATTTGACATTCCACTTACTGTACATACCACTGAACACATGGCCAAGCAGTTTATAGTGAGTCATTATAATTATTTTCTGTTTATGAGTCAGCAAATCTGAATTTTAAGGTTTCTGCTTGGATTCATTATAACACAAAACTGTCCAAAGTCTGTAGTTACTCCCCTTGTGACTGGATCTACTGATTAATGAAATATAAATAGCTGTGGAAGTCACAGGCTAATAGTCTAGAGTCGCCACCTGACCCCATAATCCCCAGACACTCTTGAGACTGAAGAGGATTTTAAAATTGCCCTGAAAGTGAAGTAAATTAATGTGCAAATTGAGCGCTTAATATTTAACAAACTATTTAAATTGCTTAATTACTCGGGCATGACTATACAACAGTCCTCTAAATATGTGAACATTGAAATTATCTTATTTTAATGATCATTTCCATTGTTTAATAATATAATTGATTAAAACATAATCCTAATTTGCACTACCTGCCGATGTTACGTACTGTATCTGTAAAATAGTGAAAATCACGTTTATTTTGTAGGCTTTGCAGAATGGTATGACAATGACAATAGTCAGCAGGTATTTATCAAAATAGGAGAAGTTTAGTATTCAATTTACATGTTAATTTAGTACAGTTTCAGGGGAACGCGATTTAAGATCTATCGATATTTTTGTAGTGTTTTGTTAATATTCTAGGCTAAATAGTCAGATATTCAGGTCCTTCATAAACCTTTCAAGACACAAAATAATTTTAAAGTCGTTTACACGGCAGCCGCCTCACAACCATTACACAATAAAACTGCAATCAGTATGTCCTATAACCTTAAAAAATGTTCCTTACTAACACTTTGTAGATTTTGCCTAACTTTTTCGTTTATTGCAATACCATTTTTATGGATGAAAGCAGAAACGAATCCTATACAAAATACTGTACATGTATGCGAAAATACATAAAGCAACCAAGACGTACTGTGAGATATGTGTTAAATTTGCCTGACCAGCTTCTTCGACCAAAAATAATTGATTTAAAGTACACAAGAGCAAAAGCTCAAAAGCAAAAGCAGGAGGAGAAAAGATATCTGTGAACAACACGACCGAAACTGCTGACAGTGATAATCACATGCAGTCGCTCCCTGCTGCCCTCCTTGCTTCGCGTGTCGCTGTGGTGCCTGTGAGATACAGGCCTGTATACTGCGGTGCAAAATAAAACGCACAGTTTCCTGTCGTACAGGAGAGCACTGCTCTCTAATAGGCTTGCGTCAGAGAGACGGAGTGAGGATTAAGCTGGGAGTGCAGCACCAGCCCGGAGACGCTGCTGCGCCTGATACTACTGCGGGTATAAACAAACGCACGCAGTGTGACAGGACGAGAGCGGAGAGGCTGTTTGACAGCTCTTTCAGTTCAATCACTTAATTTTACCACGGTGTTCGATTCGCTGTAGGTCTTTCATGAGACCATTTCATCGGATAATTCAGTTCTAACAAGGGGTATTTATTATTTAGCTTGCACTGCTTTCTGTGTTCCCGAAAGTCTTAAGTCCTGTAACTGAAAATCATCAAGCAATGTCAGAGCTGAGAAAACGAGGTGGAGGCGGGGACCCAGACAGTACAGAAAACATCAGCGACAAGGTAAAGTGTTGTTAAGAGTGGGAATATGTAATTTACATTGCTAAAAAAGTATATATAATCGGGGGAGGATCTAAAACTAGAGTGAAGATTTATGATTTTTAGCAATTCCGATATTGTTTGGGGTTGATTCCAGTTTTTTTAAGCTCCAAACCAATTCCTAATTACACCCTGTGACTGTAAAAGGAATTGGAAATGAAATCGGCTTGAAAGAGGCGTTTAAAATCTGCGATTGACCTTTACCATGGATCCTGCTGTATATTTGATGGCTATTGTACAGTACGTGTTAATGGTGCTTGAACAGAGATGTCCATTGGCTCTAACATACTGTATTGCTGCGGTTACAATGCTCCAATAATTCGTAGTGTTTTAAGGTTTTAACTGCTTGCTTCTAGAAAGCGTAAAGTTGTATTGTTCGTTTTGATATTCATATCATGTTAATACCTAAAAATCCAACATTCCCAAAACGAGGTGTGCTGCAAAGGTTTTCAAATTCTAATTAATAACATAATTGATAAAATAAACATAGTTTAAGGAGCCAAACTTTATTCAAACCTTTGGCAGATAAATTAAATTCCAAAAGTGAAAGTTGTTTCATTTAATAAACTTGTGCTGCCTCGGGGGTAATAGTGAACAGTAAAGGGGACGAGATTCAGCTGGGCGGGGGGGGGGGGGGGGGTATTATTTAGGTTAAAGTTTTACTGAGTGATTTTATGAATAAACGCTGTTCGCTGTCATAAACTCTTATTGATTTGAGAGCGCAGTGGGTTAAGGACGCCCGATCTAGCTGAACAGGAAGTGCAGTTCATTTTACAGCGTTACACAGCAGACGTTCACAGGTGTACTACTGTACATGTCATTAAGGAATGGTGTTCTTTGTTTTTAAGTTAAGAACTAAATAAATCGAAACACGTCTCAATGTCCTAACAATCAGCTATTCAGTATTACATATTTACTTTATTAGCTCCCAGAACTTTACTTAAGGCTGTCTTGAGTGTCTTGTTTAACCGGTTTGCTTAGTCTAGTTTTAGTTGGCTTAAAGAGCAAAGGTTAAATGCACTCTCTTCCTTTCTTATAGCACTTGAGTAATCTTTGTGCTAGATAATGGCAATACAACGGCTAGTGTATGGCAGCATAATTAAAAGATACCAAGTAATCTGAAGGTTTGTAAATGCCTGATGGTTTTAGTTTACAAGAAGACTTCAACGTGTAATCAATGCTCTAGAGTCTTATAACACCCAGTTGAGAAAGGCATACATAATACAACAGACAAACACAGTAAGCCTCTTTTGTTTTGGGTTTTGAATAAAATAGTCAGAAGTGTCAGTCTCTTAGAATGGTCTTTAAAACAGCATGATTTCCAAATGTGAAAAAATAGGCTGGTTTAATAGAAAAGCAATTGACTGCAGTTTAAAATGTATTTTAGTTTTAAAGTTGGGTAGTGTTTTTCTTTTTTCTAAATTATGAAAAGAAAAAAGAAAACAATAATGTGTTAAATATAAAGTGATGTAACTTAAAAACATTGAGATTTGATTCATTTTAAAAGCAGCTTTTTAAAAATATTTTGTTTTATATCCAACTTTACATAATTTCTGTTAATTAATGTCAGTATATGAAACCATTGCCTTAATATAAAGTAATAACCATCTATGTTAGCAGTAATATGTTGAATAATAAATATAATGGGGCATGAGCATTTTAGCATTATGTGTTTGGCATATTTGGAAATTAATCTATAAAAACATTTTTAAACACATGGGAATTAATTTCTATACTACAAAGATTTTTTGTTAGACTTGCTGGACTTAAACCCATTTTTGTCATTCTGATTAATATCTGTAGTTACATTAGAATCCATGTAAATACATGCCATAGCTATCCATTTTTTTACAATAAAAATATTCATAGCTAGATTTAACTATTTGCAAATAGTCTGTGGCTCAGTGGCCCTTGAGTTTGAAGCAGTCTTACAATCTGTAGTTTTCTGTTTAACTAACCCCCACCCCAATGATTTTATAAATAATAACAAATATATGACAGAGGATGTGTACACAATCACAATAAACTTTATCAATACATTTTATCCACAAATGATATCAAATTCTGTGATTTGTTTCTAGCACTTAGTAGGTAGTACTTCTTGCAATTAAGAGTATTATTTTCCTTTTGCATAAAATATATAAAATTATAAAATATATATAAAACTACTATCATGCATCTATACAATTACTTGGTGGACCTCAAAAGACAACAGTTATGTAATCATAGTTAGGTAATGAATGTAAACAGACACCTTCATCAGAAAGCCACTTATTCCTGGTAAGGGATTTGGCAACCTGTATACAGGTTATCCAGGAGTTACAGCGCACAGTGCAGGATTAGACTCCAGTGAGCCTAACCAGTGTGTGTTTGGGTTGAGAGGAAACTTTTAACACCTCAAGAAAATGAACGCAAAAACAAGGGGAGCATGCAAACCAAGGGCCAAGAGATGTGAGGCAGCAGCACTAACTTCCATGTCACTGTGCAGCCTGCTAATAAAGAAAAACAAACTACCACAATTTATTTCCATGCTACATACATTCTATGGAAAATAAGTAAATTGCTTCTACAATGGGCAACACTTAACATATGGTACACCTTAAAAAGTTATAAAATCACTGAAAGAAGGCAAACATTATGTACAAGAGATACATTTTGTTTTGCATCTATCAGCAAAGAAAAGCCTGTGAACAGATACAGTCCAATAAGTTCAGACGCTCACAACACTAATAAAAATACAGTACAACAACAGTTCCAGTTGCAACAGAAATTTCCACAGGGTAGTGCTGGGTGTGTTGTAGTATTTGCTGTTCCTCAAGAAAATTTGGGTCTTTAGACAACAGTAAACAAAGCATATTTTAATCTATTTGTGACAGACCAAAATGCAATTTAGAGTTCAAAAACCAAGTCTATTTTATTTGATTTTTTTTCTTCATTTACTGTTTGTATCTGTTTAATACCCTGTTTCCTTCTCTCCAGAAGCACAGATTTATGCTCTGTTCATCACAGGCAGGATTTCTAATTTGTGTTTTGTGGATAGCAGCTTCATATGAACGGATTTAACAGAGTTGTTCTTTAAAAGTTTTATGTTCATCTGTGCAGACCGCATTTGTTTTAAAAAGGGAAAACTAAAACTAAGTCTGTAAGTTATAAAGAGCACATTTTAACATTTTAACGAAGGCTTGTAAACTACATACTGTATGAAGGATCTCAAGGATCATATTTTTTTTCTGTAAAGTTGGTCAGTATATTTCTAAAGCATGACTTTGATCTTTAATGGGTAGGCCAGTAAGAAATAGAGGCCAGAATATTTATTGATGAAATTTGTTATGGGGTTGCGGAAGAACATTGTTTGACATGCATCCATTCATTTAGATCACCACTTTGTGCTGTTTAAGGTTCAGTGCATTTTTTTTTATGTTCTCAAAGAGGAGGAAGAAACATATCCTTCTCATGACAGTTTTCTGACTGAGTGACAGGCTGTGTACTGTGTGTTTGCTATCTTATCCATTGAACAGTGGATTTTGTCGCTTGGCTTCTGAAATGTGCTACATGGCATTCAAAGTCCATGGTAAATAGCTTTTGCTGTCATTGTGCATATACAATGTGCTGTTTGCTGCACAAGTAAGAATGCCTCATGAGGCTTTTTGCCACCTCTGCAAAGCATTTAAAGTGACTGTTCACTTGCTGCACCAGAGCAAGAACTTTCATTAAACTATCATCACACTATATTTTGTTTAAGAAATATAAGAATAAGAAAACACTTTGCATAAATGACACAATGGACCTGTGCTGATTTCATTATGCAGTGTAAGAGTGGACCTTCAGTACAGGGAAGGTTATACAAACTAATTCTGCTAGAGCCTGGAAGATTTGAAATATATCTCTTAGAATATGACTATGAAATGTTATTATTTTCCACTTTAACCTTTATTTTGTTAACATAGTTGCTGTTCAGGCATCTCCCAAGTTACTTAACAGTTAAAGATGCTTTCTCAAGTACAGGTTGAGCTCTATGATAATGGCCTTGTCATGTCACTAGTCTACTGTGACCAGGATTCCCCAAGTGGTGGTGCACAATTGGCTGAGCGCCACTGAGGGCAGGGTGGGACTAGCTGGCCGGGGCTCTCAGTGACACTGTAAGCCTTGCAGGCTCCTGGGCACTCGTAGACACGTGTTGCTGTCAGTCAAGAACACATCTCTGTACTGAACCTGCATATACATGTACATGTTTTGTGGCATGTTAAAAGACGAGTCAGAGGACCCTACCTGCACTTCATTCTCCCCTCTGTGCAGTCACAGAGATTGGAGGGTTTGCAATTTTAATAAATTGAATATTTATGTTATATAATTATTATGTAACATTTATCCTCCTAAAACATCCCACCCACATGAGTTATGCACAGTAGCCATGATGTATGAGCAGCCCCATTATATAAGCAGAGAGCAGGCAGAGAAGTAGAAAACTGCTTCACCAATTGTATCAGAATCTTTCCCTGTATCTGCACTAAAGTGACTGATGGACAGATGAAATGGCTGGAATGAAATGGGAGTTTTCTACATTCCTATGCTGGTGACTCAGTTATGTTACCTAGTTAGTCACACTGAAAGGGACTGAAGCTCATCAATTTAATATGAAACACCTTGAGTTCTGTCACAGTAAATTAGGGATGAAAATCCCTGTTTTTGAATTATTTGCTCATTACCAGGAACTAAAACATTTTGACTACTTAAGTCCAATAACTGGGCCAGTAAATTTATCTAGGGCACGGTAGAAAGCACAAAACCCTGCTGCTGCCCAGAAACAGGTGTGGACAGCCCTATACCTTTTGTTGTTGTTTTTTTCAGTCAACTCAACATTAGGATTTTCAGATAAGGTGTTCAGTTTAATCTGAATCTCTGAAGTATCCCATAGGTATTACCATTTAGTTACATCGTTGTATTTAAGCTTAAAGAGTAACCAGGCTCTCCGTGGGCAGAAGGGATAGACAGCAATTAGGTTAGATGTAGATTTGAATTGTTCCACAGTTTAGAAAACAGGCAAATGGATGGGATTCTGAAAGTAATAACTTTTAATTCCTTGTAGGCTTATCTAATAGGCTGTAAAACTTATTTTTCTTGTTTTAATTAAGTTTGTTGGATATCTCTTTGGAATTGTTTTCACACTGCTAGTTTCACATTATTAGAAGTGCAAAGTTGTAACAACCTATGTTACATCTGTAGTTCAGCTGTAAGGAGGAAAATAATCCAGATAAGACCAGATAACCTAGCCTATGATAAACCATTTTTCACCAATGTTCTTCCATGCTCCAGAATGCTGTGGGCTCACCAGCAGCTGTGCCAGATCTCTTTAATGGTGAATAAAGGTTTTGTGAGCAAATACAGATGGGCAAGTGTATAAAAAAATTAAATGTGTTAGGTGAGTAAATGCACTGATACTTTATTCTGTTTCATTCTTAAAACTATGAAAGTATAATCTCTTTTCAATACTTGAGTGTCATAAATATCCTGTTTTGAAATGACTTGTAGATTCACATCACTCCAGTGCATGCTCCACAGCTGAAAAAGAAAAAAGCCACCCAAAGAGTCAACTTGCTTACAACTTTATATTTTTCACTTTCAAAGGTATGCATTATTTGTATTATTGTTAATTCCAAAATCTTGTGTTAGTTTCCATTGCAGTTGGTCCAGTCTTGCTGTCTTTTGGCATTGTTCAGCTGTATTACTTAAAGATAGATTCCCTCATCTTTTTTGATTGTGAGATTATTCTTGGACCAAGCAATCTTTAACTTCAGCAGTAAGATGACAGCTGAGATCAACTCTGGCTCCTCAAACATTTTGCCAAAACTCTTCTTCATGATGCATTGAAAGGCATCTAACACTTTGCTACAGAGCATAGAAGAACATTTAATCCTCCTACATTTTTGTAGTGTGCACAACAGTCCCATTCATATGTTGGTTTCGGACAAATTTCCGTGTCACCATATTTAAGGCAGTAAAAATATTCAGTGAAGAAAGGAGTCTTTGTTGGATTTAGGCCATAAAGGGAAGTTTTATAAGTATGGTATTATCATCTCCTTTTTCAAAGACTAATGTACACAGCAAAGAAATCCTGCTCACTTATTAATTTTGAGTGCTATATTCCCGATGACCCCCTCTACTTGTTCTGTCAGCATGTGCAGAATTTTGTCCACCTCCATACCCACATCCATTCTCTCCACAGAACAGAGAGTTCCTTCTTTTCTGATTTGTCTCAAAGAACTTGCACTTGACCCAAATGGACATATACAGTACAGCTTTTTGGACAGTAGGTGTCATTGGATGTAATGCTACAGATGACACCAGTTTTAATACATGGCGCAACTGTGGTATTATGGTATTATGTGGGTAGCTGGTACTTTACTGGTAGTAGGCAGATAAAATCAAGTATGTACTATCATTTAAATATACAATTTTAACTATCACTCAGTTTTTACAATTAATAACATATGTACAGTATACAATAAGATCATTAGCTGTTTTAGCCAAAGTAATGTGAATGGAACTTTGTCCCTTTACAACTTTTTATGCCTGTTTGGCAGTAAAAGGTATTAACATATTCACATTTATTATTTTCATAACATAATAACTGTACATTCTTGTAAAACTGAAATGGTTTTCTTTAACAAATAAAATGAATACCTTCTTTGCTGAAACATCAAAACAACTTTTTCTGCTTAGCATCTCTTTTTATATAGCACTGCTATCTACAATAATAGCATGCTTTTACAGAATTTAGTAAACACATCAGATTGGTCGTGCAGGATTGTTTTTGTACAAATCACAGCTTTTATAAATGGGTGATTGCAACAGATGAAGTATAATGTAAAATAAAAATGAATGCAGATACTTTTCATGTTTCATACTTTTAGAGGACTCCAGTGTTGTCAACCCCCACAAACTAACTGGGACAGTGGCAGTTTTTAAACTATTGATGCATTGTTATCTAATAGATACAATCCATCAAATAGAGCTATACAGTTTATGAAAATACTTTTAAAATAGTACAGGGGGTACCTGATATATGAGCTGGAAGTTGTTATTTATAGTAAAAACGACATCCATAGGGGAGTATTTCCTATTATGAACTATGTATATATGGAGGATTAGGGACCGTAAGAGCACAAACTTTGACCATGCCGCTTGAGGGAGGATGTTCTTGACATAAGAATTCATTTGGATTGAGTGTTTGTTACTGGTTATAAGTCCAAGTTACATTCCTAAATACTGTAATGCAAATTACAGTAAAATAAAAGGGGAATTTATATCCGTAAGGAATAATGTTATTAGCTTGTAATGTAATGTATGTTCCAAACAATATACCTATAACCCATAAAAAAAATAATAAATACAAGTATATAGTGTTACCAACACTTTTTGAACCAACAGTCAATAACTGCTTCAGGATAGATTTTTTCCATACATTGTTCATGCATTTCAAGTTAACAATTAGATAGATAAGACTTTATTGATCCCGAAGGGAAATTGATGTGTTACAGCAGTCCAGCCCAAGACAAGCAAAAACAGACATCAGAATAGACAAAAAAATTATACAAAATAAATATAAAATAAATAATAAAAATAAATACATAGGTGTGTGCAAAATATGATGATCATAGTCACTGTTAAAAACAATAGAATATGTGCAAAATGTGTATAGGTTAATACAGATTGATTGTCCAAAAAGTATAATGGAGCAACATGCTTTCCATCGATGAGCAAATGAAGGGCTTACAGTCCTAGCCTAGGGCAGCTAGCATTGGCTGAATCAGTGATGTTGTAACGGGAGCCAGTCCAGGCTCCTGCAAGGCGTAGTTCAGAACCCTATGCAGACGGTATAATCCAGAAGTAAGTGGAGAAGGACATCAGGGAAAGAGACGAAGAGGATCAGGACGGGTTGACAGACAAAGGTTCATGACTATGGTAATCCGGTGTTCGGGGGGCGTGGCAATGGCAAACAAGTTTAGGCAGTCCAGGGGGAATCCGGGACGCAGTCCAAAGTCCAAAACTGGGGGATCCATCAAAGACAAAACAAACACAGTTAAAATCCAGAATGGGATCCGGAACAGGCACGGGGAATAAAACCAGGATAACAAGGCCAGGTGCTCTGAGCCCTGGGATCAGATGGTCAGGACACCGTGATGAAGCCTATTGCATCGGGTCTCTCCTGGACCCATTGGTAGGCGGGATTCCGGGCATCCATCTCCTAATGCTGAGCCAGGAATAGCGAGAGCGCCAGGCTTAAATAATGAGGAACAAACAGAGGGAAGGTGCACAAAATCAACTAAAATACGAAAGGGTCAGAGTCCCCTTTAGAGGAGGGATACCCCCCTTTTTACCAGGGCAGCTCTGAAGCCCTAAACAAAAAGTGCAACACCGTCTGTGGGGTCCTAGTTGTGGCTCAGCATTCTGTATCAGGAGCCGGTTCAGGCTCCCGTGAAGCGTAGTTCAGGACCCTATACAGACAGTATAATCTGGAAGTAAGAGGAGAAGGACATCAAACAGTGGGAAGTTGCACATAATCAACTAAAATACAAAGTGTCAAAGTGCTCTTAAGAGGAGGGATCCAGATTGTGACAGATGTGGTACGTGGTGGTAAGATCTCAACTTTAAAGTTAATAATTCAAAACCTATGTCAAGTGCAACAACATTGTCTGCAATCATTTTTAATTTGCAGATTTTGCTCTTCACAATATATTTTTCATTTCAGGGACAAAATAATCCATGAATCACTTAAAGTAAGTTGCAAGGTTTTGGTGACATGAAAAAGGTTTCTCAATTCCTCAATGACTCAAGCATAAAGTATAGTGGGGTAATTTATAACAGAGACATCGGTATTCAGCCATGTGAAGTTGATCCAACCTACAAACAGCACAAACAATGAAACCCACCTCATTCATTATGCCACAAACACTGGCTGTGCAAAATCAGCTGCTGCCCACCCCCTGGGACAAACAGAGAAACAAAATCGCAGACACTGTTACTCTCGCACCAGTAATAGAATGCTTGAACTTAACATATGGGGTTACTGGAGGTCAAAGTTTCCGTACATGGTCAAGTGATCATCTGAAAAAGATGGCGCTGTATCTCGGAACAAAAGTAGCCGAGAAGCTACTTTCAACAGCACAAAAACGAATGAGACTGGTTTGGTTCTCCTACGACTTTGGAGGGGGACTGAGTGAGGCTGTTATGTCGCACACAGCATCCGCTTATGTTTACGACACTGTTGCGCTTCTGTTTGGGGTTACTACGTTACGACACTTAGGTGACTTGGCGGGTTTTGCCATTCGATGTAAGTTTGACGATATGCACAATAAAGAGCAGAAAGTCAAGAAATGGTGCTGGGATCTGACAGATTGCCAGGGATTGACTGGCGGAGGCACTGGTCAGAAACTGCAAGGCTTGCTTTCTTAGAGGGAAAACAGGGGGTCTTCTCTGCCATCTATGACATCTATGGACATCCATCAGTGCTTCCTCATAGTGGCCTGTGACCTACATTCAAAATGGCCAGAAGTAGCCTCCACAGGATTAGTCACAACCCAGGCAGTCACGGACTTCCTGGAATCCCTCTTTGCCCGTTAGGGGCTACCAACCATCATCGCCACCAACATCGGGCCACAGTTTCTGTGTGGAGAGTTTAAGTCTTTCTTTGCTTACCGAGGGATTCGACACATCTGCACTGCGTTCTAAAACCCAAAGGTGAACGGGGGTGTGGAATGACTGAACCCAACTTTCAAAAAGGCATCAGAGCCTACCTGGCTGAGGGCTGGTCCTTCTTAGCACTTAGGGCTGCTCCGCACTCTTCTCCACTACAGGGCCACACATTATGCCACGACTGGCAGCTCACCAGCTTTACTCATGCCTGGCTGTAAACTACAAATGCCCCTGGACAGTCTGCGGACTTACCCAGCTCCGACCCCTCTGGCATGTGCCCACAGCAGGGAGGAGAACGCCAGCATCAGATGAAAAGGCAGTATGACAGGTCACACAGGTGAAGCTACCTGGAATCACTGTCCAGGATTTGGTCTGGATCCAACAGGAGCACAAGCTTTACAGGTCACAGAGAAGTTAGGTCCCGCCATCTTGCACCTCTAACGGGTCATGATGGCATGCTAGCCACCTCCGCAGAGTGACGATTCCCACGCACCCTGTTGCTGGGGCTGCTCCTCCTGAACTCACAGGCAAGATGGACTTCCTTGTGGTGCAATCCGTTCCCGTTGAAGAGCAAGGCCAGCTAGAGTCCAATCCAGACCAGGCTGGTTTAAAGACTTTATCACTGACTTTTATGTCTTTTCGTTGTGTTTCCCTGACCTATTTCCAGTGGTCCTTTTTTCACTGACTGGCAGAACTGTGTTTTTTTTTTTTGGGGGGGGGGGGTAGGAATGTTATGGCGCACACAGCATCCACTTAAGTTTATAATGCTTTTGCGCTTCTGTTTGCGGTTACTGGGTTATGGAACTTAGGTGCCTTGGTGGGACTTTTACTGTTAAGAAATATGCACAATAAAGAGCAGATGTCTGTTTCAGTCCCTGGTTTTCCACAGTGTAACAGGGGTCACACCCTTTAAAAGCAGGTGCTATATCTCAGAAATGCAAACAGCACAAACGCTGCTTTCAGTGGCACAGACATAGCACTAATAAATGAGGTAGGTTTCATCGTTTGTGCTGTTCGTAGGGGGGCAACTTCACAGAGCTTCAGTATTCAGTAAATGCCAATTATAAATGATTAAAAATTACAAATTAAAACAAAAATGAAACATAAAAATAATAATTTAAAGTCTCAATCTATCCCATTAACTTGGGAAATTATTTAATTTTTATTTAATATTCTGGGTTTATAGAAGAACATAGTTTTATTAGTACCTTTCTTGCTTTCATTCAGTTTCAGAGCAACTTGAAAATCCTGTTTAGTCTCAGAATGTCCAGGAAATATGGGGTCAGGTAACAACCCTGGAAGTGTTAATTACACAAATGTGGACCAGTGACTTTCACATTTCCAAATATACTGTAACTAAGTGATTAAATTAAACTAGTTGGCAATAAAATACAAAAATGCTTGCACAAAACCTCCATGTTTCTTTAGATCTGATGCTAAGTTGTTGTACTGTAACACTTCCAATGCCATTGGTAAGCCAGGAAGGCATTTAAGGTGCATATTGGATTTTTTTAACTCTTTCAGTTGAAACAGACCTTTGACACTCTTTGACGTTAGGCCATGGATTATCCATACTGTTTTCTGCCATTTTTGTTATGAGCCACAAGCAGTACATTGGTCTTCCTTTTTAGTGGTCTCTTTGTGTTTATTGATTGGGCAAGTTCTCAAGGCACTCAAGGCGTTTGAGTGTTTCTGAAGCAGTTATAACAATGCCCTGCACTTTTACTTCCTTCAGTGCTGTACTGAATTAAATTCTCTGATAATTTGATTAGTATTCTTTAATTGTCTATACCATATCAATGGTATTTGGCAGATTATGTTGGAGGATTGTAAAATCATTGTCGGAGATAAAATCTACATTTTTGTCAATGCCTTTGACTTCAGAGAGGGTTTCAGGGTTTATGATACTTTGAGGAAGACAGCCTCTGCATGAGCACTCAATGAGCATGCATGGGTCTCTGAAAATAAGTTCAGAGTATTGAGTTTAATGTGCTTTGTGAGGATTTCCCACTGTTTATTGTACTTGAAAATGTCATTTAAATGTGCTCTAAAGAAGGCTTTTGCTTCTATGGATGATTTAGCTGCATGCAAGGCAAGAGTCCAGTTATGAGGCCAGTAAGGTTATGTACACGACATATTGACTTATCATATTCTTGTCTGAAACCATTAGTTGACCACTCCCATGTTAGCCATGTTATCATAACATATAGTAGCCCTCCCTATATATAGTCGGGCTTGAGTCTGCCAATGTCTCTTCCGTAGTAATTTCTATATTAATAAACTCCAGAAAATTCTCCTGCACTTAAAATGATTTCTGTTGATTGTACCACAGCATTAATGATAGTTACTCCTTGTGAGGTGTGAGGAGAATATGGATTCCAATCTTTACAACATGCTGCAGTGTTGTCCATCGTGCTTTTTCTCACAAATTGTGCTAATCATGGCCTCAGCGGAAAGCTTCAGAAATCCATTCTGGCTATCCTTGCTTAAATAATAAATGGTTGTTTCTTATTTCTTCTTATTTCTATTCTTATTTCTTATTTTGTTATCAGCATAAGGAATTAACCTGTCATTTTTGTTCAATATTATAACACCACTCTTATTATTGATACACACCTACTATAATAAATATTTTCCTGAAAATAACTTAAATCTGTTATAATTTTAAGTGTATTTTTTAAGGTGTATATATTTCAGATTGCTGCTTCATTAAAATAGGAACCCTTGAAAGTATTGTGATTGTTTGAATTGTCTCTGTATCTTTGATATAAATCTTCTACCTAATGTAAATATGAGCCTTCTTATCGTGTCTGGCATTTTGCCATGGTTGCATTTTCTGGCTGCTAGTGGTAACGTGGCAGGTCTTCATAGCCGATATCTGTTTTTTGTAATGTGGAACTTTATGTTTAGGGAAGCAGTAGTGTTCCTCAAAGAACAAGAGTTACAGTGCCTTGCGAAAGTATTCGGCCCCCTTGAACTTTTCAACCTTTTGCCACATTTCAGGCTTCAAACATAAAGATATAAATTTTTTATTTTATGTGAAGAATCACCAACAAGTGGGACACAATTGTGAAGTGGAACGAAATCTATTGGATTTTTGAAACTTTTTTAACTAATAAAAAAATGAAAAGTGGGGCGTGCAAAATTATTCGGCCCCCTTGCGTTAATACTTTGTAGAGCCACCTTTTGCTGCGATTACAGCTGCAAGTCGCTTGGGGTATGTCTCTATCAGTTTTGCACATCGAGAGACTGAAATTCTTGCCCATTCTTCCTTGCAAAACAGCTCGAGCTCAGTGAGGTTGGATGGAGAGCATTTGTGAACAGCAGTTTTCAGCTCTTTCCACAGATTCTCGATTGGATTCAGGTCTGGACTTTGACTTGGCCATTCAAACACCTGGATACGTTTATTTGTGAACCATTCCTTTGTAGATTTTGCTGTATGTTTGGGATCATTGTCTTGTTGGAAGATAAATCTCCGTCCCAGTTTCAGGTCTTTTGCAGACTCCAACAGGTTTTCATCCAGAATGGTCCTGTATTTGGCTGCATCCATCTTCCCCTCAATTTTAACCATCTTCCCTGTCCCTGCTGAAGAAAAGCAGGCCCAAACCATGATGCTGCCACCACCATGTTTGACAGTGGGGATGGTGTGTTGAGGGTGATGAGCTGTGTTGCTTTTACGCCAAACATATCGTTTTGCATTGTGGCCAAAAAGTTCGATTTTGGTTTCATCTGACCAGAGCACCTTCTTCCACATGTTTGGGGTGTCTCCCAGGTGGCTTGTGGCAAACTTTAGACGAGACTTTTTATGGATATCTTTGAGAAATGGCTTTCTTCTTGCCACTCTTCCATAAAGGCCAGATTTGTGCAGTGTAAGACTGATTGTTGTCCTATGGACAGACTCTCCCACCTCAGCTGTAGTTCTCTGCAGTTCATCCAGAGTGATCATGGGCCTCTTGGCTGCATCTCTGATCAGTCTTCTCCTTGTCTGAGCTGAAAGTTTAGAGGGACGGCCAGGTCTTGGTAGATTTGCAGTGGTCTGATACTCCTTCCATTTCAAGATGATCGCTTGCACAGTGCTCCTTGGGATGTTTGAAGCTTGGGAAATCTTTTTGTATCCAAATCCGGCTTTAAACTTCTCCACAACAGTATTACGGACCTGCCTGGTGTGTTCCTTGGTCTTCATGATGCTCTCTGCGCTTTCAACAGAACCTTGAGACTATCACAGAGCAGGTGCATTTATACAGAGACTTGATTACACACAGGTGGATTCTATTTATCACCATCAGTCATTTAGGACAACATTGGATCATTCAGAGATCCTCGCTGAACTTCTGGAGTGAGTTTGCTGCACTGAAAGTAAAGGGGCCGAATAATTTTGCACGCCCCACTTTTCATTTTTTTATTAGTTAAAAAAGTTTCAAAAATCCAATAGATTTCGTTCCACTTCACAATTGTGTCCCACTTGTTGGTGATTCTTCACATAAAATAAAAAAATTATATCTTTATGTTTGAAGCCTGAAATGTGGCAAAAGGTTGAAAAGTTCAAGGGGGCCGAATACTTTCGCAAGGCACTGTAGTACCATAGAAGTATGTTTTCTACCTGTCTAAAGTAGAAAAGCTCCGGGTCACTATTGTATAACTTTGTGCAATGGAAAGCATAGGTGTCTTTGAAACAGCAGTAAAGGGCACCAAGCAGAAATAAGCAGTTCATTGTTTTACTCTGTGGAAAGCTTTAACTATTTGATTTGATAATCTGGTTCTGAAGTTTGTCTGTTATCAGAATGTAGGAAATGAACCCTGAAGTTTCTGTTGCCTGTGTATTTTAAGATACTGTCTTTTTTTGTCTATTTTTGTCAGCAGAGAGATGCAATCATGGTAGATTTTAGATGTGTTGAAAACCTTCAAGAACCTTTTTTTAATGTTAAAATGTTAAATCCAAAGGAGTTCTGAGATTTCTTGCATTTATTTGAGCAAGGTACTCAATGACTATAACAAAACTAATTCTTGTTTTGCAAAATGGTAAGTGCAAAAGTTTGAGTTTGGATTTTGTTTATAAAATTCCTTGTTATTTTTGTAGCTTCTTCATTCTAATATTTTTTAGTTTATCTGACTTTTAAATGGCTTTACTATCCATTAGTGGTTACCTACAGTAGCTCATAAAGTACTATATGTAATATACCTAATAGTTTTCTTTTATGGTCAAAGATAACTTGATAAACCTGCCTGTTTATCAAGTTATCACCCAGAATGTCATGTGGTGAACTGTATCTCAGTTACTATGCTGATGAAACATTTAAACACAGTGCACCATACTTGTTAAAGAGCCTTCCAGACTTACGGTTCAAGTGATAAAGTGTTGTAGGCGCAATCTCAATGGCCGACTGCAACACCTTAGTTTGAGCTAGTATTAAGTCTGCTGAGAGGGGATAGGGACACCTTTGGTTTAAATACACCAGCTGCAGATTTCCCAGCAGTCTATCAACCACGTTTGTGAGTCAAGGACTGTTGATATCCCCTGTATCCCCTGTTCAGTTCTGGACAACTGTTATGTCCAGCTTAAAGTACTGTGCAACCAAGCTGCACTGAAATCAAATACAAAGAATGGCAGTAAATTTGCTTTGTTTTATATTTTTTATTAATAGGAAGCCATACAGTGGTATAAATACAAATGCTGTGTTGTCAGGTAGGACAGTATAACATTTCAGACAAGAGTTTCTAATTCAAAGATGATGTTTATGATTCCTGAAATTGCTCTTCCGTGCATTTGTTATGATACTAGAGAAAATGGTCTTTCCTTTGGTGCACAAATAATGAAATCAATCTGTAAATAGGATCAGAACATCATGGCAAATGATACTCTGAGAGCTAACGTCATGCTACCTAATAATCCCTCCCACTTAATAGCATTTCCCATCCCAAAGGATTCCAAAGTGCTTTTCATTAGCAAAGTACGGCAGGCTTTATGTGTCAGCTAGTGGTCTTAATTTTGCATAGATTTATCTTGGTGAGAAATATTTTTTTAACTCAGAATAACCTGTCTGTGAAGTCCTCTAGCCATCCAAGTACCTGGAATGACAAGCTGTCTTTCAAGATTAATCCTAACGATATTTAAGACAAATCAGTTTTCGTAAAGACTGGCTGTGCAAATCCAATTGTGCAGTGCCAAAGATTTGTGATTGTAGTTTGACTGAAAATATTGTTGACATAGAAATATACACTGGCCCAACTGAGTTCCACTGTTGTCAGTGAAAACAAGAAGGTGCAGTTGCAGTGGACTTAGAAAACAAACACTGGAGAACTGGAAACACATCACCTGGTCTGGTGAATCATAGTTCATGTTCAAGTCCATGGATCCATCCTACCTGGCGTCAACAATGCAGGCTGATGGTGGCAACGTGATGTGTTTTTTGTAATGAGGAAATTCTTCCCCATTACTAACTCTTGAAATTAGGTTGCATTTGACTTTAAGAAGGCATATATATAAAACACTGTACACTGATCTCTGCTATTACGCGATAAAAGTTTAGGTGGTTCAATTTTTTTCAAGGTAAACTCCTAAATTTACTGCAGTATTTATTTATTATTGTAGCCCCCTCGCCTGGTGTCTTGGCAGAAGCACACACAGAAAATTAGTATGTGCCGCAGTGCAGGCTGGTGGTACCACAGGCTGACTGCTAGCTGACCTTAGCTATGTAAATAATTGTATTCGGTTGTTTTGAAGTTGTTTTGCACATTGCCTGTTGCTGTTTTGCACATTGCCTGTTGTCTCTGTCTTTTTTTTCTTATACAATTGTATTGTTGTTTTTTTTGTAATGGTTACCATCTGAAAGCCAGCTAAATAGCATTTCGTTATACCATATAGCTGTGTATGAGTATAATGACAATAAACTTGAACTTTAACCCTGTTTTCTTCTCAAGACCCATATCCACCCTGAAGTTGTGTAGGTGTTCTCTTTGCTGCTCTTGTGTGTTTAAGTTTTGTTCGAAGGGTTTATGGTTTCTGCTGTCTGGTAACAGGCTGATGGAGGCCTGTAATGAAAAGTGCTGGTGCTATCTAAATGTCTCGTTGTTGCCTAAGTTGTTCCTTAACTGCTACACTGTAAATTTAATATGTGATTAAACTGTGTAAACATGTTTATTAGGATAACTAATAAACTTAGTAAATCTTAGGTATTAGGCGTTGTTAGAATTAGTAGTGAGGACCCTATGCAGAAAACCAGGGTAAACTCCAAAAGGCATAGTTGAAAGAACAATCCGAAGTCCAAAAACCGAAGGTCAACTAGCCGGTACAAAAGTACAAATAACCGGAAGCGGAGCCATAAACTGCGAGGAAGCCGAGAGTCAAAACCAGAACCAGGAGACGTAGACAGAGAACAAACCAGGGTCAGGAAGTAGTAAATGTCAATGAGACTGGGAGTAGCTCTAGCTTGGGAAATCCTAATACTGAGCACAAGGAAGAGAGTGAGGCAGCATTAAATAGGCTGGGGAAAAGGGCTAATTGGGAACTGTGCTGGAATATGAGGTGGAATGCCGATTCCTCCGGGGGCGTGGCATAACAGGCATTTGGTTAGGTGTTGAGTGGTCTTCCCCAACCCTATTTTCCCATAAGCCCTGTTATTTTTATTGCTCGGTTTTGCACAACGAGCGGTTTTACAGGAACGCATCTATCGCGTTAAAGCAGAGATGCCTGTATTATCATTATAGAAAATATAATCACCACCTTTGTATTTGGCACCTTTTATGACACATCAAGGTGTTTTACTATAAAGATTCAAAAATGTTTTAAATAAATACACAACTTCAGTTTCAAAAACTTTTAAAATAAATACACAATTCATTGCAATAACAAAACAGAATAATAAGCTAAGGCATAAAAGTACTGTACTGCATGTTTTAATACAGCGTAGTACTTGAAATATCTAATATGAGCTGGGAGATCCTATCACAGCCTTGGAGCAACCAAACAGGCAGAATAACTTCCAAAGATCTGAAGTCGCATATTGGGAACTGAAAGATGACCAAAATTCAAAGAGGGCAAATGATATGTAGATGTTTAGGGATTTAACTGTTGACTAATGAAGCCATAACATTCACAGCAAAATCACTTAAAAGAGGCTGTATTTTGAATTTTATTCTGAAAACCAAATGGAACTGGTTCAAAGAAGGTAAAACAGGAAGGATTTTCAGCAACAGTCTTTAACCTTGTTAAGCAGTGTGACATCTAAGCAGTGTTATAAGTCCTGCAAACAATTTTCAGTGTCATAAAATAAAAAAGTTGTCAAGCCTAGGAACATTCTTACCCAATGGAAACACATAAGGTACATGGATACTATAAACAATTACATAATGAAGAGAGTAAACAGTTATGTCAAGAACAAGCAATGTCTAATTTGAACATAATGCATTCTGTGATGTAAGATTTCAAGTACGACAAAGCAGTTCCAGTAATACTAACACCCAATTCTAAACTATTTAGTAAGATAGTATTATCCACCAATAACAACGGCAGCACTGAGAGCAAATGGGACAAGTCTTAATAAAAAGTAGCTGATATAAATGATCTTGCTCCTAAATGGTAACTGCCCATTCTAGAACTACTACATGTGATTTTTAGCCATGATCACTGCCTTATTGTTCCTTTAGCAAGTGTTAAAACTTTTAATTTGTCCAATAAGTAGGCAACAAATTGTCACGGTCAGCACCCCCTCCTCCAGAGTGCATTCTAACCCTCTCCTGACAGTTCCTGTCAGAACATGGTTGCCTGATGGCCCGCCTACTACCAGGCTTCAGGGGATTTATTTAGGTTTGTTGTGGCTTACTTGACCTTCTAAACCCAGGGCATGGAGCGGAGCCCCATTATCCTTGGATTTTTGTTCTTCGTGTGTTTGCGTCTATGTTCGTGTCCGGATAGAATTCCAGGCAATGGACCTACGGACTGTTTTTGGATTCCCTTTAGACCCGCATGGATTTGGTTGCTTTTGGATACCTACCCTTCACTTTTGCTTGGACTTCCCTGTAATCACAGTGAGCACTAATAAACCTTGTGTGTCTTCCCTGAAGTCCATTTCTGGTTCTTTCTGGATTAGCTGCCCCGCATAGGGTCTTAACTACACTTTCCACGGGAGGCTGATCCTTAACATACAGGATTGTACTATTTTTGTTTTTCTTTCTCTTTTCTGTAATACCGTGTGTGATTTAATTGTGGGTCCAAATTCAAATTGAATTGGGGGTAGTTTTTCCATTTGTTAAGTAAATGAATTATTTAACATTATTTCCTTTTAAAATGGCAGCAGCATGGCTTATTCCTTGAAAAGGAGTGACAGATTTTTCTTATAAGTAATGTTTATGAGTCTGAACCAAATTTATACCACATTCCATTCTAAAGAACCATGTCTCAGTCACTGGAGTAACACTGCTGACTCCCTTCATAAGTTAAATGCCATTCTTTTAGTTAAGATTTGCCTTACTTTCTCATGGTTTTAGGGAATGAACTGTGCAGGAGAAATGTATTTGAATGCCAGAATTCCAGAATAAGAGAGTACACTGCTTCACTTGAATTTTGTCCCAAATCCCACCTGACATACTGTAAAAGATATGCAGCAGAATTAAATTGAAACAAAAAGGTTTGTCTCATGCCCCTTAATTACTTATTCATTTATCTACAGTATTTATATTGTATGTTTGTACAGAACCTTTCTTGAACATGTATGCAACCTTCACTACAGCAAATATTTATAACATACCACTATTTGCAGTTGTTGAAAGTCTGATATTTCCGATACAATATATTAAAATAGCATTTAAGTGAGAAATGTATAGTAACAGTACACTGTATTGTCAGTTGTTAACAGTAGTTCATGACGGTGTAAGTCATCATAATACAGTACAAGGCCTCTAAATGGATATTGATATTACCAGGCCAAAACTATCGTTTACCATCCGTGGCATTAACATTTGTAAATGGACAGTTTTAACTGAATAAAAAAACAAGCTGTACAGAAAAAATTTGCATCTACTGCTACCACATTATTTATTCATACAAAATGGTTTCTCTTTAAATTTAGTGCTTGTGCTTGGGGTAAGGCAAGAATGAAAGGAACGGAGCTCCATTTGTGAGACTTGCACTTATGATAAATGCTAATAATAAACTTTATTTTATATAGCACCTTTAAGGGTGGCTTTTCAGAGTGCTTTACAGAATTACAACAGTAACAACAACAATTAAAAATAAACAATAAAAAATACACAAGATAAACACCATGAGAATACGCAGAGGAGACAGTAGATGGTGGTACAAAATACAGTAGGAGCAGAGGTATAAATAATGGAACCAGTTAAGAAGAGTCTCTTTAAAGAAGGTTTTGAGTCTAGATTTGAAGGAGTTTAGAGAAGGTGAGTCTCTGATAACCTTGGAGAGAGAGTTCCAGAGCTTAGGGGCATAACAGGAGAAGGCTCTGTCACCCATAGTGTGTAGACGAGCTTAGGAGTTAGGACACAAGAATTAGAGGAATGAAGGTTGTGAGATGGGGAGCAGCGCGATAATAGATCAGACAGGTATTGAGGTGCCAAAGCATGCAGAGCCTTATAGGTGAGCATGAGGATTTTGAGGTCAACTGGAAACTTGACAGGAAGCCAGTGCAAGGACTCCAGGATAGGAGTGGTAGTTTGATATGGATGTATATTTGAGTATCACCAGCATAGAAATGATAGTTGAGGCCATGTGATCTAAAAGCTGACCAAGTGGAAACATGTAAATGCTGAAAAGTAGGGGACCCAGTATCGAGCCCTCGAGACCAATTTCAGACCTAAATCCGCCAAGAGAGACAAAGGGACAGCAATCAGTGAGATAAGACTTGAACCATTTGAGAGCAGTGTCAGAAACTCCAAACACAGTCTCAGGATGAGAAAGTAAGATGTCATGGTTAATAGTGTTGAACGCAGCATTGAGATCAAGTAAAATGAGGATAGAGAGAGAATCAGAATCAGAACCTATAAGAAGATCATTAGTAACTTTGACCAGGGCAGTTTCTGTGCTGTGAAGTTGACGGAAGCCAGATTGGAGGGGTTTGAAAAGGTTATTTACAATGAGGTGGTAATGTGACAGCACATTCTAGAACACCCGTGCTCAAGTATTCATTTATTAGATTGAGGACAATGGACTAGAGAGAAATGAAACATGACTGAAATAAAGTGGTGGGAATGGGATCTATTTCTTGCATTAGCAGAAATGAGTCTCTGATAACTTTGGGGAGAGAGTACCAGAGCTTAGGGACATAACAGGAGAAGGCCCTGTCACCCATAGAGTGTAGATGAGCAGCCATATCACCCTGCAACTCACAACTGGCAACCCACTAAAACTAAGCAAATGTGAGCCTGGTCAGTACCTGGATGAGAGACCTCCTGGGAAAAACTAAGGTTGCTGCTGGAAGAGGTGTTAGTGGGGCCAGCAGGGTGCGCTCACTATGTGGGTCCTAATGCCCCAGTATAGTGACGGGGACATTATACTGTAAACAGGCGCTGTCCTTCGGATGAGACGTAAAACCGAGGTCCTGACTATCTGTGGTCATTAAAAATCCCAGGGCATTTCTCGTAAAGAGTAGGGGTGTAACGCTGGTGTCCTGGCCAAATTTCCCATTGGCCCTTAGCAGTCATGGCGTTCTGGTGCACTATTGCTACCGTCGCATCATCCAGGTGCACAGTGGTGGTGGTGGAGGGGAGTCCCCATGACCTGTAAAGCGCTTTGAGAGGAGTGTCCAGAAAGTGTAAGCAATTATTATTACTAGGAATTTGTCTTTTCACATACCCCAGCTTGCTCTCCATGAAACACACAGGTACACAGACAGGGAGAGAGAAGCTTGGGGTCAGAGTGCAGGGTCAGCCATTTATACAGCACCCTGGAGTAGCTGGGGTTAAGGACCTTGCTCAGGGGCCCAATGGAGTAGGATTCCTCTGCTGGTTGTGGGATTTGAACCAGCAACCTTCCAGCCACAGGCGAAGATCCTAAGCCACAGTGCCACCGCTCCACCCAGAGGTGGTGGATTTCATATGTGAACCTAGTTTACTGAGGGATGCAGAGTCAAGAAGAGAGAAGGGAACCAAAAAAGTATGACAAGCAGGGAGGAGGTGTGGGAATTATAAGATAAGATCACTTTATTAGCCATATACAATTATTTGCATTAGGAATTGCCTTTTCGCATACCCCAGCTTGCTCTCCATGAGACACAGACACAGACAGGGAGAGAAGCTTGTGGTCAGAATGCAGGGTCAGCCATTATACAGCGCCCCTGGAGCAGCTGGTGTTAAGGGCCTTGCTCAGTCCAAAGGAGTAGGATTCCATAATCACTGAAATACTGTTTGAGAATAAAAGAATCGACGTTCTAACTGCTGGTTTGACCAAGATAGGGTTTTCTAACGGTTTGAAAACTTTTTTGCATTGTTAGCAAAGGGGAAAATTTTTAAATTTATAGAACCAAACAACACTTTCCGTGGTCTAATCAGGCGCAAATAGGAAAAGAGTTGGTAGCAAAATGAGTCAGTAAAACCATAAAATTTTAGTTTTTAGAAAGAGTACTGATAATTTTTAATCAACATTGACTTCAAACCAGCAGAGTTTGCCTCTTACTTCTACATTATTTTTAAGATGTTGAGTTATGGATGTGAGTTGCAGTCTCATGTTCGGCATCCAATGTGTTGTGATACTTTGATTTGGTGGAAACGTACGATGAAAATCCGATAAAACAGGATATTCGTTTTTGGTGCTGCACCAAAACTCTGCCAACTGCATTTCATTAAAAGCTGTTTGTAAGGAAGAGTCCGAAATCAGGTCAGTGAACTTCTCATATTCCTGTGACGTGAAGTCTCAAGGTTCCCTGAAACTATGAATGGATTTTTAACACAGGAGTAATTCTGCAGTATTTCATCCTGCTCATTTGGGAAGTACTCCATGAAAGATTCACGTAGGTTTAAATGTTGGATGATTTCTTCAGGTTCATCAA
This sequence comes from Lepisosteus oculatus, assembly GCF_040954835.1. NCBI lineage: Eukaryota > Metazoa > Chordata > Actinopteri > Semionotiformes > Lepisosteidae > Lepisosteus > Lepisosteus oculatus. Next base: position 38,000,931 of record NC_090698.1, on the reverse strand, counting down.
GCACTTGGTTGTCCTCATCAAACTCTTCACAAAAGCTTTTCAGTGTTGCGAAATAATCGAGCTTGTGCCGTTGTACGCTGCTAACCCAAACTTCTAGCTTTTGAAAGGCACGAATTTTATCACTGGCTTTGAATACAGTCGTATTCATCTGCAATGCCAGATTATTTCAATTATTTTTTGTAACTATGTCCACTAGGTAAGCCAGGTAAACTAGGTAAGCTTCCCATGTCATCGCAGAGGATTTTGAACAGCTTCGTATTCAGTGGCCGGGATTTTATTAAGTTTATCATTTTTACGGCTCCTTCGAGGTTTTGATTCTAGCTATGGCTCCAGATGTTGTTCCCACCGTTGCCTTCGCTTCTTCCATACAAACGTCAACGCAGTTTTCCCACAGTATTTCATTTTTCTAAAAAAGTATTCAACGTATTTAATATTTCAACTCCATTTGTATTAGTAATGGTTCACACAAAAGAAGGTACTCTTCCACAGATTGCTGGTGCTGATACCTCACAAACACAAGCAACACTGCTAGTCCTGTAACATCTGTGGACTCATCCATTTGCAGAGCAAAGTTAGGTTGCTTTAGTTGGGATATTAGTTCAGTCCTCACGTCTATTACCAAGTCCTTTATACGGCAAGCAACTTTATTATTTGAAAAGGGCACTAGTGATATCTGCTTAGCATGCTTTTCATCCCACATCTGTTTGACCAGATCGATAGCACATGGCTTTACAAGCTTTTCTGCTATTGTATGTTGCATGTCCCTTAGTGGCTTTTTCTTTCACAGTCTGTTATGCCTGAACCATTTACGTTTTTATTTTTAAAAGTTCATTTAGCTTCTGAATGAAAAAATCAGTGTTCTTGGTCACGGAACCCCTGTGGACACAGTTTGAGAACCACTGCTCTAGAGGATCAGAGGTAGAGAAACAAGATTAGAAGAATAGAACAGAATTTGCAAGCCTAGGATCGCCAGTTGTGGAAATTTACAGAGTGTGAGGGGGAAGTGTTAGAAACAGGTAATTCCAGTTTGATAAGAACAGCTAAGTGATCAGAGAGGCCTAGATCAAAGGAAAAGTAGTGGGAAACAAAAGAGTCAATTTGCAATTATTCACTCTAGGGAGTGTCCTTTGTTATGTGTAGGGCTATGAACAAGCTAAATCAAAGTACCCCAGCAGTGCTAGAAAATCCTTAGCCAAACAGGAAGACCTTGAGTCAATGTGTATATCAAGAATAAGGATCCACTTAAATCTGGGGCATAAAAATGAAAGTAAATCAACAAACTCACCTAAAAAAGGCTTCTTAGGTTTGGGAGGTCTATAAACTGTGGCAATGATAGTAGAGTGGGGAACAGAGACATGTTAAACAAGACACTCAAAAGAAAATGGAAGAGGTACAATAATGGGACTTAAATTGAAAAGAAGATTGTAAATAGCAATGATGCCCCCACCTCTACCTGAGAGATGCGAGAGGTCAAACAACCTGTACCCAGGAGGGACTAGTTGGTTAAACAGGAGACCATCGTTTTGTCTGTACCAGGTTTCAGTTAAGCACAGAAAGTCCCGTTTTTAATCTGTAATAAAGTCTTATTGTTCACAGAGCGGGTTTTTAGTAGAGCTGATCTGGCTAGTCTTGAGGATCCAGGGGGAAGCAGAGTGGATTCCAAGTGCGTTGGTGAGAGTAGAATTTTGAGGTTGAGGCCGGTGCGGGATGGACTTGCAGTCTTGCGACGAGAGGCAGGGATAGAGACTCCGCAGGTAGACGAAGGAAAGAAACAGCATCCTGTTCCATGATAGATGTAATGCATCGGTAGTAAGATCCCAATATTATGGCAATAATCAAACGTGTCTTTTATCAGGAAATAATTCTGTTTTAGTTGCAGCAGTTGCGGTGAGGTGTACCTTAGAAGTATGTTCAATGGATCCACAGCAATGCAACAAGATGGGAAGGACATCCTGAATCAATGCAGTAGTAGGTGGTTAAAAGTCCTGAGATGAACAGTTTCATCGGGTAGAAACAGCAGTCACAATGCAAGTGGAAGTCACATTTGTTAATTCAAACATGAAGCGAATAAAAATAAATAATTAGAAACCAGGGCGGCGGATAAAGAAAAAAGAATAAAAAGTTAATTTAACATTTTAAAAAAAAAGAAAAAATGTAAAACTGGTGAGAGGAACGGCAGCCAAGCACGCCAGCGCTCCCTCTCAGCTGGAACCGGATTGAGCTAAACTTCTTTTCCTTGCAAAGCAGGGGTCATAGGAAAGGATTCTTTTAGGAGGCCAGAAGCAGCATGAGAACTAATTTGCATATTGTAATTAACAGTTCAATGATCTGGAAGTCTGGAATATGGGATCTGCACATTGTAAAACTGACAACTTTGACATTGTAAGATTGATAACTAGATTGCTTATAGTAATTGAGATACTCTGTTCAGATAGAAAACTTTTAATTTTCATTAAAAATGACTATTCCTTCCATCCATCAATTTTCTAACTGCTTCATCCAATTCAGGATAGCAGGGGAGCCAGCACCTATCATGGCAAGCAGTAGGTGCAAGGCAGGGTACACTTTGGATGGGACGCCAGTCCATCACATGGCACACAAGCCCATAAACTTACCAGCATGTCTACCGGCAGGAAACTGGAGCACCCTAAGGAAACTCTCATGAAAACAGCAAGAACCTACAGTACAAACTCTGTGCAGATAGCACCCCAGGTCTGAAATTGAACCCAGGGCCCCAGAACTGTGAGGCAACAATGCTGGCCACTGTGCCACCATGCCATCCTCTTAAAAACATAAGACAAAATGATAAGGTATCAGAGCATTGTATTTGTAAGTGAATCACATAGTACAATCATACTTGGAGACAAGAATCAGTGACTTAATGTATAGTATATAATGTTTAGTTGAGACACTCATCCACCCTTCCATTATCAATCTGCTTTTCGTGGTATGGGAGGCATCTAGGTGAGGCCTGTATTTGCATATTTATAAATAACTTAAAACTGGGATTCAAAGTACACGATCATTGAATCTTTGTATTGTTAAGGTTTTTGGAGAGGTGGACATTTGAAACAATTTTCTTCAGTTGTGAACTGTGTGAGAACATTTCTCTTCAGTTGAGAACTTTGAGGATAGAATGTGTTGCCACTGTAATATTGTACTCTTGAAATAGATAATGTTGTACTTACTTTCTCATTTTTTCTTCCATAGGAAACAGATGGAGAAGACAGAACTGGGATGACTGGAGAAGGAGACAGAGACTCCAAACCGGACACAGATACTCCTGAAGCACCTCCATCTGTAGATAACACTCCTAAAGTTTTAAACAAATTTCTGGCAGGGCTTTCTTCAAGGTAGGCTCTAGTCAGCACGCTACTTTACACATTACTATTTTACATTCTTTTTCTTTAAAATGAGACTGCATATGAAATACAATAATGCATCTGAAGACACGAGTCTTTGTAAGCCATATTACCGCTGTGGTTAATTTTTCAATTTAAGTTAAATTTGACAATACCAAATTCTGTTTTCTGCTGTTGAATATACTGTAGAAGTATGTCTTCTCTTTTATGATGAGTTCTTTTATGGGAGAATTAGCTAATCAGAGAACACAGGAGAATTAAGGGGGGGATTATGTCCATCTAGCCCCTTAAAACAAGGCTTTTACTTTAAATATGAAATCAAACTGTAACATACAGAATCTTGATTTCAGCATAATTTGCTGAAATAACCTTGCTCCAAATTCCAGTAGTTTATGTTTTATATAAGTGAGTTTTGGCATAAATAGAATATTTAAGTGATTATTTTATTCTATACATTTATCAGTCTAAACAGAAATTGATCACAAGCACATTTTTCCTGAAGTGTTGCTTTATATGGATAGTGCACTGTATTTGGCAAGTACAATCATCTGATGCTGATGTTATTTCTTGCAGATGGAAGAACTGGTGGATTCGTGGGATTTTATCACTGACTATGATTTCTTTCTTCTTTCTGCTCATCTACATGGGGCCAGTGGTGCTAATATTAACGGTATGTTTCTCAGAGAGAAGTGCAGTAATACTCTGACATAGTGTTTCCATTTATATCAGTCATGCTTGCATAAGTATTAAAACCCTTTGATGTGGAGATTAATTTAGGTACACAAAATTCCTTTAGCTTCAGAATTTCAAATAAATAGTACTTGAGAAATTTACTTGTTAGCAGACATATCCATTAAGGTTCTTTTTTACAAAATGTTTTATACTATTTATACTATACATAATAGTATAAATATACTAAGTTATTATATGTTGTACTTTATATTATTTTATTCATATGGTTTGTTTTATATTATAAGAAAATTATATTTATTTCATTTTTAAGGCTGTTTCTTCCAAATGTAGTTATTGTTCTAGTAAATGAAGGTGCTCTTATTTGTATCTGCAATAGTTTGTCTCACTGTATCCATGCATTATCCATGATTTATCTAGTGGTTGAAACTGAACAGTCTTTTGCAAGAGTTTTTTAAATCTTTTCTGTTTTTCTTCAGTGTCATGATTTTTTATGGGACAGGTATTTAGGCTAAATCTCACTGAATTCAGTTAATTTTAAGCACACAAATCATGTTGTTTTTCTTTTATTTTAGGTCATGGTTGTTCAAATCAAATGCTTCCAAGAGATTATAACCATTGGATACAGAGTTTATCACTCATATGACCTTCCATGGTTCAGAACATTAAGCTGGTGAGGACATTAGTACTGTATAAAATGAGAAAATAGCTGAATCTCAGTTACTGTGTTAACTTCCTTCTTTGTCAAAAAAGTCTGTTTAGCAGCATGTTGTGATATAAAAGTGCAGAAAATTGGTGTGAGTCTGTACGTCTCTGTGTGTGCCCTGTGATGGGCTGGTGTCCCATTCTGGTTGTATCTAACCTTTCACACATTCCTTGCTGGGATAGGTTTGGGCCACCCCACAACCCTGAATTGGAAGAAGTGGTTAAAAAATTGATGTATTTTCAGTTCTTATAAATTAATAGAAAAATCATTGTTTCTGGTAGACTGTCAAAATCACCTAAAATACATCCAATTTGTCAATGAATTCAGGGCTTCTGAATGCAGAGTGCTGAATGAGGCCTGAATGCCTGGCATTTGAAATTTAAATTCAGGTGTCATAGATCCATAAATAATAAATAAACATTATAAATAATGTTGAGAACAATCTTAAGATTTGAGATGCCCGAGATTTGGGTGCCTGAAAGCTTGCTCAAAGCAAGGCAACTTGAAAGCTCCAATTTTCATTTGCAGTTAAAAGAAAAACCATGTTGCATTATAATAATTTACAAAAGTAACAGATTACATACAATTCTGAAAGAAGTTGATTAATAGTTGATACAATGATTTTCACAGATATAATTTTTCAGATTTTTTTCTCCAGAATTGTAATTGTTTTTGGGGTTGACATTGATTGGATCATACCTTACAGTCAGGGATTTCACAGCTAGCTGTAAGGATTCTGTTATGCTCGGGTGGGTCCCTGGTCTCCTCGGGGACTGCTCACATACACACAAGGAGCTCAACCCCACCCGGTGCTACTCGCACCAGATTTGGCATGCTCTCCCAGCCATCAGCCACTTCCGATTAGCTCTGATTAGCACAGCATTCAAGCTCTGCAGCACCATTGCTTGGGGTATGGTTATTGAGCTGCTCTCAGCCACACTTTATCCTGACCTTGGAGTTCTGTTTTTCAGTCCTGTCCTGGTAACTGGTGGTCTTATGCAGTCCCCCTCCTGCTTCCTGTTTCGTCCTGCTGCTGGCAGTCTTGTTCAAATCCAGACACATTCCTCTTATACTCATATACACACTATATTCTGGTGGTGGTGTACATTGGTTAATCACTATATCCTTAGCTTGTTGACCAAGAATGACTTTTGTGGTTTGAAATATGCCTCTAAACAATTGTTTGTCAGTGATAGCTGCTTCAGTTTACCAACTGAAGCTACCTCACCTGTAAGAATTGCTCTGACCTGTGTGTGGGACCAGTCCTCATCCTTCCTGTGCTAACTGGAGATTTGTAGTCGGAAACCAAGTTGATTAATAGTTCATAACAAATTTAGGGTATAAAATACAAAGGAATTGGTGATGTGATACCAAATTAATAAAAATATACAGTGACTATCTTGTAGTCCAAAAGATAGTGATGATTTTTTCCACATAGTCTTAGACAGCAAATGTAATTTAAGATAAGATCACTTATTAGCCACATACAATTTCTTACATTACAAATTTGTCTTTTTGCATACCCCAGCTTGCTCTCCATGAGACACACAGACAGGGAGAGACGCTTGGGGTCAGAGCACAGGGTCAGCTATTGTACAGCACCCCTGGAGCAGCTGGAGTTAAGGGCCTTGCTCAGGGGCCCAAACAGAGTAGGATTCCTCTGCCGACCACGGGATTTGAACCTTCCAGCCACAGGCGCAGATCCTCAGCCACAGAGCCACCACTCCGCCCTAAAATTCCAATACGAATTTTTCTCAATATTTTTAAGCAAATTGATGATGATAAAACTGTTGAATATATGTTTAGGATTTGCTTGTCTCTTTTTAACTACAGGTACTTCCTGATTTGTGTGAATTATTTTTTCTATGGGGAAACTGTGGCAGACTACTTCGGTGCCTTGGTTCAGAGGGAGGAGCCCTTGCAGTTTCTGGTTCGATACCACCGATTCATTTCCTTTGCATTGTACTTGGCAGGTAAAGAGGTGATACCCTTTCTTGAAGAGGAACCTTGTTATTCTGATAAATAGGAAATAGAAGTAACAATATTTATGGTTTTCTAGAAAATATATGACTGAATAATAGCATTTTTGTAATTGCTTGTGGACCGAGACTAAAAGGACTACAATGAACATGTGTCATAGAGACTTGTGAGCAGAGACTTGTTTTCCTCCCAGTTCACCTGTTATGTATAATGTTGTGTTTTCACAAGAGGTTGACCAGTGGAGTCCCTGTTTATAAATATGTCAGCAAGTAGTACAGCTGGATGGGTGTGTGGGAAGTTTCAAGATAATGAGGAATAAGTAAAGGTTGATTCCATGCAAAAAAGAAAAGAAAAGAATCCTGAAGAAGGCTCCATAGTCAAAGTGTTGTGTCTCTTTTCTTTTTAGCATGGAATAAACCTTTACTTGTTCCATTTGTTTCACTCTTTGTATAGTGCTTGTTTGAGAAACAATTAAACAGATGTGTTAAATTGGTGAAACACTTAAAATTGAAAGGTTTGTTAAAAGTGAAGCTTTTGCACACTTAGTTTAACATTAAAAAAGGTATAGTGGATTTTACTTATTACTGTAATGAATTCTAAAGATAATGGACACCAGATGGAAACAGTTCCACACAATGAGAGAAAATTTCAGTGCATTGTAAAGTGTTGTAATTCACATTGCGCAATGAGAGGAAAAGACAAGCCAGGAGTCATATATTATGTTTATAATGTACAGCTCTAAAAACAGTGATTATGGATTATGTGCCATTGATACTTTTTTCCTTATTTCTGATATTTTAATGAAAATATCTCATGAAAAGGCTAAAATACTATGAAACACAATGGGAAGCAGTAGCAATTTCTTATGTTTCCTGGTACTGTATGTGGAGCAAATTGGGAGCTTTTCTTCAGCATGTTTAGTATTAATTTAATGTAAGTCTTCAATAACCGTTCGTGGTGGTGGTTAGAATCTCTGATGTGGTTATCATTTCGTTTAGTAAATGTCTTTCATTTCATGTGTAGATTTGCAAAATCAAGTTGCTATTGCAGATGCAGCCATTCAAAACAATCGGGCAATACCGCATTATTTTGCGGTGCGCTTTACGCAGTCTACCGCGAGTTACCGTAAATTCTCGTATAATACTGCAAGTAAAATAATAGTATCTGGAATTTCCGCAAGCTGGAGCTAATAAAGCTCAACCTCTCATGTTTGAGCTGTCGCCATCAAAGTCTTTTTAGTAATATCATCAAAGATATTACTAATAGTATTAATAATGAATGACCTTGGACAAGCTGTAAACTCAAAGTATTGCCCTGGTCCACATTCTTTTTTTCATTGACCGTAAAAGTAACACCACAGCATTTCGCAATCACGCATTTTTTCCAATCATGCAAAGTACAGTAATTTATGAGAATCGATTCACCATGCCTTTCACATGCTCATAAAAGAGATTGATTTAGGAACATAAACATATTACTGTATGCAAACTGTACTGTATACAGTATGTATATGTATATTTAATGTCTTTACTGTGCCCGTTTAAGTATTGAATATTTATATGGAATTTTACCACTGAAGGGAAATCTTAGTAGCTGAGCATAAAAAGAATAGGAGCATACTGTAACGCGTGTGAAGGCCATAAACGATATTAATTTTGGAACTTAAACATACAGTATATGGCTGGTCTCGGTACTTTAAAGAAAACATACACACCAGTATTCCATTTCTCCCTAAACATTTTAAGCACCGAAGTCTTTAACTAACGTGATACCGGAGTCAACAAGCATACTTTTAGAATTTGATTAAAAGGGAATATAATATGGAATCACGTATCTAAAGAAATTAATAACTATATAATTATATTAATGTACCGCAACACAAGAATAGTACATGCTGTACATTGTCTGTTGATAATGTTTCTGTAGTGCTTTTTCAGCACTCTACATGTGACCTTGCTGGTGGTGCTGTGGGTTAGGTTCCTGACTCCTACGTCACACACTGTGTGTTCAAATCCCACTGGAGCCATGACTTCTTTTTTTAACAAACATTTCTTTTAAAAAATAAAACATTTCCCTGGCTCAGAGATTAAATAAACCTTAACTCGCACCAAACAAATTTATATTTCTAAATATCACAACTTGATTGAATTTAAGTCATTTTAATAACAATGAATTGTCACCTAGGCGTTACAATATAAACATTTATATTGATTTAAATCGCGTTTAAATCGCCTTTATTTAAAACCCATAAATAAAGCTGATACTGTTTAGACTTTTAATTATTTAAAACTGTATTACAGCAGCACAATGCACAATGCAACGTAAATCGCTATCTTTGTCTTCTGCATAATAATGTTCACCTCTCTGTCCAGCAAATTAACAATAGTAATAATAATGAACTTTATTGTATATGGCCCCTTAAAAGCTGGCTCCTCAAAGCGCTTTTCAGGATAAAAACAATAAGAACAATACTGTTAGACTGGGCAAACGATTTTTTTTTAAAGAAAAAATACAAAATGAGATATAATGATGTGTTCCAGCTTAGACATTAACGAAGAGCATAACACGTGGGCGGCCAGCGGGAGTACTGGCTGTGACGAATTAAACCGGTTTCACAGGTAATTTCAAAGTAGAAGGGGGCGAGATTTCCAGCGAAAGACACCCCCCCCCCCCCCCTCCAAAACCAAGGAAGTACAGTACTTACTAGTTAAGAAAGCTAGGCTCCTCAATGAAATCGCTTTAACATACTAATGTGTTGGTGTAACAGTCTGGGCGTGGCAAGCTTCTAATATCAACCCGACTATGGCGAAAGGAACCCTTCTTTCATTGGAAGACAATGAACATATTCTAGCCCTAAATTAATTAATAGCAAACATGGTTTACATAAAATACATTTTTCCAAGAAAGTTTAACCTTTGTCACTAATGAAACCACTAAATAGACATAAAAAAATCTTAAGATTTTTAGAATACATGACTTTGCTAAAATTTATTTAAAAATAAAAACGATTACAAATGCCAGCGGAGAGAGAGAACAGGGGAGGGATGTCGATTTTGCATAAGGGGTGGGGCTATGGAAATGAGGTCTATTTGGGAATGTGGAGTTACATGTTCTGGCTGTTTGTGAATTATCGTTGTTGAGTATGGAGTGTTGAGGCAAAATGCAATTTAGCGCTTTCTCGCAAGAGGAGACCCCCAAATTAATAATGTAACATGCTATTGTTTGTGCATGAACATAGTTACTGTATACTGTTATTTCTTTAGATAAGTGATTCCATGTTATTTTTTATCCCTGGCGGGACTGGGAGTCCATAAGAATCGAGTAATAGGTTTCATTGCGCTTTGACAGATCGTCTTTAAATCAATTGTTGATTAAAAGGTTGACAGTAAATGTTTATATTGTTACGCATACTGTACAGCCTCTATTTCTCTATAAAAATCTAAAAGATCGTTTGCGCAGCCTAAGAGGGGGGCGAATGCACTACAATAGATTAGCATACTGTAGAGGAACACAGTATAAGCATCGTTGATATGTGGACTTTGAAACCAAATTTCCCAAATTTAATATGTGCTTTTCTATGTTTATTGTCAATTGATTGTCCATAATCATGCTATTCTAAGCAAGGAGCGCTTCACTCTACCTGCTGTGGGAAGAGTTGGCTTATTCCTTCCCTGCCTCACCGAGGGCAGACCCTGCCAGGCCCTTGTCAACACCGGTTCGACCATCACCCTGCCTGGTGTTTACACTATTTTATTATAACATTTATATTGATTTAAAATCGCGTTTTGATTTAAATCGCAAATGTGTGTTTAATTATGTTTTTTGAATTGGAATCAGACAAATGCAACATAATTGATACAGTATCTTTGTCTTCTTAGTATCTTAATAAACTTTCAGCATAGCTTTCTCCCCGTTTAGATTTATTTTTCTTGGGATTTTGGGATCAAACGTGGAAGGATTAGATTGTAATCGTTTTTATTTTTTAAATACGTTTTAGAAAAGTGTAATCTATACTAAAAAGCTGTACACCACCTGCTATACAGATACATATTGTAATACTTTCGGGTTTGGATAGGACGGACACAAGAACTCAGACTTGTGGAGTTAAAGCAAGTTAAAGCCTTTATTTTTCTTCTCCGTCACCACCTGCTAGCCCGGCTCTCCCGCACCCCCGCCCGCCAACAGCGCGAGCCAACACACCGCCCCGAGCCTGAGAGAGTGAGCTAAGACCCAGGGGTGCAGAAGCAGGGAACTATTTACAAGGAAAAAGGATACCTCTCCAGACTGTACGCCCGCTTCACTGTGAGGCAGCAGCACTGGTCGGTGGCCTTCCTAAACCCCGCCCTGACTACTTTCACTCCTGTCCTGCTCTTCCCCACGCACCCCAGCCGGGCGCTCTTTGGCCTCTGCCTGGGGCGAATGTATATTTAGATATTTAGACCCGGCGCGGCACCGAGAGAGCATCTGCATTTATAACTTAGTTTTTAAAATTAGTCAAGCAATATGAAGCATCTCCTTTTACTTTTAAGTCCCTTAATTATCATTGAGCACAGCTTTCTCACCACTTAGATTACTTTTTGATACCATCCTTACACAAAGCAGAAACTTCTTGTATTTTCCGATGACATACAAGTGGAAAGATAACAGATTTTAATCGTCTTTAATTTTGTTACGTTATACGTTTTAGGAATGTTTCATCTATACAAACACCACAAAACTATTCTCGATTGTATTTCTGAATGTTATGTTACACCTACAGCAGCTCACTGTTTTAAATACATCTAATTAAGAAAGTTAGGTGTTAGCACTTTAGATCTTTTTTTCTGAACCAGGGAAAATCTGATCATGTTTCTCTATAACAAACATATCACCTTTAAAAGTGGCATCTCAAAGCAATACAGTAGATGTAAACCACAGATTACAAAGTAAATACCCAGACAAACGCAAACAAGTTTTCAATAAAATGCTTTTATTCATTCAGCAGAGAGAGCGTAAAACCTGGGCGTAACAGCTGTTCCTTTTTCTGATCACTCGCTCTCTGGATACACGTCTCACTTGTCCTGTTCTTTGTTTTCCTAATTTGCTGATTATGCCTGCTGCACTCCCACCTAAAGGAGACTATTTTACATTTCTTTGCGCAGTCCATTGTGCAATAAACCCTTGTATGTGCTGTCCTTAAGGTGAAATGTAAAATAATGTTTTTTATTATTGTTAAAGAGAAACATTATCAGATTTTCCCCGGTTCAGAAAAAAGATCTCAAGTATACTAGTTTGCCACTAGTATACTTTTAATACAGTCTTTGCTGTGCTCTTGAGGATCCTTGTGATATTTCGAGCTCTGGTTGAATGATAAGTGTCGCAGTTTAAATACTTTCGTAGTTAGAAATTATGAAACGCTCTGTTAAAAGCAAGGGAGTTTTTATGTCCGTTACAGTAAAAGAAAATGCCTGACAAAGTAGGGCTTGGACAGATTCCAAGTGCAATTTTGCAATTTACGTTGCATTGTGCATTGTGCTGCTGTAATACAGTTTAAAATAATTAAAAGTCTAAACAGTATCAGCTTTATTTATAGGTTGCAATTTAAAAAAAGTCAAAAACCGCACTCAAAATGCAAATTAGAGCTTTCTGGCAAGAGGAGACACCAAAATTAATAATGTAACATGCCACTGTTTGTGCATGAACAAGGTTATACTGCTATTTCCTTAGATACGCGATTAAATTTTTTTTTTTTTGGAATCCCCGGCGGAACCGGGCATCCATACGAATCAAGTAATAGGTTTATTCCATGCTGAAAAAAAGAATAAAGAAAACACATTCCATAAGAATCAGTGCTTTTATATATTGCCTTTAAAGGTGGCTTCTCAAAATGCTTTACAGGATAAAAACAACAATAACAACAACAACAACAATATTGTATTTCATTGCACTTTGACAGATTGTCCTTAAATCGATTGTTGACTGTTTTCTCTTTACTTCTTGTTTGGAGTGACTGAGCTCCGCTCTGTACCACACAATGATCACCCCAGAGTCTCTGCCCCGGGTGATTTGGTTTTTTTTGACAGAGGGCAAAAAACTCTCTCTCTCGCTTTGCCCACCCCCCCCCCCTGTGTATTGTCAGTTTTTTTGTGCTGTCCTTTGACAAAACAAGGCTTGCCAGATAATGTGAATCAAAACCTGTTTTTCTAGCTTTTAAAGTCGTGTGATGTGTAAGTGGGAACACATCATTATATCTTACATATGAAAAATACATAATATAGCTCCCAAACAAATGCAAACATGTTTTTAATAAAATGCTTTTATTCAGTCATAATCCGACAATTTCTGGAAGACTAAGGAAGGACTAAGGGAATTGTCATCTGTTGTTGAAGCTCTGTGAGCTCGGTGACTTTGAGACCACTTGTTATCCCAGGTTGTTTAAATCGCCACAATTCAAATAGAGAAAAAAGAGCTGACTGACAAGATTTAAGATGTGGCTGTCAATGTTGGATTAAAAAAAACACGTTGCCCGACAGTTGCATTGCTTGAAAAATAATTTTATTTCGAGAGACTGGATAAGTAATTCAAGTGTTTTTTTTAACTTCCTGAAAAACAAGTAATAATTTAACTATATGTGCAAACGTTTTATGTCGCTGTTGTGAATGTCTGTATGGTGTATCTTATTTGCCTGTCTGTCCTGGCTGTGCTCTCTCGCTTGCCCTCCCCCCTCTCTCTCTCTCAATTCAATTAAATTCAAGGTGTTTTATTAGCATGACAGATGGGTACAATCAGTGTTGGGTATTTACGTTGCTTTGAGATGCCACTTTTAAAGGTGATATATAAAATCAAGGCCTTAACTTGCTTTAACTCCGCAAGTCTGAGTTCTTGTGTCTGTCCTATCCGAACCCGAAAGTATTACAATATGTATCTTTATAGCAGGTGGTGTCCAGCTTTTTAGTATAGATTACACTTTTCTAAAATGTATAAAAAAAAAACAGATTACAATCTAATCTTTCCACGTTTGATCCCAAGATCCCAAGAAAAATAAATCTAAAGGGGGAGAAAGCTATGTTGAAAGTTTATTAAGATACTTAGAAGACAAAGATATGGGTTCTCTTTCTTCTTTTTTTCAGCATGGAATAAACCTATTACTTGTTCCTTTGCATATCAATTTATGTTGCATTTGTCTGATTGTGAATCAAAAAACACATATATTTATATTCCGCGTTTGCGATTTAAATCAAAACGCGATTTAAATCAAGATAAATGTTTATATTGTAACGCATAGGTGACTATTCATTGTTATTAAAATGACTTAAATTCGATCATGTTGTGATATTTAGAAATATAAATTTGTTTGGTGCGAGTGAGGTTTTATTTAATCTCTGACCAAGGGAAACGTTTCATTTTTTCAAAGAAATGTTTGTTAAAAAAAAAAGTCATGGCTTCAGCTGGATTCAAACACTCACCATGTGACATGGGAGTCAGGAACCTAACCCACAGGGCCACCAGCAAGGTTGCATGCAGACTGCTGAATAGCACTATAGAAACATTATCAACAGACAATGTACAGCATGTACTATTCTTGTGTTGCGGCACATGAATATAATTATATCGTTATTAATTTCTTTAGATACACGATTCCATATTATATTCCCTTTTAATCAAATTCTAAAAGTATGCTTGTTGACTCCGGTATCACGTTAGTTAAAGACTTCGAAGCTTAAAATGTTTAGGGAGAAATGGAATACTGGTGTGTATTTTTTATTTAAAGTACCGAGACCAGCCATATACTGTATGTTTAAGTTCCAAAATTAATATCGTTTATGCGTTTATGGCCTTCACATGCGTTACAGTATGCTCCTATTCTTTTTATGCTCAGCTACTACGATTTCCCTTCAGTGGTAAAATTCCATATAAATATTCAATGCTTAAACGGGCACAGTAAAGACACTTACTGTAAATCTTTCTAGGACCGACCAACTGACCAACCAATCACGTACCGCGGTATTTTGCGTCATTGCGCGTCACGATGCGCGAGGCCATAGCCAATTACCTCCAGTACGTGTCTGTACCGCGCACTTTAAATGGCTGCATCTGTATATTGACTATAATAAATTACAATTGTTTTTTTATTTAGCCTGTAAATGTTAATTATACAGAAACTGACCTGCAAAGATAAAAAATATTTACTTTTTTATGGTAAGAATACTGACAGCAGTGTTTATTTTTTCAGGTTTCTGCATGTTTGTGCTGAGTTTAGTGAAGAAACATTACCGCCTGCAGTTTTATATGGTGTGTATCAACAGAAAGTACTGTAACTACTGCTATATGAAATTAAAGGGCATCTGTCATTCTAACCAATGAGCACTTCATCTTTAATGTCCTTAAGTGCTGTATTAATTGTATGAATACTGGTAGGGGCCCTAAACTGGTTCTTGAAATGCTTTTGGAGACATGTATGTATCCTTATGAAATACTCTTCTTCCTTTACTGAAATTTCAGTGTTTTAACATACTTCTGCTTAAATGACTATATAGTTTCATCATTCTTAGCAGGCTATTATAAAATTAAAATATTCCTAAACATTAATCAAATACCGTTCAATGAGTTACATTTATTTTGTAGTTTTGATACATTATGTCAAAATAACTGTACCTGATAATGTATAATACTATATGTGTGCTAAGTGTTCAGGGTTTTTTTTTTCAAATCTTTATATAACCAGACAAGCGAATTAAGAACCAATGCTCATTTACAATGACAGCCTGGAGAATACCCACTTTATACAAAAGAATTTACTGGAAGAAAATAAAATAGAAATACCTTGCTCAAGGAGCAATGTGAGTGTCTCATCTTAGACATGAATCCATGGCTTTCCAAAATAGATTAAGTGCTCAAGAAACATGTATATGATTTAAAACATCGTGTAGGTGATAAACTTAGTAACTTGTTCTCATAAGAAAACGACAGTCTGTTTAAATGTAATTGCATAGGAGAATCTTTAGTACAATATCACATTTAGATTAGAGGTATAGATACAGAATTGAGGACTTTACTGCATGTACTCTTTACTTAAGGAACATGCATTTATGGTTTAGAATGTATTTACTAGTTTATGATGCTTGATAAATTAATTGTTCTCAGAAATACCAAATCTTAAAATAATGATATTACTAAGTAAATATATACACTGTTTAAACCTCACTACATGACTGAGGCACCTTAGAGAGACAGGAGCTATTACTGTACACAGACAACGGCCTTTCAACTATCTGCTGATTATTAGTTGTCAAAGTAATTTTGTGCACTTCAACTAATTAAGGTTTACCAAAGTGGGTAATTTTTTATGCAGGCAGCTCAGTTTAGTTTTTTTCATTTTTCTTTGCAGTTTGTGCTGGCATTTAACTTTTTTCACAATTAAAGGTTTTTAAGCATTCAAGCTGTGCTTGACATATTAACATAAAATATGTATAGATAATTTGTAATTCACCAAAATGCAAAATTATTGGAAGCGGGTAAATACTTTTGCAAGGCACTATAGATGCATTTTTAGTTATTCCTTTGTATTTGATTTCTTTCAGCTTGAATAAATCATTCTGTCCATGTTACAAGTAGTTGACAAAAATGGAAACACCTTGGTTAATGTAGAATACTAAGTACAGTATATTGAAAGCAAGGCTTCCACATAACTGTGGATCATTTGTTCATTTACCCCCAAAAAAACATCCCAGAATACTTAGGGTAGTGTACAAAAATATAGAACAGGCCTTTTTGTCTACAATTATAGCTAGCATGAGAGGTAATGCCATTGACTTGGAGAGAGTGGTAAATTGTTGGGGTGTGTTGGAGGTTCAGTTAGATTCAGTTACCAGGACAGTTGAACTTTGTGATGTTTAATGAGCAACGGTGTCTAAGGTGATGTCAGGAGTAAATCCAAAGGGAAAGCAAACTTCAGCATAGGGCAGTGGTTCTCAAACTTTTTGTACCAAGTACCACCCCTGATCAAACCAAAGCATCCAAGTACCACCTACAAGTCATCTTCACATAGGAACCCCAGAAAATACACTCTCACACACTCACATACACATATAATAAATATTATAATAATAAACTTTATTTGATATAGCACCTTTAAAGGTGGCTTCTCAAAGCACTTTACAGAAAAAAAACAGGAACAACAACAAATAACAATAAACAATAAAAAAGCACCATTTCAGTGAGAGGGGTGAGCCTCTTTAGTCGAGTAAAGCATATGTGAATTAATTTTTTGAGCCTTGATACAATTCACAACAGAGTCTAACAAATTTTAAATCGTCAGGTATTTTCTTGACGACAAAGGTCTCGCGGTGGATGTTGCAATGCATCCATTCATTTCTGGAGCAACCTCTCTAATTAGTGAAACTACACCGCTCTTTTGGCTTGTCATCGCTCTAGCACCGTCTGTACAAACTCCGACACATTTTATCCAGTCGATGCCATTCTCTTCGATAAATTCATTCAGAAGCTGAAAAATGTGCTCTCCTGTAGTTCCTGTTGGTAGCGGCTTACAGAACAGAAAGTCCTCATCGGAAGTACCCTCAAACTCGTATCTAACATAAACAAGCAAATTGGCCAAATCGACTACAGACTCATCTAATTGCAGTGAAAAGCATCTTCTCATCTTAATGCGCTCTATCAGCGTACTTTTGATATCATCCACCATTTCAATAATTCTATGGGTGACTGTGTCTTTCAGAGGGGGCAGCAGGTCGAGCTGTTTAGGAGCTTTTTCTTCACACATAATACATGTCAGCTCTTTTGCCAACAGTAAATAAGGTTCTTCAAAAATAGTGTGGGGCTTACCTGCTTTTGAAATCCGCGAGCTTGCATTTTTCCCAATTTCCGTTTCAGGAGTCTGTTTCAGAAGTTAAAAGAAATTTTAATATCATGCACATGGAAGCGAAACACAGAGATGCTCAGTGTATTTTTCTCAAATTTACCTAGAACAGTTCTTAAATATGTTAAGAGCTATGTTAAGCTTTCCTGTTCTCACAAAACTACCAGCATGCATTTCTAAGCATTCCTGTTTTTACAACATTGGCATTGTTCCAAAATCACGCACATTCTCCTACTTCCCTATTTGCTGGAGATACGTTTTTTTTTAAATACAGTTGGTCACTTCTTTTCAGTTGGTAGCATGCATTTCTATGCTTTCCCGTGCTTACAAGATTGGCTGTGTTCCAAAACCACGCACATTCTCCTACCTCCGTATTTGCTAGAGATAGCTTTTTTTTAAACACAGTTGGTCACGTCTTAACACGCATTCCTATAGAGTGGTATAGAATTACATTGTAGCTCTGTGTCCACTCAAGTATTAGCGCACGCAGTATTGTAGTACTAGGCTGCGTAATCGACCTTATTAAAATAGAAAATATGAAAACCTGTCCCGATTTTTCAGCACACACAACAAAGTTCCAGGGTCATATGGCGTACCAGCTGGCAGTGCTCCACATACCACTCCTGCTACGCATACCACAGTTTGAGAACCACTGGCATAGGGCAACAGTAAGTGGAAGTGCATACTCCAGGATCATGATATCCATGCATTAATTTAAAATGCAGGATAGAACAGGAGAACAACTGCAGATCAATTGACTGCAAATTTTAACCTGGGGAGAGAACAGCCAGTTTAATCAAAAATGGTCCTTCGAGAGCAATGGAATACCAAGAAGTGGAGACATCTGATATGATCGAATAAATTATCCTTCACAATGTTCCACAATGTTGTTGGACATATTTTCTTGGCATGGTGTGGGAGCACTCTTTCGCTTAAAGACAAGGCCAATTCTAATTGCTACATAATGTTACTGAGTGATCTTCTTTGTTCCAAATATTGCAGCATTTCTTTCCTCCCAGAAGGGGTGCCCTCATCCACAGAGGATGAATGTGGGTCATCCAGTCTTTTGATGAGTGTCAAAAAATATGTTATCCATCTGTCACTGGTTTCTCAATCACTAGATCTGAGCAATATTGAGCATTTATTGATTACTATGGAAAAAGGTCTGAGATAGCTTTGTAGACCTCCACCAGCCAGGTTTGAGTCTATTGATTTTCTCTTGGAGGAATGTTGCTTTCTTCTTCCTGCACAATTCCAGATTCTGGTTGAATCTGTGCCACAGCACACAAGCTGTACCGAGTGCTCATTGAACCCAAAGAGCTATTACTTGATTTTACATTCAGTTTTTTGTGTTCTACCTTTGGCACCCAATATTTAAAATTACTAACCATGCTTGCATTTCTTGTTGACTGTGGACTTACATTACAATTGTGGCATTTAATTTTTCTTATCGTTTTCCTATATTGATGTGGAAGTGTTATTATAACATAATCATGCAGATCCTTAAAAATAATGATTTTGTGATTTACATGTGTTTTAGATGTTTTTGTACCTTAATTACCTTAATTTAAAATTGATATGTGTTATGTTTGCACTTGCAGTTTGCATGGACCCATGTGACACTCTTGATTGTAGTCACACAGTCACACCTTGTCATTCAGAACCTGTGTGAAGGAATGATATGGTAAGAAGGGATCAGGTCTGACTTGATAAGCCTGTATTTCACACGAATCTGGAAGTAACTTCAGTTTCTCCAGCTGTAAGTGCTTTTCATCCCAAATTAAGTCTTTCTGGGAGATATCAGGAAGATATCACATTCTTTCAGCAAATAAATCAAATGAGTCAGTACCTTTTTTAATCACATTTGAGCTACACTGTATGTAGCATTTAGCATTTCCCATGAAAATGGCGAACAACCTAGTGAAAAGGGTCAAATAGAGTGCCATGAATCATAGGTGTATCATATGCCAAAGTCATCACAGTCTCTCTCAATCATGCACTAATGCGTAATCACTTAGTAATGTTCATATCAAACACATATTTAACACCCTCTAAAATGTTTTTTTCGGTTTATGATGCTGTTATAAATTCATAGTCACTTGGCGATATGGAGGTGCAGTTAACAGTGTTTAATAAGGGTAAAAAGTAAATACAATTCTGACACCAAATTAAAATGCTGGAAAAAATGCCCCTATAGTCAGTAATAAAAATAGTGTGCTATTGTATGTGGTTTCCTGACAGTAGTGCAAATAAGAAGTACAAACTTATAAAACAAATGAATACTACCACATAAATACAGTGAGTCTCTGAGTCGCTCACCCCTTCAAACATGGATCAATCGTATTGAGACATAGCAGTCTGAGACATAGCAGTTTAAGTAGATAGGAGTAGTAAGTAGTGGTTCCTACACGGCAAAAACAGTCCGTCATTTTCTACATAGTTCAAGGCTTCTAGTTTTCATTGCTTTTTCAGGTTTTCAACAAAGTATCCTTGCGACAGTACAAAATTGTACATTTGTAGTTCTGTACTGTAAAATTTTTCAGAAACTGTATTTTTTAATTTCTCACAGCATATGATTACTGGACATGGATATTTAATGCTAAAAAAGATTTGTCTGTGGATTGCTTATACAACATTTAGAAAATGATCAAAAGCACACAGGCAAGCTGGAGGATGTATAAGATTGTTGGATGAATCAAATGCAAGGCAAACACATTTGGAACAAATATTGTGTCACCAGCCATATTCCGTGGATTTAAATTCAATCACGAGATAAGCTAAAGATGAACCAACTTTGTTTCATAATTATAAACTTGTTATTTTAACAGTATTCACATTTATTTTAAAGGTATGTTGCATTTAAAAAAATCAAAACTGAAAAATATGATATTTAGGTGTTGATGTATTCAATTATCCATTACATCCTTAGAAAAAGTCTTGAACTTTGGAAACAAATAATTTGGATGCAAAATTTGTACTTTGAGCTTATGTTTTTTAGGTTCATAGTTCCAATATCTATTGTGATCTGCAATGACATCATGGCTTATCTTTTTGGTTTCTTCTTTGGGCGAACACCTTTGATTAAGGTAAAACACATCTCTCTTAATGTATGTAAATTACTGTGTGTGTTATGTACTTCATAATTTACCTAATTGTATTATGTGTCCTTTTATCTGTGCTAAATAAGCTAGTGTCAAACTTTATCTTAATATTAAAAAATCAATTCATATGACTTTATAGAAACCCAAAGCAAATAACTTCATTTGGCTTCACAGTTCTTATGATACCTCTTGCTTAACAATTTGTGATTATAAACTCTGCTGTGACATACAGTACACATGCAACCACTCAGAATGGGCAGCAAAAGTCTTCCCCAGCAGGCTGCTTATGGCACATAGTAATATTATTCGGCTTGCCAAACTTAGCTTTTCATTGGCCAAAGAAGATCGAAAGGTGGCAATTGTAATGCAGTAGTTGTTATGAATGGTTGCTTAATTAATCTGATTTTCTTCTTTAAATCCACTTAATATGAAATATTAATGTGAAATTTTGATAGCTGAAAATAAAAATTACAGAAGCATAATAACATCTCTGAACATCATTAACAATATTTATTTATGAATATGAATTTAAATAAAAACAATGTATATTCATGTAGTATTTTGGCATCTTAATTAATTAAATATTGCAATATTTAAATACAGACTCAAAAATATATTAATAATGCATGAATGAGCAAACAAAGTTTGAGTAGGGAGCTCTGTCAGTATGCGTAGGCTGCAAAGGAAGAAGTAAAGATTTATTCCATTCTGAAATGAAAAGAGGCTGTGGGGCATTAAATGCCAATGTTGTAGTACACAGTATTTACCTTATACAGTGTTTTTGTACATGTATAACAGGGAAATGTCTTTACAGCTCTCTCCAAAGAAGACCTGGGAAGGTTTCATAGGAGGTTTCTTTTCAACAGTTGTGTTTGGGTTCATAGTAAGTTCAGTCCATTTTTACTTGACTATTTTTACTTTATAACCAAATATGAAATTAGCACAAAACGAGCAGCAGGTTAAGTGTTCAGCAGTGTTTGGTCATCATTAAATTCAGATGTTTATAAGAAACAAAACATAGCAGAATCAGAAACTGCTTACAGGAAGTAATTATATGGTATACTGTTTCTTGATGGGAGTTCAGATTTTAGAGATATTATGTTGTTGACTAGACAAAAAATTAAATATGCTAAACTTTAAAAGATGTTTTTTGTATTTATCTGCCTAACATTAAATATAATTTGTAAAATTATAGTTTAACAAGGCTCATCAAATCAGCTTTGATTTTTTATTACATTCAATATGTGGCTTGCAAGGTATGCTTTATTCTGTTTCAGAACTGTTCATCACTTTATACCTGTTGCTAGAAATCTGAATGAAAGTAGATTGTAAATTTTTGTAATTTTAGAATAATGATTTCTATTTTCTTTTTAGTTTGCATACCTCTTGGCACAGTACAGATACTTTGTGTGCCCTGCAGAATACGACAGTGAGAGTAACAGTTTTGCTGTGGAATGCGAACCTTCAGAGCTCTTTGTGATGCAGGAATACACTCTTCCTTCACTGATGCAAAGCCTTCTGAGATTGGTAAGGAAAAATTTATATAACATTTAAAAGATGTTATGAGCATAAAGAAGAAAAATAATAATAAGTTCAATTTCAATTTAATTAGAATTAGATGTGTTATGCATATACCACAGTTACTGTAGGTCATGTAAACTTTTGTGAATGAAGAGCGACTTTAAGGCAGATATCAAATTATTCAGCCAGAACCCCCAACAAGAGTACAAAATGATAAAATAATCTGTTTTGAATAGAAATATAAAAAATATAAGCAACTTCAGATCTTTAAGCATTGTTTAATCATGAAAATATACAGACATACAAGGTTTATGAATTTTTTACAAATAATCAATTATGTTTTCTTTGTTCTCTGCCTTTTTTACCTGTTTTGACTTGTCTGTCTTGCCTGTTGTTGTTGGGTTCCATATTTGTCTTCCATGGATGTGGTGCAGTGAAAAGCGCTTCTCATCCTTTTGACTGTGTTATGATTCTGTAGATAGCAATCTTTTTAAAACACTGATCTTAACGGTACACAATAGATTATTGAGTGGTACACTCATCTACGTCGGAATCACTACTACATGCATACATGCAATGTAGCTTTTATGCTACAGTTAATAAACACTTCTACTACCTTCTAATTGCCCTTACATTTTATAGTTTTAAACCATTTAATATTTAGTAAAGGTCTTTTGCCACATGGATTGCAGACTCAACGCTCATTTTAGCTTTTATAGATACAGGAAGAAATTTGAGACACTAGCTTATTTCAGGTGTTACTGTGTGTATGCCAGCAGGTCACATTGCATAGTTATATCATTATATGTTGTATACAACTGTTATTTCTATAGCAGAACTCAATATATAGAATAAACAGAAATCTCTATTTTGAGGCAATGTAAGATTAATTGAGTGATCCAAAATGTTCCAGTCCATTGTTTGTGATTGTCATTTGCTCTTTTTATCTTTCTTTGCAGAAAACCATGAATCTGTACCCCTTTCAGATCCACAGCATTGCTCTTTCTACATTTGCGTCTCTAATAGGACCCTTTGGTGGTTTCTTTGCCAGTGGTTTCAAAAGAGCTTTCAAAATCAAAGTAAGGGGAACACGTGCCCCATTCTTCTTTTCTTCTGTAGCTTGGAGAATATTTCATTTTATTATAACTACACACCAACCTTGATGAGAATAATGCACGGATTGTTGTAGTGGCAGTTAAAAGCAATGCTAAAAACAACTAAGTCCATATAAACCTCATTCTCCTCCAAACCTAAATATTTCACTTTTCAGATCAAAAGATTAGCAAGACTACAAAAGCTGATATTTAGCTGTAATGCTTTGCAGAGAACAAGGACTGCACATTTTCAACATAAGGACTATAAACAACACATAACTATATGTTATTTTTTATAAAAATAATGCATTGACTGGTAAGTTTCTTTTAGTGCTCAGCTTCTTTTGTTACTTTTTACATCAACAGGATTTTGCAGACACTATTCCCGGACATGGGGGAATCATGGATCGTTTTGATTGTCAATATTTGATGGCCACATTTGTTCATGTTTACATTGCAAGCTTTATCAGGTATTTAAAGACAGTGTATAAGCTGCTGTGGTCTTTGACTTACTTTTTTGCTGTAGTGTGTTTTTGTCAGAACTGGCAGATATTATAGTTATTGTAGTACCTTCTTCCCCAGTTATAACAACGCTCCCTTTTCTGAGAATTTGGCTGGAAGTTCTGGAAGGTTAAAAATAAATCACTAATTTCTTTTTAATTTGTGAATTAAGTGAATATATTTCTTCGTGTAGTTTTTTCATGATGATGATTTCAAGCCTCAGTATGGACGTATGAATATAGAAAATATAGTACTGTATTAATATGAAATAATCCTGTATGCACATTGAATTATTTTCTTCAGTTGAGGTGATAAAGCTAGAGAGTCACCGTAATGTAAGTATGTGATCTAAACTGTATCTTTCTATCTTCTAGGGGACCCAACCCCAGTAAAGTGCTACAGCAGCTCCTCGTCCTCCAGCCGGAACAGCAGCTCAGCATCTTCAACACACTGAAATCTCATCTTAAGGAGAAGGGCATGATCCCTGCTGCAGTTTAGGGTATATAAAGACTGAAAGGCACTCACTCCTTGCTTCTCTACCATCTCAATTAAAAGGACCTGTGGAGCAGAAATGTCCTCTGTATCTACAGATCATTGCCGGATAGAATGTTAAGCTGAATGTTTCTTATTTGTCATTACTATGAAACATTAGAACTTTTAACATATTGATAACATTAGCAAACACCATGCTATCTGGAGTATGAGTATTGCATGACACATTAAGCATTGGAAGAAATTAGATGGGGATTCATCTTCAAAAAGAATCCACGAAAAAGTTTGGTAGCTCTGAAGATTTCAGAATATCTTCTAATGAGCAGTGGAAGCACATACTCTGTGAATATAGGATATGAATATGCAACACTTTATGAAGCTGCTTCAGAATTTAAGAAAGATGCAACATTTTAGTATCAAGGTGCTCTAAGGATTTTAGGCATATATTTAGTATGTATGAGCAGTGGAGGTACTGTCATTTCATTATCTTGTTACTCTAGGACACTGATGACCAACTGCAGGTACAAATTATCCCACTAACAAAATGTTTTATTGTGTAAATGTGTTTTGTAGGTCTTACTCTTGAAAACAGAGCATAAAAGCATCAAAATATATATTAAGTACTTTTAGTACTTAGGTATGCATATATAGATAATTATTTTTGCTCCTCTGTCTTTCACAAACTGAGGTGATGTACTTTTAGAATAGAGCTGCATCTAAGGTGTCTGCACAGGCATGGCAATAGACACTCTATATATGACTTAATAGCAAAAGCATATACAGTACATACAGTATGTGGATCGGTATTTACTGTATATATATTTTAGAATCAGAAAATTTGCTACTTATTTGATTTGTCTAGATAATAACACATGAACAATGTTGTGCAAAAAGGTGAATGGGATTTTCTATTTTATTTTGTAGTGTATAGTATTGAGTATCTTTATAGAGATGATTTCGTGGGTAAGGAAAAAAACAAAGATTAGTTGCTAGGGCAAGGCAGTTAGGTTGTATTGATTCTTTTGCATTGATACTGTGTAAAGATACTCAATTTGCTAATGATTGCACTGTGATCTGTGTGTTTATCATCCTGTAAACCAAATATATACTGTAGTAGTACTTCAGTTGTAGCTCAACTGTTTTTGCAATTGCTGTGTTTGGAATTCCTCCAGATAGTTTTTGCAGTCTGATTTCAGATACTAACAATACATGTTCTTATAGCAGATTTATGTTTGTTTTCTTTGGTTAAAACAAAGTGTTTTGTTTATTTAGTCAAAGGTATTTACTCACTTTGTTCAAAAAGTAATAACCTTTGTTGCTATTCTAAGTATGAAACATTTCAGTCTGTCACATACTTGGGTGTCATCATCTGTGGGTTTAAATTCTGTTAAAAGAACAGAGGTATCTCTTAATAACCTGTTACACAGGTGCTACATTTAATTTAGAAAAGCTGATAGCATATTTGATTTAAAAAGAGGAGTACCAGCCCTGTCCACAGTAAAAATACAGTTAACCAAAGTAATGTATGTTTTAATTGCATTAATAATTTGATATATCTTTTCAATATGAACACATTACAAGTAAATCACATTTTTGAAAACTCAAAAACCACCACCAGAAGGTTTCCAATAAAATCCTATTAAATATACTGTTTAAACATATTGCTATTGAACTAAACATTTTATTGTATTCATATTATATATTAAACAACTGATTATTCTTGTTTTCATGTTAATGAAGGAACGTGAGTACAGAAAGATTCAACTGTGAAAATTGAATCCATATATGCATTCTTTAACATAAATTTACTGTATTTTGGTTAAATTGACAATACAGCTTTTATTTTTTTTCTGCCACATCTATATATGTACATCCTTATAAATTGAAGTTAAATTTTATTAATCCTTTTTTGTTAAAATATACTTCACTCAAAGAAAAGAAAAGTTTGTGAATATTGGGACCATTAATGCTGTTAATTTATGCTGGTAATTATTAGGTACATATGCTTATTCAATTGGCAAATTATTAATATATAGGTTTATAGACATAAAATATTTTAGTCTGGATTTGGTTTACATACATTCATTGTATTAAAGTTATGTTTAGGTAGCCAGCATTTCTGCTGTGAACTTATTTCAAAGGGGTGTTAAGTTGTACATTTGTTGTTATATTTTTTGAAGGATGTGTAGTAATGTTTTTTATTGTATTTATTTATAATTGTAGTTGTTTAATATAATTTGCACAATGGATGCTTATAAATGATTGTTTTCATACTGTAGCTTATGAAATAGGTGAGATGAATGTTTTATCTTGCACTGAAATGATTAAAGGAAAATGGTGTATCTCAAGCATTGTTTTAATGATAAGATTTTTCTATCAAGATTTAAAGGTTGGGAGACATTGTGATGCCATAGCTACAGTCTTTCTACTTTATACTGTTTCTCACTTAATATTTACAGATTCCTAAGAAGGCACAAACAAAACATATTTTGCAATCAATGAAGTGTTTTGTTATGGATATGCTATTTTTTGTCAAGTAATTTTGTATTTAGTAAGCATTTACTTCACTGAAAAAAATGTGGAACAAAATGCCAATTTTATCAGGATGCATTAAAAATGTTATTATTTTATTTGATTACACAAATGAGTAAAAACCTTGGTTTTATAGCGCATAATATACAGTACATGTCAACACCTTAGAAATAAAAAACAAAAATCCTATTTAAATGATTTCAGTTACAGTTGAAAGATGATGCGAGTCTTGGAGTATTTGGGTAAAAAGACTGATAAACATACAATCGGGAATGGATGTTGGCAGGAAGATGAGACTAAGAGTACCATTTCAGTTATTTTTGAAGACTTATAGGGTGTTGATGCTTAATTTATTTAAATGCAGTAAATGTTATGAGAATGGTGTTAAAAACAATACAATTTCTAATTTTTCTTTTAGGAGTCATTCATAAAAAAATTGAAATAGACTGAAGAAGTGCAAATGCATATTTCTCCATTTTCATGCTTATAATAAAGCTGGAAGTTTGTGTTAGTTATTGTATTCTGACAGCAGAATCTTATCCCAGACCATTTACGGTATATTCCTGTTTTGAACAAAAATAGTTTATTTTCACAGTTGCAAACAACTATGACCTCCGGATCGTAGTTTTTGTATGACTGCCATGGAAAAACATCTTTTTTTTAGGTTAGTCTGATGATTTTATCTGAGTGTTTACAAGCCAAGAACAGCCCATGTTGCCCCACTATTAACAATATGACTATGAATTATATCACCCAGTGAAAGGGTGAAAGTTTACTTTAGCCATCCTAGAGGGCCATTTGTTCCAGGAGTAGGGTAAATGCTGACTAATTACAAACTACTATAACAATTTTTTTTTCATACTTGGGGAGCATACTGAGTTTATAATGTTTAGTTTTAAGCATTTTTCCTTTCAGAAAAAAATCTCAATAGTTAAGAAATGTATAATGAAATATTTTGCACATAGAAAAAGAGAAAGAGATGCCTTTTACATTTTCTTGTCTTCCAGAAAAACAAATATGAATGACACAAAAGGCAGTGAATGGAACAAAGTTTAGTGATTCCTTGAAGATCTTAATAAAGATTATCTTTACTGTTGATTTGTTTTTGCATTGTTTTAATTTATTATTTAAAATCCTTATTATTTAAAATTTAAAATAAATTCCTTATTTATTTAACAAATGAAGGAATTATCGCACACACACTCATTGTAACCTTTGTTACTAAATTAAGTTTTGTGAGTTTTGTAATCTTACAAATGTCTGTCTTTTAGTGCTTTATCTTCACTTAATAGTTCTGATTTGTTATAGATGTTCTTTTCATACCAATTACCAGCAAAAGTGTTAATTGTATGAGAACCACAATTACTGACGAATTAATCTGAAATATCTGATAATTCAGTTAGTACCATGGTAATAAAAGCTACTTTTAGAGTGCTAATGTAAGACATATCTAATATCTTATATACAGTATGTGACTATACAGGGTATAAAAGAATTGCTAATTATGTATTTCATCAAAGGCCTTTGCATTTGAAGAAGCCAGGTATCCTTCAACTGATCTTGGTAGTACCAGTATATCATGCATGAAAAGATAAAATGACCTTTGTGATGAACATCACCAAGACATCTCCCCTGTCGACCCACTTTGGACAGTAACTATTTTGACCTGAAATCCAAATCCTGTGCTACAATGTACCTAATAATTAACAGCTTAAATTAACTTCTATATCATACATAATGAAAGCACAGTAGTATGTTTTGCATCAATATCTCTTTGGCACATATATCCTATTTATATTTTAAACAGTGACCAAGCTCAGTTAAGATAAGCCCATAACCTATTTGAGAAATAAAGATCACCTGGTTGCTGTCAATACGCCTGAAGGTGGCTTATCTGTGAGAACAGAACAGTGTGAGATATTATGCTTCAACAATAAGCAGACCAAACCAGATAGTGCAGGAAACCAGCTCTATAATAGACAGACCATATCTCGGAAGACAGAAGATCAACACAAAAGACCAGGACCATCAGTAGTGAGCTGATACACATTTTGTCAAACTTTTGACAGGTGTCATGCCCCCATTTCTAAGTCCATATTTGAGAATCTACCCAGCCCCCTCCCCTACACCATAGATTGACGGGGGACATGTGTGTTTGCTGCCACGGGGTGTGCGACGTGCCCGGTCATGTCGTCGCCCGAGTTTCGGTGTGTCTATTACGGTCCTAAGGTGATGCGGACCTATGGCGGTGTGCATGGGCTGGTGTGAAGCTGAACCACCAAGAGGTGCGCGAGTGGCTGTCTAAGCATTACGCTTACACGATGCACAAACTTAAAACTCAAGTTTAAAACTTAAAAAATTGTGTGTAGTGCTTTGTACTCTAAAACCAGGGTTGATGGGGAGAGCCGGCCACGCACGCTCACAAGCACACATTTTGGTAAAGAACGCTTACTAGACAACAGAAATAAAATTTGATCTTTTTATTTGCTTCAGGGAAATTGATCCTTTCACTGTTACAAAAGAATCTCTGTGATAAAATTCATAAACAAAGTACACAAGAGCTCTGAGCACTCCATGACCCAACTTTTAAATTCTGGTGCAGAAAATGAGACGCGCAGTATATTTTGGGATCCACATCCTTGAGCACTGCACATGTAGAATGGTGAGATACTGAATCATCTTTAATTAGTTTCGCCAGTTCATTTATTTCTCGCTCGGTTTCTGGGGTAATATTATAAGGCTCCTGGAGTCGGGCACTCCACAGCACCACTCCCAAAAATTTGGACACGCTTAGAGAATCATAAATCTGATGAGGAGTACCCAACACTCTAATTCACATGCAAAGCAATTATCAATTGAAATATCTTTGAAACAGTGGTTGAAAATGCAACAAACTACAGATTTGATCACATTGTTCATAATGAAATATACATTAGGTGTATCATCGCGATTTTCATAGCTGGGATTATTAACACACATACATAGACATGAAAAATTCATTTGTGTGGGTGATTTGGTTGCGGAAGAAGCCTTGGGATTCTATTGAAAAAAAAAACAGAGATAAGGAAAGCTTAACTTAAGCTTAGCTTAAGTGATACATTGATACAAGTGATAGATGGTAGTGATGGTTAGAAAATGCATAATTACCATTTGCAATTGATCGGTTGGCTGAGGTGTAGCGGAGTCAGTATTGCTCTTGAGGGGTATTGCTCTTGTTGCTGCATTCCTCAGTGTCCGAAGAACAGCTATCTCCATTCATATTGCAGGGTGAGATAGCGGG
This sequence comes from Lepisosteus oculatus, assembly GCF_040954835.1. Classification (NCBI taxonomy): domain Eukaryota; kingdom Metazoa; phylum Chordata; class Actinopteri; order Semionotiformes; family Lepisosteidae; genus Lepisosteus; species Lepisosteus oculatus. Next base: position 37,970,817 of record NC_090698.1, on the reverse strand, counting down.
GGTTTGCGCGTCATTCTCCAAAAGCTGGGTAATGGAAGAGACAACAGGGCCGAGCGTGTTATTCATCTGTCCTCAAAATGTATTCAAAACACTGTTACTCCTCCAGGTCTAGAGGTCCATTTTTTCTTAGGCGCCTGGCTTGTCTGTTTTTCACAGTGATTGAGGATCGTTGGGTGCGGACAGGATGAATTGCTTCATTACTCTTCTCTCCTACCCACTGAGAGCTGATGTATGGTGATCGTTCTGGCGCACTATGGGTGCCGTCGCATCATCCAGGTGGGTGCTGCACATTGGTGGTTGTGGAGGGGAGTCCCATTACCTGTAAAGCGCTTTGAGTGGAGTGTCCTGAAAAGCGCTATATAAGTGTAAGCAGTTATTATTATTATTATTCAACCGCAGAGGAAGCGGAATGCAGGCTATGAAGCGGAATGATTCAGACCTATCTATCGGGCCTCTAGCTCTCCATGGGCATCCCCCCCTCTTACGGTCACTAAATCAACTGGCTGATAACGGACCACGTTATAGGCCCATCCCCATGCATCCCTTACTTCTCTGACTGAATTTTTTTTTTCTCATGATCAAAAACCTACTATGAAAGAAAATATAAACCGTATCATGATCATTTATTCCATGTTGAAGAGAGTAAAAATAAAATGCAATGTTTCCTCTGTGGAGCCTTCTTTGCGTGTGACTTTTTCCTTTGCAGTCTACGCATGTTGACGCAGCTACCCACATGATATGATGAAAATGTAAATCTACTCTAGCTTTTTTTTAAAAAACTTTATTTTTGATGCATTTTATTATTACAACAGCCAAGGACAGTGAAAGTTATTTGGTTGGAGACAATAACAGTTGCATTTTTTGTCCTTTAGAGGTGTATTTTCACATTTTCCCCCTCCCCCTCCCTCTGTCATCGCAGACCGCTTACCATCTCTGTGCTTTTACCTGCACATCTCTTTCACAAAATGAGTTCAATTTGAAAAAAATATATAATTAAAGGTAGCAAGAAGGAAGTATACATTAGTATTTTTTATGTAAAAGAAGGTAGACTGCATAAATGACATTTCCAAAGAAACGTAAGCATTTCGACAAGAAAACATTATGTTCATTTTACACACATGCTAAATCTTACTTCGTCATAATACTACAACAGTGAGTTAACTTCTTTAATTTCAGTAACCTAAAAGTATTTGAGGTTTAAAGTGTTGCATGTAAGTGCCCCCTTCTTCTGATAAGAGTGGAATGCAGAGCCACAGGGCACACTGATGCACCTCCACCTCTCAAAGTTTATTTTAAGAAAAAAAGATAAATCAATGTTTAAAAAAGCTGAAAGCCTATTTAAAATGAATGTGATTTCAATGCGTTTTAAAAAATAGAGAAACTGCGATACACGGTAGTCTTTAAAGGTTGGAATAAATGCCACCACATGTTCCCATTCATTCAAAACGATGAGTAAAGATGTACAAGAGTTTTCTTTTAAAGTCTTATTTCACTGTGAGATTTTTAACAGCCTGAAAAGCACCAGGTAATAAAAATAAAGCTTGTATTTTACAGTATTGCAGAGAGTGAAATTTACTTTTTTATTCACTCCAACATTCAGAAAAGTATTGGTTGCTTAAAGCACAGGTTCTATCAGACAGAGAATCAATCTTTTTTAAAGATCGATAATCCAGGAATGGAGAGCTGTTTTAAAAATCGATAAGCCAGGAATGCAGAGCTTATGGTACCTATTTAGCTTCACCCCTAACACCTTGTGTCCACTAACATCCATGGGAAACCACATGCTCAGTGTTAACCTTTTTTTAGCATTAATGCATGTTTTTTAGGTGACAAATTTGCTTATCGCTAATGGACTGAAGTGTTTGGGAGCACAATTCCATATTAAGAAAAAATAAAGCCACATTTTGAACAGTCCTGATATAACCTAAATGCATTTTTTATCGATCTGAAGTGTTGGGAGGCCATGGTACACAATTCCATATTTAGAAAATAAAGCCAAATTTTGCATACCAACTTGAGCATAAATATGCGCCCTCTGGATGCTTTCCAGCTACAGAGAAAAATGGCTAGTCACGAGTCATGCGAAATTGTTGAAGAAAGACTTTGACTGGATCAATGATTTCCAACCCTTTCTGAAAAGGGTGCCTTAACCCTAATGATACGTGAAAGTGTGCCAGTCAAAGTAATCCATCATCCATCTCCAGCCACTGACTTTGGCTATATTTTGGACACCATGTCTAAGAGGTATAGGAAAAGTGATACTAAAGACTATGTCATGCAATGAACCTTTAATTTCTTGGAATGAAAAGGGTGAATTTGTGTACAACGGTGAGCCGGTGGTGGGCTCTCACATGATTGATCTGATGAGAGCTCTCATGCAACAGTACCAGAGAATAAAAAATCCAATGGCTGGGTCACATTCATGGAGGCAATGGCCCAAATTAATCTCCTGGCAACGTAACTTCCCAATGCTGGTAACAGAGAGCTGTTAGAAAAGCTGCGTTCTGAGGGTTGAACCATGTCTGTCAAGCCTGCCATGGGGCAACCAGCCGCTATTGCTTCCCACCACCGGGTATAACTGCGCGAACGTCTCAGACACCAAGACTGTTACCGAAACCTGCCTGGCTGACAGTGTCATTTTTTTCACTTTTGTAAGATCTATTGTGTTCATGTATTGTGGTTTTTCAAATTCTTTTGTGTGAACTTCATATCTAAAAGATTATAATAGATGCATAAAAAGCTACTCGTGTGTTACTTTTTGAATAATAAAATAAAATCAAAGTTTGTATTTCTGATACAATGTAAATTCACAGTCACATGCATAACTGAACATTCATATTTCAAAAGGTTTAAAGGGTGGCTAGGTGTCCCCTCTGGCTCATGCTGTGAGAACCTCCTCAGGAGGAGTCAAGGTGGCACTGCCAACCTGCAGTTGGGGAAGTGAACTTCACTTAACGCCAAAAGATGGACCCCGGCCACATTATTCTCAACAGCTCTAACCTACTAATACTCCTCGTCTTGGTCCGCTGAAGTCCTAGCCCAGTTGCGAGTCAGCGCCTCCAAAGCTCCAAAACTCACAGCAAGTCAGGGGACTTCTTTCTCTCCCACCACCTGTGAGGACAAAGTATGTGCTGATGCATAATAAAAGAAAGAAGAGAAAAGAATAGGAAAGGAAAGTGTAGAGGCTATGTGTGAGCCTGACCACAGTGGAAAGGAAAAATCCCCTATGTGCCTGTCTCGCCATGTACACCTAGAGGGTGCTCTATTTCTGTCCTGTTCCTAGTTCCCTGTGATTAATCATGTCTTTCCGGTGTGTCTTGTTGTGTAGCCTATTATAACTTCCTGTGTCTGCTCTGCTCCAGGCTCAGCATTGAGGGTACAGATGTCCTGAGACCCACCTAGCAGCAGGTCACCCCACGTCCGTGGCTTGTGGGCATAGGTTTCTATACCGACCTCGTCTGACCCCTGATCCTGGGCTAACCTCCGTGTTGCCCCCTTTTACTGCTACGCATAGGGTCTCTACTGCTCTTCTGACCATTCCACGACTTGCCCTTTCCGACATCGTGACAGAATGCTGAGCCTACATTAGACCCCGCGAGCGGATTTTTGAAAAAAATTGTGAGTTTTTTTTTACATGCTGTGTGTTCTCTTGTTCCGTCAAGGTTTCATGGGGTTTTGCTTATCTGTGTTTAAATCTGAGAAGGCTTTAAAAGATCCAGTGTAAATAAGGCATTGAGAGTTTTGATAAATTGAAGTGAAATTATATTTGCTTTTGTATTATAGAGAAACATCATCAAAGTAATGCTGTCCCTGGGAATTTGATAGTCATGGAACAATGAATATTGGACCAAATGCCATTACCTTACTGTGCTCATTTTCATGATAAAGTTGTCTGAATAGGTCATTTAAAGTTAAAAGTGCACTGTATCTTTCAAATGCCTTTGTATAAATGAATGTAATTAAAAAAATGAATGTAGCTGTGATTGGCTTTGTATGCTATAGGAACAAGTAATAGGTTTATTCCATGCTGAAAATTTCAGCATGGAATAAACCTATTACTTGTTCCTTTGCAGCCTACGCATGCTGACGCAGCTACCCACCTGAACTACCTTTGTATGCTATATATTTACAAAGGTAACATTTTCAATAGTTGCCATGTAGGAAAAATATAGATTGCAGCCTGTTTATGGACAAGTGGGTTAACTTAATGGAAAACATTTCAATATTGAGCTTAATACATCTATATTCATAACATCAAGATGGAATATCATAACATCAAGATCAAGAATAACTTCAAGATGGCACCGACAGGGAAGGCTGCCGTCCTGCGAGCTCCCATTCGTCCTTGTCTATTTCTTAATTTTTTGTTGTTTTTCCTACTGCTAACTGCACATACTGCTTGCTTGGTAATAAGATATGACCGACAAACACTTATAGACATAAGATTGAATATTGGCACAGTTAAATCTACACCAATAATTACTACTGACTATATGGACTGTGGTGTCTCACCTGTACCTGTACTGCGAAGAAGATGGCCCTGTACTGCGAAGAAGATGGCGTCGTAGGAAGAGGGGTAAACGGGCAGGCGTTCTGGTAAGATTGAGGCAGTGCAGCAATCATGCCCCGTTCCTGAGTATACTTCTTGCTAATGTTCAGTCACTGGACAATAAACTGGATGAAGTGAGAGCAAGGCTTTTTCCAACGGGACATCAAGAACTGCAACGTGCTGGCGTTCACTGAAACCTGGCTTGACCCTTCTGTTCCGGACTCTGCTATCCTTGCGGGAGGATTTTCTATTCACCGTCAGGACAGAACTATGGATTTGGGTATGAGCAAAGGCGGTGGGGTATGCTTCATGGCAAACAATTCCTGGTGCAGAGACGTGGAGATTATTTCAACATCATGCTCTACACATCTTGAACATTTGACAATAAAATGTCGCCCTTTCTATCTCCAGGGGAGTTCACATCGGTAGTTCTCACAGTGGTGTATGTTCTGCTGCAGGCAAATTTCACAAAGGATGGATTTCACACTGGATGAACTACACTCTCACCTTAACAGACACAAGAATACACATCCACCACCACACTCATTCAAGGCCCCTCAGGACAATTCTGGATCACCCAGCATCTTGTACCTCCAGCAACCTTATTTACTGTATCTCTTGCAGTAAATGCCCAGCCATCTACATTGGAGAAACAGGAAGGAGACTCGGAGACCGCTTCAGAGGCTGTGAAGATTAAAGATCTCTCCAAGCCCATTGTTTCTCATTTCACCTCTGACGGCCACGACCACACTAATCTCTCCGTCTGTGTTCTCAAAGACGGTTTTCCGAACTCATACATCAGAAAGACCACCGAAACTAAAATTATTCTGCAGTTAGGATCACACATTCTCCCTTCCCTTAACGACAGATTACTGTTCTTTTAAATTTTCTCCATTCATTGGAAGTTTCATTTCACACCTCTCTGCACCCATTCTGACTTCACACCTCTTGATTGGCCTCTCTATCTGTCCCCTGCTCCCGCCTCTCACTCCTCCTCCCTCCCAACCTTTGTTCTCCCGCTACTTTACCTTTGCCTACTGCCCTGTCTCTCTCACACCTGAAGAAGGCTCCACGGCTGAAACGTTGTGTTCTCTTTCTTCTTTTTTTCAGCATGGAATAAACCTATTACTTGTATATTTAACATATATAATATAATGTACAAGATTGTTTATCATATTTGAATTGTACATGAAGTAGAAAAAGAAAAAAGTGCATGCATTTCTTTTTGGCTTAAGTAGTCAAATTTATTATATTCTGCTCTTCCAGTAATTCTTTCAAACACAGTAATAAGAAATAACTTCATTTACAACTAAACACAAACATCTACAATACAATAATCATTCTAAAAGGGTATGCAATTTGGGTTTTAAACATGGCTTGTAGTAAAAAAAAGTATAATTGAGTAACAATTAACAAATGTTAACCCCTCTCTGCTCATTTTCATCTACCTGTTATCACAACTTGCAGCAAGAGCCATGATAATTATCTTTAATCACACATTGTGATAAATGTTGTTGTTCAAGCTTGTAGAATTGGTACAAATATAAATATATTGTAACGACTACAGATTCATTCAGGATAAAGAACAAGAGGAGTCAATGTAAGCACACAAGCACCTGCTTTGATTCTCTTGAAAAACCAAAACCAAGACCAGTATTTACACACACATTAGGGGACAGACGAACACTTACACAGGTTTAGGGTTGTAACTCTTCAACAAACTCTACACACTTAACTTATGGGACACTAAGCTTCACCAGTCTATTTACATAAGCAGGGTCAGTTGCTGGTCATCTTGCGGACCCCCAGAATCCCCCCTGGCTATAACTTCCAGCCAGCGCTGTGATACCCTCAGTGACTGGGTGCACTTCCTCCTCACCACCGGGCGAGGGCGCTACAATATTTTAAATATACTGCAACTAACTTTTTGGTGGCATTGGCTTTTGGAAAAACTAGCTGGAGACAAATTACATGCTCACTGATAGTTTTAATTGTCCCTTTTCAGTACAGCTGGACGTGTTGATCAAGGAGCAAGTAAAGCTAGGAAAGCTGGCATCCTCTGGCTTCAGATGAGGCAAAAGAGAGAAAGCTATTTTATAGAGAGAAATTGAAGGAGATGGCTAACCTGGGATAAAAGGGGAGAGACTGTTTGAACAGTCCAGTGATAGGGGTGTGGATAGCTACAATATATAATATGACAGATCTTATATGGTTTGTAAGATACACATACCAACATCAGTTACTATTGCTGTATATTCCATTGTAATAGTGTATTGATTTTACTTTACAATATCGTATATTTCAATATTTCTCATGTATTCACACTGGTACAATGTAAACTCATGGCCACCTTTTTTAACTTCCATCAGTGCATCCATTTTCTAATCCAGGGGAGCTGGAGCCCAACCCAGAAAGTCTTTTTTTTATTTGTGGATAAAGTATTTGACATTCTGTATACTGATGCACTATAAAACACAACAAAATTTGATTATTTTATCAGGCATATTCAGCATAAGTGATTGCCATCACTAAATAATTCTTAGTTCTAGTAACTCATTGATGACAAAAGATTTGTTTCCAAGAAACAAAATACACACTGTTTTTCCAAGGCATACCAATATACTGTACCAGTTTCTGGAATGAGGGAGTGTCCCTACAAAACCCACTGAATGGTTTGGACAATGCAACCATCTGGTTTGGATAATGCAACTGTGACATCGCCACTACATCTTCCATTGTTTTTGTGTCAAGAAAAAACCTACATCATAAACACCTCCACAATAATAAATAATAATAATAATTGCTTACACTTATATAGCACTTTTCTGGACACTCCACTCAACGCACTTTACAGGTAATGGGGACTCCCCTCCACCACCACCAGTGTGCAGTATCCAACTGGATGGTGCGACGGCAGCCATAGTGCGCCAGAACGCTCACCACACACCAGCTATCAGTGGGGAGGAGAGCAGAGTAATGTAGCCAATTCACAGAGGGGGATTATTAGGAAGGCATGATTGGTAAGGGCCAATGGGAAATTTGGCCAGGAAGTCGGGGTTACACCCCTACTCTTTTTGAGAAACGCCCTGGGATTTTTAATGACCACAGAGAGTCAGTACCTCGGTTTTACGTCTCATCCGAAGGACAGCGCCTGTTTACAGTATATTGTAGAGTATAGTATAGAGAATCAATACCGATTCTCATCACTTTAAATGGTATTAAAGAAGACAATTCTGATATTCTGCAATCACAATATATCCCATAAATTGCCTCCCAGCTTGTAAATAATATTCATTCTTGCTAAATTTGACACATCACCTTTGTTATGGTTTTTGTAGAAATGTCAGGGCAGAACAACACTCACATGCCTATTTCTGTTGTGAGGATTTGACCACACAGGGATTTAGAGTTCACAATTGATGTAATACAATTCAATATTTTATGACTACAAATACAATTTTACATGCTCTAAAACTAAAATATAACATTATTTTTAATATAATTGTCACAATATACTTCCTATCACAAAAAGGAGGCAATCTTGCAATAGTATCTTATGTTTCATCAAGTATGTTATGTATCGGTTCTTTGCAAAAAAAGAAGGAAAAATGTTAGATTCACCACAGTCCTAATTGCAGCAAGATATTATAAGACATAAAGGTAGCTTGAAAGCCTTTTATTAAAATTATATTAACAAATACTATAACAGCAAAACTGTATCTGGACAATGTAATCACTAAACTCACTTTCATAGGCAACTTGTGAACTTAAGAACTGTATTAGTTCATATGAATTGTGAAACTGCTACAGTATATGCTTCATGCCAAATGTATTATGAAACTAATGGCTAATTTATTTATTATATCCTAGTCTTCCTATATATATCCTATATATATATATCCTGTGTTTAATTGATTTAGCAATGAAGTGTAAAGGCAGAAGAAAAACTTTATGTCTTTATGATTAAAACTGTCTGACCTTTATGACAAACACTTCAATGAAAAACTCCTAAGATCTGAAATTCAAACCACGTCTGTTTAAAAAATAATAATGCTATGGCTATCGGTGTACACAACACTCACATGTTTTACATGTGACAAGAACAGTAAAAGCCTGGGACTCGGAGAGCACTGAATGGCTTCGAGATTGCTTTGACTGCACGCAATTGGACGTATTTAAAAACACATCAGAGGACATTCACAAACTTTCTGTTGTGATATCAGATTATATTTCTTTCTGCATCAACTCTACCATCCCTACCAAAAGCTTTAAGGCTTTTCCCAATAACAAACCCAAGGTAACAAAAAGCCTTAATCATGTTCTCCTATAAAATAAACAATCTTTTTCTCAAGAGGACACCCAGCTCAGGAAGGAAGTGCAGAGAGAGGTGAAAAGGGAGATCAGGAAAGCTAAGGATCAGTACAGGGTAAAGACAGAACACCATGATAACAGGTGAAACGAGGATGGCATGGCAGGGCATTAAAAGCAAAAAGGCCAATATCCCTCAGAAGAGTGGTGGTGGCACTATACCTCCCGCTTTGAGTTAAAATCTACAACCACCTAAGCTCAAAGTGCTATTCACCCTGTATCTGGAGAGGTTTTCTTTAATATTGACACAGCAGAGGTACATAGACTTTTTAGGAAAATCAATATTAGGAAAAGTGAAGGTCCAGATAATGTGTGTGGTAGGGTCCTACAATCTTGTGCAGATCAGCTTTGTAATATTTTTAGTTTTCTCTTCCAGATGTCCTTAAACGCACAGATCATTCCCTCTCTGTGGAAGAAATCTATTATTATTCCTATTCCTAAAACTGCCAAGCCTGGTGGCCTTAACAGCTACAGGCCCGTAGCCCTCACATCTCTCCCAATGAAAACTCTTGAGAGAGTAGTGAAGCAACACATCACAAAGAGCACACAAGCCCTCATCAACCCCCTGCAGTTTGCATACAGGGAAAGGAGGGGAGTAGATGATGCAATACACACATTGTTAAATCTGGTTTATCAACATCTGGACCAACCAGGGACCTTTGTAAGGATTTTATTTGCTGACTTCTCTGCTTTCAACAAAATAAAAACATTGTTTCTTGCACAGAAACTCTCAAAGCACTTTAATCTGAATGAGAACGTAATAAGGTGGGTGCCAGATTTCCTTATCTGACATTCGCTATACTTCAACTGGATCACCACAGGTCTGTGTCTTGTCCCCTCTGCTGTACATTTTGTACACCAATGATTGCATAAGCAAACACACAGATAGACACTTCATTAAGTTTGCTGATGACACAGCTCTGGTCAGTTTATTAAAGAACACAGAATACCATCATGGGCCCCTTCTTAATGATTTTACTAACTGGTACAACGAATTCTCCCTAAAGTTAAATGTTTCAAAAACAAAGGAACTGGTTATTGATTTTAGGAAAAATACCACACTCCCTCAACCCACTATAATTTATGGTCAGCCTGTTAAAATTGTCGATGACTATAAGTACTTGGGACTGGTCAATGACAATAATTGACAATGACAATGACAAATGTTGTGACACGATCTATAAAAAAGGCCAACAGAGACTCTTCTTTCTTAGAGAACTCAGGTACTTTAAGGTAGATAAAACTAATCTTACACTTTTCTAGAAATCATTCATTGAAAGGTTTGACAACATACCAGTAACTGTAATAGGCTGGGTAAATTCGTAAATATAAGTGGCAAAATAATCTGAAATAATCAAATCAACTTAAGTATCCTATACAAACAGAGGGTGACTTAAAAAGCCAAAAGCATCAGGAAGTGTGTGTCTCACCCCCTCCGTTACACTTCTCCCATCTGGGAGACACCTCTGTACCCCCAGATGTAAAACTAACAGACTCAGGAAATCTTTCATCCCCACTGCAATCATGCTCTTAAACAATGCAAAGTATCTACCTTGTCTCTTGTCTCTTGTTTCTTTCTCCTGCAACACAGCTGTATTCTTTTCCCTTTTGATAATGTGTATTGTCATTGTGTTGTGTTTGACTGTGCCGTAAAACAAATTTATTTGTTTAAATTTATTTGGGACAAATTTATTTGGGACAATAAAGCTTGAAAGATTACAGATACAAGCCTTCTGTGGGAGTAAATCTGTTCTCTCCCACTTTAACACAGGTACAGTAAGTCTTTTGAGCACAGCAGTTCCATATTAGTGAAACAGTGCACAACATTTGGATCTGCTCATTTGTCAAATCACTCAACACTGACTTAGTGCTGTTTTTTTACAATGTGTGAAAGAGTCTCAAGAAGAAATGACACAATATGGACCTTCTTATAACGTGAGATATCAAAGCAAAAGAGTGCTTTTTTCTACTTTTGTAAAGGTTGAATGCAGACTTTTCATGATTTCACACTGCAAACATCCTGACATGCAAATTATAATCAATACTGTGATTGCTGTTAGGGTTAGGGTTAAAGTTTCTACCACGTTTGAATGAAAATACACATTCATTGAATTAATGTATACCTGAAGAACTGTTTCTTAGCCTTCATATCTACCGGGTTAGGATTAGGGTTAGGGAATCACTGAAACTTGATATTTTAAAATAATGTGAATGTGCATTAGGTCTAAAAGGTATTAATGTTTTAATGGAATCCTTGAGTTTCTATTACTTTTTAATTTTTGGAGTATTTATTGCCAGTGACCTTACAATTTAGATAATGCAAAACTGAATAAAAATCTTAATCGCAATGTTCCACTTGGGTCCACTCCAGCAATGAAACTCGCTTTATTTGTCACATTGAAAAAAATTGGCAACCTTGTTTTAATTTAAACTTTGATAGAAATTTTAACCTAAACCCTAGATACAGCCTATTTATTATACTACTCCCATTGCACCCTTGATAATGAATTGCACCTCAGGACATTTAAATTGTGAAATCATGAAAAATACTTATTCAACCTTTAAAAACTATTTTGTTTTAATAGTTCTTTATTAAATTCATTAATGTAATAATAAAAAAAACGTTATTTTATATAGCACATTTAAAATTGGCTTCTCAAATGCTTTACAAAATGACAACAGCAACAATAAAAACAATACAAAAGATATGAATGATGAAAATGCACAGTGGAGAGGAGACAGTAGAGGTACTGAATACAGTAGGATAAGAGGGGTAAAGAACAGAACCAGTTAGGTAAAGTCTCTTCTAAAAAAGAAGGTTTTGATTCTGAATATCCTTGGGGATAGAGTTCCAGACCTTTGGGGCATAACGGGAGAAGGCCCTGTCACCCATAGAGTGTAGAGGGCTTGTTGGACAGTTAGGAGACCAAAGTTAGAAGAGCAAAGGTTGCGAGGTGGAGAGAAGGGTAATAATAGTTCAGACAGATATGAGGTGCCAAGCCATTCAGAGCCTTGTAGGTGACCATGAGGATTTTGAAGTCAACACGAAACTTGTCAGGAAGCCAGTGCAAGGACACCAGGATAGGAGTAATGATCACTTGCACTAGACCTGGTCAGGATTCTTGCTGCTGAATTTTGGACATACTGGAGTTTGTTCAATGTGGATATAGAAACCCCAGTTAGTACAATGTTACAGAAGTCGATTTGGGAGAAGACTTGCCACAGTTTAGATTAAGGAAATATTGAATCATCCATGTTTTTATGCCAGAGATACAATTAGAGAGAATAGAAACAGCCACATCAGTGTTAGGTTTGGTATGGATGTATATTTGAGTATTACCAGTTGAGGCCATGTGATCTTAAAAGATGACCAAGTGGAAACATGTAAATGCTGAAAAGTAAGAGGCCCAGTATCGAGCCCTGAGGAACACCAGACTTAACAAATCAAATTTCAGGCCTAAATCTGCCAAGAGAGACAAAGTAACAGGGACCAGTGAGGTAAGATGAACCATTTGAGAGCAGTGTCAGAAACTCCAAACATAGTCTCATGATGAGAAAGTAAGATATCATGGTTAACAGTGTCGAAAGTAGCACTGAGATCAAGAAGAATGAGGATAGAAAGAGAACCAGAATCAGAAGCTATAAGAAGATCATTAGTCACTGACCAGGGCAGATTCTGTGCTTTGAAGTTGTCAGAAGCCAGACAGGAGGGGTTTGAAAAGGTTATTTGCAACGAGTGATTATTTAACTGAATTGTAAAAGCATGTTCTACAATTTTTTGCAAGAAAGGGTAAGTTGGAGATGGGGCAAAAATTATTTAGATTGTTCAGGGCCATTTTGGCTTTTTTGGCACAGGGGTAATGGCAGCAGTGTTGAGGACTGTTGGTACAACACCAGTGCTCAAGTATTAATTTATTCCATTGAGGACATTGGGGCAGAGAAAAGTGAAACAGGACTGAAATAAAGTGGTGGGGATGGGATCTAATATACAGGTGGTGGATTTCATATGTGAAAGCAGTTTACTGATGGATGCAGAGTCAAAAAGAGAGAAATTAGAGAGAAGAGAACCAGTAAAGTTGGGCATGCAGGGAGGAGGTGTGTAAATGATATGCGTTGTGGAGAGAATGTGATGCTAGATGTTGTCGATCTTGGAGCTAAAACAATCTAAGAATGTGTTGCAAAGTTGCGATGAGGCAGGTAATGTTGTGGGGCAGTTTGGCTTTAGCAGTATGTTGATGGTAGAGGAAAGATGTTTGGGGTTGTTATGGTTATTTTCAATGATATGAGAGAGGTAGGTTGATCTAGCAGACTCTATCGTATCCTTATATTCAGACAGGTAACGTATGTTTAGGCAAGAAAGGCACCATCTTCTCTCAAGTTTCTGGGAGACTGCGTTTATGGGTCGCAGATGGTCGGTGTACCAGGGGGCAGATTGAGAAAAAGAGATGGTTTGTGTTTTTAGGGGAACTTGAACTTGAACTTTACTGCCATATGTAACCAGTACATGTACTGGTACAATGGAATTCTTCCAGAAAGTCTCTTGATTGTTATAAAAAAGTATAAAACACAAAGTGCAGACAGACAATATACAAACAAACAGTAGACAATGTACAAGTAAACAAGTAAACAGTCTGAATGTAAACAATTCAGACATGTAAACAATGACTATGTCACAATCGCAAACCCCTCTTCTTAAGGGCGCTCCAGCCCTTCCTTGTTTGTTATACACCTGCTCCCTGTTCCAGCCCCTTTTCAGTTCCCCCTTAAAAGCCAGATGCTGATGCTATTCCGGGCTCTGCATTGGTTCCCGTACAAAGCGATTCGGGGACCTGGATGCACCTGGCCCAGTTAAGATTTTAGTTCCTGTTCCTGCTCCCGCTACCACTCCCCTGCCGGTCCCGACCCGGTTCTGGTTTTAATCGTCTGTCTTGGATGGATCGCCTGGCTTTGGACTTTCGCGCTGTTTTGGATTTCCCTTTTGACTAATCTCTGGATTGTTTGCCTTGGCCTCAGCTGCCCCAACCACCAGCACTTCATGGACACTCCCCCCTGTTTTCATTCCCATGTCCTGCATGCCTTTTTTCCCCGTGTTTCCTCACTCTACCCCGGACTGTGTCATCTGCATAGGGTCCGGAAAGAACACCTTCCTGACAGACTACAGATGTGCAATAAATAAAATTACAATGAGGTAGATGGTGTAGGTTTGGTCCGAGGGGCATGGCCAAAAGTGTTCGCCAATCGCACTGCTTGTGGCTAGAACCTATTGAAGAATCTGGTGGTAAGTGTCCATATGCTCTTGTATCTCTTGCCTGAGGGCAGTGGCGTGAAGAAATCTTGCCCAGGGTGGAGACTGTCCTCTGTGATGGAGAAGAGGTGTTGCTTTACACTAGTCTCATTACTGCATTGATACATTTTTTGTACATCAAGGTATTAGCAGGGCAGCATCCACAACAAAGTATTAGCAGGTCTCCTAGTAACGGTGAGAGATTGGCAGATAAAAGTCAACCTAGGGAGGCATCTAAAGTTCCCTGACACCACTGAAGTGACTACATTCAAACCAAACACTCTATTGTCTGAAACATCTAAGCAGGTGATCATGATAGAGCCAATGGTTCCCTGGGAAGACTGGATGGAAGATGTCATTGAAAAAGAGAGCCAAACATAAAGACCTGGTTAATCAGTGCTGTGCTGTGGGGTAGTGAGCATTGTATGAGCCCATTGAGGTGTGCTGCAGAGGATTGGTAGGTCAGTCCCTCTTTATAATAATAATAATTGCTTACACTTATATAGTGTTTTTCTGGACACTCCACTCAAAGAGCTTTACAGGTAATGGGGACTCCCCTCCACCACCACCACCAATGTGCAGCATCCACCTGGATGATGCGACGGCAGCCGTAGTGCGCCAGAACGCTCACCATACATCAGCTATCAGTGGGGAGGAGAGCAGAGTAATAAAGCCAATTCATTGATGGGGATTATTAGGAGTGGCCAATGGGAAATTTGGCCAGGATGCCAGGCTTACACCACTACTCTTTTCGAGATACACCCTGGGATTTTTAATGACCACAGAGAGTCAGGACCTCGGTTTTATGTCTCATCCGAAGGACAGCACCTGTTTACAGTATAGTGTCCTCCTCACCATACTGGGGCATTAGGACCCACATGGGCCGCAGGGTAAGCACCCCCTGCTGGCCCCACTAACACCTCTTTTAGCAGCAACCTTAGTTTTTCTGATGTGGTCTCCCATCCAGGTACTGACCAGGTTCACACCTGCTTAGCTTCAGTGGGCTGCCAGTTGTGAGCTGCAGGGTGATATGGCTGCTGAGCCGTATCGCTTTAGAGCCGATGGTCGTTTGGGCATAACAAGGATGAACAAGAAGAAGGCCATCAAGACCACAGAGGCTGCAGAACAAGACTCAAGATGGCTATGGATCATAAGGAGTGATCCAGGGGCACCAATGCCACCTGGCCACAAGCTGAGGCTTGATCAGTCTTGCCTGGGTTGCCTGGGTGAGGGAGTCTGATGCTGAAAGACCTGAAATATCCAATGGCCCCAGGTAGCATCCCTGATGGGGTATCCAGGTGGATCAAAGGATGTATTTCTTAAACAAGCTACACATCTGTATAGATATCTGTAATATCACTTTATGGTACACCAATACTAACAAACAAGATAAGTATCTCTATAATAGGTTGTGACCAAGGCACAGAATTATATTCTGACATAACCAATGGATGAGATCCACACCTTCAGCTGTCGCAGTAAAGCCTGTTCCACTATTCATGATTCCTGTCATCCCAGCCACAAACTATTCCCCCCCAAACGCTCTGGCAAAAAATACTAAACCATTTAAGTATGGACCACTAGGCTTAAGAATAGCTTCTACCCTACAGTAGTGTGCATCATTAACAACTAACTATGCAATACCTTTAGAATTTAATGCATGTCTACACTTTTGGACTACTTATTTTCCTATGTGTTTATTGTTCTCTACTGTCCTTTGTATGTTGTTGTGTTTTGTTGTACTATAATTAGTTATTTTTGTTTTGTAATGTACTGTGTTCATTGTGTAATTTATCTATTGTACTGTAACGTCCTGAGAGAGCAGCTCAAGTACATGTACAGGTAGATAAACTCCTGTCTCATCATATTTAAAAATAAATAAAGAAGTTGCCAGATGTGACTTACCACTGTGTACTGTACAGTATATTGCACCATATTATTTATTGCAATACTATATAAAGGTTTTTCTTTAAGTGAGTTCAGTTCAGTTTATCATATGCACAAGTGCGATGAAATGCTTATTTGCATGTATGCTCCAATACAAACATTAAACATGCTAAATGGAGCTACAGAGTGTTGCTTTAAATGCAATGGGCTGACACCCTGGAGGCTGTGGCAGGGATTACAGTCAATCACGGTTACAAGGGCTGCAGCCAGGAGATTGACACGAACAACACACATCCCTGCCTGATAAGCTGAACCATTTCTCTGCCCGCTTTGATGCTCTGAGCACAGTCACTGCTGAGAAGGCCCCAAGTGTACAGGGCGAGTTTGTTCTGAAATTCGGGATGTGCAGAAAACTCAGAGGAGGGTGAAAATCCGTAAGGCTGCAGGGCCTGATGGGATACCACCCCGCATCCTCAGGATATGTGTAGCTAAGCTGACCACAGTGTTTACGGATATCTTTAACTTCTCCCTGTCACAGTCCATTGTCCCCACCTGCCTCAAAAAAGGCTTTTCATTTTGTATTCTAAATGTCCTGATGTGCAATTCACCATCAGTTTGCAGTAATGACAGTAGTATGAGAAATAGAATCTACCAGGATAAGGACTAATGAAAACAAGGTTGCCTATTAGTTTATATGGGCCCAATAAAGTAAGTTTCAATGTTGGAATGGACACAAGTGCAAAAATTTGATAAAGTGTTTTTTGTAGTTGTGCATAATCTAACGTTGCTAGTAGTAAATACTCTAAATAATGTAAAAAATCCAACAGATTCAATTAAAACATAAAACGTTTAATACTACTTGGACTTGCTAGCAGCATTATCATCCTGCAGCTCACAACTGGCAACCCAATGAAGCTAAGCAGGTATGAGCCTGGTCAGTACCCAGATGAGAGACCTCCTGGGAAAAATTAAGATTGCTGCTGTAGTGTGCTCTCTGAAGGCACCAGTTCTGTAGGATTTGGGCATTTACTGGGACAATTATTAATTGTAGCAGTAAATCACAAAATGATTCTTTTGATGGCCTTAGAATCCAACCATGTGATATAACTCAAACAATGCACACACTGAGACTCAGCCCTTTTGAATTGTCCACAGAATCTCTCAGGCTCTCTGTGTTGCCTGTTTTTACCTGGAGGAACTTCAGCTCGTTGATTGGCTGAAAGTTCCATGGGCATCAGAGTCCCACGCGGGTTACTCGGCCCTACCAGTCCCTGATTGGTTGATCAAGGTGAGATATGAGTCACTTACTGCTGACACTTAGGAATGCAGTCCAGATGTCCATTTGGCACTCCCTAGACAGATAGGCACCAATGGATGACCATTGATCATGATAGCCCGGCTTAGCTAAGTGCATCCCCCTTTGGGAGCTGTCCCTTATCAAAAGAAAACATCCTTAAATCAGCCTGCATGAATAGCTTCTCTGTGGCTGCACCACAGAGATGAACAGAGAGATGGGGCCTCATTTGGGAAAGCTCAGAACACTTAATTCTTTATTATTAATAAGTCTCGCCGCTACACTGCTGAAAGAGGTGTTAGTGGGGCCAGCAGGGGTATCACCCTGCAGTCTGTGTGGGTCCTAATGCCCCAATATAGCGATGGGACACTATACTGTTGCAACGCTCTGTGGAAAACAAAGGGCATGACAAGGCACAGAAAAGCATCATGACTGTCCGCTGCAACCAAGGAAGTCTCCAGTTGTGACGACTACCTGTATACCACTGGACCCAGGCTTCTGAGGTCAAGAGAGTGAGACTGCCCCAGTTCAATGGCTTTCCTACTTCAAAAAGCTCTCCTGCACAGGTTTATTTTGTGCAGCTCATCTTTCAAACAGTTGGGCTGCACAAAGTACAACCGTCATCATCGGACATGACAGACCACCATCACACACACTTGGACTTAAACCACATTCACGTTATTTATAAATTTATTTCATAAAACTTAATATATACTTAATATATACTTAATATGTCATTCATAATACTTTCAGTGATATGAATGTTCCTTTACATCTGCATGATCGGTATAACCATGAAAATGGCTTGTTCCTGAGAAGCAGGTTGTTATACTCTTACGAATACTGTATCAAACATGCTATGCTATGAGAATACTGTTTCTGATTTGATTTTTTTTCCTTTAGTTTTTCTTTGAAAAACACTAAGAAATTACATACACACCCACTAACAGTAAACAGTATATAGAAAAACAGATTTAAATAATCTGGTGACAGAAAATTCCATTATCCATACCATTTATTTGAAAGTCAAATTGAAAAACTCCCTTTATGTACAATTATGCTGTAAAGTATATGCAAAAGTTTGGTTATCCATTGCTTTAAGTGTACATACAAGGATGACAAGCCAAACTAGTTTGTTAGTACTACATAACCATACAAAATGCCTGGCCTACTGCTCATCAAACACATGGGTTTCTTGAACAATAATTGTATTGATGTGCTTTGCCTACAAAAAATAAAATAAAAATGAATCCTTTATGTAATGAAAAGGGTGTTTTCTAGGGTGAGGGAGTATCAAAATGTACTACCACACATCTGAAGAAGACCCCAAATCCAAATGTTTTTTTTTTAAGAATGGAATAAACCTCTCGTTCTTTTTCTGCTCACAGGCTGATCCCCCACTTACCTCTTAATACTACTTAGCTACGAGGAAAATGCCAAAATGATGTAAATGTGCCGACATTTTCTTGAACAGACATTACCTAGGTAAATTCATTACACTGATGAACATTTCAATATATGGCCTGATCAACAAGAGATCCATTGTGAAAGTTTCTAGAAGCATGTATGAAAACTTTCGAAAGCAGTAAAAACTCAACAGTTGTGATGTATGATTTTCAGATGCTGTCTTGTGTCTTGTGGGATTCGGTACAATGCCTCTTGTAGAGATGAGACATACATAGGCTCTGATCTTTAAAGCCTGGATCCCTCACACTGTCCCACCTCATCACACACATGTACATTGAAGTTTACATCACGTGTATAATAATAATGATAATAATAATGATACTAATAATAATAATAATAATAAAAATAATAATAATAATAAACATTTATAAATGGCTTTATAAAGAGGTTTTTCATAGCACTTGACAGGACAACAACAAAAAACACACATTGAGAGCAGATACAGTAGTAGCTGGGAGCAATAGAATACAGTAGGAAAGCAAAGGGGCAAACAGAAACAGTTAAATTAAGATTTTTTAAAAATGAAGTTTTGAGTTTAGGTTTGAAAGAGGTAAAAGAAAGGAGACTAATATCTGTAGGCATAGAGTTTCAGAGCTTTTTTCAGGCCCTGTCACCTATAGAGTGTAGATGGGTTTGGGGAACAGACAAGAGACCAGAAAATTAAAAGTGATGGTTGCGAGGTTGGGAGTAGAACAATAGTAACTCAGACAGGTACTGAGGTGCCAAGCCATGCAGAGCCTTGTAGGTGAACATCAGGTTTTTGTAATCAACACGAAACCCAATAGGAAGTCAGTGCAAAGACTCTAGGATAGAGGATACAATTAATGTGATCACTTGCACTGGCACAGGATAACTGTCAAATTATGTGAATAGCACAAGTACAGTATGTGCATAGTTCTACTATTGTCACATCAGGAAGAGGCTGCAGGTAGAGCAGTAAGTGAGCTTCCATGTTTTTAGCAATATACTGTCATGAAGTCAGGTTGCTATCAATCACAAAATGCTCTGTATCAAGTAGACACTTCTGCCCTAACCTACACACCTGAATAGCCCCCTCAGTTGTACACAACACGTAGTGCATCTTTCTCCTAATGTGTTAAACCCACTGACATGTGGACTGCACAAAACCTTAATTCAACACTAGAGAACGTTTTGGTGGGAAAATTGGTCCTGGTGTGAGAATGTTTGTAAATGTATCTGGGTGGTCCAATCCAGTGCATATTCCCAATTGTGCCTGAAAATGGATGGATGGATGGATGGATGGATGGATGGATATATTGTACTTTACTCAGCCATAATTGTAATATTTGTAAAATGCATACAAACCCAAAATATTAAAAAAATGTGTGGATACTTTTTAGACTCTGATCCTACATTATCCTCAGGTCCTTAATGTTTTAATAATTGACTGATTTTCACTAGTAACCTAGAAATCTTTTTACTGGACAGATATGCTCTGGCTATTCTGTTTTATAGAAGTTAGAAAAACAGACCAGTCTGAGTATTGAATACATAGGAAATAATGAAATTTGATTACCTATAAATTTAATTTAATTACAACTCCATCTGTAAATTATTTTTTGTCCTTTTAACAGTCTCTTCAGACATTTGAATGACATTCATGCAATGCAAAGCTTGGTCTTCCTTTTTTTTTGAGAAATGTGTCAAGTATAATATTTTATCACCGATACTTGTTTCCTCCCTTGCATACTGTGACTAGGTGTATTATGCATTAATTGTCCTTTCTACTAATCTCAATACTATCATTTATAAGAATGTCTGTGTTTTATTTAATCTCTCTACATGATATATTGATACAGTATACTGTATATTCTACATGTAGGAAAAAACAGGCTGCCACTGTAACAGATGTTGGTGGATCAGTTGGTGGCAACCTTGCCTCTGGAACAATTTTCAAATCAATACCCAGTATCGTGATTGGGGACACTCTTCTGTATGAGGTGTTGTCCTAGGACCAAGGTCCTAACTACTCTGCACGTTTTGAAAGAGGAGGGGTGATAACCCTGTGTACTGGACATATTCAATTTTATACTTGTACAATCTTATATCAGTGGCTCTCCTAAAGTTCTACCTCACTTCAGCTATCAAAATCAATTTCTCTACATGGTTTATAATGCTAATCAGATATGCAGCATCTCCAGGTGGGTGCTGTACCTCAGGTCATAGTTGTCTGTGGGTCCTCTCCTGTGTGTAAGGCACACTGGGGCAAAAAGGTGCTATGTAAATGCAACAGATTATTTTAAGATCACAGAATGCTGGTTTAAAGGAATGCTGTTGTTTACACATTGAATTAACTATAATTCTAAATTACAAAAATGACTGGTGGGAGTTTTACACCAGTTCTGTTCTAGAGGCGATGTCACAGCAATCCAGTGCCCCTAAGTGGTAAAATGATTCTGGGAATTAATTTTCAATGTGATTCCTCTGGGTACTAAAAAACCAGAAACCAACTTACAGAAACCAATACAGAAATTAGATTTGACAGAAATCAACACAGGGAAGAACATTCAAACTCCATGCAGATAGCACCCAAGAAGTTAACCCAGAACCCCAGTGCTGTGAGGCAGCAATGCTAACCACTGCACTGCTGTGCTGCCACTAGCAACATACATACGAGCAACAGGTAAATTAAACTCCTCAACCCATTTTTGGTGAAGCGCTTAAGTGCAACAAGCACAAGAGATTTATTCACAAAAACCTGCAGAGCAGAATATTTACATTTTTTTCCCCTTTCAAACCTTTCAGGGCACAGTGGTAATAGACATTCCCATTTATTAAACTTCAAAGAAAAACATTGTATTACAACAGCAAAAATGTTATTGTAAATTATATGTACAAACATGTATTGAGCAATTATAAAAGAAAACAAAATCAGAATAATGTAATGATTGGTTCAATATTACTTAAACATATGGAATGCAGTATACAGTAGATTAACATTTCATTTTTACAGGAAAACCAACTACAGATTTCCTATCTTTTAAAAACACATCAGATATTAAAGTTAACAGATTATACAAGAGTGCCATCTTGTGTATAGAAATCACTAAAGAATTTGAGGACCTTAATTTATTATTACACTGATTTTTCTACATCAATTACAAATGTTAACAAGATGACTAATGTAGCAGATGCAAAAACTTCCTTTAAAAATCAAATATTTTTTTATAGTGGTTCAATAATATAGTAGGTTTTTTAAGTATTTTCATCAGTGGCATAAATTTAAATCTGAATAAGAAAGAACAGTAGTACAGGTCTATAGTCAAGATTTTTACAAATTTCCTGAAAAAGGCCTTGAATGTGTGTTTAAGGTGGCTCTTCATTGTGTTGTACTCATTTAAAAATGAGACAGTGAGCTTCAACAGTACTACACAGTGACAGCATGTTTTTTAATCTCCAAAGGTTTCATGCATATATAATGAATGCTGCACTTGAATTCAAGAGGTTCAGACTCTTAATATATGACCATATTCACAAATCCACTGATATGAAGACAAAGCATTATAAAGTGCATAACTATTTTTCTATCAAAATACTGTAAGTGCAAATATATGCGACACTCACAAACTATTAAATATTTCAGTTTCCATTCAAAATGATTATATTTTATTTATAAAGCATCTAAAGGTAACTTCTGTTTATAGAATATCACTCACTGTTATTCCCAGAACTGCCTGGAAATACTCTTCTATATATTACAACCCTTACAAAACCCTTAAAAAGACCTACATAGAAATTCTTGATTCAAGAATAAACTTTTTAGCCAGTACTTAATTTCCTATTTCTCTATTTCTTGAAGTTAGACTTTACCCCAATCCGTGGTATTCTTTTAATGTCAACTGAAATTCTTCCATATCGATTAGCCAAGGAATGTTCCCAAGTACTTCATTACATATTACTAGATTCTCATTAAATAGAGTGGTATAACATTACAATCAAACAACAGTGTTATTACTATAGGTTAAACTATTTTAGAATGGAACATCATCACAGAAGTAATGATGTTAACCAAACGGAAGCAGGATTACATCTCATAATCTCTTCCTTTGAAATGCAATATTTAGGACAACTGACTTTAGACAAAACTTACACATTGCAACTAATAGCAGCAAACATTAAATAGTTGTTACAAGATATTTCAGAAATAAAGTTTTTACTTTATGAAATAATAATCTTTTACATCCCAATTTCATCTTGTACTCAAATGTCCTGTGCACACCTACCTGATGTAGAGCAAATCTGCGGCTTTTGGTCTACCAGACCCAAAAATGCACCCATTGATAAAATATCAGTGATCTTTTCAGAAAATTAGAATTTATGTAGTTTCTGTAAAATGATAATAGGCTATTTGATCCACCTTGCTCATTTGCTAGTTTGGTATCTAAATGAATTTTCATCCAGTTGTTTAGTAAAAGTGTCTGTTCCAGATACCCTCTTGTGTAAAGTAAGTGCCATTTACCATCCTAAACATATTCATTTAAGTTTTCACTTGTTACCCTGTGTTTTACCTACTATTAATGAGATAATTCCCTGGATTAATCTTATTTATATGCCTTAAAATTTAAATGGTGGGTAGCTGCGTCAGCATGCGTAGGCTGCAAAGGAACAAGTAATAGGTTTATTCCATGCTGAAAAAAAGAAGAAAGAGAACACAACGTTTCGGCCGTGGAGCCTTCTTCAGGTGTCAACACCTGAAGAAGGCTCCACGGCCGAAACGTTGTGTTCTCTTTCTTCTTTTTTTCAGCATGGAATAAACCTATTTCTTGTTCCTTTAAAATTTAAATGTCAATCAAATCACCTTTATAGGAACAAGTAATAGGTTTATTCCCTCCCAACCTTT
Organism: Lepisosteus oculatus; assembly: GCF_040954835.1. Classification (NCBI taxonomy): domain Eukaryota; kingdom Metazoa; phylum Chordata; class Actinopteri; order Semionotiformes; family Lepisosteidae; genus Lepisosteus; species Lepisosteus oculatus. Next base: position 37,947,107 of record NC_090698.1, on the reverse strand, counting down.
GTTCTCCCGCTACTTTACCTTTGCCTACTGCCCTGTCTCTCTCACACCTGAAGAAGGCTCCACGGCTGAAACGTTGTGTTCTCTTTCTTCTTTTTTTTCAGCATGGAATAAACCTATTACTTGTTCCTTTGCAGCCTATGCATGCTGACGCAGCTACCCACCCGAAATCACCTTTATTGTAGATTGCAGAGATTTCTCTCTCTTAACCTGTTTGTATATGACAATCCCCTGAGATCAGGACTCATTCTTGTTGATCTTCTTTGAACTGTTTTCCATGGCTATGATATCCGTCTTGTGATATGGTGACCAAAACCAAACCCAATATTCTAGATCTGGGGTTCTCAAACTATGGTACCAATAATAGTACCCAGGTGGTATGCCAGATGACCCTGGAAATTTGTTCTGTGCACTGAAAAATTGGAATGGGTTTTCATATTTTCTATTTTAATAAAATTAGTTTGTGTCAAATACACAGCCTACGTACTACGATACAGTGTGCGCTAATACTTGAGTGGACACAAGGGCTGCAATGTAATTATATACCATTGTATAGGAATGCGTGCTACGAACGAAAGCGGCCAATTGTATTTTAAAAAAAGTTACCTCCAGCAAATAGGGAGGTAGGAGAATGTGTGTGATTTTAGAACAATGCCAATCTTATAAGCTCAGGAAAGCATACAAATGGGTGCTACAAATGTAAGTGACCAATTGTATTTAAGTTATCTTCAGCAAATCGGGAGGTAGGAGAATGTGCATGGTTTTGGAACACGGGCAATCTTGTGAGCACAGGAAAGCGTGATATGAATTCACATCTGCTTTGCTCAAGTAAACAGGTTCACCCCTCTCAATGAAATGGTGCTTGTTTATTGTTTATTTTTAATTGTTGTTTTTCCTGTTGTCATTCTGTAAAGCGCTTTGAGAAGCCACCTTTAAAGGTGTTATATCAAAAAAAGTGTATTATTATTATTATAATATTTATTATATGTGTATGTGAGTGTGTGCAGCTGTGCTCATGTTGGTCAATGATATTTTCTGTCGTTCGTATGAGATGACTTGTAGGTGGTACTTGGTCCAAAAAGTTTGAGAACCACTGTTCTAGATAATCTTACTAGCGCACTGTAAAACCCTGCATTTCACTTTCAAATGTGTTACTACCTACCCATGCAGTTTTGTTTAATTTTATTACTGCTTTTTCATATTGTCTTCATTAGCACATAAATGAATACACATATAATACCTATCCCTTTTGTGTAGCTTCCAGCTATCCATGTGATATGTAGTTTTGTCACATCTGCAGTAGTTCAACTACTTTCCTAATTATATCAAAATCTAAATCATTTATACATTTCAAGAAAAGAAACAGGCCTTAAACAGATCCTAATTTAACATCTGTCTAATTAGAAGTTGTGCTCCTTAAGAGAACATGCTGTCTTTTAGAGGGACATTATCAAAATGTTTTCTCCAAATATCCAATGTCATATGCTTTTTATTTACCATCCTTGGTGCTTGTTTAAAGAATTCAAGCAGGTTAAACAAGACTATTCATTTCTTAATTCATGTTGACTGTCTCTTAAAGTGTTACCTTCTTTACCTGTTACATAAGTAATACTTATTTTTAAGTTCAGTTCTATAAACCGGTGTTCCATCTATAATTCCTTAATCTATGGGTACTCCTTCCATTTTAAGAGAGAGATGAAATATCCTTGCTAGGATTCTATTAAATAAAATCCCTCATTTCTTTAATTATAACTTGATCCTGATCATCTATAGGAGTTTAGCAGCCTTAAGACTCTGTGGAACCTCAGAGTCAGTTATGTTAAAGTTGCCCAATACTGATGGAGCTTCTTTTATAACACGGTACATTAATTCCTTTTAAGATAACTTGATCCCCAGTGAAAAGAGTTCAGAGGTTACCATTTTTTACTTGCCTTCATAAAGCTAGCCTTACAACAGTCAGCTGAAAAAGTTACACTTTAGATAACAAAAGCATGTGGGTAAGTCACACTAACTAATAAAACACTCACTAAATTTATTTTAAATCAATAATGTACCATAATTGAAAGGGATGGCCACAGATTCATGTCTCCACCTTTTCTCCTAAGCCTTAAAACCTGATCTAACACACCACATCATTAAAAGGCAGTCTGGTTTCATCTTCCTCAACAGAATTGTGGATTGGTTTGGATGGACAAAAAACTAACTTTAATAGTGCTAAGGCAATCCTGACAAGTATGCGGAGGGCAAGAAATGCAAAAGGCACAATAATTTCCATGAGGTGAAAGATTGGGGTACTGAACTCACTCAAGATACAAGTGAGAAAAAAGGTGCTCAGGGAAACACAGGGATAGATGGAGAGTTTTGCAAACATAAAAGCATGCTCTTTGCCTCTATACCTCACATAGGGGTGCAGAGTTTCCCTTTCATTGAAGAGTGCAGTGACCCATATGGCCATCTGAAAAATGCCCGCAAAAAAGATGATAACACAGCTAATTTGGATGGCTTCCAGCTCATTATGGGACTTTTCCTCAAACTCATGTGTTAGCTGGTAAGCTAAGGGCAGGCCCCCAATGAACGCCAGAGAGAAGGTGTTGAGAAGGCCCATGAACCTGGTTGTCTTGGTTATATACAGAAACAAAGAATGGTGGACAAACCACAGTAGACCCACAGTCACAAAGGAGCCAAAGTAAGCCAGGTACTCAGGGCCAAAATCATGAAGAGCTTCAATCAAACTGTTGTTAAATCTCTCCTTTACCTCACTGGGTTCAGGCACATTGTCCTCACTGCAAACACAAAACATTTGGGATCAAACAATGCGGAGGCAGAGAGAAAAAAAAGGTAAAACTAGAGATGAAAAACTTAACTGCTTGAATGAAATTCTACATGACAGCTGAAGTAGTATTTCCAGTTAAGCCATCCAACTTTTTTTATATTCTAAACCCAATCCAAGGCTTACTGACTTAGACACATCAAATAAACATAATAGGAATTGAACTAAAATATTGCATAGGTAATTAAACACTAAAAATGAATAGTCGATGCTTAATTAACATACCATATATCTAAAATTAAAAGAGTGGCTACAATAGCATACACTCCATCACTAAAGGCTTCTACTCGCTCTTTGCTGAGAGGTTCTTTTGGGTGGTAAGTGTACAACAGCATAGTTTCATTATGCTCTTCTTGTTGGCCTGGGAAAAGACAATTTACAAAGATTTTATGGTCAGAAGCAAGATGTGTTTTAAACAGTTCTCTTTTTCTAAACTTAGCTACGTATAACTGTAGGAGTTTTTATTTATCTTAAAACAAATAAGGATTTTGTGATTTTGAGAGTGGAATTCACTCATATGTATACTATACCACTATACTATGAAGGAACAAATACTTCTATACTTGAGATCCTAACATTTTCAAAGCATACTTTGAAGCTGACACAAATACAGTTTGCCCTTGTTAATTCAAATTAAGTTGTATATCTTTTTATTTTACTACATCTATTTAATATATTTCACAGAATAAAGACATATTCCAATGGTTACAGTTCAGCCATCAGTTAAACTGCATTGATATATTAGGATTCAAGTCAAGCCAATTCTTTTTCAGGAACTGTATAGATACTATACAATACACTAATGTGTAAAAGAAAGAACACCCCTTACGATTCTATGGTATTACATATTAAGACATCTGACCTTCATCAAGTCCTAACAGTAGGTATATTTAACCTCATCTGACACATACTATAACACACAAATTTTACATTATCATTTATTCAACAAAAAAGTCAGCCAACATTTAGTAGCCTTCTGTGAAAAAGTAAGTGCACCCGATTCAGTCAAGTGTGGAACCCCCTTTAGAAGTAAATATTCCCTGAAAGAGTTTCTCAGTCTCTCACATTGGCTCTCACATTCCTGGGAGGAATTCTGGACCAATCCTCCTTAAAAAATCTTTAGCTTAGTGATGTTTGAGGGCATTTGTTTACGCATAGCTCTCTTAACATCCTGCTACAATGGCATTGAGGTCTGGATTTTGTAAAATCCCGGTTCTTTTCTTTTTCTGCCATCGTTTTAAAGATTTGATGTGTTTTGGATCACTGTCCTGTTGCATGATCCACTCATAGCTAAGCTTTAGTTGTTAGATTGTCCTTTTCCTCTAGCATGTGCTGGTATAGAGAGCAATTAAATGATTGTGAAGCTTCCAAGGCAGCTGAAAAGTAGGCCCCAATCATCAACCCTCCAACACCATGCTTGACGGTTGGTATGAGGATCTTGTGGTGATATGCAGTGTCTGATTTTACATTACGGCCAAATAACTCCACTTTGGTCTTATCTGTCCAGAGGACATTGTTACAGTAGTCGAGTGGTTCATTCAGGTGCTGTTTTGCAAACTGAAGCCATGTTCTTTTTGGAGAGGAGGGGTTTTCTCCTGGATTTCGTGGAAGGGTAGCCATTTTTATTCTGTCTTTTCCGAATGGTACAATCTCGAACTCTAATGGTTACCCATATTAACAGAGGCCTGTAGATCCCTGGATGTAGTGTTAGGGTTTTTTTTGCCATCTCTAGACATCATAAAGTCTGATCTTGGAGTGTGCATGATGTGTTACCACAAACCTGAATCTACCAGACCAAACTGACAAAGTTTCTGATTTTATGTACAGGTACAACCACTTCCTGATGATCAACTAATCATGTGTACTTGCCTAGCAGCACCTTATGCTAATTATCTTCTTAACTGATATGGAAGCAGTAAAAGTGCACTTGTTCTTTCACACAAACATTTCTGGCTTCTGAATGTTGGCTAGTTTTTTCTAATAAATAATGAGAAAGTAAAATTTGTGTGTTATTTTCACGTGATGTTACATTTATCTTCTGTTAGGACTTGGTGAGGACTGGATGAAGGTCAAATATGTCTTGACATTTAAAACCATAGAATCTTTAAAGGAAGTACTTTCTTTTTCACTTCACTGTATATCTCACCGCATATCTTGATATCGTGATGGACAAATTACAAAATTGTGCAAAATAATTAATAGATCAATTTGAGTCTGATTCCTCATTCTTAATCCTTAAGAGCTGCAACATGAAATATTCTATATGAATTAAATGCCAGACTGTGTACTCCAATGGTTTATATTGAATTTTCAGAATTTGTTAAATATATACTTAAGTTTGTATCATAGTGCTTTTTCAGCCAGTTATGCACCTGTAGAATACTCTGATCACATTTAATTCATACAGTAAAATCTGAATTTTCAATAACTCACCGAGTGCTTTATTGCAACACCATTTTAAAGTTTGTGAAAGGTAAGGATAGAAGATGACCAATGCCAGGAGAATATATGCCTGTAAGAGAAAACCATACAAACATTTCAAGCATTCTCTGATGAAAAACAGCCAAACTCATCATGAACTTGACAAATATGCTGCTTCCTGGAGTATTTTTACAAGATGTCAACAGTAGTGTGCTAAAAAACACCAGATTATGCCTTGATTACAATTAGTTGAGCTTTTCATTCTTCTCCAGAACTAATGAGATAAAAATGAATAATTATGTTTTTTTCATGTTCAACAACTTATGCCCAATGATCATGTCATTAGTTACTTTGGATATAAAAATAAACATTTTAAGTGAAGCAAGGAAAATGCACCAATGTTTTCCAGCCATTACCAGGTTAATCAACGTGTTTTCATACTTCAATGGTACTGACTAATACTGATTCTAAGTGCAGGCAAGCTTACAAAACAGCTTATGAGGAGAAATTGTGCCATGCAGTGAGTTTTCCTGCTTTTGTCCTGCACATGTGTACATTGTTAAAAGCTGACAATGTTCTTTGGCTGCAGACTGGAAAGGTTTTGTTTCTGAAATGCAGTATCTAATTTGTTGACAATAGTACTTACCAGAGGAAAAAAGATGAAAGCAAAAATCCCTGCTAAAAAGCAGAACACTGGGACTCTTAAAATAACCTTTAAGATCTGGTATTTGTAATAGTTTTGGTTTTCTGATATCTGTATATGATCAATCAACAGGTAGGGTTGACTAAATCCATATAAAACAATTCCAGCCTGTAAGGGAAAGAGGGAAGAAAATATAGGTTTGGACAGAAAACAAAAACAAAAACAAAAAACAGGCATTTCCTTATTTTAAAGTCTTGCCTGGATTTTGTCATCTGTCCCACAACTCAGCCCTGATGTATTCTTGAACAGGATCCCCAAAATTCCAACAATATTCATCCTTACTTTGTAAAAAGAAATACATTTATAAGCATTGTCTCTACAGAAGAAGACAAGAACTCATTTTACAGTGTTTCAACTTGAGAAAACCTACAAAAGACTCATACATACGCAAGGGAAAGCATTACAAAACCACAAGTGTATGAATTCAATTTGACTGCATATCTGAATTTTGTACAGACGCAGCCATTCAAAATGTGCATCAAAACTTGTGTTCATGGTAAGCTAAATACTTTGTACTGCACACATGATTCAGCTTGCCAAATTTAATTTTTCACTTCCCAAAGAAGATCGATAGGTTTCACTTGTGGTGCGGTGCATGTTAGTGAAATGGTAGCGTCATTTAGTTAGTTGTACTGGTTCTTTAAATCCATTTAATATGGAGTCATTGTACCTTAAGGGAAATTTTGGTAGCAGAAAAAAGAAATAACTAAAATACAATAATGTTTCCAAAAATCATTAACTATAATTTATTAATATAAATATATTTATGTAGCTGGTAATGCTAGCTGACAATAAAATATAAGGTATATAACAGTATTCTATGTTCTTCATAAACATTTTCTACTTCAAATTCTTTAACTCCATTACTTGCTGTAGTTATTTTGGAAATGTTTAAATGTACTTACAGTACATGTTAATGCAAACTATGGAGGTATGTCCTAGCAAAAAAGTTTGTGAGCTCTACTTTTCACTGTAACAACATAAACATGCTTTAACTTTGGATGCAACCATACAGAGATAACTGTATCTCTGTAAGGTTGCGTCCTAGGGCCACAATGAAAAAAAAAAAACTTATACATATACAAACTTTTTATCTCTTATTTAGGACATCTTTCCTAGTTCTGGACGTAATTCCTAGTACTAAGGTACCTTAAAAGCGCTTAATGAACACTTCACAAAGAGAGATCATTCAGTTAGCCAGATGACTTTAATAAATGTGTTGACAGAAATCTTGATTTCAGTTTCTGAAACAAGACCAATTGTATCTGGTTGAGTAACCATAGCGACATATCTCTTCTTAACCTGCTGCAAGCAGGTTAATGAAACTTGAGGTTGACTGTATAGTTACAGCATGGTTGGTATGACTGGGTTGAGTGGGGGTTGAGCCCCCCACTCAACCCTCTGAGAAGAACATACTGCAGAAACTCTCACTAGCAACAAGACTGTACAATTGAAATTGGTATACAATTTGTAAATTAAAGAGAAAACAAGTTATGGAAAACATAATTCTAAATCTTCCTCTAATTCTTTCAAACTGCGATCAAAGTGTGTACGCACACATGCATATGGCATTGACTATAAAAACAGCAAAAACAATAAAACAATTTAGTTAAATTTAGAATTAATTTAGAAAAATGTCTTGATTTAGCACAAACAAATCTTTTAAACAATTTTGTTTATTGGGATAAGAATAAAAGTGAAAACATGGACAGAAAATTGATAGGCCTATGTGGTCTTAGAGCATGTATAACAACATTTTTTGAACATCTCTGGTTGGATTGTACAGATGGTCCTGGACTGGCTCAGAGTAACCACATAAAAGAGTTTATTCCATTAAAATGAAAGTTAGCTTACCCTGTTAATGGTATCCTTATATCATGGATGCTTCTGCTAATGGGAATGGGAGTGGTACTTGAAGCTTTATCAAATTCCTCTTACACATGAATAAAATGCTATATAATCTTTGTTCATGTTTCATATTTATTTGAAATTAAAGTTAGAATTGCATCCAATTGTTTAAATTTAATGTTCATGAACCACTCAATCCACAAGATGCTTTAGAATGCTTGTCAGTTTGCCTTTATATAACAGCGGCTGTACTTCCTGAGAAGGCTGAAGAAAATACGCCTGCATCCAAAGATCCTCACCAACTTCTACAGATGTACAGTGGAGAGTATACTGACCAGCTGCATCACAGTCTGGCACGGCAACTGTACAGCATCTATTGTAAGGCACTGCAGCAGGTGGTCAAAACTGCCCAACACATCATCGGCAGTGCCTTACCATTCATCCAGGAAATCTACAACACCAGAAGTCTGAAAAAAGCCACCAAAATTATGTCTGACCCCACTCACCCTAGTCATAACTTGTTTGTCCCCCTACCATCTGGCTGAAAGTTCCGGACAATCCAGTCGCATACAACTAGACTCCAAAATAGCTTCTTCTCCAGAGTCGTCAAGCTGGTGATGCCCCCACTCCCTCCCATCATACTATGATCTCTCCTAACTTCTTCCTGTACCCACAATGACTGTACTCCAACACCACTACATACACAACAACTGAATGTAAGCAGAAATTGTACTTAAACTGTATTAGTTGTCATATCTATTAATCACTGTACTATTTTTGCACTGTTCCCCGAATTACTTTTGCACTGTTTCTGTCCTGTTGTTTTCTTTTCTGTTTGCGTATTTGTACAGTTTTGATTACATGTTTATGTTATTACACTGTTATTGTTATTGTGTTACTGTTTATTGTCTTATCTTCTGTTCTATTTATATACTGCACTTGAGTGACTAATGAGAAACACTTTTCACTATACTATGCACCTGTGTAAGTATAATGTCAAATAAAGTTGAATTGAATTGAATTATAGTTCAGGAGAGTACACTGTTTACTAATGTTAACATTTGACTTATTTTATCTATCTATGATAAATTTGTAAATATTTTTGTATATAGACCAGTTTTATAGATTTGGATGTAGTTTGTGTTTTAGTGCAGTTCTACATCAGTGTCTACAGTAGTTATACAGCTAATATTTGCTAGGAGTAGAGTGCTGAGTCGGGTATGGTAATGATAGAATAAAATAATAAAAACTGCTTAAATGTCACTTCTGAAATTTTGTACTGATATTTGGATATATAAAAATCTTTAATTATACTTAAACAGCCCTATCTGTCAGATTATCCTTTCAGGGAACAATACAATTATTCTGGGTGATGAATGTCACCTGCTGTTCCCGAAAGTGAATAAAAATGCTATTGACCTATCCTTGACCCTTGCCTCCTACTAAGATACTATTGCTAATGAACAAATTTTGGCTTTGATCAAGCCACTACAGAAACCAGTGGAAAAACTGAACCACACATTAATCTTTTTCAATTTTTTTCAGTAATCTGTAATAAATCCAAATTCTGATTAAGTTAGTTGTCGTTAATAATACAAAAATAAAGAGCAATAGCACGGAATTCAAGTAAAAAATGGAATGATGCAAAATAAAAATGTAAAAGATAATTAAAAGCAATAAAATGTCAATATAAAATCTCAACATAAAAGGGAATAAAATAAAAAATAAAATCGACAAGCAAAAAAACAAATATTATCTAAAAGATACATTTAAAAAACTGTGTTTTGAGCTGCTTCTTAAAACTACTCACTGAAGTTGCCTTTTGCATAGGTGGTAGCAGCATGTTCCAAACCTTGTATGATGGTGCTAATCCGTTTAGAGCTTTAAAAACCAAAAAAACATTTTTAAAATCTATCTTAACTGACACATGTAGCCAGTGTAATGATGCCAAAACAGGTGTGATACAGATGCAGCCATTCAAAGTGCGCGGCACAAACACGTACCGCAGGTAATTGGCTACGGCCTCGCACGTTACAATGCAAAATACAGTGGTACGTGATTGGTTGACCTACAGGGGCACTCGTTGGTCGGTCATAGAAAGATTTAAATGTCTTTACTGTGCCTGTTTAAGTATTGAATATTTATATGGAATTTTACCACTGAAGGGAAATCTTAGTACCTGAGCATTAAAAGAATAGAAGCATACTGTAACGCGTGTGAAGGCCATAAACGATATTAATTTTGGAACATAAACATACAGTATATGGCTGGTCTCGGTACTTTAATGAAAACATACACACCAGTATTCCATTTCTCCCTAAACATTTTAAGCATCGAAGTCTTTAACTAACGTGATATAATATGGAATTGCGTATCTAAAGAAATTAATAACAATATAATTATACTCATGTACCGCAACACAAGAATTGTTACATAATGCTTTGTAGGGCTTTTTCAACAGTCCTCATGTGACCTCGCCGGTGGCACTGCGGGTTAGGTTCCTGACTCCCACGTCACACGCTGTGTGTTCGAATCCCGCTGGAGCCAAGACTTTTTTTTAACAAACATTTCTTTGAAAAAAATAAAATGTTTCCCTGGCTCAGAGATTAAATAAAACTTCACTCGCACCAAACAAATTTATATTTCTAAATATCACAACATGATCAAATTTAAGTCATTTTAATAACAATGAACCACTCCCGGACTGTTACACCAATGCATTAGCATGTTAAAGCAATTTCATTGAGGAGCCTAGCTTTCTTAACTAGTAAGTACTGTACTTCCTTGGTTTTGGAGGGGGGGAGGTGTCTTTCGCTGGAAATCACGCCCCCTTCTACTTTGAAAATACCTGTGAAACCGGTTTAATTCGTCAAAGCCAGCACTCCCGCTGGCCGCCCACGTGTTATGCTCTTCGTTAATGTCTAAGCCGGAACACATCATTATATCTCATTTTGTATTTCTTTAAAAAGAAAAACTGTTTGCCCAGCCTAACAGTATTGTTGTTATTGTTTTTATCCTGTAAAGTGCTTTGAGGAGCCAGCTTTAAAGGCGCCATATACAATAAAGTTCATTATTATTACTATTGTTAATTTGCTGGACAGAGAGGTGAACATTATTACGCAGAAGACAAAGATAGCGATTTACGTTGCATTGTGCATTGTGCTGCTGTAATACAGTTTTAAATAATTAAAAGTCTAAACAGTATCAGCTTTATTTATGGGTTTTAAATAAAGGCGATTTAAACGCGATTTAAATCAATATAAATGTTTATATTGTAATGCCTAGGTGACTATTCATTGTTATTAAAATGACTTAAATTTGATCATGTTGTGATATTTAGAAATATAAATTTGTTTGGTGCGAGTGAAGTTTTATTTAATCTCTGAGCCAGGGAAACGTTTTATTTTTCAAAGAAATGTTTGTTAAAAAAAAGTCATGGCTCCAGCGGGATTTGAACACACAGCATGTGACGTTGGGAGTCAGGAACCTAACCCACAGCGCCACCAGCAAGGTCACATGCAGAGTGCTGAAAAAGCACTACAGAAACATTATCAACAGACAATGTACAGCGTGTACTATTCTTGTGTTGCGGTACATGAATATAATTATATAATTATTAATTTCTTTAGATACGCGATTCCATATTATATTCTCTTTTAATCAAATTCTAAAAGTATGCTTGTTGACTCCGGTATCACATTAGTTAAAGACTTCGATGCTTAAAATGTTTAGGGAGAAATGGAATACTGGTGTGTATGTTTTCATTAAAGTACAGAGACCAGCCATATACTGTATGTTTATGTTCCAAAATTAATATCGTTTATGGCCTTCACACGCGTTACAGTATGCTCCTAGTCTTTTTATGCTCAGGTACTAAGATTTCCCTTCAGTGGTAAAATTCTATATAAATATTCAATACTTAAACGGGCACAGTTAAGACATTATATATACATATACATACTGTATACAGTACAGTTTGCATACAGTAATATGTTTATGTTCCTAAATCAATCTCTTTTATGAGCATGTGAAAGGCATGGTGAAAAGGAGATTCTCAAAAATTACTGTAATTTGCATGATTGGAAACAAATGCGTGATTGCGAAATGCTGTGGTGTTACTTTTACAAAGACGGTCAATGAAAAAAAGAATGTGGACCAGGGCAATACTTTTAGATTACAGCTTGTCCAAGGTCATTCATTATTAATACTATTAGTAATATCTTCGTTAAAGACTTTGATGGCGACAGCTCAAACATGAGAGGCTGAGCTTTATTAGCTCCACCCTGTGGAAATTCTGGATACTATTATTTTACTTGCGGTATTATAGGAGAATTTACGGTAACTCGCGATAGACTGCGTAAAGCGCACCGCAAAATAATGCGGTATCGCCCACTCGTTTTGAATGGCTGCATCTGTATGATCTCTCTTCCTAGTTCCTTTTAGTACCCTGGCTGCAGCATTTTGAACAAACAAAAACAATCTTTCATTTTCTTGGTGATAGTCCTGTAAAAAGTGAATTACAATAGTCTAATCAAGAGAAAACAAAAGCATGTGTCAACCTTTTAGCATCTTGCAGATTAAAGTAAGGTCTTAATGACACTGTCATGTGAGGTTTAAAACTAAACTTGGTAACTAATAGTTAATTGTCCAGATTTATCAATAGGTTTTTCTTATTTATTATGCTGGATGGTACTTCTGGGATATCCTTACTAAAACAAGTTAATTTAATTTAATTTATCAAAGATGAGGCCAAGGGCATTGTTACTGGAAGCATAGTTCAGTGCAGGACCCAAATTCACAGTCCTTAAAAGTCATAATGTTAAAGCAGTTATGTAAAGAAGAATGAGCTATAGGAAATATTTAGTTTAAGTAATTTCTGTTCATGGAGATGCCACTAGTTACTGAATGGAATGATTCACATACTTCACAGAGACAGAGTTAAAGTGCCCCCCCCGCCTTATTTTTGGTACAATTGAGGCATTAGATTTCAATGATTAGATTCCATGATTTATTCAATTCAACTAGCAATGTTCTGAGCAGGGGGCAGGGAAAGATGTTCATAATAAAAGTAATACACAATTTGATATATTCATGAGATAATTTGTTAGTAACACTGTTACTTAAACTTGTATTATGACAAAATATAAATTATTTGAATGTGTATGTAAAACTAAAAAAAACACATTGTGTTAACAACAGACAAAATATTTTGTATAATTGGCTAACTAATCTTGCTTTGTCAAACAGCCCCAGGGTGTCAACAGTTGTTTGCTTACAGTTGATATTTGCTACATTAGCTCTACTCTACACATGTTCATCCATATAATTGCTACTATTCATTCAATAATGTACATACTTTGATATATAAAATTAAAAGAAATGTCAATATGGTATACATATTATGTGTTATACGTTATCATTAGAGAAAGTCTTTATTATCCCCAAGAAACAATTTGCACATTGGCCGGGAATTGAACCTAGGCTTCTTGTATGGTACCACTGAACTGCTACACTGATTGGAGTTGTATCAGCTACAATGCAATTTACAGTACACAACAGTACAGTCATTTTTTGAAAGTCATTCAAATCACTACTGCCCTCTTGCTCTCTTTTTAAATTTGTTTATTTGCTTTAAAATATAATGTTTTTTTAATGCCACTAAATATATTTTTAATAATAAAAATCTAAAGTAATCTGTTTTCTAATGACTATGCTGTAAGATCATCCAGGGCCGGGTCACTGATGACAGATATTTTTCAAAAAACATCCTGAAAATTTTTTATATAAGCCTAGATGCTGGTAAAATGGCCTATAGTCTACATCAGATGACTGCCAAAGGAAACGCCCTAACCCCCAATTACCTAATGAGAGGCAGGTGACTGATGTCAGCAACCGGATAAGTAATCCCCGGAAGGAGACATCTTGGTGGAAACCATCATGGTGGAAGCATTGTGAGAGCGAGGATTGTAAGTGGAGTTGCTGTTGGAAAGAGCCTGATCTTTAGAAGTCAAAAGAGGGTACCAGAGTGAAATATACGGTAAGGAAACTTGGAACGCAATTTAAAACTAATTCTGTTAGGTGTTATACAGTATTGTGACGTACCTTAACTTATCCTGGGCTGGGCGAAATCAAATTAAATTGGTTGTCGGTAGTACAGTTTGCATACTGTACAGTATGAATAGTGCCGTAAGCACAAATGGGTTGGTTAATAAACATTAAATTTTTATTATTAAAATAAGATTTGATTTTAAAATAAGATCTGACAACCATGGGCAGCTGTAAACCTTTAAGGATTCACTGCGACACCTGGCAGTTTTACTGCCACCTGACACCTTGCACATTTTAAATGGCTTCATCTGTATGTTTCTTCTATGGTACCATAGGCAGTTGTACATTATCATTATGCACAGTTGTACATTACTGAATAATTTAATTTATGGGAAAAAAAAGAATAGGTTTATAAAAGCTTGTGCACATATAATGGTAAATTGTCTTAAAAGGATGCAAAAAGTACTAAGAACACTTATGGTCTCTTATGTGTTTTGTCTGGTTCATAGTATCAAATAACAAAAATGACAAAGATAACAAAGATACGAAAACTGTCTTACCTGTATCAAACCAATCACTATAGCACAACCACAAAACAGCAAAATCCCAAGAGGGTTCTCTGGGAATGATGCCATCAAGGAAAACTGCAATAGAAAATAAGTCAAATAAAGCAAGATCTTGGAAACGGGTCCGTCCAGATAACAATTTGTGCATACTCTACTTTCAGCTACCACCCCAAATTTATTTTACTATCTGGAAAAATTAAATAAATTAATTCTATATCTAGAAAACTTTTATAAAGCAGCTTTTAAGAACACATAACAAATAACTTATGACAAAGAACACAAGCTCAAATTTTACAAAGATAACAATTTTAACATTGAAAGTAATAAATAAAAATACAATTATTAGTAACAATAAATAATAATAAACAGGACCAAATAATAACATACAAAGTACTGCACTGAAACCTTTGTAGAGAGGAACTGTAGGAATAAATATGTAAGAAATAAAAAAAAAACAAGTGCACTCAACAACAAGAGAGGTGAGATCAGTAAGGTTGAACAGATGGGTTAGTTTTATAAAAAAGCACTCTATAAATAAATTTGCCTTTATTTTTTGCCCTTGCGCACATTTTAAATAACTTGAGCTTCGAAAAGCTCCTTTCTGCACTTCTTTAGCAACTGCAATCGAAAGGGCTACAGGTTGAGCTCACAATACCTCCTTTAAATAAAATACAGGAGAAACCACAAAAAAACAATGCATTTTATGTTGATTATTTAAAACCGCTGAACTGTCTTTTGTACTGTACATTTGCTTTTATGTTTTTGTTTGGCCAGGTAACACCGATTTTTAAGCAGACGGCCCACACTGAATGCATACAAGAGCACTTATTTCGCTCTTCTTTTCTATGCTTCAGAAGCATTATGCACTTGATTATGATTGGTCATTTTTTGACTCGGCTTCCATTAGGATTATTCATGGAAGCAACAGATACAGCAAATGTAGTGAATTTTTTGGTCACCTTTGAACATCCCGATTAGAAAAATATATTGCGTCGCGCATTGAGGAGGCCCCCTGCTGGCCTTGGAGCTTCTGGCAGTTGCCGCCAGGGGGACACCTGCCCAGGGTCTAGGCCCTATGCTCAGAGTCGGCCTTGCTTGTTATTACCATTACCATAACATAAAGGTAATTTATGTTTCAAGGCAATGAAACACGCACTCCGTTATACCCAGACCTGATAATAGGATTATGTTCTTTACATTACAGGACAAATGTTGTTGCTCCCCATGTATCTTACTTGATTTTGATGTTCACAGCTCATTTAAAGAGAAACTATAATGATGTTTTTGGGTTTTGAAATAATCTGCATTGATGAGTGAATTTTTATTGTAAAACCTTCAATTAACATAATAAAATAGACAACATTTCCAGGTAAGCACAGCACCATATTCTGCAATTCAGAGTCAACCAAACTTCCGGTTAGGTGAAACAGCCCTATTACATTGTAAACAAGCAGGCTTCTGAATACATCTCTTTTAATCCAATAGAATTATTGCTCTCACTTTTGATATAGGTTTACCGACAAATACAACTTACTTGTTGCAGATCATGTTGGAACATTTCTGCAGTGAAATGTCTGCTGCACAACCTGTACGTATTCACTCATACACCGCATTAAATTAATTATTACAGTGTATGATGAATGTCAACCTCCGAGCCACAAAAGATCTTCAGCTCCTCTTCTCACGTGGAACAACTCTTTGGTCCTCTATTCCACTGAGAGAGCTGGAACAGACAAATTCCTGACGAACTACTGAATTCTCCATTTCTCTTCTTCCTTATAAAATATAACTCTTTACTCTCATTCCATGGATTCCCTGGCACACTCAACTTGGCTCTCCCATCCATGGCCAATCTTCCCTTTACCTGGAAGAATACTGTCTCATCTCTACTCTGGGATCCCTGGCATACTCAATGGGGCTCACTCTTCCATGGCCAGTCTTCCCTATACTAGAACATACATGTTCCACATCTCTTCCATGACCTATTGGAACGCCTAACCCTCTGGTGTCCAGTTGCTACTATAAATACTACTAATCTACTACAATATAAAGGCCACAGAGAATTCAAACTAATCCAGAAATACAGTACACACTAGAGAAAGTACGAAATTATCTCCGTCGATCCATCTTTGTTTACCATTCAACTCATGACAAAATAATTGCAAGTTTTCATTAGTTCTTTCCAACTTCTCAAACCTGAACCTAAGACTGCTAAAACACTCCTGTGCTATCTAATCTCACTACACTTCAGGATACAACTAATACATTCTCCCTGAACTGCAGGAGCTTAGACGCAGCCCCCTGCCCTCTGTATCTGAGTGCTGTTATAGTGCCTGCTGGTACTTCTGAGGAATGTCCCAAGTAAGTACAGGGTCAATCACCTGATCCCCCCCTTTTCTGCCTGTGGAATTCCATTCCTTTCCACAGGAGTCTAATCAGTCAATCAAGGCAGGTGTGTCCAATTTACTGAATCGAAGGAAGAAACTTTAATTAAGCCTCCATTTGCTCCATCACATTAACCCCCCGATCCTTCTTAGTTCACTCAAGCACAAACTTTGGGCGAAAGGGAAGTATAAATTGGACAGAAGGCTTGACAGACCACCAGCGTATGCACAAATTCCACTCTGACACCAACTGTGATTAATGCCAACCCCCAAGCAACAAACTATAGTCCTGAGCTAGAATAACATTCACTAGTAGTGTGCTTTTCTGTGATCTGTCACTGTTGGCTTGCAGAACCTCTCCGAACTCCTAAGATGTACTGGCAGTCCCCTTTCAGAGAAACCTGCTCAGTCTCTAAAACCAGTCCTTCATAAAGATCTTTGTTCCCAAGAAATATTCAGTGACTGAATATGAGCAGGAAGGGCTGCTTCATGTCATGATTCTGTGATACCATCAATTACTTTATTTTGTTATGGAGATTTAATAAATGGTCAGAGAAATTGGGACTATGGTTACAATTAAATTATGTTAAATTAGAAAAATCAAATAATGGTTTCATGTTTCATAGAAAACAAAAAATTAAAAACACTTTTTTTTCAGAGAAATCAGGACATTTTCATTTTTAAGTTCTAAGAAGATACAAGTTTGAAAATATATTTTGACTGACACAATCGTGGTGCATTCTGCCATCATACTTACAGTGTAAGGAAGGAAGGTAATTAACATCATGCATGCCTAAGGAAAAAAGAACAAAATATAAAGTTTGAGGACTAAGGAGCTGAAAATTTGGTTTTCATTATACAGTACATGCATTCTACAGTTCCTGGTTTCATTTCAGTTTAACTTCAAACTTCTTAATTTGAATTTTCGCTTGTATTCTTAAACAATATCATTTCTTACATTGTAGTACAAGATTAAAAATGAACATTGAACCTGGGATATATGCTATGTTTTAGATCCCCTCTCTCTTATGCTTATTGTTACTGTTGATGAGTTGATTGAATTTAACCAGTGGGCCCATGCAGTACTAAGCCCACTTACCATGAGAATTTAACAGTGTCATTTCCTCCTGATTCTGCATTTTATTAATTATTAATAAATAATACAATCTGTTTAGAAAGCTATAGGAGCAATGATTTTAAACCAAGTTGCAACAGAGGGCTGTTTACTGTAATTCTTGGAATTTTCTTATTCAGTCATATTTCTTTATTTGAAGGATATTTTTTTATTACAGTACACAGGGTAAATAAACCTTTTTCACAAAGTTAGAAATCCTTATTTTTTAATTAAAATGTAAACACTTAAGCCTATCATCCACACAGATTTAATGAGGTTCTTCTATTACGCTCTCCTTAAATAGCTACAAAATACCATATTCCATGGTTTTAAACAGTTCTGTCTGTCCTTTTTTCATCATTAATGTAAAATAGCAGAATAATTATGCAGTAATCTTACCAGGTTTAGTAGGGCCAGGACATCATCTATACGTTCTATTACTTGGAACAACCTGAAAACAGATGCATTTAGAAAAACATAAAAAGGAGTATATAGTATTTAAAATTCTAAAAAGGTGTAGGCCTACATGATAGGATATTAAATGCAGAGGTTAATTTAAATTAATTATTTTATAGTCACTGTTTAGGCTCACCACAGAAGTGGTTAAATATATTTTTCTATAAGCCT
The DNA here is from genome assembly GCF_040954835.1 of Lepisosteus oculatus. Classification (NCBI taxonomy): domain Eukaryota; kingdom Metazoa; phylum Chordata; class Actinopteri; order Semionotiformes; family Lepisosteidae; genus Lepisosteus; species Lepisosteus oculatus. Next base: position 37,928,569 of record NC_090698.1, on the reverse strand, counting down.
GTGGATCGACATAACTACTCACAAATACACAGTAGTGTGAAAAAGTAAGTACACCCCATGCAAGGTTTGTCGTTTTTTACACTTCCGGACAAAAGGATATTTGATTGTCATTTCAACACTACTGATAGATAAAGGTGATCTAATTTTAAACAATAACATTGAATAATTACATTTTGCACTCATGTGTACTATTTAAATCAACAGAAATGCAATTTCCTTGTGCGGAAAAAGTTAGTACATCCCTCCCTACCTTTATCACTGCATCAAATGTCATTGGATCAAAAGCAATTTGTAGACAATCACTCAATTATCCAAAAGATCATCTACAAATGGAGAAAATTTCAAACCACTGGCAATCTATCCAGGCCCGGTCAACCCAACAAATTCAACCTAAGAGCTGACCAAAAGATGCTGCAGGAAGTTTCCAAGAACCCCAGGATGACATCAAGGGATTTACAGGCAAGTCTTGCCTCAGTCAGTGTCAAAGCGCATGAGTTAATCACCCGAAAGAGACTGAACAACTTTGCCCTACATGTGAGGTCAGGAAGGAAGAAGCCTCTGCTCTCAAAAAAGATACAGATGCATGACTGAAGTTTGCCAGACAACATCTAGGTGAAGATCAGGACTATTGGAACAAAGAGCTCTGGACAGATGAGACAAAGGTAGAGCTGTTTGGCCACAATGCCAGATGTCATGTTTGGTGAAAACCAGAAAATGCCTTTGACCAGAATAACCTCATACCAACTGTAAAGCATGGTGGTGGAAGCATTTTGGTTTAGGGCTGCTTTTCTGCCTCAGGGCCAGGCCAGTGTGCCACTATAGAGTCATCCATGAATTCCACATTTTATAGAGATAAAATGTACCAGAGACTACTTGAGGAGAATGTGACCCCATCTGTCAAAAAGCTGAAGCTGAACCGTAAGTGGACCTTGCAATAAGAGAATGACCCAAAACACTCAAGCAAATCCACAAAAGATGGCTCAAAAAGAAGAAATGGAGGGTTATGGAATGGTCAAGTAAAAGCCCAGATCTTAACCACACAGAAATGCTGTGAGGGGACTTGAAGCAGGCAGTACATGCAAGAAAGCCCTAAAACATCATACAGTTGAAGGAGTTCTGTAAGGAGGAGTGGGCAGAAATTTCTCCATGTCGATGTAGGCGACTGATAGACAATTAAAAGAAGTGGTTTCTGCCGAAGGGGGCAACACCAGCTATTGAAGCAAGGAGGTGTACTTATTTTTTCTACAGCACACAATTGCAAAATTACGAGCAAGGCTACAACCAAGACCTTCGCTACCTTACACACCTCAGTTCCCATGTTTTACAGTACTTTCATCAGTGCTTTTTTTGTGAACAAAGCTCCCAAAGAAAAGAAATGAAAATCTTAAAGAAAGTGATGAAATAAATATCTAAGCTAAAAAAGGAAAGAAAGACCTGTAGTGTAAAACTGGATGTGACACAACACACCAATAAAGGCCAGCGTAACAAAGACACTTTTAAGGGACTATATTTATCTTTGTTGACTGTACATATCCAGCAGCCATATAACCCTGCAACTCACAACTTGCAACCAACTGAAGCTAAGGTGTGAACCTGGTCAGTACCTGGATGGGAGACCTCCTGGGAACCACTAAGGTTACTGCTGGAACAGGTGTTAGTGGGGCCAGCAGAGGGTGCTCACTCTGCGCTCTATGTGGGTCCTAATGCCCCAGTATAGTGATGGGGTCACAATACTGTAAAAAGGCGTTGTCCTTCAGATGAGACATAAAACCAAGGTCCTGACTCTCTGTGGTCATTAAAAATCCCAGGGTGTATCTCGAAAAGAGTAGTGGTGTAACCCTGGCATCCTGGCCAAATTTCCCATTGGCCTTTACCAATCATGGACTCCTAATAATCCCCATCTATGAATTGGCTTCATTACTCTGCTCTCCTCCCCACTGATAGCTGATGTGTGGTGAGTGTTTTGGCGCACTATGGCTGCTGTCGCATCAACCTGGTGGATGCTGCACATTGGTGGTGGTGGAGGGGAGTCCCCATTACCTGCAAAGCACTTTGAGTGGAGTGTCCAGGATTGTATTATTAAATTAAATAATAATTAAAACGATTACTAAACTATATAAGTGAATAAAGTAAGTGTTATAATTTACAGCACCTACCATTCTTCGCCAAAAATAACTATCAGTAACAAATATTTAGGCTGGATTTTTGGACCTTTTCCTACAAATATTAATGGCTACATAAAACAATGCAAAATATGATAATTATAGTATCACCAATTGATTTGGGAAAGACAGATGTCATATCTCTGTCTCTGTACAGTACAAATACAGGTTATTATAATAGAAGGTTATTTTAATTATTTTATAAATACCTGTAGGTATTCTAGGCGGACACTGACCTCGACTGTGGAGTGTCAAGGGGGGTTGGTGTATGTTGAGGGGGTGGAGTATGTGATATTATTCACTGAATTAAAGTACTTTATATGAACAGGGTGGATTAAAGTACCTTGAGAATTTAATCTTGCTAACTTTAATTACATTTAAAAAAATAATACAGTAGTGAGAGATGTCTGGTATATTTATCTTTTATTTTACACAATTAAGATCTACCATAAATATCAAATATCATCGCTGTTCTATGGCTGCTGCATGCCTCAATTTACAATGATACTGTCTCTAATTTAAAAATATTCACATACTAACTGGGTTTGCTAATAGGAAAGGGGGGCTGTAACTAAAAGCAATTGCAGGCTGATGCTTTACATTGTTACCAACATATACAGTATACAAATTCTGTACACAAGACGGTATACAAAGACAGTGTGCACGGCCATGGGCAGTGCGGTGGCTCTGTGGCTAAGGATCTGCGCCTGTGGCTGGAAGGTTACCGGTTCGTATTCCACAGCTGGCAAAGGAATCCTACTCTGTTGGGCCCCTGAGCAAGGCCCTTAACCCTAACTGCTCCAGGGGTGCTGTATAAACGGCTGACCCTGCGCTCTAACCCCAAGCTTCTCTCCCTGTCTGTGTGTCTCATGGAGATCAAGTCATGGTATGCGAAAAAGACAAATTCCTAATACAAGAAATTGTATATGGCCTTATATATATATATTATATAATCTTATATCTTATAATAATGTGTGTATATGGCAGACAAATGTATTTGGAGGAATTATTTTAGAAAAATACTAACTGAAAGTACAGATATATAAATATGTACATACAGAATTTATTAAAACTGCAGTAACAGAAGCAGGTTGTAATTTGGAACTGCAAGGTTGTGTAAATTGAATATATCTTACCTGATATGAGCTGCCCAAGCCACAGTGACTATTAGAAATGTTACCAGGTAAACTGAAATTTTTGTTGCAAGAAGCTGCTGCAAACTTTTCTGCAATTCCTAATGCATAGAAACACAAATGAATTTATGAATTACTTAAACACAAAAAGAATTAAATAAAGTAATGTACATTTGCTTTATGATTTTTCTTTGACAAATGGAATAAAGGTAACAGCAAAGGATGGAACAAAACATGCCTTTTCTCTGTTAGATACTTAAAATGGAACATAGATTCTTACCTGCTGGCTAAAGTTATATCCCTGTAGTCACAATATTTTTGGAGCAAATATTTCTACATGCTACAGTAGGTTTGGTGGTAAAGAGAAATTAGATTTTTTGTCTGATATCTGATGGTAGTTTTAAAAATCCAGATAAGCATTATGCACATTCTACCTAACCCAAATAATTTATTGTCTAGGGAATCATGTCTAGGATATTTTAAATCCCTGGATTACGAATAGCAGATATACAGTTAGATCCAGAGCACATGGAAATCTATGTTAAATAATAACCTTTGTTAAGATCCTATTTAAATGGTTAATTGATTGGTTGGTTAATTTAAAAGAATACCTTGTACCTTCAATCACAGCAAATTGCCACTGTAAAAACCTGAGGAAAACAATCTTTTTACATCTTTTCCAAGTTTTTAAAAATGCAAATCCCTAAGTTTAGTAATAAAATGTTTTTTTTTAAATATTTGTATTTATGTTGTAAACAAAATAATAAAATCAAAATAGTAATTAAAAACCTTAAATCTCCATGTCAATGGCAACCTATTTCTAAAGAGAAAAAATCCTATGGATGCAACTAATATAGAGATAAAAAATATCTAAATATATATATAAACTAAAATAATGATTTAACTAAAACACTAAGACAATTGCAGGGCAGCATGATGGTGCAGTAGTTAGCTTTGCTGACTCAGAGTGCTGGAGACCTAAGTTCAATTCCTGGGGTGCTATCAGTGTGGAGTTTGTATGCTCTCTCTGGGTTTGTGTGGGTTTCCTGTGGATGTTCCGTTTATATCTCACAGTCCAAAAACATATGGGTAGGTTATCTGGCTTCTGTAACTTGGCCTGAAGCGAGTGTGTGCATGCTGGTATCTGTGTGTGCCATGTGATGGACTGGCATCCCAAATTGGGAGTATCCCACCTTGCACACAAGGCTTCCCAGAATAGGATGTGGGCCACTATGATCCTGAATTGGATAAGCCTATTTTGAAAGTGATGTGATTATGATGATGACTAAGACAATTTCTGACACCCATGATGTAATCGTCTGTATGCTAGTACCATGGATACAGCCAGTGGAAAGTTCCAGAATTAAATGTCCAGAACAAAAAGCCTCTTGATGCCAAGGAAAATCACCAAAGGTCAGCAAGCGATGTGCTATAAGTTCTTGGTATCCGTAGAATTAGATTTTTTTAAAAACAGACAATTTCAAGCATGAATTATTCTAGTATCTCTGATAAAGAAGAAAAGATTTTCTTTCAAAATGTGGACCTCTGTATATTCCCAAACCTGGTGAGAAATGGTTCCCACTAAACCCTGACAATGTGTAATGTACAATTTACAATGTGCAATGCAGGGCATCAGACAGATATGTTAAATCATTTATGTGTAGTTAAATACATTCTACTATCCCATGACATATAATTCTCATCAAGTAATAGATCTCTTAACCATACTGACATAAAGGAACTTGAGTTTTCAAAATGCTGTAACAGAAATGCTTAAGAAATAACACCAGATGAATTGTATCAGTACAATATCTTATATAGCAGGTATCAAATAAATGCTGTTCCCCAAGGAACCCTGTAAATACTCATAGTAGCTTTCAGCTGTAGATAAAGAAAAAATGAAGAACCTGGAATGTCATACAGCTCTTGAACTTGCTCCTTTAAGTTTTGGAATGTCTGTATCCCTGCCATCTGATATACAGTATCTGCAATGTTATGCATACCATGTGCAGAAACAAACTGGTGGCTATCAATTAAAAGATCAACATTGTGAAGGAGAAGCAACTGTAAAAAAAACTCTTCTGTTTTAGTTTAATACAGTTGTTCATCGATTGCCACATCTCTGTATAGTGATGCCAGATAACTGAGCCATGTTGTAATTTGCTTTGTCTTATAGATACACAAGAAAACATTAAACCCACAAGGAGCTATTTAACTTCACTCCAATTGATACCATGAAACTGGGATGCCAAAATACAAATAATCAAAAATAAACCTTAAAATTTGGTAATTTAAAAGACCACATAGGTTAGGTTTTGTACATTGTAATATGGAAAACTAAAGACGAGGCCTTTTCTCCATCCTGAAAAACTAAATAATTCCTTAATCTATAGAGCTGATAAAATTCATGTGAAAAAAACATTCACCTTAACGATTCAATTTCAAGCCTGAATTAGACTGGGGGATTGAGTCCAATATAGATAAACTTGTCTCTAATGAAAAGTATTGCACTGACTTTTATTAAAATGTTTATTAAAACAAGTTCTGCATTCTAACTTAAGAACAGCAATACTATTTTTATATGCAGTTGGTTATACAGTATATTATCTTATCTTTTCAGAATTATCTTAACATCAACAAAGAAAAACTTTTGAACAAAATTCAAATGTAAAATGACAAGTTTTGTTTATGTTGACTTTATAAAGAAAACAAATTCCTTCAGTTGTATGCTAGTGTTCATATATAACTCCTTTCACATAATAAATTTGTATGAAATGATTGCTGCACAACAGCTTGAATGTAATAATTCTCCATTCGGTTGCGTTAGGTTTTGGACACGTTTTATGTTCGATTATTTGACCACACAAATCAACTGACTTAGAAGGATGACCTAAAGACCTGTTTGCACTGCAGGACATTGACTGGAGCAATTTGAGTGTACCTTGATCAATGGTACAACAGCAGTGTCCAACCTGGGATTTGAACCCACTCCTCTATCTGTATTCCAAAGCCCTTTTGTCTGAGTAAAACAGACAAAGTGGGGAACATTTCAATGCAATTTCATGCCACAGAAATGACCAGAATTTAGAAAGCTATAGTTCTAAATTCACTAAAAGTACTAGAGCCGCACCCTGATGCACTAGAAAGCTGGCTTATCATCATTTCAAAAACAACTATTTTAGGAAAAATATATTTTTTTCAATATCTTTAACACAGAGGATAATTTATACATTACCAATTCACAGTGCTAGTACTGTTCAAATTTAAAGAACACCTGTGAATTTTAAAATTATTTTGCCTGTACCTAGAAGTAAAAGTGAGAAGTACAGAGGAGCAGGAGCTATGAAGTTCTCTAATTGACAGCTTTACTTTCTGTCTATTGTAGCGGCAAAACCTATTAATAAGTCAGAATTAAGTGTTGTGTGCTTTCCTAAATGAGGCCCCATCTCTCTTTCTCGCACCACAGAGAAGCTATTCATGCAGTTCCGATTTAAGGTGTTTTGTGTCAGATAAGGAGCAGTTCCCAAATGGTGATGCGCCCAGCCATGCTTGGCTATCATGGTCAATGGCCATTGCTGGGACCTATCTGTCTGAGATTCTTGGGAACATCTGGGTTGGGGTCCTAGATGTCAGAAGTCATTTTTACTCATCTCTCACCTTGACCAACCAATCAGGAACCTGCAGGGTGTGGTAACCTCACGTGGGTCTGAAATGTCTGCTTAACTTTCGACCAATCATTGCCTGTCTTGGTTTTGGTTTAAAACACACTGTAAACTGCACAGCTCAGAAACTTTGCTGTTCCGGTCAATTTTCACACCCTCAGAGACATGTGACAGCCAGTGTTGTCTGAATAGGGACTATAACCTTGTTTCAGCAAAGTGTCGCCCTGGGGATTGCCCAAACTCAAATGACTAGCCAATACCAACGTGGACGCTTCGCTTGATCACTGGAGTATACGTTTGGACTCTTGTCAACAACCTGAATAAGTTTTATTCAGCAGCACTACACTGGAAGAAAACCAAGTTTTTTCCCCCTAAAGAGTGACTTGCTCTGACCCGCGGTCACCCTCTGTGCATAGAGACTTTCTACTAGTCAGCTGGACTACTAGTAGGTCCCTGAGGGAAACACTGTCGGGCGCATCGCCACAACAGAAATCTCTCCTCCTAATTCGTCTGACTTCGAGCTGCACCCTGACTGGTTGGCCAGGAGCCAGAGGACGTCGGGACGATGTCTATTGAACAATGCAGTGATTGGACACAGCCGCTAGTTGGCCTTTGGTGTCTGTACCGGGAAATACGAATCCATATCTGGATAAGTAAACCCTATGTTCTACATTGCATTTTGAGAATTCAATTGTTACCTCAACACAAGTTGATTTCAATTCAATTCCTATGAGTAGTGTATTTACTTTTGAGTAGCTAATGTAGACTGATTAAAGATAATATAGTCGAACGGTATACTGAAGTATATTCTTTGTATCTCTTTGTGTTTTGCATCTCTTCATGATTATATACCTTGCACTTTGATAACCTTCACAGTAAGATCTGCCATCTGAATCCAGACAGACTGCTATATGTTTTATATGCACATTTTAAATGTATCTCATTTATTGAATCCATGTGTGTGTATTGCTGATCAATTGGTTTTCTAATAGCCATAATGAATCACCTCGTGATTACTGCATCAATTGATAAATTGTCCCACAAAACCCCTACACTATGATCTCCATGTACTTGTCATTATTGCCAGTGTTCTTGACAAAGGGTAGGTGCCCATTTCCTCAGCTGGATATGCAAACCCACACTGTAGCATATAGGAAGACCAGCGCAAAAATAATAACTGTTTTTGCATCATTTCAGTTCAGCAAAACTGTGTGCATTTCAAGCAGGAAGATCTGAAATCCAATGTGATCTAATCTCTTAAAACTCCAAGAGCAATTCAACTGTAGTTACATGACAGCCCTTTGAGTTAGCTTTATAAATCAGATTTCAGTCTAGCTGTTCACATTCTTAGATGGTTTGTAACAAAAATGTAATACACCAGAATTTTACTTAGAACCAAACACACAAATATTGTTATGCTATATTTCCTTAACAAAAGAAAAATATAAAAATGAATGATTGTTATTTTGATAATACCTGACATGGCTAATATCAGTAATGCTGGTATATATGAATTTGTTATATTTAATTACCAAACATATTTGAAATGTATTATTTTATTGGATGTTGTAGTGGAGACCACAGGTAGGGCTGTGTTTTTAAAACCATAAAAATAAAAGGACTTAATACATTACCTGATCTTGCTGTATTTTTGTGTGTGCAATAGGCAATATCTGAAAAAAAAAACCCCAAAAGGTTTAAATTTACAAATTCTTCCAAATGTTACTCTAGTAAGAGAGATTGACGTTTTTTCTGCATTATATTCTTAAGGAGTGGATACACTGGCTTTTCGAGCAGATTATTTATTTTATCATGCATTAAAGAAAGACTGCATCTTTACTGTATTTATTAATACAACGCTACTGATAGCAAAAAGAAGGGGAGCATACACACAGCCACACGCTACAGCAGTGTAAGGAGTTCTTGAGCGATCCGGTGTTGCAGGTTCTGAGCCGATGAAAACGGAACAAGCACAGAGCGCAGATCTCAATGCGAGTTTAAGTGCTGTCTTCTGACGTTAGCCCTTTAAGTTTCTAGCACTTACCTGTTAGTATGAGTAATACAAATATAAAAACTATATATTGCGCACCTCACTCTAAATCCTTCCTTTAAAACCACGTATGATTTATTTGCAGTCCTTTCCACTCATCCTGGAAATACAAATTTAGCACCGTCACGTAAATTACTAAATTAAATGACCTGCCCCATAAAACGATTGTCGATATTTAACATTACTCTTACCATAACAGTTGCTATTATGGAAATTAGAGAATCACTGAACGCAAGAAGACGGTGAGATGACTGTGTGCTGCTGTGTCCGTCTTTCTCAGATAAGGTGACACTTTGCAGGAATGAACTAGGATCTGTCGTCCGTGTGCTTTTTTTCTCCATGTCCTCGTTAACATGATGCTCAATAATCTCACTGTCCTCATTTCTCCCCATAATAACGGTCGAATTTAGAAAAGCGACATTCATGCACAACACATCTATTTACAAACACACTACTTCAAAACCAGTCTGAACAGCTGACCTATAGCAAGGAAGTCACATTCCTCAAGGAAGTGACATAATAAGGCGTGATTTTCCTTTTTTTAAAGAGACACCAACTATTTTACTGAAAAAGGATGTCACTAATGCAAATTCATATAAATCATATTCTTTAAAAAGATAAAAACATAGGAATCACAAACATATCAAGCATTACGTGTTTTCTATAAAGATGAATAGTATTCTGTGTAATGTGTAGGAAGTATTGAAAAGTGTTGCATTATTGGGATACCTTTGTGTGATGTGTCAAATGGTAGACTGCAATAAATGGGATATTACATATGATAATTTTCTTGTCTGGTCTGTGGATGCACTGGTAATTCTAGGAGATAAAAGGAACCTGTGGCAGGGTAGTAAGATCCAGAACCTTTTATAAATGCTAGATTGTGTAGTCGTACACTACAGGGTCACCTTTATCCATGACACGTCTCCATCTTGGAGTTTCAGACTTTTTAGTTCAGTTTCATCTTTTTAAACATATAATTATATTCATACATATATTACATTCATATATATATTCATTGCCTTGCTGCTACATCAATAACCAATGATCTCTTCACTCACAATTGCAATAGAGAACACACAAATGCACAAAAACAGAATCTATCAAATATAAACGAATATTTGAATATTTTTGAAACTCCACCTTGACAATCAGTTGTACTATTGTTATGTATAATGAACTGGAGCTTTAATTTATTGAATATGTATCTTATTTTTAAGAGCAATTCTTGTAATTTGAATAAATTAGTAAAGTTACCCTGATGCCACTGAAAAATAATCAGCTAATGAAGTAATATGCTATGGCCGTAAAATAGATCCTTGTTTGTCTGGTGCTTCTTCCTATTCAATTCAAAAGCTGCCATTACCTACTGGGGATGTGTCCTTCCAGTGCCCTTTCACTAAGCTTGAAGCCTGCTACATCATTTAGTCTGCCTGACATCTTGTCTTAAGTTGCAGATTTTATTTCTCTCTATGAGTTCTTATAATTGTTAATAACATGTAATAGGAGTCACATTTATTGATCTGTAATAACTGGGCTCAGATTTCTCACCTACTTTATGGATTGATACTACATAAGCAATTCTGTGGCCTCTGGGTACTACCCTTGTCTTTAACCACTTCTGGCTTCTGAATAATTCTCTCATTTTCTTTCAAATGTTAAGATACCAGTTTGGCTCTTTGGAATCCTTTTCCATAACTCTTCTAAACACTTCTTGTATTTTCCCTTCACTTTACAGACCACAGATGTTACAATGCATGGTGGGCTGACTGGTTGAAATCCTAGTACGGGACTTCAGCATTCTCCAGGGGTTTCTGGAATGCTGAAGAAGCAGCAAGACAGAATAGACAGGCTGCTGAGGTTATGAGTTGGCAGACTGTTGAATCTGAGGAGAAAGACCCTAGATTAGAAGGATGGAGGCTGCCCGAAGAATCAGGCAGCAGGGCAGCTAGTCAAAGGCTGCCTGGGAGATCAGACAGCAGGACCAACTGGATAGTTGCCTGAAGAGGAGAAATCTCCACTGGATTGGTGCTGTCAAGTTTTTCTCTTTAAGCAGTAGGAATGCAAACACAAAGCTGATTGCCAGACAGGTATCAGTAGCTCAATGACAGGGCACCAGTCTAGCAGAGTTGAGCCTTTAACAGCCAATCTTTTAATCTAGAGGTCAATTAGAAGATTGGCTGCGTGACTGGAAGGCAGCCGTAGGGAAAACAAGAGCCTGATCTCGTTTTCATGGAGATGGCTGGAGTGCGAGTGCTTGTGAGAATGTCATGGTCTCCTGTGGCAGCAGCAGACTGTGAGCTACTCTCAGTCCAGTTGTAAGAGTATATGCTTGTTTGTTGCTTTTAGATAGTTCATTTTATTTTTTCATATGGTATTTTAACTTTTTAGATATAACAACTTAATGGAAATGATTTCCTTTTCAGTATACAAAGGTGAAGATGCTGAATAATAAGTATTTGTTACTAACAGACTACTTTTCTGGATAACAGTAGGAGGAAGTGTGCAGCTATTCTATAAACCATGACAACTACTGTACTACTGCTACCAATTTCACCTTGTGTGTGATGATGTTTTAATAGTGTTTGTTAAGTCTGTCAAGGTTTGTTATCCAAATAAATTAATGTGTATCATTTTTATATTTTATTCAACACTGTATTAAATTGGTTTGGTGCATGTTGAATGGTATTTTAAATATGAAATGGCATTTTTAATTATGTATTTTATTAAAATATTTTTTTTCAAATGTTATCTGCCATTCAGTAGACAATGAATAATTTCTGACCATCTGTTAAGGTGACAGTTCTGAAAAAGCTTATGTTCTCTAAATCATATTTTCACTTCCTCTTTAAATCTGGTATCAAAGTTACTGTGCCTTTTCCCCTAGATGATCTAGAACTGTTTTCCTTTCTTTGAAGAATTGGAGAATAAAGAAAGCTTTTAAAGCAGAAAACTTCTTTTTTGACACCAATCTTGAATGTTTTTAACTATATCAAATAACCTTCTTTACATTCTTTTTTTCCACCTGTTGTATCTAAAGTCTGCTGTCTTCTTCAGGTATTTTCTGTAAGAATTGGTTTATAGAACATCCACAACAAAATAATTGTCTTTCCTGTTCATCATTTTAGGGTTAGGATTCTTCATAACAAGATTAATAATGCATGAAACATACAGCATCTTTAAATAACAAATAATGTGAATTTCTGCATTTTACCTTAATTGCATTTTACCTCATAGAAAAAAAAAATCAAGGAAGTCTATTTCCATCCATCCATCCATCCATCCATCCATTTCCTAACTGCTTCCCCAATGCAGGGTCCCAAGGGAGCCAGAGCCTCTATTGGCAAGCAATGTCAGGCAGGGTACACCCTGAACAGGACACCAGTCCATTTTGAGAGCAGACAAAAACAGACTTTTGTGGACTGTGGGAGGAAAGAACTCGGCGGAAACCCCAAATAAACATATGAACTCCATGCAGACAGTACCCCAAAACTGAACCCAAGGATCCACTGCTGTGAGGCAGCAACGCTAAGCACTGTGCTACCATGCTGGCCTCAATTCACAATCAAGACATAGAAACATACAGTACATAGGTTGAGGCATAAGTGTTCCAGTCTAAGCAATAATTCAACATAGTTCAATAATAAATATGTAACTATAGAAAGATCAAAGGTAATAAACGAACAAAATGCGAAAAAAAAATACTGAGCATTGAAATTCTAATCCAGCTCAATCTGTTAGGGATTCGGTAAGAGAAACCGAAACCAGTGAATGAACCCACTTGCAGGAGCTGATAAAGCCTAGCCGCGAGCCAAAGAAAGCCGTAGTCGAAGAAACGAGCCGAGAGTCCAGGGGAAGCCAGAGATCCAAACAGGGAACGAGTTACCGAAGCCAAACCGTGATCCGAAACCGTAGACAACAGAGCAATCCGAGAGTCCAGGGGAAGCCAGAGATCCAAAACAGAGCGTGAGTACCAAAGCCAAGCCGTGATCCGAAAAACGTCGTCAAAGGGGGAAAAAACGTAATCCGAAAACCAAGAATAACACAAAGCAGAAGAAGGAGTGGCTCAACTAGGAAGCTTGAAAGGAAAACCAATACTGAGTGATGAGGGAGGAAAAGACAGGTGTTTAAGTACAGGATGAGACGGGGGTGTGGTGGTGAATAAGAAAACTGATAGGTAGACTGATGAAGTAAGGCTACGCCTTCTTCTGCCTCTTCCTTTGCCGGGAGGCAGGGATCGTAACACAATCTATTAGAAGTAACTATCTTAATAATAAATTAAGTCCACCTATTTTTGTACAAATAATTTAAAATATTAATTTAAAATAATTGAATAAGCCATGCATTTTTTCCTGTTTTCAATTTCCCAAAAACTATTATCTGAATGTTTTCATTAAATAATTAAATCATTAAATTAAATTATTAAATTAAATTATCAGTTAAATAATATGACAAATCTTACCACACCTTAATTAAAACAATAAGCACAGAGGGCCTGTTTCACAAAAATATTTTACGCACTTGTACATCTAATCACACTACCAACTCATACACACTATTATTAACACTAACAATACTATCACACTTGCAAGTATTTTCTCACATTAATTTCTCTACCCATCAGAAGTGGCAGCTGCCCGACTTCCAAGGCCCTCCCCTGACCATGCAGTATCTCTGCACTTTTGACTTCATGCTTCAAGCATGGCAGACAGGGTACAACACGACCCCAACAGAGTATCCCCTTACTGGTGGGGTCATGCTCTTACAAGTTGGTCCGCTTTCAGGGAAGCAACGTTCATCTTCACCTGCAAGGTCTTTCCTTTTTTTGTGTTCCTCCTTCCCAAACATATCACACTCATTTATCATTCCTCCACGGCATCACAACCTACAGCATCTCTGCTGCTCAGGCCTGCTGCATCTCAGGCAACTGCAGCCATTAAGCTCTGTTGCTCAATGAGGCAGTCCTTTCCAGCAACCCACAGCCCAGCTACTCAGCCGGGCCGCCTCTCCATCAGCTGCAATCATAGAGCACACCTTTCTAATATCCTGAAATAACTCTTCTGAAGCCAATAGTGATTCCTCAGCTAATACATGGCTGCTTATTTGGCGACTGTTGTCACAGGGTTCAAGAGAGTTTTCATTAAAGAGAGTCATGTTTTTGAAGACAGCTTAGACAGTGCGACTCACTGCTGCCAACCATTAAAGTAACAACTCACAGCAACAGCTACCTCCCAGACAAGCCATTGGCCCTGTCACAGTGCATAGCCTATTGTTTTAAATCTCTTTCACATACCTAGATTTTTCAATAAAATAATTTTAGCAGAACATAGGTGTCGAAGATGGAAGAATGTCCTATAGTAATAATTTAATATCAAAAGCAAAGTATCACAATCCTTTTTTTTCCTATATAACATTATGCCTTCTACATTGTGCTGTCTGATTGAAATATCTAAAAATGTATACTTTACTATTTTCCAAAGAGAACTAAACATGCATTTTATTTGTAAGTAATGATCTCTTCAACAATTTTTAGTTAAATCCCATACACTTAATTGGAGCAGAAAATAACCTGGTAACTTATGTTTCATGATCACTACTCTTCCTCTTAAGGGCGCTCCAGCCCTTCCTCATTCTCTCCCATTACCTGCACCTGTTCCCTATTTCCACCTTAAAAGCCAGACGCAGACGTCACTCCTGGCTCCTCATTGAATCCTGCTTTGTGAGAGCCCGGGCCCTGCTGCGTCTGGCTCCGTTATGATTTTAACCTTCTGGTCCTGATCCCCCCAGCCGGGTCTGACCCGGTTCGGGTGTTTTAAGCCCTCGGATGGATAGCCTGGCTTTGGACTCTCTCTTCTGTCTTGGATTACCCGTTTGGACTTTTACATGGATTGTTCGCCCTGGAATCACTACCCCTGGACACCTGCACCCCTTGGACACGCCCCCCTGTCTCCATACCCTCTCTTGCATGGCTTTTTCCCCAGTGTTTCCTCACTAATCTGGATCGTGTTGTCTGCATAGGGCCCGGAAAGAACTGTTCGTGACATTATGTCTTGGTCTCTACTTAAGAAAATCCTCTAGAACTATAACCATCTCTTTTTGAGAGATGGTGTTAAGCCATTTAATATCTCAAAGTAGATATCTCCAGGAAGAATGTAAATAAAGGGAAAGAGGTTGGAGGCAGACCAATTAACAAAGGTAAGCCAGGACTGTTATCGTGGAATTGATTATGGGGTGGGATGGTAACCACGATGTGGAGAAGTAGCATGGTAGACAGTATACAAGGCAAACAGTAGAAATTTGAATAAGCTGAAGAAGACAAATGGCAGATTCAAGCAGACCTCCCAGTAAAGTCACAGAAGATCAGTCTACATAAAACTAATTGCCCTAAAAGCAGATAAGGTGAAATGGCAGACTCTGAATTAATATTCAGGTGGGTAGCTGCGTCAGCATGCGTAGGCTGCAAAGGAACAAGTAATAGGTTTATTCCATGCTGAAAAAAAGAAGAAAGAGAACACAACGTTTCAGCCGTGGAGCCTTCTTCAGGTGTGAGAGAGACAGGGCAGTAGGCAAAGGTAAAGTAGCGGGAGAACAAAGGTTGGGAGGGAGGAGGAGTGAGAGGCGGGAGCAGGGGACAGAAAGAGAGGCCAATCAAGAGGTGTGAAGTCAGAATGGGTGCAGAGAGGTGTGAAATGAAACTTCCAATGAATGGAGAAAATTTAAAAGAACAGTAATCTGTCGTTAAGGGAAGGGAGAATGTGTGATCCTAACTGCAGAATAATTTTAGTTTCAGTGGTCTTTCTGATGTATGAGTTCGGAAAACCGTCTTTGAGAACACAGACGGAGAGATTAGTGTGGTCGTGGCCGTCAGAGGTGAAATGAGAAACAATGGGCTTGGAGAGATCTTTAATCTTCACAGCCGTGATGTGTTCTCTGAAGCGGTCTCCGAGTCTCCTTCCTGTTTCTCCAATGTAGATGGCTGGGCATTTACTGCAAGAGATACAGTAAATAAGGTTGCTGGAGGTACAAGATGCTGTCTGGGTGATCCGGAATTGTCCTGAGGGGCCTTGAATGAGTGTGGTGGTGGCTGTGTACTTGCAGGTGATACAGCGAGCTCTGTTGCAAGGGAAAGTGCCTGGTGTGGATGGTTGTTGAGAGCGGTCAAGGGAGCTGTGAACAAGGAGGTTACGCAGATTAGGTGGTCGGCGATATGAGATGATAGGGCGATCAGTAAAGAGGGCCCCAATGGAGGGATCATCCTGTAGGATGGAAAAGTTCTGGTTAATGGTCCTGGGGATAGGAAGTGTGTTAGGGTGGTAAGGAAGCACCAAGGGAATGCGGTTGTTACGGCGGGAGTTCCTGATCGGGTTGATGGTCCAGGAGGTGTTTTTGGCTCGGGCAAGGGCCCTGTCAATCACACTGCTGGGATATCCTCTGTTGATAAAAAATGAGTACATTTCGAGGGCTTGGTTCTCGAAGTCGATGTCGTCGCTGCATAGTCGTCGTAACCTAAGGAACTGTGAAAAAGGAAGAGAGTTTTTAGTGTGGTTGGGGTGAAATGAGCTGTACAGGAGGTAGCTGTGTGAGTCCGTGGGTTTGTAATAAACTGAAGTGGACAGTCGGGGGTAGTTGATAGACAAGTGGATGTCTAGAAACGGAAGAGTGGTGGAAGATATGTGAACTGTATATTTGAGGGACGGGTGGAAGTTGGTGAAATGGTGCAGGAAGAACTCGAGCTGATCGTTGGAGCATGTGGCGGCACCGACGCAGTCATCAATATATCGTTTGTAGAGGTCAGGGACATAGCCAGTGTAGGAGGCGAAGAAGCGTTCTTCTACCCAGCCGACAAAAATGTTGGCATAGCTGGGTCCCATTCTGGTGCCCATGGCAACTCCACTGACCTGTTGGTAAAAAAGATTATTGAAAGAGAATGCGTTCAGTGTGAGGACCAATTCTGCAAGGCGTACCAGGGTGTGGGTGGGTGGATCAAGCACTGTGCGTTTGTCCAGCGTGTGCTTGAGTGCTGTAAGGCCGTCATTATGGGGAATGACGGTGTACAGAGATGTGATGTCCATGGTAAAAATGTGGCATTCGGTACCCTGAAATTGGAAATCATTGAAAAGTTGGAGCGCGTGGTTGGTGTCTTTGATGTATGAGGGAAGATCTTCAACCAGCGGTCTCATGAGGCTGTCGAGAAAGGCCCCTCAGGACAATTCCGGATCACCCAGACAGCATCTTGTACCTCCAGCAACCTTATTTACTGTATCTCTTGCAGTAAATGCCCAGCCATCTACATTGGAGAAACAGGAAGGAGACTCGGAGACCGCTTCAGAGAACACGTCAGGGCTGTGAAGATTAAAGATCTCTCCAAGCCCATTGTTTCTCATTTCACCTCTGACAGCCACGACCACACTAATCTCTCCGTCTGTGTTCTCAAAGACGGTTTTCCGAACTCATACATCAGAAAGACCACTGAAACTAAAATTATTCTGCAGTTAGGATCACACATTCTCCCTTCCCTTAACGACAGATTACTGTTCTTTTAAATTTTCTCCATTCATTGGAAGTTTCATTTCACACCTCTCTGCACCCATTCTGACTTCACACCTCTTGATTGGCCTCTCTTTCTGTCCCCTGCTCCCGCCTCTCACTCCTCCTCCCTCCCAACCTTTGTTCTCCCGCTACTTTACCTTTGCCTACTGCCCTGTCTCTCTCACACCCGAAGAAGGCTCCACAGCCGAAACGTTGTGTTCTCTTTCTTCTTTTTTTCAGCATGGAATAAACCTATTACTTGTTCCTCTGAATTAATATGACTCATCCAGGAATAACTGACAGGTTGCTACAGATGTAAGAAGATTCATATTAAGAAATGTAAGAATAAAATGAAATTAAAGATTGAAAGGGATGGGTCATGGCCAATATTTGAGCTTTTGCTGCAGCATGCAGTATGTTAGGGTGCTAACCACTGGCCATTCTGGGTACGTGACAAATACAGCTCGCAAGCCAAATACTGAACTTAGAGTCTTCTGATTTGTTGTTACATTACTGGTTGCACAGCTGATACCAGCATAGAACCTTGTCTTATATGGCTCTTCCTTGGCCCTGGTCAAGCCTTAAATGTGGTATTTAGAAACTGGTGGCTCCATAATGTTAGAGTTTTTGACAAAAAACTCTGTGCTCTTTGTGTTTTGAGGAAATTAGAATTCTATTTCAGAGTTGTGGTTCCTTCATCCTCCCACTGTTCAATGTCTCAGTGATTTATTCTTGAACTGACAGAAAGAGGAACTTGCATAGCCGTTAACCTCTAACTCACTGTAAAAAGTGCTTCAATATGCATTTCAGTGAAGATTTTTATTTAAGCAAACTTTCCATTGCATGTGCCCTCTTGAAGAATTGTGAATCACCAGATGCCCAGCAGTGTTTTATGTGTGCAATTTCCAACAAAATGCACTTTTATTAACCAAAACAACAGGAAAAACAAAAGTAATTGAGTTGAGGTCTAGAATTCCTCACACTCAGATCAGGCCCTTTTTGCAACTGAAACAAAAGGGGGATTTAACAGATTCATCCATCCATCCAATATTTAGAAAAAGGGGAAATCATATTAAAGAACACAAAGATCTTGAAATTTGAAATATAATTATATATAAGTTAATCTAAGTAATGCAATGGCGGAGACTCAGAATTCTGATTGTAAAGCATATAAATAGCATAATATAAAAACTTTATTTTATATGAAATAAATAAATATTAAATGAACTGGTCCAAATACAGTACATTCTATCAAACATTTGGACCTATACCTGACAATAGTTTCCACCAACACCAGAGGGAGCTGTCTACCAAAAATCCTTATTTCTTTGCAAGCATATTTGAACTTGAACTTGAACTTTATTGCCATATGTAACCTGTACTGGTACAATGGAATTCTTACTTACAGAAAGTCTCTCGTTTGTAAAACAAGTTTAAAAAACAAAACAAAGTGCAAACAGTGCATCAAGACAATGTACAAACAAACAATAGACAATGTGCAAGTAAAAATGCAGACAGTTTGAATGTAAACAATACAGACGTGTAAACAATGACTGGAGACGTACAATAAATAAATTACAATGAGGTAGATGGTGATGGTGTAGGTGTGGTCGGAGGGGGATGGCTAAATGTGTTCGCCAGTCTCACTGCTTGTGGATAGAAGCTATTGAAGAATCTAGTGGTAAGTGTCCGTATGCTCTTATATCTCTTGCCTGAGGGCAGTGGGGTGAAGAGCTCATGCCCGGGGTGGTGACTGTCCTCTGTGATGGCCAGAATTCTACCACGGCAGCGGTCCTCATAGAGCTGTTTAATCTCGGTGAGACCGCAGCCGATGATCTTCTGGGCCATATTGACCATTCTCTGCATTGCCTTTTTTTCTCGCGAAGAGGTGTTGCCATACCACACGGTGATTTTACAGAGGATAAACTTGTATTAAAGTGAGAAGCAATTTTAAATATGAATTCTATTTTTTTCTTGTTGAATGCTTCCATTTTGCCCTTTCTGGGTCCTTGGATACCTGTCTCTTTATCCTCTCTCTTGAAATTTGTGACTTTAAGGTATGTGCTGTACTCACATATAAAGTATGATAGGAGCCACACATATGTTTAAGACAGTGGAAGTCTGTGAACAAGCATTGTCTAAACATTCAATCTGAAGAAAGCCAGAAGATGAACTGGATTAATGAATGTTTTGTTTGACCTTGCATAACACTGTAAGTAGATTTAGATCAATTGTAGTTTTCAGTTATTAAGTAGGTTAAACTCACACAGTATTAGAAAATTATTCAACAAAGATGTACTCAGGCATCACAGCTCAACAATGAGGTAAGGCTTTCTTTTTATAGTATTCAAGAGAAAAACCGTTCCAGATGACATTTTAGTCAAAACAGTTACTTTTATTCTTGAATGATTAAGAATAGGTATGTGAAATCATGGGATGGAAGTAGACACAGAAATTGTGGAAAAAACTTTATCAGACACGCATGAGATCCACAGGACCATTATATCCTTTCTGTAATCATAGTTATACTTTTTCAGTTTTTGAAACCTAATAGTACTTATACTCTGAAGTACAAGCCTTAATAGCTTCCTCATTACTGGTTTAAGTTGGACATTTAATTAATTCTCCTTAAACTGCTCTTTAAGTATATGAAATCTCATGGCTACTTAACAATACACATATAAATGGTTAGCATGGAAACAGGAATTTTTCACTATTTTAAGAGAATATTTGTGAAACATCTTATTATTACATTATGCTCTCCTGAAAGCAGTTTGGTCACATGATAATTGAATGAGCCTTTAGAATTTATTGTGAAGAGTCTTAAAAGCTGTCTCAATCCCTGCCGCCAAGGAGATGAGGTGACAGTACTCAGAGATCTTGTGGTTCTCTAGCTAAAGGCTTTCAAACACAATGGCCCTGAGGTTTCCTAGAGCTGCTCAATAGAATCCTCTGAGGGCAGCAATCCTCATACATGGCCTCAGGCAATACTGTCAGGAGCACATCTTAATGAGAATTCTGAAAGAGGGAATTAAAATTGATGAAAAATATGTTGAGTGGATTAATAATGGATTTCAGAAATCATAAAACTTATTATTGTTGTTTGTTATTAGTTGTTGATGACATTTTTATATCATTTTTGTTGTACGAAATATTTTCTTTCCGCAATACATTTTAACCATACAATTCCTTCCAAAAGTATTGGGTCTTTGTTATCATGATATTAATATGAAGGATGCCTACCATATTATATATATTATTTTTGTCCATTTTCATGCATTTGATCATATTAGAATATTTTTTGGCTCAACCCAGTGATTTCAAGTGGCCATAGACATTGGAACACATTCAATTTTCTGTAAATCGTTTTCAGAGTATACCACTCAATATTTGGTCTCATACATCTGAGATGCTTTGCTGCAACCACTTTATGTTCTTACCTATTATAGTGGTGTTCTTAGTTGTTCTGAGTTGGTTGCAATGGCTATATGTTTTGGATGATTTTAATGTTGTATGATAAAGCACAGCCAAAAAAGTACAGAAATATTTTTCCTACATAAACAGACAAAATGTTTCTGTAACTTCAGGCCATGACTCCAAGGATGAGGTGGTATTCTTTGGAGCGTCTAGTGTTTATTTCTTTCTCCAAACTTTATCCTTTCCATCACTTTGGTAAAGGTTTATCTTGGTCCTATCTGTCCATTAAACTTGAACGGGTTCTTTTGCCTTTGTTGATAATGTAGCTAATGAGGCAGCAACAGAATAATATAGAGTATATAATGGTAACACAAACAGAAGTGGATTGTACTGTATTTCATTGTCTTAAAGGACAACCACAACTAGGAACATGACAGCCTTTCTAAACAATCAAAACATTAGAACACATACTATTATTAGCTGGGAAAAAACACAATTTCAGTAGTGAGTCAAAAGAGCTTTCATAAAAGTCAGGCAATAACTAAAGAGTGTGGTTACCTAGCAACAAATAGCCTCCAATTGAATCCTTTAAACAATTCATACAGGAAACAGAAAATAATGATGAAACCCTAAACGAGGTGAAAGTTATTATGATTACACTTGGGCGAGCTACAGCTCCCAAACACCACAGCCTATAGTTAATCTCCCAATCAATCACCCAGTCTGTCAATTCCCATTACAACAACATCAGGCAGGTTGTCAGTACCACAGGCCCATATTTAAATGGCACTTAACACATTACCAGGAGGTTATTTATTGCCTCTTTCCTAAAATTGCAGTGCTCAGTCTTAGCCTTGGCTAAGCCTTGGTTTGTGCTTGTGCCTTTCCAGCTTTACTTGATTCTCCTGTACTTTTTTATTTTTTTCCCCTCTTTGACCTTCAGCTTGTTTACTTGTATACCATATTTTCTGGATCTCTACTTGTGCTGTCAGTGACTTCCTATGTACTACCTGAACTGCCTGACAGAGTGACGATTTGTGGACTCGAGCTCCTTGTGAGAACGTCATCAGTCCCCATGGAAACTGAGGACTGGCAGCTCTGTCTCACCTGGGCATAACACTGTAGGGAAAACCGGTTCAGGGACGCCAAATATGTAATCATAGTGGCTCTCTGAAGGCACCAGTTCTGTAGGGTTTGGGCATTTACTGAAACAATTATTAATTGTAGCAGTAAATCACAAAGTTGATTCTTTTGATGGCTTTAGAATCCAACCATGCGACATAACTCAAACAACGCACACACACAGGTACTAATACATGAGGATACATTTATTAATACATAGAATATGCATGTAAACCTAACAGATCTTATCGAGAGGGTTATCAGAATACAAAAGGTATATATTCAATCAGTTACAAAGTGTTACACATATCAAGAGGACATACATTCAGTATATCATTCATTAAGACCGTTTCGTAAAGTGAACTTGGTTACAACTTCTACATTAGGTACTCAAAACAAGTACATAACTCTTAGGAATTAAATTGATATCAACTGGTTTGGATAACAATTGAATTCTCGAGCTGTAATGCATTGAAGTTGAATACTCATCCAATCTTTAGGGATTCAGATCTCCTGCGGGCACAAAGAAACAGTTGCAGGCTGTTGCTGTCCAATCCGCGCTCTCTGGCTCCGTGCCAGGCTGTGCTGTGCGGCTTGCGACGGTGCGCTGCTGATGCTCATTGTTGGCTTTAACTAGCAAAGTTTGTGCACAGGAGAAAAGATGACTGTGGGTCCCAGCAAGTCAGGAAGAGGACCGGTTCGTTCCTGATGAAGAGCTAGTTCTGGATAGTGATTCAGCTTTCCACAGTTCTGACCTGTTCACGAGGCCTGCTGCTGGTTACTCTCTGGCAACCTCCACTCTAGACTCTTAGAACAAAGGAAAGTTCTGGCACTCGGACACACTGGCCGTTCCGTGGTTGTCCGGGCTGAGTCTCAGGATGGTCAGGAGGCGCGCTGCGAGAATGTCCTGCCCTTGGGAGCCTTCTGCTCCTGGGCAGTCCTGCCCTGGAATTCTACTTTGAATTCCCTTTAGAATCTTACTGAATCTTGTTGAATCTGAATCTCTCTTTCTTGTCTGAATCTCCCTGAATCTCACAGGCTCTCTGTGTTGCCTGTTTTTACCTGGAGGAACTTCAGCTCATTGATTGGCTGAAAGTTCCATGGGCATCAGAGTCCCACGTGGGTTACTCGGCCCTACCAGTCCCTGATTGGTTGATCATGGTGAGATATGAGTCACTTACTCCTGACACTTAGTAATGCAGTCCAGATGTCCAACTGGCACTCCCTAGACAGATAGGCGCAATGGATGACCATTGATCATGATAGCCAGGCTTAGCTAAGTGC
Organism: Lepisosteus oculatus; assembly: GCF_040954835.1. NCBI lineage: Eukaryota > Metazoa > Chordata > Actinopteri > Semionotiformes > Lepisosteidae > Lepisosteus > Lepisosteus oculatus. Next base: position 37,905,210 of record NC_090698.1, on the reverse strand, counting down.
ATCCCCCTTTGGGAGCTGTCCTTATCGAAAGAAAACATCTTGCATGAATAGTTTCTCTGTGGCTGCACCACAGAGATGAACAGAGAAATGGGGCCTCATTTGGGAAGCTCAGAAACACTTAATTCTGCCTTATTAATAAGCCTCGCCGCTACAACACAAAGGCCTTTGTTTCAGCTTGTATATGGAATTGCTTTAATACATTATTATATACAGAATGTCAGTAATATAAATGAGATTTTTATATGTTTATATAGATGCCGCCACTTAGAATGAGTTTTAATCCTCATTACTGTGTTAGCAGTACCTCAGCACGTCATAGTGTGTGGTTCATGGGCCAAAGACGTAGGTGGCAGTTGTGGTTTAGACTTGAAAGAGCACAGGCAAGGTTACACTGATATCCTTAAAGAAAATGAAAGAAACACGCTCTCAATAAAACATATCTGCCTTGCGACATTTCTCAAACTTCTCCATAGTCACGTGCAGAGTAAAATCCTCTAATCTGAATTCCATGAGGCGCACAACACCAATTACCCCTACACAACACCTGTGATATAAAGGACCACTAAAAACTAAAACAAGTCCAAGTGCATGCATGCACCAGGGAAAAAAAAATACAGATCAAAGATCACAGACCCAGATAATGAACACACAGACACAAACTGAATAACATTACGAGGTGCATACTGTATAGTAATTACGAAAGTTTTACAAAAACTTACTTGCAAGATTAAGATATAATAATACAGTAATATAATCTATGGGCACTACTCGGGATGGGGGGACCCTGGGAAGCACATAAAAAGTCTACTTTACTATTCTATGCTACATATTTTCACCAAATAACTCCCTTTTTTCCCCAAACAACAACAATGGCAATACCAAAAAAAGTATTCCGTGCTACTAACTGGCTACACTTAAATAAACTAACCTGGAAGAAATGAAAATCCAAATCAAATACTTACCCAGCTCTCCAACATTACCCCCTTTAACTTCCCTAAAAAACATACTGCCCGCTGCCCGACAACCAACAATATCCTAACATTCTTAGCAGACTTAATCCAACATAAGACTTCCAATAAGGTGAAAAACAAGGCACTATACTGTAGCTCAGGAACAAAACACTACTTTTAATAACACAAACTGACACAAATGGTACACGAAATGTTTGTGGGAGTTCACTGTCTGTGCTGTTAGTAGAGGGGCCAACTGCATGTAACTAATTCCTGGATAAAATTTGATCTTGCCTCATGAAACCAAAAATCAAGAATTTTGTCAATCTGGCTAAGAAATCTAACTTTGGTTAAATAGTGCCCCAGTCCTCATCGAATAGTTACTGTACACTCTCAGTATCATAAAAAAAACTTGCATGATCTCACATGCAGGTGTTAAATATGGTACGTTCAATGACTTATTTTCAAAATATTTCATATTTGTTTTTACATTTTTATTTGTTGCAACTCTTCGCATATGTTATACAGTATATATATTATATGATTATAATCAGAGTCTTATTATTTATCGCCTAATATTGTGAGTCATACATCTGTGGTGTTGATTGAATGTATTATTACTCACAGGTTCAGTTTTAGTAATTTATATTTAATATTTTAATGTGTTGAAACAGTATATAAATTAAATTCTGTAACTGGAAAAAGATTGTCCATATGGGGCTGTTACGACCTCAAGTGTCTAGGGGTAAAGGGGTGTAACATTTAGGATAATTCTTTTGGAAGCAGGTGGGTTTTGGTGAGGGACTAGGAAGTGTGATAACAAGGGTTAGGAACTAGAGTGGTGCCAAAGGAAAGAAAATAAAGAGAATGGAGCTGGCTAGGACAGTGAGGGAAAGCTAATCTGACTACAAAAGAAAACCCGAAACACACGGTCTTCTGCGTCTTCAACACCCTAACTAACCTCCACTGACTACCCAAAGCCATACAAGACAAATGGCACTAACCTGTACTAACCTAGTGTACTAATAGAAAATCAGCTAAGTGTGTAAAGTGTACCCAACAACCTAAACTAACCTTATATACAAAAGTTCACACAAAAACACAAGTGACCCAGGAATACAAATAAAGGAAAACAAGAGTAATCAACAGGAGCAGGGTAAAAAAGAACACAAAAGTTGCACATGTAACACTGGGGCAAGGTAATGGCAAAACAAGGATGAACACACAAACAAACGAAAGTACAAAGAAACGAACAAAAAACCAACAAAACAACAAAGCCAAAGCTATATGAAAATACACACACACAAAGCAAAACAAACCAAGAAGCGAAGTCGAAGCGAAGTCGAAGCGAAGTCGAAGCGAAGTCGAAGCGAAGTCGAAGCGAAGTCGAAGCGAAGTCGAAGCGAAGTCGAAGCGATAACCAAAACCAAACAGAACCGAAGTCAAACAAAAGGCCTCTCTTTGCTGAAAACCTCCATGTTATATGCTGAATAAGATGTGTTCTGATTGGCTGAGAGCTAATTGACGATGACGTCATTCTGAAAGTGTGGTGTAATGGTGGGCCAATGGGGAAGGGAGAACAAACAAGGGTCAGCAGTGTGGACATAACAGAAAAAACACACACAGAACACACACTGGGACGTAACAGGGGCTAAGCACTGAAACTAGGAGTTTCAGGTAAGAGCACAGAATACTTTCACACACCATGTTAAGCATTCACTGCAGTCCTGAATCAGATTATTTAAAAGAATGTAATGTAATGGGTTATTTGTCATGCATTCTACATGGCTGAATCTGTATGTTGATATTTGAAGAGAAACAGTAATCTTATAGATTTGTATTAACATGTGTTTTAATAATTTGATTGTACTGTCGTAATGGACTGCGGCCATAAATGGTTTGTCTTAAGCATGATGTATCAAAATACTGTATATTAAATTGTTACATACAGCTATAAATGACCACAGAAGTGCCTATGAGGATCTAGATACAATGGGTAACACCTGCCTACTTTCAACATTTCCAGTTTCAGTCAAAGGGATATTTAGTTGAGGTCCAGATTCAGTGATCAAAGTAATCGTAAACTTTACCTTAGTTTTAAATTTTGGGAGTCACGGGAGCTGGTCCTGAGTCCCATGAAATGCGTAGTAAAGACCCTATTTGGACAGTATAATCCTGAAGAGGCTGGAGAAGGACAAAAGGGAAGACATGGCAAGGAATAGACGGGAGGACAAACAGGGGATGGTCACGGCAGTGATCCGCTGCTCGGGGGGCATAGTGATCTAGTACAGAGGGAAGTCCATAAAGGAGAATCAGGGCACAGTCCAAAGTCCAGTCCAGGTACCAGGAGATCCTTTATTGGCCATTTACAATTTCTTGTATTAGGAATTTGTCTTTTCACATACCTCAACTTGCTCTCCATGAGACACACAGACAGGAAGAGAAGCTTGGGGTCAGAGCACAGGGGTCAGCCGTTTATACAGCACCTGCTGGAGCAGTTGGGGTTAAGGGCCTTTGCTTAGGGTCCCAACAAAATAGGATTCCTCTGCCAGCCGCAGGATACGAACCAGCAACCTTCCAGCCACAGGCACAGATCTTTAGCCACAGAGCCACCACACAGCAAGAACTGTAACTTATGATTACTGTTATTTGTTTTGACTTATTTTTGTAAAAACACTGGACATTTTTATTTTTCTAAGTCCTTGAAATAAAAATGTAAATTCCACCAAGAAGGAATTATTCCTATTCCTACTGTAAACAAGATTATTTTGTTAATGTAGTAATTAGTATGTTCTACAAAATGAAATATATACATTTCCTGTACTCTTTCAGCAGGTAGTTTTCCAGAACTCCAGTTTCTGCAGCATAATGGATTATGCAAGAACAAGATGATGGAGAAGAAGGAATATTTAATATAGGTGCCCATTATCACTTGCCCTAATGTGCAGTGAACAGTGTATGGGGAATGCATTCAAATTTCTTGAATGACAAGTACTGTAATCAGACTATATGAGAAATGCCAAGCTTTCTGACCAAATTAAAACTCTGAGAAGTGCAACTGAAAAAGTTGGTAACACTACATTGCTAATGTCTACAATGATATGAAATGAAATGACAAAAAAAAAACAGTTACAGTCTGAGATTATAAGAACAGGGAGTGCATTGCTGTTCTTCCACTTCCTCCAATACCACTGGAGATGTTTGTCAGATCCTAAAGGTTTTTCAATAAGATAATGATATAAAGCTAACAAATGGATAAGCAGATATATCTAGCACAGTACAGGATAGTCCTGGAAAATATGCATACATAACTCATAATCTCAATGAACCTGAAATAAATGATTTTGGTTTAGATTTAAGCATATTCATCTGAAATCCAAACTTGTATTATTTTGATTTAAGAGGAAACAATTACCAGATGGAGAATTACAGAGGGATGCTCAAAGGGACGAGTTTGTGTACTGCTGGAATGTTAAAAGTAAATGACACCAGCAGATGTCTAGTTGGATTCTGGAGAAATCATCAAAGTATTCTGTGAGGACATTTGGCCAAAAAGGATCCTCCTCAGAGACTTTGATCCAGCGTGCTGTTAAAAGTACATTATCAGACAAATGCTGATAATACTTTCAATTAAAGAAAGTATTTAGTACAGAACGTTAAAATGTTTTATTATTTTTCCGTGTAGTCTTTGGAGCACAAGAAGAACATAAAATTATAATTATAAATAAGAGGAAACCATTTGTCATATCTCAAATTGAAAATAACATTGTCTGAATCTATGGTGTTATTTTCATCAACATATCTAGGAGCAATCTAGTTTCAGACTCAACCCTTTTGTAAAAATGCCTGCCTTTTGTCAGTTCTAAATTCACTTACCTGTAGTTTCTTGTGGCTTCTTTTTGCTGTAGACAAAGTGAAGGAAATGGCAAAAAGTGAAACTGATTATATTCAATTCTCATAAAATACAAAATCTATAAGTTATATTTAGCATATTGTGTGCTAGTTTGAAATATATTAGAAAAAAACAATATGACACATTTCTCTTGGGTTTAGGAAGTGCAGTGTTTTTAGCTCACTATTGATGAGATCTCACAGTCATGCTGTGTTAATGTCAGCCAATACTTTAATTTCAACCAGGGTCTGAGAGATTTTGAACTTGGTGCGTTTTTTTCCACAGTTGGCTGCAAGTCCATGAAGAAAAGGACAACTTGACAACAACTCTCCTCTATAGACAGAGCAAACCAATTAACGTAAGATTCAGTTGGTCTCCTTTCTAAAGATGGGTTCACTACAAATTGATATTATTTTTTATGAGAAACAAAGTACATAACACGGCACTGTTTTTTGTGGTTGCATATTCAATGGAATTTTTGGTGGTGAATTTTAATATTTACGGTTGAGTGATATGTGGTGTTATTTGATGTATCAAACAATGAGTATTTTAAAACAATTATATTTTGATGGACAACTGATTAACCTCCACTTCTCTAATTGTCCAAAGATATTGTTACTTTATCAGCAATAGTACTGCATTAGGAAGCATAAATTCAAAGTTAAACTTGTTTCAGAAAAAATATGAATAAAACGTTCATTCTGTTACATGGCTCCTAAATGTCTAACCCTGCTTTATCTGGATTCCTAAAGGTTGTTTTAAGCTGTGCTGTTTGTGAACAACAGTAACTTGTGTTGTGGTAACTGTTCACTTTGGTGAATGATTGAAACTTGAGAACACTTTCAGTGTGTCTTGTTGATGAATTCTTGAATGTTTATAGAATATTTTTTAAAACTCACTTAGACATCATATTGTTCTCAGAGAGATATTGTTTAGCTGTGTAGATCACTGATTACTTGTGAATTACATTAAAAAATTACATTTTTTTAAAATAAAATAATTTAGTCAGTCATTATTAACGTCAGTGGTATAACATTAATAAATCACTTAAGAATTAAACAACTTAAAAATTTATTAGGTTTAATCTTAAGTAATAAGTAATAAAGATAATGCTTTGTACATTTTAGATTATTTCCACATTTATAAAATGTTTCAAGACATACTGCATATCAGTCTGAATATTTTTACTATATAACTCCACATAGCCCATAAAACATAAAATGTTGCCATATCCTTATTGCTAGACTAATGCAATGCCAAACTGTAACCTTAACTTAACTTCAAGCTATAGCCATATAACTTGTAACTTCTAACTTCATAGCCAGCAGCCATATCACCCTGCAGCTCACAACTGGCAACCCACTGTAGTAAGCAGGTGTAAGCCAGAATCTGGATAGGTGACCTCTTGCGCAAGCTGGTTGCTGCTGGAAGAGGTGTCAGTGGGATCAGTTGGGGACACCCACCTTGCTGCCTGTGTGGGTCCTAATGCTCCAGTATGGCGATGGGGACACCATACTGTAAAAAGACACCGTTCTTTGGACCCGACATAAAATAGAGATGCTGACTGTCTGTGGTCATTAAAAATCCCAGGGTGTTTTCTCGAAAAGAGTAGGGGAGTTACCCTGCCGTCCTGGCCAAATTTCCCTTTGGCTTTCACCAATCATGGCCTCCTAATAATCCTGATTTATAAATTGGCTTCATCACTCTGTTCTCCTCACCACTGATAGCTGATGTGTGGTGAGCATTCTGGAGCACTATGGCTGCCATCACATCATCCAGGTAGGTGCTGTACACTGGTATTGGAGGGGAGTACCCATTACCTGTAAAACGCTTTGAGTGGAGTGTCCAGAAAAGCACTTTCTAAGTGTGTAAGGAAGAGTTATTTCTATTCCTATTCTAGGCCAACTCAGATTCTAGATCTGCCCCTTAATTTGGCTTGTACTCCAGCATGACTATAATGAAAACTAGTCCCCAGCTTAGTTCTGACCTTGTTTACCTACTTCTGCACTCAGTGTTTAATTTAAGAAATATTTTATTTCAAGCAATAGCTTCCAGTTCCAATAACTTCAGCATACAAAACTTTATGCAAGGCCTTGCTTACTTAAAAATCCTGCCTTATTATGTTAGACCACAGCTCTTACCAGGTGATCGTTAACAGTTGGGAATGACAATATGTTAAATACTTTCAACATTAAGCTTTGTTTTTCCTTAATGCAGTGGTCCAACTGACATTCTGACTCTTTCCTAGCGTTAATCCTGCATCAGCAGGGTCCGCTTGTTGGCACACCATTCTCCATTTGGTGGTTTGAACCAAATCTTTGAGCTGACGTTGCCATTAACTGCGGCCGAGAAATACTCCAACTGGCGCGTCGCTCCGCCTGCCGTTGGAGTGGTGGTGTGGGGGGGGAGGAGAACAAAGTAGCCAATTCAGGACCTCGGTTTTATGTCTCATCTGAAGGATTGCGCTTATTTACAGTATAGTGTCCCCATCACTATACTGGAGCATTAGGACCCACATGGACCGCAGGGTGAGCGCCCCCTGCTGGCCCCACTAACACCTCTTCCAGCAGCAACCTTAGTTTTTCCCCAGGAGTTCTCCCATCCAGGTACTGACCAGGCTCATACCCACTTAGCTTCAGTGGGTTGCCAGTTGTGAGTTGCAGGGTGATATGGCTGCTGGCTTACTGACATACTGACTAACACATTAAAAAAAGCTCTGAAACTCAGAAAGAGATAAAGAATTAATACCAGCTATAAAATGCCATTCAACCTTTTAATAGCAGATAGAAAATTAATTGAGTTTTATTTAATTTAACTTGATTTAATGACTAAAATGAAAAATTAAAAACACGGTGTTTGCTGGTATTTACTCGAAATTGGTGCTTAATCACTGGTGCCTGTAACTCATCTGCTTGTTTGTTTATACAGTTTTCTGCCCTAGTTTCAAAACTTCAGTACATTACTTACAACAGCTGCAGCAAACAGATCTTTATGTAGTCTTTTCTCAACTTGCTAATAATTTGATTCCTTATTCTGCCTTAAAAGGTAACAAGTTTATGACGATCACACACAGGTAGAAATTATAATGCAGTGGACACAACTGAACATTCTTGTGTTTTGCTACTGGTCACAATTCATCTAACATCCTGAATGAAGGTACTGAAACTCTTGTGAAACTCACTAATTAGTATAAGGTTGGTACTTATAAATCCCATTAAATTTTGAAGACATGCAGACAATCTTTAAAAATTTGTTAAATTATACTTTGGACAATTTATTCTCTGTGTTAAATTGTGAATTTTCTCAATAAATATGTATTGCATTGTTGAAAAGCAGGAGAAGAGCTACTAATCCCATTTTTCAGATCAGTGAGCCTTATTTACTAATGGACAATTGCTCATTCCTTGGTCAGTGTATCCTATCTTACAGCTGCAATGGTCCTATATGCCTGCTAGCAGAAATTCATTGAAAACAGCAACTATTATATTCATAATTTTATGTAACTAGCTAACATCAAACAATAGTGGTGAATATACTCAAAGTGAAACGACAAAAGTAAGGTGGCCGATGTTTTTACACAGCTAATATCTTAGAGATGACAGTGAAGTAACAATTTTAAGCTTCTGAAGCAGCACACACGTTTCAAAGGTAAATGAATAGTTCATTTGAAAGAAGACCTCTTGGAAATTACAGAACCTACAGTATTCATCTTATACGTCTATTGGACAGCAGCTTAAAACTGAGAAGGACTCAAATATTTTTGTATCCTAAAAGTACCCTGCATCTGACTAGAGAAGGTGTTTTTCATTCATTGACATGAGAAATAAAAAACAACAGTTCTTGCTTGTGTTTCCTGAAGTTTTCTGTAACATTCTTGTATCACTATAAACTCAACATTCCTCTTATGCTGTTTGATTGAAATAGTTAAATCTGAATTCGGATGGTCACTTTAGCAAGTGAATATTATAAGCTGGCACAGCTGTCTTTGCATACATAAAATGTGTTGTCTCTTGGATTAGCAGGGCTTCATGGGAGAATTCAAATGAAATAATATTATTCTCTATCATCTCTTATTCTTTCCTTTCCTTTATATATATAAAGTTTATATAGTCATTTCTTAATCTATTACTTCTCATTAATATATTATCCATTAGATATTATCCACCAGTGGTTCAAAAAAGAAAAAACAGAAACTCAAGATAAATTGTTTACTGCAGTAACACACCTTTGCATAAATTTAATTAAAGCTCAGTTTATTTAACTCAACCAAAATGTGTTTATTAACCTGCATTTGTGACCTTAGAATTAATTTTTCACTGAATAATTGGCATTTGTTTCTACAAATGCTTTGCTCTGTGCACATGAAGCTGGTATCTAATTGAGATAATTCTTGCCTTATAACGCATGCTATATTTAACCTGTGGTGGTGGCTAGCCATCTGCATCTGTCAGGAGGGATGTCGTGTAAATATCCAGAAAAAATGCTGATTCTCAGTGGTTGCTCAAACAAAAATCAGGGGTGGTTTATGGTTTTGCCCTTATTCACATGACAACAAATATATGTATTTTGAAGACAATTATGAGGCTCCAGCCACAAATTCTACAAAAGTAAATCCATCATAGGAACCAATATAAATTTTATATGAATATTTGAAATTAGATTGAGTGCTTTTTTTGACAAAGCTATTTTTGTAAGTGTTCAGAACCTACACAACAAGCAATGTTATGCTAATTTGAATTGAAACACATTTCTGCCTGTTTTACGTTTGTCTTTCTCTGTAATATAAAATAAAGGAAAAGGACAATACATATTTTTAAATTTATTCCAGAAAAATGCACAATTACTGATCTAATTTACATAGAAATGATTGTTTAGGGAGAAAATGTGGCAGCTACAACACTGTAAGCTCTGATTTTACTTATTATAAATTTTTATCTAAAAAGCAGAAACATGGAAAATCTTGAGTGGTTAAACCTGTAATGGTGCTCCTCTGATGGTGCTCCAGTCTTTAATGTATTCGTAACAAATATAGACTGTGTATGCAATTTACAGCAGTATATTTGTTCAAATCAGACGTGTTCAAATCCAAACCTCGCTGGCCACTCAGCTTCTGATTTTGTGAGGCCCAGTACACTTTTAAGCAACTAGACATATGAATAAAAAGTAGTTCAAATAGGAAGCTGTGTCAGCATATGTAGGCTGCAAAGGAACAAGGTTTATTCCATGCTGGAAAGAGAAGAAAAACAACGTTTCGGTTGTGGAGATTTCATTGGGTGCGAAATGAATAAAAATAATTATAAAAATATTAATTAAAAGGTCTATAGTGCTGGTTATTTTCACATTAGAAAATAATAATGCTAAATATTAAAATAAAATTATGATCAAAACAGCCTGCAGAATTGAGAAAAACTTAACAGGATTGATTTTTAATACTTTTTTGCTAACATTTTTTCTTTTCAGCTGTTATGTTTTTTCTCTCTTCTTCTTTCTTTTTTGTGTTTTTCTCATCATTCTATTTAACAGTCTCCCCAACTGACACTACTGAGAAAGACAGAAGAGATTAAAGTGGCATTTTAGCCCTGTGACACCAATCAGCCCAAACAGCCTCTTGCTCCACAGCTGACATTTTCCTTTTCTGCTACATTTCCTTTTAAAACATTAACTCCTTAAGACTAAGCAAAAAGCACTTTTGACGAGCTCGTTAAAAAAATCATTAGAATAGAGAGATTAACTGAGAACAAAAACAGCTAATGTACCCTAAGGATCATATTTTGAAAACTACTGACACTTACTTTTTCCATACGATTGGTTGTGATGTTTTAACCTGAATACAATGCTTGCTTTAATGGTTAAAATAAATCTCAGATTGTTCTACCTACTTTCATTTTAATGAACGTCAGTTCCACGTTAAATATTTATTCCTTACTCTTGTCTCTATTTTACCTAAAAAAACAGTTTTGGGGGCATATTGAATGGGCTTTAAATATGCATTATATTAAAATGAAGTAGAAGAAAAATGAAAATTGTCATAGTGGCAGAATGTTTTTAATGAAAAATCTATACAATGTATTATAACTTTTTAAAAGTAAATTCAGTTTTCTCAGTTCCTTAAAACTAACTTGCACCAGACAGGACACATAAGGTAGACACAAAAACAGCAGTATGGGGTTCAGGTTAGGGCTTTGGACTGATGATTTTGGGTTCTGATCTTATGCTTGCTGTATTCTTGAGCAATGTGCTTTACTCAAATTACTGCCACAAATGCAACACTATATAAATTGGTCTCCAAATTGTTATTGTCAAACTAGGTCTGACCGATGTCCAGCCTATAACCCACACTACATACAAAGGAAATGTCTGAAGGCAGCTGATGGTCTTTTGCTCTCAATGTCTAGCCATACCTACTTCTACTCCAATCACCCTAACCATTAGAACAAAAAGTATTAAGTATCTCACTCCTGTTGCTGTAAGAACAGGCTAAACAAAAGTTTTATGGGTCTCCTATTTATTATAATTCTTTTTACATTTATTTGCAGTGATATAAATAGAACAAGAAAAAAATAGAGGCATCATTTAGAAATTAGAGGCTTTTAGATAATTATTTCTTTCTCTAAAACACTGTTTTTGCCAGATGTAATAAAGATGCTGATATAAAGGAATATGGTTACTTAAAATCTGAATTGAAAATGGCCTAAAGTCTTCTCTGGAAACTTTCATTCTAACTGCTTTGTCTTTTGAGCAAGTGTAAAAAATGTGCACCTTATTACTGGTATAATTTGTTTTTCTTCATTATTGTGTCTTGTGAAATTCCATCAATGCATCTGAATAAATCTCATTTACTAATTCATATCTTCATCTTGCAAGTCATTAAGTGTAGCTTTGGAAAGGAAATAATTCAGCTTTTACTTCTTATCAATGCCTTTGAGTATTTTAAATACCTGTACCACTTACCCTTGTAATCTATCTTCAAGACTGAAAAGGTTCAGTTCCCTCAGCTTGTCAGTGTAGGACATTCCCTTAAATCCTGGAATGTATTCTGTTATGCTTCTCTGGACTGATTCCAGAAAAGCAAATTTTCTATCTATAGAGAAAAAATGTACACATTATTTGACACTTTATTAATGTGTTGAACACCTTAACTTAGCAATCATTGATTTAATTCAGTGCTTTTAGTTTTATATCCTCACATTTTGTTTTCCATGTTAATTGCTTCCCCACATTATCTAGAGCACGTGTCAAACTCACGGCCCGCGGGCCACATTCGGCCCGCAAGCTGCTTTATTCTAACTCTTGCAAGACTTTTTTCGGTCTATTGTATGTGTCCTGTGACAGCAGGAACTCAAATTCACATGAGCCCTTAGCTCCAATCGCATCACACAACAACGGAGTATTAATGTCCTCCCCTCCCCTCTGGAGTAAAACTAATTACAGTAGATTGACTTACACAGATATCACCGTGAATCTACTAGTAGAAAAAAACACCATAATCTTGCTACTTACATGTAACTGTGGTGAAGGCAAGTTTTATTGTGGCTGAAGAAATGGCTAAATCAGGGAGACCATTCTGTGAGGGCGATTTTCTAAAGCGGTACCTGTTAAAAGTCAATGAAGTAGTGTGTCCAAAGACAAGGTCTGCTTTTGCAAACATCAGTCTCACTAGAAATATGATGGCTACTAAAGATTGCTAACGATCTACAAGAGCAGCTTTCAGAGAAAGCGACTGAATTTATTGCATATTCACTTGCCGTTCATTGCCATTCAGGATTTTATGCCCAGATTAAACTTTCCTGCAGCAAAGAAAAAAGCTCAGGTTTCTGGCATGGCAAAGCAACAGTAGGTTAACACTTTGTGATGTAGACCTATCTTTATTTGTGTTTTTGTTTTTATTGATTTCAATTCATGTATTTATTTCAATTCATATTGTACAATATAGTTACATTGCCAAAAATTACCTAAAGTGTTCGATCTTATTTTTATCTTGCAAATATTTTCTTTTATGAAATGCTCAACCATATTCTTAAATAGAGGAATACTGAAGCAATATTTTGTTTGTATAGGCTACTTTCACTTGCATATGTGGAAAGATTTATAATAAAACTTGAATCTGTATTTATCTCTGCATGTGTGGCCTGCAACATGATTACATGTTTTTAGTTTGCCCCCCCTTAAAAATGAGTTTGACACCCCTGGTCTAGAAGATGTAAAAATTGTGTAAACACCTAAGTGTTTTTCATTAGTAGCCTCTTCTGGCTCAACATTTTTTCATTTATATCGTTTATAACCAACAATGCACTTTACATTCCTGTCATCCCAAAGGTGTTTGCCCATCCCTATCTAAATTATCTTTAGATTTGTTTACTGCTTCTACAGTGTTTACTAATCTCCTAATTTGGTATCATCTGTAGACATAACTAGTTTATTAACTGTACTAGAATTTAGAGCACTTGTGTAAATTAAGAAGTGCAGTGGTCATAGCATAGATGTCACATTGAGGTGACCACCAAACAAGAATTATTTCCTCCCTCGTATATGACTACACCACCTAGCAATACAAACGGGAATAGGCTCCCTCTACTTAACCACAGGTTCTGTTCATCTCCCAGAATCACCAACGCACATACAGACCCTCAGCAAGGATTAGTATTGTACAGTATAAGTGCCATTTTTATTTTCTAAGTACAACAACATTTACTATTACCCCAAGACCCAAAGAAAACAGCATTTACAGCAACAAAAGGTATTTCCAAGGGTCATAATGATTTCCTGAGGGTCAGCTGTCCTTTTTAGTGATAAGGAGAGGGAGTTAGAAGGTCTTGATGGTACAGAGAAGGACAGCAATGCATAGAAGGTAGATGCCACACAGTCCAATTTCCCCAGTCTCCATCTGGGCTATATCAGGAGTTCTCCTGTAGGCTGCACTATGTTCTCCTTGGTTCAGTGTCGAGTCACCAGACAGGTTTCTTTGCTTCTTGACCTGTCAGGTCCTGGAAATTTACTGATCTTGAGAAAATATACTTTAAAGCTTGTCCTATTATGATCATTTTACACTAATAGTTCTTTGCCTCAACCTGTCTGAATTGTTTAAAAAGAAAAGACTTATACATAATTGTTTCGTCTTCTAGATTCTCTGGCAAACTGGGTTATAAAGCCATCATTAACATGTCAACTACTGCAGTCTCTGCTAATATTCCTACAGTATAAGTCTTACTATGCAGGGTTGAAGTCTCACAAATTACTTCTTCTTTTGCACATAAATTATTGATCTTTTCTTTTTGATATATAGTGCTATACATCCCCCTCTTTTTATCTTTCTTGTCACTCTGGGATGGTTAGCTATATTTCTGAGATTCCATTAACATCATAACTGTCTGCTAATGTGGTAGCTTCTATCTCATATATTATCTATATAATTTGTTTCTAATGCCCCTGGCTTTTAGGTAATAAGCACTTAATTACCTGATCATTTGTTTCAATTTCCCTTTGGTCACCCTTGGTCTTTGCTTCCCATTTAACCATTTAACTTAGAAAAAAAAAATAGAAATAACATTTTATATTATTTCTTAAGTTGATTTACATATTTATGACTGTGTCACAAACAGTTCTTTCCGGGCCCTATGCAGACGACACGATCCGGATTTGTGAGGAAAAACTGGGGAAAAAATCATGCAGGAGAGGGTATGGAGACAGGGAGTGTGTCCAAGGAAGTGTCCAGGGGTCCAGGGGAAGTGAGTTAAAATTAAAGTTAAAATCATAACGGAGCCAGACGCTGCAGGACCCGGGCTCTCACGAAACGGGATTCAATGAGGAACCTCGAGTAACGTCTACGTCTGGCTTTTAAGGTGGAACTAAAGAGGGGCTGGAATAAGGAACAGGTGAGGGGAATGAGGTAGACCAAGGAAGGGCTGGAGAGCCCTTAAGTGGAGGAGTACCAATCGTGAAAGACTGCAAATAATCAGATTGTAATTTCAATAATGGGATACTTTTCAAATGTTCCAGTTTAACCTTACTGCCCTTGTTTAAAATGACGTCAGAGCTGCAATGTCCTACTGTATATGTATAGTGGTGACCAAAGTTGCACAATGTAGTTAGTAAATGTTACCACTAAGAAAGTTATTTTTAAAAACCAAAACAATAAAACTTAATATACTATAAAGATTTTTCATAGCATTGATTAAATGTTATTAAAGAGACATTGCAGGTACACATGAAAAGGCTTAATCATATTACATTAAAATATTAAAAACATGTATGAGAAGTCAATAGTATTCATGTATACATAAGTACTGTACATACTGTAAATTGTTCCAATAATGCTGTTGCACTTACAGTGCCCTTCAGAATTATTGGCACCCTTGGTAAAGATGAGCAAAAAAGACTATGAAAAAATGTCTTTGTTGTTTATCATCTTGATCTTACACTGAAAATATGAGGGCAATCTAACCAATCTAATTTACCTTCAGTGAGGTAAAATTATTCAAAGAAAAAAATCTTTATAAAAAAATAAACTGATAAATAAAGCTGATAAACAACAAAGACATTTTTATAGCCTTTTTTGCTAATCTTTTCCAAGGGTACCAATAATTCTGGAGGGCACTGCATAGATACTATACACCATAGTTTTCAGTTACAGTACTTACCTTTAAGGTTTTAAATATCAAGGGTGGTGTATATGGGGATATACAGTAGGTATAAAAACAGAGTGTGATGAGACCGAAAAGACAAGTAAATGTGCTTTGGAGACAAGAAGTGGAAGGCCTTTTGAAATGGAAAAGGATGAGTCTATTGCACGTTTTCTGTCAGCCTGCAAGGGTGTTTGGCTGTAGGAGGGCCTAGACTACTTGTGGACCCATGGAGATATTTCAGATGAAGTCTCTGACTATTCCCAGAGTTTATAGGATGCAGTGTATTCAGTTCAATGAGAACACACACAAGGCAGCAGGTGTTTTCTTGGTGGATGGAAGTTACAAGACAGTTACTTTACATTGCACAAACTAAATTATGGACATTCATCAATGTAGAGTATTTAAGTTAATAGAGTCCTTAAAGAAAAGGAAAAACTATTGCAGAGAGTACGCTCTGTGCTGTTTTCAGTTATCCCCCTAGCTTTCTATTCTCTTTTTTTTCTTTTGCCTTTTCCCCCATTGAATTTCCACTGAAACAAAAACATTTCAATAATAACAAAACCCATAAACCTAAACTACAGGTTTGAACCGTGTAAACTAACAATTATTTTTTGCAGTTGTTTTTATTAGCCTTTCACCTCACTTTCAGGTTTGGGGGATAAATGTCCAAGTTTCATAGGATGCACAAAAAATTCACAAATTAAATTATATGGAAAAATATAACTAAGACAATATATCATTCTTTGAATAAGAAGGCAAACAAACTCTCCTAACAGTTCTGCATTCAAGCAAATAAAACCTCTTTTCTGCTCTCCTGGATACCCTAGCATCTGGAAAGTAAACAACAGTGAGGAGATACAGGGATTCGGTTTGGGGCTTGGGGGTGGGTGGTTGTAAAAATCAAGAATTGTAATGGCCCAGGGATAGACAAAGGACGGCTGGGTCCTGGAGCTCACACAAACTCAAGATGGACTCAAGAAAGTCTTAGGATATGTTAGTTTGGGAAAAAACTATAAATCCAAATGCATGTGTTTGAAATCCCCAACTCACACTGGTATCTTCAAGATACAAAGTGTTAAAAACTACCATTTGAATTTTCGACTGCATGCATATTCAGTTCAGTTTATTTGCAATTAAATAAGTGTAATGAAATGCTTATTTGCATGTATAATCTGATACAAAGACTTTAAGGAATCACCAAAAATAAACACAGAACAGCAGCAGCAACAACAAAACATTAAATTACATACTGTACAATTAAAAAAAGTCAGACAAGCAGTGTGAGAAGAGAGAAAAAACATCAGTGCAAATCAGAGGTAGAGGTAGAGTTCAGTAAGCTG